>NC_056678.1:30758819-31364781 GCF_018350195.1 Panthera tigris
ATTAAGGTAGTTTATATAGTGGTTAGGGTCCAGGCTCCAGATCCCATTGGCCTGGATTCAAATTCTAGCTCTTTCAGCTGCATGACTTTGGACTAGTTACAGCGTACCTCAGTTTCTGCAACTGGAATATGAAGACAATATTCATGAAATTGTTGTGAGAAATAAATGGCTGATAAATATGAAGTGCTTAAATAGTGCCTGACCTCTGATCTATAGTAATCAGTACTATACCCAGGAAATGTTACCCAAAGCCATTATTATCAACTCATGTCTTTCCTCAGAGTTATATCTTGTTCTCATGTTATCTTAGATTTGATCCCATCTTGCCTATTGAAGCCTGCTTGGATTGCCCTGGAGTTCCTCCAACCTCTCTCAGACTGAATTCCTAATTGTAGAGCTCCTCCCCGGAGGGTGCTCTGAGAATGCCCTGAAAGGGCAGCACACAATGGAGTATACCAACTACTCTTGGCCTAACAAGTGGTAGATTTCTTATTAGAGGTGGTCAACAGTTGAATGGGCCACTATGCGACATATCTAGACAACAGATGGTACCTGTATTGGACGAGGTGTGCTGTGGATAGGATTCCTGAATTCCATAGAAAATTGAACTATATGAGATCTAAGATTTCTTCTGACTCTCGGTTTCTATGACTTATGAAAAGTAAAATACTTCCAAAGAAAGGATTAGACAAAATTCATATGCTTAGTTCAACAAAGTTCCGTAAGTAAAGAATGGACTACAGAAAAGGGAAAACTCAGCAGTATCTCTTTGTAGTATCAGCCCAGTCTCTTAACCTTGCCTCCTCTCTCTGAATACTTATTAACCAGTTAGGCATGAATCATACTTTGTATCATAAATTTGGATGAATAACAGCATAAACCTTACTCTCTGCCAGCGAGGACAGTATTGGGAGCATCACTTGGCTGGGAGTCAAGAGGAGATTGAGCTACATTATGCGTGTGGAATGCCAAGTCTGAGAGAGATTTGAATAAGTAGCAGTTGAGCAATCTGAGATGTGAATGGCATCCAGGAACCAAGGTCCAAGATGCTATCAAGAGTGATGTGGCTGTTCCTGAGCAAAGGTCTCCTGCAGTCTAAGAGGTTAAGATGCAAACCAGAACAAGGCTATTAGATGTAAAATCCACCATGTTTCATGAGGAAGCGGGTAGATTTCAGCAGCCTTACCTTCAGTTTACATCACCATTACCGTGCTCTATCCACCCGAGTGGCTGAATTTATGCTATTGTAGTCTGTGGAAAGATTAAGTTGGGAAAGGAGGGGTGGAAGAGGCTGGAAACCTGAATCCTCCTATCATGTACCTTTTTTTCCCCTTGAGGCATTGTGTGTGTGTGTGTGTGTGTGTGTGTGTGTGTGTGTGTGTGTAAAACATTCATAGAAAAGAATCCCAGGATTTTCCCTTCTGTGTATTTTTGTCTTAGTTCCTTTTGGCCCATGATGCCAGTTGGGTTCTTACAGAGAAACCAAATGGAAGGGGGAGGGGACTGAAAGTTCCAACCCTTTAGTCACTAGGTTGGTTCCCTTGGCAACCAGGCCCCATCCCTAGGTTCTTTCCAAAAGTCACTTCCTTAACATGACAAAGAAATCAGCACAGGAAAGTCCCAAGATTTGAGAAGTTCTGTGCCAGACACTTTGGGGTGAAGACCAAATCTATTGTTCTTATTATAAATCACTAAAACACATTAGCATGGTAGTAGGTATATATTAGCAAGACTAATTCCTGATCTCCAGGCTTGGGAGGTTGCTAATATCCATCCCGCCCTCCCTGCCACCTCTGCCTTAGGTCTGGATCACAGAAGGAGCTGGATGTGGCTGAGTATGCAGACTGGGGACAAAACCAACAGCAGAGAAGGATTGGCACAGCAGAGAAGAAATCACACCGTATCGGGCCACTCAGTGACTCTAGTATGCCATGTTTGTGTTTATCTTGCAGTCTGCCTCCTGATCTGGTAAGAAATGCTCTCCATCTTCCCTTAACTTAGCCAAATCCTACCCATCCTTTATGGGTACCCAGGTCAGTTCCATTCCTACCTCCTTTGTTAGTCTGTCTCCATGATTGGAGCCCCTAGAGATGTCATCCTCTTCTGACTAGTAACACCTTTGGAGCTACTCACTGAACATTTCCTGGTGGTTACTTAGCTTTTCCTTTGCATATTTTATCCCTTATCTAGATTTGAGCATCTTGAAGCTGGGGACTGGATTTTATATCTTATTATAACACCCTCAGTATCTAAACAATTTCTTTAGTTGGCAATGTAGGGGCCCAGGGCAGGTCACCCCAAAAGGGGCCACCATGGCTTCCTGATGACTTTGCATTAAAGCTGCTGAAGAAACAGCCAGTGCAAGGACACTCTGACCTAACTCTGTCCTGCGAAAAGGGGAAATAAATCTCCCATGTGGAAGGCACCCTCCCTGTGCCAGGAGGTAGAGAGATAGGGAATCCTTATCAGCAGAAACAGGGAATTTAAAGCCAAGAAGGCCATATAAACAAACTCTGTTACTTTTGACTAATTTACTACCTCAGCCCACATGCTGTTTAGAATTTCTTACTAATTGAAGCTCCTGAACATAAGTTTTCTTTTTCCTGTCTACTCCTCACAAGTTTATTGTCTCTTTGATGAAAAAGTTTAAAAACTGCCTGCCTTGTCATTGCCTTAGGTCTGAATTTCATTATTGGGCCTGTGTGTGCACATAATTAAATTTTGGGGTTTTGGGGTTTTTTTTTTCCTCTTCTGTTAATCTGCCTCATGTTAACTTAACCCTTAGACCAGATAAAAGAAGCTTGAAGGGTACAGGAAATTTTTTACTCCCGGAGAGCAGTTCATTTCATACAGAGTCACTGGTATCTAACTCAACAAATGTTTTTAGGTGGCAGTGACTAGTACTAGGAAAATGGCCAGCCCCATTATTGCAAAATTTTAAAAATGAAATTATATCAGAGGTTAAACCAGGCCTGTCTCCCTCTGAAACGTAACTAAACACACTTTAAATTCAGTTTTACATATTTGGCCATGACTGTGCATGCCTGGTGTTGTATCCTACAACCTTAGAGTAGGAAAGAAATGAGACCTTGGTAATGTCTGAAGTGAGTGAGTAGCTGTCAGGAAGGGGGAAATTTCCCCCCTCACCCTCTTAGCTATTTTGGCTGGTTAAATAATTAAAACAATGTAAGACAGATTAATAGGAGAAAGCAAGTTTAATTACATACGCACAGGGAATCCAAAACATAAGAGATTCCAAAGACAGGCAAAATGAGGTATATATGTCATCCTGAACTAAGGAGAAGGGAGTAAGGGTCTGGTACTTCAAAAGAAAGGAAGTGATTCAGAGGGAGGTGAAACCGGGTGCACGTCTGGTGAACAGATGTTTTCTGGGCCTTACAGAAACAATGAGACCCAAAGAGGAATTTTAGCAAACTGACTTGGCTAGCTCCCCACCTCCCCCCCCTACCACACCTAGTTCATATTATAATGTAGTTAGTTGTCTGTGGTGATAGCTCCCTTCCTGGAGCAGGTCCCCTATCTAAATTATTCTAGGAAGTTTGAGGTGTAAGAATGAGTAAAGGAAACCTCATTTCAAATGGAGTCTCAAAGCCCTGACAGGGGAGCTCTCGCACCTGTACCCCTCCTTGCAGCAGGGAGAAGGAAGATAAGAATTCTCTTGACAAAGGAGGACATTTTTCACAGAGGTATTTATCTCTTGCTTTTAAGAAAAAGAAGGAATTTCCCTCCCAGCCCCAGCAACAAAGCACTAATCACTGCTTACAGCTGGTGAGAAATTTCCACAACCCCAAACTCTTGTTCTTCTCCAATGAACTCTTTTTTTGTTGTTTATTTATTTATTTTGAGAGACAGAGAGAAAAAATGCAAGTGGGGGAGGGGCAGAGAAAGAGAGAAGGAGAGAGAGAGAATCCCAAGCAGGCTCCAAGCTGTCAGCACAGAACCCTACGTGGGGCTTGAACCCACGAACCAAGAGATCATGACCTAAGCTGAAGTCAGACGCTTAAGCAACTGACCCATCCAGGCGCTCCTCCAACGAACTTTTGTTCAAAACAACCCTCTGCCATTTTCTTCTAAAACCTACTAAAAGCTGACCTTCCCTTTGTCTCTTTGGACTTGCCTATGTTCACCATAGTTTGCCTGTCCTGAATTGCAATTCCTCTGCTATTCCCAAATAAAGTAACTGGCAATTTTATTTGTAAGATTGACAGGGGAAAGGTCTTAGGTTCTTCCTGAGCCTTTCAGGCCTTCATTGTTTTTAACTCAAAATAATCCCCATGCCAAAGCAGCACATCCTGGGGTGGCCTGTCCTAAACCTCAGCAGTTTCTTCCTCTGACACTTCCTTAGATGTTTCACGTATTAAAAGTTGATGGGGCGTCTGGGTGGCTCAGCCAGGTAAGCGTCCGACTCTTGATTTCGGCTCAGGTCATGATTTCATAGTGAGATCTCATGAGATTGAGCCCCATCTTCGGCTCTGTGCTGAGCTTGGTGCCTTCTTGGTCTCTCTCCTTTCTCTGTCCCTTCCTCTCTCTCTCTCTCTCTCAATAAATAAACAAACAAACATTTTTTTTTAAGTTGAGCTGGTGGCTGTGGAGAGTTAGTAACTGAGTGGCAAGAGATCCATAAAAGGAGAACACAATGCAGGTGAAAATGAGGATGAACAAACAGAAAAGAACAGATTGAAGCATGTTACCCCACACCCCATTAGATCAGTCTCCTACTCTGGGAATAGGTCAGTCTCATATAATGGGTAAAATTAGTTTATTTGCTGAAAAATACTAATATTTTAACAGATTTTATTCATAGAAGCAACATTTTCCCCCCATGAGTACACAGATTCCTCCTTGTTGAGCCAGAGAAACATATTTTGGGGTGGCACATTTTGCTCCTCCACAGTCCTGCCTTTGAAATTTCCTCAAGAAATTTCATCGTCCAGAAGTTGAGCCAGATTGTTTAGTCTCATCGAACTAGACTCAGTCCTGATGACAGGTCAGTTCAGTTAAATTCATTTCAGAAGGCCATCTTTCAGGTAGGCTACCAAAGTTAGGCCTATATTATGCAAACAATCAGGTATTTAATCAGAGGCATTTCTGTGGAAACAAAAGAAAAATAATGGTTAATGATTGGAACAAGTTGTAAACAAGTTTCTGAGTTCTGAGGGTAGCCACTTGAGATTTCTAGATGTTAGATTTGAAGTATTTCTAGATGGACTGAGGGCAGATAGTAGCAATCTGATAGACTTTCCTAGTTTGCAGTTTGAGTGTCTCTGTGATTTTTCTGAGTGGCACCCATAGTAATAGTCAACAAGGATCGTCCACACATGAGCTCTTGTGGTGATTTCTCTGAATTTTATATACCAAGTTGTCCAACTTTAGTTTGCATGGCTTTGGAAAAAGGACAGTTTTAGTTCTTAATGATTTAAAGACAATGGTAGGGAAAAATTGGAAATGATAGTTTGAAGATTTATAGCTAGAAGAGTTTAGGATCCAGTCCAATTTACGATGAATAGTATTAGCTTCTAATATCCACAAAGGTATGTTATTGAAACATAATTTTTCTTTATAAATACTGTGATTTCTACCAAAGATAGCAAAGCTAAGACTAATTTGTTTGCAAAATAAATCTACTTTCAATAAGCTTGGCTTGATTATATAAATACAGCAGGAGTGATGATTGATTATATATGCTCCTTTCGGTTTGCTTGCTGGAACTTTTCATAAGGAATCTACTTTTAACAGCTTCTCAGGGTGAAGAAGTCAAACCAAATACTTGCAATCAAACTTTGTAATACCTATAGATTTGGATTAGTTACTCTCTTCTTGGGGTCCCCCGAATATCCTGAGAGGCTTGTACCTGCCAGGAAGTGACCTTCCTTACTCAACTGGTAAGGCTGTTAGGAATCCTGCAAGGAAGGTACCACGCTGATATTTCCAAGGAGTTTTATTGACTCCATAAAGTCAACCTTAGTTCCTTAAAGCAGTCTGGTCACACCTAAATCTATGCATGTCTCTTTCAAATATGACATTCCAGTCAAAGCCTTTGTAATATAACCATCTTCCAACTGTGTCATGTTACAAGGAGAGCAGATTCTTATTGAACTTGGGCAAATAACTATATTGCCATGAAAATATAAGAATATCACTGAGAGTTTCTGAATTCTGGAGAGATCAGATAGGGAGAAAAAGATATTTCAATTCTGGTTACAAAGGTATAATTTATCAAATTGCTATAAGTCATAGCTTAAGAGGAAAGGCTTCCTTCTATCTATAAAACAGAAGGTTAAAGAACCAACTATATTTTAAACAAACAGTCATAAAATTAAAATCATCCTCATCAGGTCACTTGGTCCCATATAATTAATTCTTGTTTGTCTTGAATTCAGTTTTTTCATTAGTTCCAGAAGTTTACCCAGTTTGATGCATATTTACATCTGTTTAATTCATTTATTAATAATCATTCTGAGAGGGGCGCCTGGGTGGCTCAGTTGGTTAAGCTTCCAACTTCAGCTCAGGTCATGATCTCATGGTCCATGAGTTCGAGCCCCACGTCAGGCTCTGTGCTGACAGCTCAGAGCCTGGAGCCTGCTTCAGATTCTGTGTCTCCCTCGCTCTCTGCCCCTCCCCTGCTCATGCTCTGTCTCTGTCTCAAAAATAAGTAAAACATTAAAAAAAATAATCATACCAAGATTACTCATGAAAAATTTATGAAACATTAAAGCAGTTAGCCACCATCTTAAGTTATTTACTTACTTACTTACTTATTTATTTATTTATTTATTTATTTATTTATTTATTTATTTATTTATTTTGGCTGACAATTTTGGTAACAAAGATAACATGAGCTTGTTTGACTTTTAGTAAACCAAGGTGGAAAAGCATCATACTTAATGCTGATAACTCTAAAGACTTATTTTTTTCAGCATCTGTATCATACTTTTTTTCTCTTTTTTAAATTGAAATGTAAGTAACATGTAATGTAATACTAGTTTCAAGAGTACAATATAGTGAGTCAACAATTCTTTTAATGTTTATTTATTTTTGAGAGAGACAGAGCATGAGTGGGGGAGGGACAGAGAGAGATGGAGACAGAATCTGAAGCAGGTTCCAGGCTCTGAGCTGTCAGCACAGAGCCTGATGTGGGGCTCAAACCCACAAACTGTGAGATCATGACCTGAGCCAGAGTCAGAGGCTTAACTGGCTGAGCTACCCAGGCACCCTGAGTCAACAATTCTATGCTTTACTCAGTGCTCATCACGATAAGTATACTCTTAATCCCTTTCACCTATTTCACTCATCCCCCTATTGATCTCCCCTCTGGTAACCACCAGTTTCTTCTCTGTAGTTAAGGGTCTGTGGTTTTTTGTCTCTTTTTTCCTTTATTTGTTCACTTGTTTTGTTTCTTAAATTACACATATGAATGAAATATGATATTTGTCTTTCTCTGACTGACTTATTTCACTTAGTGTTATACCCTCTAGGTCCATCCATGTCGTGGCAAATGGCAAGGTCTCATTCCTTTTATGGCTGAGGAATATTCCATTCATATATTATATGTTATGTAATAGTCCATTGTATATGTTACATATATATCACATCTTCTTTATCCATTCATCTATGGATAGACACTTGGGCCGCTTCCATATCTTGGCTGTTGTCAATAATATTGCAAAAAACATAGGGGTGCATATATTTTTTTGAGTTAGTGTTTTCATTTTCTTTGGGTACACACCCAGTAGTGTGATTCCTGGATCATATAGTGTTCTATTTTTAATTTTTTGACAAACTTCCATACTGTTTTCCACAGTAGCTACATCAGTTTGTGTTCCCACCAACAGTGCATGAGGAGTCCATTTTCTCCACATCCCCGCCAACATTTGTTGTTTCTTGTTTTGTTTTGTTTTTAATGTTTATTATTTTTTTTTGAGACAGAGAGAGACAGAGCACGAACGGGGGAGGGTCCGAGAGAGAGAGGGAGACACAGAATCTGAAGCAGGCTCCAGGCTCTGAGCTGTCAGCACAGAGCCCGACGTGGGGCTTGAACTCACGAACCACAAGATCATGGCCTGAGCCGAAGTCAGACGCTTAACCGACTGAGCCACCCAGGCGCCCCTGTTGTTTCTTGTTTTTGATGTTAGCCATTCTGACAGGTGTGAGGTGGTATGTGCTTAGAGCTTTGATTTGCATTTCCCTGGTGATGAGTGATGTTGAACATCTCTTCATGTGTCTATTGGCCATCTGTATTTCTTATATTTATTAAACCAACAAATTTAAACTTTGCTTTTATTAACTGAAAAATTTCCTAGATCACATGAACCTGAAAAACATTTAGCTTAGTTTCTACTATATTTTTGAGATTTAGAACTGCTCGAGTTATAAGTGCTTAATTTTAAGCCAGTTATATAGTGCTCTTTTACAAGTTAATTCTGGTAATACCATCTGGAGGTAGAAAAACACCATATTTGTAATGTAGAAAACAGAGTTTTTATAGCTTTCCATTAAAAATTGTTAGCTACGAATCAAGTATAGCAATATAAAACCCACTAGTATATAAGTTAAGTTTATCTACTTGTATGGCTAAAGCTTTTTACCAGTAGTATTTGTGGAGAAGGCACATGATTTGTATTTGCTCTTGACAAGTAATCTTATGGAAGCTGTGGAGCACTTTGTATTTTTTAAAAGGTCATTTTTCCTGCTCCTACCCAGTTTAGTCTTGGGCAAGTGTGGCCATTGTTTTAGATACCCCCTGGGGTGTTTATATTGCAAAGGCAACAAACGTAAGATTTATATCTCGAAAGGACAGAGAAAGAATGTAAGAACTTTGGTTTTTTAAGGTCAATAATTTACAAGCCTTATGAGAAAAATGGGGGAAGTTTTAGGATTGGTGAAAGCAATAGATAGACTTTGCATTGCCTCTAGAGCTGCATTTAAAAAAAATGTTTATACATTTTTGAGAAAGAGAGAGTGGGACAGAGGATCCCAAGCGGGCTCTGTGCTGACAGCAGAGAGCTTGATCAAAAGGGGGGGAAATTGTTAAAAAGAAAACCACAGGCCCAAAATGGCATCAATTAGGTTAAGGTCTCAATTCCGTAACTCAAAGGCTTAGTACCTAACCTTACTGCAGTTTCAACCCCCCAGGAGTGCAAGCTTTACGTAGTCAACATGAAAAGTTCCTGGTCAGCACTAGGAAATTTACTCATGGGCCCTTCCCATTCCCTTTAAGAAGGTAACTTTGCCTGAAACAATGGATTCTTTGCAAATAATTTTCTTTTTTCCATTTTCTGTCTACCTTTAAAAACCTTTGCTTTTCTGTAGCCCGTTGGAGCTCCCCTCTACTTCCTAGGTAGGATGCTACCCAATTCATGAATCAACTAATAAAGCCAATTAGACCATTAAAATGTCCTCAGTTGAATTTTTGTTATTTAACAGGGTATATAGTTTTATTTTAGCATAGGGGAGGAGACCTAAAAAAAAATTCCTATCAGGCTTTGACTATCAGCTTCCACTTTCTGATCAATTTTTAACCATATAGCTACTTAAAAAATGTGTTTTTTTTAAAATATCCTGTCAATTTTTAGCTGGGATGGATATTAAATGTTTCTGGCAGTATTAAACAACTTTATGGACCCTTCAAAGGGTCTTCAAAGAGGGTGCAAAGATTATTACCTTCTCAAGATCCAGAATCATTCTCAAAGATAGCCAAAAGAAAGAACTGACAGCCAGCATGTCCCAGGCAGGCAGAAAGCCAAGCCAAGCTCCCAGGACACAAAACAAGCTTAGTAAGATTTTACTATTTTTTTCCTACCTTTTAGATACCTACAGTTTCCAGGACCACAGCTCTTAGACATAAAATAAACAGGTGTGCCAGAAGATGGTCTGCTTAATTGTTTGGATCTTAAGAAGGAAGAACTTATGTTGGATGCGGAGTTTTAATTTTTGGTCTAAGGACTAATTTCTGTTTTTTCATCTTGGAAAAAGGATGCTCTGAGGTTTGCTGTTACATTCTTTTGTATCTACTTTTTAATTTTAATAAGACAATTCTTTAGGATGAGAGCTCTCTAAAATTTTTCAAATACAGTAGTTTTTCTAATTTAGAAGATCTGTTGTCTGGCCACTGATGAGTAGGATCTATTCATCTCAGTAGTGAGTCAAGCTTAAGCCTTCTTATGCCTTAACCAAGGACACAAGAGGCATCCCACAAGACAGTGTAAAATATGCAGCTCTCACAAAGATCTAGAGAGTTCATTTGCAAAGATAGACTGTGAAAGCAAAGTTTTGGATCTGGACCCTTGGTCTAAACTCCCCTTCTCTGGGGCACCTGGGTGGCTCAGTTGGTTGAGCTTCTGACTTCGGCTCAGGTCATGATCTCATGGTCTGTGAGTTCGAGCCCCGCGTCAGGCTCTTTGCTGACAGCTCAGAGCCTGGAGCCTTCTTCGGATTCTGTGTCTCCCTCTCCCTCTGACCCTCCCCCATTCATGCTCTGTCTCTCTCTGTTTCAAAAATAAACATTAAAAAAAATTTTTTAAATAAAATAAAATAAAATAAACTCCCCTTCTCAAAGCCCAGCCCCATCTCCTTGAATCCTAAAACTCCAACTTCCCCAGGAAAAAAAACATTTTAACAACCAGCTGCCTGTTACAATTTCCCTTTCCTGACAATATTTGCAGAGCACTTCTGCCTGACCTCTAATCCTAGGGAAAACAACTTACTTAGGTAAATACTGAATGTCAGCAAGTGAACTGAGCAAAAGCACCCAGGAAGAGCAACAGGGCTTTGCTCTTATTATTCGACTCCTCCCACTTTCTAGGGCTCTGTAATCAAGTTCTGTCAGTTGCAGGCATTCCTGTGCCATGTCCTTTGTGGATGTATCCCGGCAAAGAATTCATGTCCCCAGGACAGCAGCAGATCTTTTAAATTATAAAGCCCCTAGGAGCACCTGGGTGGCTCAGGCAGTTAAGCTTCCAACTCTTGATTTCGGCTCAGGTCATGATCTCACGGTTCCTGAGATCAAGCCCCACGTCGGGCTCTGTGCTGAAAAATGAAGAGCCTGCTCGGTGTTCTCTCTCTCTCTCCCTCTCTTTATATCTCTCCCCTGCTCTCTCTCTCTCTCAAAATAAATTTTTAAAAAACATTAAAAAAATAAAAATAAAACCCCTTAACCTATGCTCTGGGAGGATCCTACCAAATTTACAGAAAAATTAGAAAGATTAGTGGCTATTTACAACCCCACTCACACGGGCCTAGACTGGCTATTAAGGACTGTTCTTCCCACCCATGATTATATTGATGTGGGAAAGAAAGGCAAAAGAAAACAATTAAATTTCCTTACAATTTACAGTCCACTGACAAGTCCTTGAGACAGGCAAAGTGACCTTCCTCTAGGAAGTCAGCTGCCTGGATGATGACACTTCGCTGAGGGCAAAAGGCACTCTTAGCCAACCCCCCAGGATCCTGTAAGTCTACTTAAACGTGTAAAAACTCTTTTTGAAATGCCTTTATCTCTACCCCCCAAGATATATGTTGGCAATTATACTCTAAGCATATGGCCCCCTGAAAGATATCTAAAGGGTCTCATAACTAAGGTTTTATTAGACAGTAATAAATGGCCCTTTCCTAACCATAGCTAGCCCCCTCGAGGTCCTGGAAACCTTGCTTCCAAAATTCCTTAGAGACTTACATTTTCCCTAACCCCCTGGTATAATCAGTCACCCGTCACAACCCCAGTGCAGCTCTTTCTGCCTACCATCCTGTCCCCATGTTTTAATAAAACCACCTTCTCACATCGAAGATGTCTCAAAAATTCTATCTTGGCCATTGGCTATAATCCCCAACATTTCCACATCAATATGATGGTTATGAGACAAGCTAGATGGTCCCCTGGAGAATACCGCCCTCACTAAGGAAACAGATGGCCCTAGCTATTCCCAGCCCCTCCTGCACATGACCAGGAAACAGTTCAGTTGGAGGCTGATATCTAAGGCTTCATAGGAGCAATGTTCGAGGTGTTCCCCCTCAGAGTAAATTGGTCTGAGGTTGAACTATGTACTTAGTTGTTCTTTGAGCACATAATAGCTCTTCTTTGAGCTCTCCTTTGAGCACTCTACATAGTACTATGAACTATGTACTTAGCTCTTCTTTGAGCACATAAAAGCCTTTGTTGAATGTTCTGTACATACTTTTCAAAGACAAACTGCATTAAATCCAGAAGCCCTGGAACATAGCAATCTTTTAATTTCTGCTTTAGTGGGAAATTTTCTCCCGGATGTTAAATAACAAATCCACCTGCTCTGTTGGTGAGGGCAACCACTAAGCATAATAATGGAGACAGCTACTTTAAAAAAAATTTTTTTTAATGTTTATTTTCTGAGAGAGAGAGTGTGTGTGTGCATGAGCAGGAGAGAGGCAGAGAGAGGGAGACACAGAACTCAAAGCAGGCTCCAGGTTCCGAGCCGTCAGCACAGAGCCTGATGTGGGGCTCGAACTCACAAGCCATGAGATTGTGACCTGAGCCGATGTTGGACGCTTAACCGCTTAACCGACTGAGCCACCCAGCTGCCCCTGAAGGCAGCTACTTAATTCTTTGAAAATAGCTTGCAGGAAAGCAGGAGAAAAAGAACTGATAGCAACAATTCCTGCTTTGCAACCTGAATCTTTGGAAAGGCAAAAGCAGGACTCAGAGTAATTCAAGGCCCATTCAGATCTCCCCCTATTCGCCTCCAGACAAGCACAGATATTGCAAGAATCCAGGTCACCAGAAGAGAAATTGTCCTGTATTAAGAAAGAGGAAAATTTAAGAAGCAATTTCCCTAAACCCTATCACCCTCAGAGAGTGTGCTTTTCTCCTGAGGGACAATTCCCCCTTGAATGACAGTGCCAGCCGGTCCTCAGTCACACCCCAGAGCCCACCATTAACCTTAAAATGAGGATCAGGAATTGGATTTCTTAATTGACACTCATGTGACTTTCTCTACCATCTGCTCCGAGGATTTATCTCAACCTGTCACCTCTGATTTTAATCAGGGGGTAATCAAACTAAGTAGGGAACTTGTATAGACTCCCTCATCCCCCTAAAGGCACTGGCTGAGTGAGACCATAAAGCCTCCAGATCTAAACTTGAATGGTTGCAAACAACCACTAACTACTTAGGACATGAGACATCTCAGGGCATCAGAAGCTTATTCCACAACACCATCCATCAATTTTGTCCATCTATCTCCCTGAAACAAATCAACGGTTATGTAAATTGGGGGGGGGGTGGGAGGCAGCTGACTATTGCAGCCAAAGGATTCCTAATTTTGTAGACCTTGTTAAACCTCTGTATGCCCTTCTCCCAGACACCAGCCAGAGCCCATTTCCTGGCTTTCAGAGACATTAACCTCCTTTCAAGCCTGGAAACTAACATTGTCAACACCCCCAGCTCTTGGTTTACCTAATTTTAACAAACCTTTTCATCTATACTGCCATGAAAATAATGGCATTGCTGCAAGCATTCCAGGACAATCTTTTGCTCTCAGATACAACCAATAGCATATTTCTCATGCCAGTTAGACCCTGTGGCATTGGCTTGACCCCCATGTTTATTTATTTGTGGTGACCACAGCTGCCACCTTGGTTGACAAAGCCAGTACTCTTACGTTAGGTTCCCCCATTCACCTGTGCGTTCCCCATGCTGTGTCTGCTCACTTACGAGTTCATAAGACACGGCACCTCTCTACACAGTGACAGACCACTTACAAACAAGCTCTTTTGACTAGCCCTCCCATCATCTCACATCATTGTAACACTTTAAATCCAGCTACCTTACTACCCCTCCCTGACAATGGAGAGCCCACGCTATTCCCGGTGATTGCCTTACAACTATAGAAATGGTCTCAAAGCCATGAGAGGATTTCTCAGACATCCCTTTAGACAACCCAGACTTAACTTCTAGTTTTTGATGGCTCCTGTTAATGACATTTATGGGGAAACATAACTAGTTATGCCATAGTTTCCCCATAGGAAACAATGGAGGCATGTTCTTTGCCCACTGTAAAGTCAGTCCAAGCAGCTGAACTCACAGCTCTTACTAGAGATTATAGTTTGACATAGGGAAAACTGCTACTATTTACACAGAGTCCAAATATGCTGTTGGCACCATTTGGAAATCCTCTGGATTCTTCAATTCTGCAGGTACTCCCATTGCTAATGGGCATATAACTGCTGCATACCACAAGCTCTTCATCTCCCTTTTAGAACTGTCAGTGTTCACTGTTCAACCCCTACTAAGAAAACTGATGCTATATCTTTTGGAAATGATAGGACTGACAGAGCTACTAAATATGCAGCCCCCAAACAGACCTCTTTATCCTTTCTCCACCCAATTTTAAAACCCGCCTTTATTCCTGACTGCCAGAACCAAGTTTTACAGCTGCCCAAACCAGACTATAGGCTTCCTAGAACAACTATAGTAGTCTGCAATCTTACAGATTGACAGGAACTCATGGATCATGGAAATGTATGAAAGTTCACTTTACCGATGGCAAAAGTCATGGAATACTCCAGGTCCTGGAAATTACAGGTCCTGGAGTTGGTTCAACTCCAACCTTGTCTGTAAACCACACTGGTCTTTCTACTTTATGTGGCAACAAAGTATGTAAAGCGTTCCCACCTAAATGGTCAGAATGATGTGAACTTGGATACTTGGCCTCTTCTGTCACTGAATACTCCACCCTAAATGCCAGGCAAATTACAAACGTGGGCTCCTCTGTTCTTAAACGCATGCTATGTAAATGTATCACTCGGGAAGTCAAAAAATCTGCTTGTACATCACAACTCCAAGGTTTTTTATCAGCATTGAGGGTCGTATTTCCAAACTTTGGAGGTTATGAATTGGGAAAAGCAATCCGAAATCTCTCTGTGGTAATGGAACAAGAGTTTGATATCACTATGCAAACTTTGAAAATACTCGAGTCAGAAGTTAACAGCTTAGCCTGCATGGCACTCCAAAACCAATGTACCCTAGGTACACTGCCCAGCAAGGAGAAGTTTGTGCAATCATCAGTGAAAAATGCTACTTCCATGTAAATCAAACACTGCAAATAGTATCTAGCTTATATCTGTTAAAAGAAAGGATTAATATTTTTCATCAGGTAAATGAAGTTCAGACATTTTGTTGCACCGACCTATTTCCAGAATTGGGGAACTGGTTTAATGTTGTATGGGACATGTGCTTTGATTTGTTCTTTTCTGTTTGCTCCTCATTCTACTCTCTGTTTTTCTCTCCCTTTGCAGATCTCTTGGCTCCTAACCCATTTTCTCTTTCCACAGTCACCAACTTAGCTTTTAATATGTAAAAATTCCAGGGAAGTTTCAGAGGAGAGAACTGTAAGGATTCAGAACAGTGGCCCCAAGATGTACCATTTGGCATGCAGATTATTTCAAGATGAAAACAATTGTTGGGAAGGAAAAATTTTCCTCTCCCATTCAAGATTCATCTAACTGGTCTAAGAATTAAATTGACATGAGATAGATTATGTCAGGACAGAATCCAATTTAATTATGAATGTACAGGAAATCCACATAAACATGAGAGATTCCAAAGACAGTCAGGAAAGTGGGGATAGATATGTCATCCTGAACAATGGAGATGAAAGTAGGGGTTTGAGACTTCAAAGGGAAGTAAAGAAAATCCCAGGAAGATGAAAAAGATAAATTTTCAGTAAGTAAATGTTTGCAGGGCCATATAGAAACAATGAGATATAGAGAAATTTTAACAAACTTGGTTCCTCCCTGTCCACCAACGTAGTTCATATTATACTGTAGTTATCTGCGGTGATTGCTCCCTTTCTGGACCAGGTCCTCTATTTGAATTCTTTTAGGCAGCCAAGGGGAAAGTCAAAGTTTCTTCCTGAACCGTTTGGGCCTTGATTGTTTTTGGCTCAAAATAATGCTCATGCTTAAGCATCACATCCTGTGGTGTCCTACCCATCATAGCAAATAAGAGTAAATCTAGGAAAATGGGGATAGGATACCTTAGAATGTAGCCTAAAATCTTTATTGGAAGAGTAACCTTTGAGCGAGAAAAAATTGTTGGCTTAAGAATTATTCAAATTGGCTCTCTTATGTGACAAATGATTGCCTTATAAAATAATGATAGAGCATTACTCTTAGATACAACACACATAACTTTCTGAATTGATAAACTAATCTAACCAATGTACATTTTAGAAAAAACTTATAATGCTTGTGTTGGGGCTCAGGGCAGGCTACCCCAAAATATGCCACTTTTGCATCTTGATTATTTTGAGTTAAAGTTACTTAAGAAACAGCCAGTGCAAAAAGGAGACCCTGACACTCCTTTGTCTCCAGAAAGCAAGAAATTAATCTCCCATGTGAAAGGTACCCTCCCTGTACCAGGAGGTAGAGAGACATCCTTATCATCAGAGAGAGAGAATTCAGGGTGAAGAAGCCTTTATAAACAAACCTTCTTACTTTTACTAACTTACTGCCCCAGTCCAAATTCTGTTTCGAAATTCTTACTAGTTAAAGTTCCCAAACATAAGTTTTCTTTATCCTGTCAGCTCCTCACTAATTTATTGTTTCTTTGTATAAAACAAGCTGCCAGCCTTGGTCGTATCTGTAGGACCTCTGTACCTACAAATTAACTTTGATTCTTTCCTGTTATCTGTCTTGTGTCAATTCAATTCTTAGACCAGCCAGAAGGATCTTGAAGTTAGAGGAAAATTTTCCCTCCCCAACACTTGCTTTATATACTTTATAGTTTACAAGTCCCTTCATCTGTTGTCTCATTTCATCCTCACAATACCTCAGTACTGATATCAGCCCATTTCAGCTAAGGACGCGGAAGCTCACAGATGCAGAAATATTCTTCCAGGTTGCACTCTGGCGAGGGAGGATTTAGGTCCTGGCCCACAGGTGCCAGGGTTGTGCCCAACTAATTAGATCTCTTGATAAGCCTTTTGGATTATCTGGGAGCTTTACGAAAAAAACAAAACCAACAGCAAAATACCTTCTTATCTTCAGCAGCTGCCCTGCACTGGTCTCATCAGAGACACCAAACTCATCAGAGTTGGGTGGTCTTCTTATGCTGACCCTTCATATACTTCTTTAGGGAATTCATTTCTCTGGCATTGTGAACTGCTCTCTTCAATACCAGTCTTATTTCTACTATCCTGTATTCCTGTAAAAAGAAAAAGAAATGATTACTTTTGGATTTCTGAAGATTTTTTTTACAGGGAGGCTTCCTCTTCTGATTAAAAATAAAAAAAAAGACGTATGAATAAAATAATTCCCCAAGTGAAATAAGAAGTTGTAATAAAACCAATAAAAATAGCTATGGTTTACTAAGTGCCTACCTTAAACCTTTAGACTATAAGCTCCATTGGGATAGGTATCCATTTGTCCCCAGTACCCAGAACAACACCAGGCACAGAGTAGGTGTTCAACAAATATCAGTATGTGTAATAAATTGATGCCAGGCACAATGTAAAGAGCTTTCCATGCACATCTCATTGAGTTCCAACTTCTTCCCTACCTCCTACAGTATACACACAAACCTACAACTTAATGAAATAGGTATCTTTATCCCAGATGAAGAGATTGATATTGAGAGATTGAGTAATTTATTAGAGGATACATGGCTGATAAGCAAATGGTCTCTCTAACTCCAAAACTTCTCTTAATTAGGGTTCTAGGAATACAACAAAGTTGGAATGGCTTAGCTCATAATGTCCCATCACCAAGGTAATATCTCAGTGGGCTGATCCAAACCAGTGGACTTCAAATAGGCTTTGGGTTGCTGTACATTAAAGGTAATTTATAATAACATACCTGTAGAAACAGGAGTATATTTTCTACATCTATGCAGTTGATTCTTGTTTTTGCAGTTATGTTTATAGTTATGTTTATAGTTATGTTCTATAAAGTGGCCCCAAGTATTGAATTAGCAAATACTCAGTCAATTGCTCTTAGGGGAAATACAGGGATAGGTCCTTGTGAGTCTCTGGTAATAAGATTTTTGTCAACCAATCAATATATAACCTTATTTCATGTATGTATCTGTATGTATAATTATTTAATACATACTGTTGATTCATTAACATTGAACTCACAACCAACAGCACTATACATGCTTGAACAAAGCTTATCTAACACACATAAGGCACATTACAGCCTTCTTGCTGCTTAGGAGCACTAGCCAGCACTTTAGCACTATACTTGGGGAACATTCTAAAAAAAAAGAAAAACAAACAAACAAAAAACCCTAGTAATACTAAACAGATCAGGAAAAGGACACTTGTTTATAGGATGAAAGCTGAATCAAGAAGGCGGAATGTCCCCTTGTTTGACCTTAGCTGGGAATATGCACATCAAGGAGACTCAGATTTTTGCTACTCTGTGCATTTCTGGGAATGACTATTAAAATGCCACAAGTATTGATTTTGAGATAACAAATAAGTGTTTATGAGTAGGCAAATTTGCAAAGGTGGAATTCATGAATAATGAGGATGTACTGTATATACATGCTTAATATTTTCAAAGTCCTTTATTTTTTATTTTTGGGTTTTTTTTGCCTATTTGTATTTATTTATTTCAAAGTTTTATTTAAATTCTAGTTAGTTAACATACAGTGTAATATTGGTTTCAGGAGTAGAATTTAGTGATTCATCGCTTACATATAACACCCAGTACTCCATAACAAGTGCCCTCCTTAATACCCATCACCCACCCACCAACCCTTGGTTTGTTCTCTATCACTAAGAGTCTTTTATTGTTTGTTTCCCTCTCTCTCTCTCTCTGTTTTTCTTTTCCCTTCCCATATGTTAATCTGTTTTGTTTCTTAAATTCCACATATGAGTGAAGTCATATGGTATTTGTCTTTCTCTGCCTGTCTCGTTTCAATGAGCATAGTACACTCAAGCTCCATCCATGTCATTGCAAATGGCAAAATTTCATTCTTTTTGATGGCTGAGTAATATTTCATTATAAATATATATACCACATCTTTATCCATTCATCAGTTGATGGACATTTGGGCTGTTTCCATAGTTTGGCTATTGTTGGTAATAAGGCTATAAGTATCGAGGTACACACACGTGTGTGTGTGTGTGTGTGTGTGTGTGTGTGTTTTGATTTTTAAAAAGTAATCTCTACACCCAACAAGGGGCTCAAACTTCCAAACTGAGACCAAGAGTCACATGCTCCACCAACTGAGTCAGCGAGGTGCCACTCAAAGCTCTTTAAAAAGTCATATGTTTTTTTTAATTTTTAAAAAATTTTTATTTATTTTTGAGAGAGAGAGAGAGACACACACAGCACAAGAGGGGGAGGGGCAGAGAGAGAGGTAAACACAGAATTTGAAGCAGGCTCCAGGCTCTGAGCTGTCAGTGCACAGCCTGATGCGGGGCTCAAACTCACAAACCGTGAGATCATGACCTGAGCTGAAGTTGGATGTTTAACCAACTGAGTCACCCAGGTGCCCCTAAAAAGTCATATGTTATACACCTTATTTATCTCCACTTAAGAGACTGTAAAACTGGGTGAAGTAACCATAGAAACCATCCCGTTACTATGTCATACACAGAGTCAGTTTCATAGGCATGTGACCTCTGCACTAACACAAGGCCCCCATGTTCAAAAGGGCCCATGAATTTTCAACAGGGCCCTGCAATTTCATTTTTCACTGGGCCCCACAAATTATGTAGCTGGTTCTGGCTGCATGGCAAGTAAACAGATTAATAACTGGAGGGACAAACAAACAAACCCAAATGAAAAAATATTGTACATCCAGCTGAACAAATCCCTTATTTCATTGTGCCTGATATATTAAAGTTACCATTTATTGAGGATTGGCTATATTAGGCTCTTGTATGTATTAAGTTATTTAATCCTTATGACACTCTGTGAGTTGGGTATTATTTCCACTTAACATACAAGGAGAGGCACCTGGAGACTCAGGGGTTAAGCTTCCAACTCTTGATTTCTGCTCAGGTCACGATCTCACGGGTTCGTGAATTCTAGCCCCACATCTGGCTCTGCGCTGACAGCACGGAGCCTACTTGGGATCTCTCTCCCTCTCTGCCCCTCCTCTGCTCACTCTATCTCTCTCTCCCAAGATAAATAAATAAACATTAAAAAACTAAAAACAAAAAACAAAAAGCAAAACAAGGAAACTGAGGGCCCAGAGAAGGTAACTTAACTGCAGTCATACAGTTAGCGTAGCTTGAATAGGGACCAAATCGGACTCAAAAATTCATGCTCTTGCTGTTAGACTCTTACTGTGTCTAATTTTAGTTGGCTCCAGTTTCCAGGTAATTTGTAATGAGAGTTTAAATTTTGTGATCTCCTCAGTGAGCTTTTAACTAACATGTCTAGATTTCATTTGCAGTAAACATGTAATGGGCTTTTAACAGAATATAAATTTAGCTCGAAAGTACGTAAGAGACAATTACCTTGTTTTCTTTTCTTTTTCTTTAGTCATGTCCCAATTTGATTTCATTTGTACATCTCCTAGGCAGGATAAACAATCAAAGTGTTAGAGGAGATATAATTTAAAAAGTTTAAATTCTGATCACCCTCACTTTCTCTGAAATTAATGTTCAGTTAATTCAAGTTGAAAATACTAAACACCTCTAAGTAGTCCATTGACAAACTTAGTTAATACTTTAAATATTTTAAACTTCTTTCATAAATTTAACATATTTGATTTTTTAAGTACTTCACATGCCTGAAAAG
This sequence comes from Panthera tigris, assembly GCF_018350195.1. NCBI lineage: Eukaryota > Metazoa > Chordata > Mammalia > Carnivora > Felidae > Panthera > Panthera tigris. The sequence goes on from NC_056678.1 coordinate 30,779,568, forward strand.
ACAAATTTATAGCCCTAACAAGCAAATTCTTCGTAAATACTTAACAACACTTTATGTTTTTAAGTTCATGTCCTGCCATAGCCAATTTAATGTCTTTTTTCTGTACTTTTTAAAATAAATATTGATTTATTTTGAGAGTAGGAGAAAGAGAGAGAGAGAATGAGCAGGAAAGGGGCAGAGGGAGAAGGAGAGAGAGAAAATTTTTAGCACGTTCCATGCCCAGTGCAGAGCCTAACACAGGGCTGAATCTCACAACCCTGAGCTGAAATTAAGAGTCAGATGCTTAACTGACTGAACCACCCAGGTGCCCCTGTACTTTTTTTTTTTTCATGTTTATTTATTCTTGAGAGAGAGAGACAGAGCACAAGCAGGGGAGGTGTAGAGAAGAGGGAGACACAGAATGTGAAGCAGGGTCCAGGCTCTGAGTTGTCAGCAAAGAACCTGACACAGGGCTCGAACCCATGAACCACGAGATTATGGCCTAAGCCAAAGTTGGACACTTAACCGACCGAGCCACCCAGGGCCCCATCCCTGCACTTTTTATTTTTTTTTTTAAATTTTTTTTTCAACTTTTTTTTTTTTTTTTTTTTTTGGGGGGGGACAGAGAGAGACAGAGCATGAATGGGGGAGGGGCAGAGAGAGAGGGAGACACAGAATCTGAAACAGGTTCCAGGCTCCGAGCCATCAGCCCAGAGCCTGACGCGGGGCTCGAACTCACAGACCGCGAGATCGTGACCTGGCTGAAGTCAGACGCTTAACCGACTGCGCCACCCAGGCGCCCCTCCCCGCACTTTTTATAATAAAATCCCTTTAGATATTTATTGGGAAAGAAACATCCAAAATGTTAATTTCATTGTCTCTAGACAATGCTACCTTATGCTTTTCTGTATTTTCTTAATTGTCTACAATGACTATGTATTATTTTTATAATCAAAATAAACAATGAGAGTTCCTAAAAGCAAGAATCAATACATAGTATCAATTTCAAAAACAAAATATCTTTTCTTACTACAATCCTCTTTTTATGATTTTTTTTTTCTCCGAAGAAACATCAAAAAACACAAAGACCTTAGGAAACAATAATAAAAATGGAGTGAGATGTGGGGTCAGGGGCACAGTGGTGGTGGTATTTTACAGGAGGAGAAGAAAGAACTGGTAAAAACCTGATGGTGAATACTGGCTGCTAGGTCAAGCAGCAACTGATTGTATTTTTTCATTTGTTTCAGATACTAAGAATCACTTGACGATTAGTTTGTCACCATAATGACCTCTAAAAACAGAACCAATGAAATCATTAAAAAACTTAAAGCTAGCAAAAAACATCTCCTGGAGGAGATAAACGAAAAGCGTGACTCCAACTGCTTTGTGGAAAGAAGCAATCAAGTCAGTTTATTGAGAGTTCAAAAGAGGCATTTCAGTGGTGCCTACCAGTCCTTTACTCACACCCAAATCAAAGAACCCGTTCCTGACAGTGGCAGGAGCTCCTGGGTCACACTGAGTCTCCTGGTTCACACCGAGAAAAAGCACTTTCCTGCAAAAAGTAAGTTGTTATGTATGGTAGGATTCCATCCCCAACTGACAGGAGGGATTTATAAATAAACTTGAGGAGAATTTCTGGGGCTGAGAGAGGTTCAGTAAGTATCGGTTCTGGGACAGTTTAAAGGAGGTCTGTCTGAGGTGAAAAGCATCAGTAAACTAGGTTAGTGGATATAAGATCCGCTGTAGACCAGAGATTTTCTTTTTCTTGTGCTTCCAGAATCCTGAGCTCCACCTCTCGACTGACTCATTCCGTAGGCCCTCCGTTGGTCCTAGAATCCGTGTTTTCATCAGGCTAAGGGAATTTTGATGCTGAAGGCCCGAGAGCCATATTTTGAGAGAAGTTGTTATAGATAATTATAATAGCCCACAAAAGCTCCAGAGACTACCTATCTCACCAATTTGTTGCCTGTGCAAAAATTTCATGTACAAAATTGAGATACAGTGGAAGTGATTTTGATGACAAATATCAAACAAAAAGCCCTGATTAACAATAGTACAATGTGGAGGGAGGTTGGTGTGGGGGTTGATGGTGGTGGTAGTATTATTTCTCAGGAGGAGGAAGAGAAAGAGTAACCATTTTTGATTGTGAATACTTGTTTCCAAGTCAAGACAAGCATCTGATGGCATTTTTTTCATGTTTAAAAAAAAATAAAGCTGGGGCGCCTGGGTGGCGCAGTCGGTTAAGCGTCCGACTTCAGCCAGGTCACGATCTCGCGGTCCGTGAGTTCGAGCCCCGCGTCAGGCTCTGGGCTGATGGCTCGGAGCCTGGAGCCTGTTTCCGATTCTGTGACTCCCTCTCTCTCTGCCCCTCCCCCGTTCATGCTCTGTCTCTCTCTGTCCCAAAAATAAAAAACGTTGAAAAAAAAAAATTAAAAAAAAATAAAAAAAAATAAAGTAGAGTGTAATTGTATTAAATACAAACAACACGCGATTAAGTTAGATCTGCAACAAGAAAAATCAGTATTTTGGAGATTTAACTTCTTTGATGAGGGGGTTGTGACTTTACATTTACCCCCATGCTCTTGGTAAGTGGTGTAAAGAGGGTGATACAGTGTGGCATTGAAAACTGACGTTCTTGGGGTGCCTGGGTGGCTCAGCTGGTTAAGCATCTGACTTCAGCTCAGGTCGTGATCTCGCGGTTCGTGGGTTCGAGCCCCGCGTCGGGCTCTGTGCTGACAGCTCAGAGCCTGGAGCCTGCTTCAGATTCTGTGTCTCCCTCTGTCTCTCTCTGCCCCTTCCCCACTTGTGCTCTCTCTCTCTCTCTCTCAAAAATAAATAAAAACATTAAAAAATTAAAACAAAAACCCTGAGATTCTCCATTGTGCTTTAAAGTTAATCTGTAACAGCCATGTGTTAATTTTACTCAAAAAATAACTCTTTACAAGGGCCTTTAGTGTTCCTAATTCTAAGTGGATCTGCATAATCTTTTATTCTGCTTGAATTACTCAGTACTAGGTGAGTTAAACCACATAGAATTGGTTAGGCTCACAAGCTTAATAGTGGAGGGTAATATCCACCTTCTATAACAAACACAGTTTACCATTTTACACGAATACACATGGTTTTCTAACAAATATAATTTCCATAACCAATATTAATGATACCAAAGTTATAAGCCAATAATTCTGGAACATTAAATCTTACAGAAAAGCTCTTTGTTCTTTTAAATAAACAGGCTTAAATAGAAATTCAGCATTATGATGACAAGATACAGAATAAGCATGGAGTTAATTGAAATGTTCTGGTAATTAGCATGTAAATGCATGCTTTTTCTTTTTTAGTCTAAACTATTCATTCTTAAATGGTGGTGTGGGAACCTCTGAGTATTCAGGTCTTTTTCAGGACCCCACAGGGTCAAAGTTTTCATGAGGATGCCGAGATATTATTTGCCTTTTTTACTCTCATGGGAATACATTGGAGTTTTCCAGAAGCAATGTGATGTGCAATCACATCATTCTTCTGACCATTAAATGGAATGTGGGCTTGTATTCTTAAGTTTTAATTTTTTCCCCTCAGTTTACATTTCTAATGTAAATATTGAGAGGTACAACACCCATGAACAAAACCTTGATAAAATCTTCAATAATTTGTAGGAATATAATGGATCTTGAGACCAAAAAGGTTGAGAAACACTTGTTTGAACAAATGGTAGGTAATTACTGACCCGGTGCTGTTTATTCTCAAGCTTATTAGAATTTTTTCCCATGGTTTTCTCATTAATCTCTAATTAAAAATCAAGGTCTTTGGCTTCAACTTTAATTTTCGTCAAGGATAAATAAGAGATATTGGGGCTTATTTATTTTTTATTTCCACAAGTAGAAAGTGCATGGATATAGAGAAGGGCGCTAACATTTTTTTGAGTGTATACTTTATTCTGAATACTGTTAAGGTTTGAAAAGGTCAACAATAAGACCCTTCTGTTCCTGAGTTTATATCAATTGACAGATAGTTGGAGGTTAAAATGTTGGCTTTGTTACTGGAAAACTATTTATATTGGAGAAACTGGCTTAAAAGCAGTGAACGGTGAACTCACCCCAAGAGAGAACTTGCCCCATTCCAAACCAGAAGTTTGGCCCTGCCACACTAAACTGAGAACACAGATATATATCAGAGAGTACCCTCTCCCCCAGGAAGCCAACAGATGCAAAGAGAAAATCCTCATTTGTAAAATAAGGAGATGGGACATTACTTATAAAACATGATGAACATATTACTGCAGTAAACCATTCACAAATATGTACTCAATTAAATGATAAACACCATTAACTGTAAAATAACATCCTTTTTAGATAAGATTACCTGCTTCTGATCAACTACACTTAGTTTTTAGGTGATCTCAACGCGACAGTTTGCTGGTCTTCAACCTGTTACAGGACTTAAAAATACCATCCTAATTCTGATGACTCCCACATTTCTATTTCTGGCCTTGACCTTTCTCCTGAGTTTGAAACGCATCCATGAGGACTTCCACCTCTACTTGATATCTCAAATTTACCATTGCCAAAAAGAATTCCTATCCTCCGCCCCCAAACATACATACTCACCCCTTCCCCCTCCTCATTTCAGAAAATGGTCAAAAATCTAGGAGTACGTCTGACACTCTTCTTTGTCCCACATTCCACATCCAATCTGTCTGGAAGTCCTATCAATTGTTCCTTCAAAATCAGTCCTGAATCTGACCACTATCACCCTGATTCAATCCATAATCATCTCTCTCCCAAAGTAGAGCCAGCCAGCTGTCCTCCCGCCTCTGTGCTTGCTGCCTCCCACACTTCTTTACACAACAGCCCGAGTGATCTTTTTAAAACATGTATTAGATACGTTATTCATTGCTCAAAACTGGTCTATGGTCTCACAGCACACTTAGGTGAAATCCACACACCTTCTCCTGTGCTTATAGGCTCTCAATGAACAAGCCCCTAATTATCTTTTCATCCTTATCTCTCCACTGTCCCTGGCCTCATTTCACTTAACTACCATGGCTTTCTTCCTGTTCCTGGTGCATAACATTCTGGTTCCCATCTCAGGGACTTAGCACATGCCGTTCCCTCTGCCTGGAGTTCTCTCTCTTTCCCTCACTTTATTGAGATCTTTGTTCAAAATCCAATTAATCAGGAACCATCCTATATAAATAGAACTCTCCAATATCCTGGGGCACCTGGGTGGCTCAGTCAGTTAAGCTTCTGAATGTGGCTCAGGTCACAATATCCCAGTTCAGGAATTCGAGCCTCACATTAGGCTCCCTGCTGTCAACACAAGAGTCCGCTTTGGGTCCTCTGTCCCCCTCTCTCTCTACTCCTCCCCTGCTCATTCTCTCTCTCTCAAATTAAAAAAAAAAAAACAACACTTTAAAAGAACTCTCCAATATCCTGCAATACCATACCTGGCTTTCTTTTCCTCCGTAGGGTTAAGCAGAGATGATGTCTGTTTTTTCACTGCTTTGTCCATTCTATTCCAAGAATGGTGTCAGACATAAATTAGGCACATAGAAAATATTCATTTGGTAGTCGAATAAATATTAGGACATAGTATGTATTTTTCCAGAAGTCATGGTAAATCTTACCTCGTTCCTCTTGAGACCCGTAGTCGTGCTCTTGGGCAATGGCTCACAAACTTAGAGTCTCCCGGGGCACATTTGTTGCTGTAGAATAATCTTTAGAAATGGAAGAAGATAATAAGAAGGTACGTTTTGCTGGACCTATACAATAATTAAAAATTTTTAATGTTTTATTTTAATTTTGAGAGAGAGAGAGAGAGAGAGAGAGAGCATGAGTGGGGGAGGGGCAGAGAGAGAGGGAGACACAGAATCTGAAGCAGACTACAAGCTGTCAGCACAGAGCCTGACGTGATGCTCGAACCCATGAACCGCGACATCATGACCTGAGCTAAAGTCAGATGCTTAAGCGACTGAGCCACCCAGGCGCCCCAGGATGTATACAGTAAGAATTAGAAAGCACTTTACTCTTTTCCTTTATACATACCTGTGTTAGAGGAAGAAACACATTCATTCAGCAAATTTTTAGGAGTATCTACTTTCTGTCAGGCACTACTCTATGTGCTTGGCAATACAGCGATAGAGAAAACCTCTGCCTTATAAAACTTAGATTTCAGTAGGTATTTGAGTGGATAGATGCACGTATTATAAGTGGGTAAGTGCTATGGGGAAACATAAAGCAGGAGGATGGGAAGTGCTAGGGAAGGGATGCATGGGCTCCCAGAGCATGGGGTTGGCATCCGGGGCACGTGGGACAACCCAGAACTCCTGGCTTCTTTGTTTCCCCTTTGTTTTTATTTTGTTATTCTTATTCTTATTATTTTCGTCGTGCTAAGTGTGCTTTTTAATCCCCATCACCTATTTGACCCATCCCCCACTCACCTCCCAGCTGGTAACCGTCAGTTTGTTCTTTACAGTGAACAGTCTTTTTCTTGGTTTCTCTCTCTCTCAGAACTCCTGGCTTCTTGAGGTAGCCCAAGTAAACAGGGAAAAGGAACAGAATGAGATTGGTCTTAATGGTCTCAAGCGGTGGTCAGGCCATGAGTGTTAAGGATGAGAAGTGTTGGGGATTTTGCTAAGAGCACTTGGGACTTCTGGGGACTCCTCTTTGCTTCTATCAATAGTGAATGATAGACCAGGGAATGAGTTTTCTTAGCCAGAGATCTCCAAACTCTTTTCAGTCTTCTAGTTGGAGATGTGGAGGCCGAAAGAGGGACAGTCTTACGTAAACATACAAGCCTTCAAAACAGAAGATGCAGGTATTTTGGTTCAGGCTGTTATAACCAGTTACAACAGACAGGGTGGCTTAAACAGCAAACGTTCATTTCGCACAGTTCTGGAGGCTGGAAGCCTGATTTCGGGATGCCAGCACAGTGGGGTTCTTGACAAATGCCCTCTCTCTGGCTCGGGGGGGGGCTGTTTTCTTGCTGTGTTGTCACATGGCAGAAGGAGCTAGCTGGCTCTTTGATTTCTACTTCTAAGAGCGCTAATCCCATTTATGAGGACTCCACTCATGTGACTTAATTACCTCCCAAAGCCCCCATGTCTTGACTCCATCACATTGTGATTAGGGCTTCAACATAGGAATTTGGGCAGGAGGACAAAGACATTCAGTACATTGCATTTGGATTCAAGTTCTGCTTCTGCCATTGACTAGTCTCACGCTTTTAGTCACTTAGTGTTTCTAAGCCTTACTTTCTTTACCTGTGAAGCAGTACTCATCCTGTCTGCCCTCAGGGTTATTTTGGAACTATAAAATGTAGCATACGTGGTATAACAAATACTTCTGATTTTTTATTTTTCAGATAATGCCATATTTGGATAAAGTGCATCTCCAGAGACACACAGAAATACAACCTCTTTGATCCTTCTTCAATGTCTGTCTTATTTACAAACATTAATTATAAAAGAAACAAAAAATCATTAACCAGATCACCAAGAAAACATTTTATTGTCACATAAAACACATATATATTTTTAAAAATTTTTTAAATGTTTATTTCTGAAGGAGAGAGACAGAGCATGGGTGGGGGAGGGGCAGAGAGAGAGGAAGGCACAGAATCTGAAGCAGGCTCCAGGCTCCGAGCTGTCAGCACAGAGCCTGATGTGGGGCTTGAACTCACAGTCTGTGAGATCATGACCTGAGCAAAGCGGATGCCCAACCACCTGAGCCACCAAGCACTCCACATAAAACATATTTTTATTCATTCCATCCCATTATTTAGACTTAGATGTTTTGAAGAGGTTTTAAGTGATTAAAGATAGTTTCAAAGATGAAGATAGTTTACAGTGATCTTCTCTTTTAAATTTTTAGAAGTTTATTTATTATCCAAGTAATCTCTACACCTAACATGGGACTCAAACCCATGACCCAAGATCAAGAGTCGCATGCTCTTCCAACTGAGCCAGCCAGGTGCCCCTAACCTAAAATGTTTAAATAGTTTGTTTCTGAAATTAGTAGAATATGTTGACCAATTCTACTAATCAAGTTGAAGGCTAAAGTCAATGCTTGCTTCTATTGCTAAATTGCATTAACTTACTCTGTTAAAGCTACCATTTTGGTAATTTGAATAAGTACCTACTTGAGAAGGTAATATTAGGTACCTATAGAGAATTTGTCCTATTTCATTGCCCATCCCCAAAGTGGGCACAGCTAGAGTCATCTCGTGGCCAAATCCTATTTGGCTACTGTCACCTTTGTGTCATTATTTCCTGCATAGCAGACTAATTTTCAAATTTTAACCTGGCTTGTGTTCCTTGTGGTAGTTTGAGGTAACAGCCTCTTTTATTCTATTTGGTAAGCCAAGCACTGCCTGGCTTCTTGGCATTTGTCTCTACATCAGTGAAATATTCGCCTTGTATTTGGTGGCCCTTTGCCTCCACAGAAAGCTCAGATTCATAAGCCAAGGCGTTTTAATATTGGAAGGGATATGGATCCTACCGGCCTAAATCCTACCTCAGCTGTGGCTACGCAAGGGCGCAGCGGACAGGATTCATTACCTCTGAGAGTGCAGTAAAAAGCCAGACTCAAAACTAATTTTTTGCTTCTCAAAAAGCAAACACCTAGTGTCACGAGCTATGAAGGGTTAGCCTACCAAGCTTCATGAGCGTTGACAGAGGACAGAAGACTCCTGGCTCTGAGGCAAAAGACTCAATTACGCAGAGCACAGCAAGTAGCACAAGCCTCATGTTTAGGTTGGTCCCCCCTTGCGCTTCCCCACCCCCTTCAAGGCGATGGGAAACTGTTCAGATAATGCCACACACAGAGGTTTTGCCTCACACCCAAGGACCCCTGCGCTTAAGAAACCCAACCTTTATTATACTGCACGGTAAATGAACCTGCCCTCTGTTACAGTGAGAGACATTATTTCTGTCATCCAAGGTCCTTGACTACAAACATCCTTGAAGAGATACTCTAGAACAAAAGCTATCAGTGCCTCTGCTCCCAAGACATGCAGAAATGTGAGAGACCTATGGAGAATTATCTCCCAGCACCTAGCAGCCCAAATAAAGACCATCAGGTAAAACATTATTCCTTGGGTCTAATCTAAGATGAATCCTGGGGAATAAACACATAGTAAAGGAGTGTCAGGTTATGAATTATACAATTAACAACCTTTCTCACCTCATTCCTCTGTCATCCTGTCCTACCTTCTCTCCTAGGCACCTCTGGTTTTAAGGAATTATTAGTGGTTCTTTGCTTTATTCTGTTGTGCCTCCTTCACCTGATTCCTGGTATCACCACTGTCTCCTGGAAGCCATCCCTACCCCAGCCTCTTTCCCTATTAGGTGTTTCCACAGCCTCCTCGTCTATACACCCTCTATACAACAGCCAAGGGCTAAAACCAGAAACCGAAATGTCACAAGACCATATATATCTTGGACTCTGACCCTACCTGAAATCACAAGAAGTCCAGCCACCTCCTCTTCCCCCTCCCAGGAATGTTTCATATCTGTTGATGCACGTGTTCCCTAATAAACACGTGGGGACCAGCATTTTCCTCCCTTTATCCTCTGGCTCCCTGTAGAGCTGTCTGCAGATTCTCCCTCTCGCTCTCCCTCCCTCTCTTCCTCTCGAGAGAAGTCAAGAAGTTTCCAAGTCAAGGCCACTAATGTTTGTGCAGGAAGTCTTCCTGTGGCACCTCCAAGACTCCAGAAAAGACATTGGTATGGCCCACTATTGCTGTTGAAGCTGCTATTGGGGTTCAGAATGAGTTGTCCTAAGATGTGCCATTTTGGCACATAGATTATTCTGAGCTGAAAACCATCAAGGCCCAAAAGACTCAAGAAACTTTGACCCTCCCCCTAACTACCTGAAAGAATTTAGACAGATGACCTGCTCCAGGAAGAGAGCTATCACCATCAATAACTACTGTGTAATATGAACTAGGTTTGGAACAGGGAGGAACCTAGAAAAGTCTGCTACAATTCCTCTTTGTGTCTCATTATTTCTGTATGGCCCAATTCATCTTCCCGTGAATTGCTTTCCTTCTCTTTGAAGTCCCAGTCCCCCACCCCTTTCTCCTTAGTATAGGATGACATATATACCTCATTTTGCTGGTCTTTGGAATCTCTCATGTTTATGTGGATTCCCTGTACACACATAATTAAATTTGATATTCTCCTATTAATCTGTCTCATGTCAATTTGATTCTTAGACCAGCCAGAAGAATCTTGAAGGGTACAATAAAATTCTTGCATCCCAACACTGCCAACATCCAATGCCTCTTCCCTGGAGAGGGTCTTGTAGGCCACAGTAAGGGAGCCACATCTCTTTTCTGGCACTGCAGATGCGTCCAAAGAGAGGGGCCAGGCAGAACCATAAGCCAAGCAGCACCAACCAGGACTCTCAGCTAAATAAGACCTCGGAACAAGAAGGGTTGGATGGTGAACCCAGGGAATGAAGAGGTGTGGGTGGACAGGTTTGAGGACACTCAGTTATGAAAATATTGCCCAAACCTTCACTCTTCTTTCTACAGTGTGAACAACTCCACTTACAGTGCCAGAGGAGAAGCAGAGACTAGAGAATCCAAGGAAGTTTCCCTGGGGGTTTTAGTGGAAAATTTCTTTTAAATCATTCCTCTTTTACTGCAAGCACCTCTTCCTCATGCATAAGTTTGTGGAGCTGTTCTAGAGAAAAATATGAATGACAGATATCACACTGGAGTTAGAATCACCCAAAAAATGGGGGCACTTGAGTGGCTCAATTCGTTAACAGTCCAACTTCAGCTAAGGTCATGATCTCACGGTTCATGAGTTCAATCCCCGCATCAGACTCTCGGCTGTCAACGGGGAGCCTGCTTCAGTCTCTCGGTGCCCCTCCTCTGCTCGCTCTCTCACTCTCTCTCTCTCTCAAATGAATAACATTAAAACAAACAAAAAAAGAATCACCCAAAATTTGAGTCGTGGGACTCAACTCTCTTTTTGCCTTGAGCACAGGGTGAGTAATATCCTCTGATTTTCTATCTCAAGAACTGATTTCAAGGATGAACTGATGCATCCCCTTTTTAAATGTTATCTTCCCCTAAAATGAAACAAACTGAGCATCACATTTGTCACTCTATATTCACACAGGCCATTCAAAAGTGAGTCCTTCTTGCTTTAGAGACTTCACATTGGCTCCTCTCTGCCTGGGAAGTTCTTTCCCCATTCTTCTCAGATCTGGCCCCTTGTCACCTTCAGCAACTCAACTAGCATGCCACCTCCTCAGAGGCGTCAACTAAAGTAGAAAGAACTCTGTTATGCAACTATATATTCCTAAGCAGGCAAAAATAAGTCATGGAACATGTTCTATAAGTTCGTGAAGTCCTTGCCCTTGCCTTACTACTCAAAGTGTGGTCCATAGGCCAGCAGCACCAGTAACATCTGGAAGTTTTTTGAAATACAAAATCTCAGGTGTAGGGGAGAAAAACTTTCCTTTCTTCCTTTCTAGGTACTTTGGCTGGCTTAATAATTAAATGATATATTAATCAATTATTAACAATATTTAGTAACATTAATAAACAATATTAATACTATTGATTTATTTACTAAATAGATTATTGTTTATCCACTAAATTATTTTTATTAAATAATTATTAAACTATGCATTAGATAATTGATATTATTAATCAGTTTATTATTAATAATTAATATAATTATGAATTAAGACAGGTTAACAGGAAACACATTTAATTTCATATGGGAGTTCACAAAAATATGAAACTCAAAGGAAGTGAGCGAAGCAGTCAGTGTGTATACCTTTATACCAGATACAAGAAATTTGTGGAGGAATTGACAAGACAAGTCTGGGCTTGGGGTAGTAAATTGGTGAAGGAAAAACAAGTGCTGTTTATACAGCCTCTCTGTGCTGCATTCCCAGGCTCTGGTGATAAGGAGTTCTCTTTACTTCCTGGTACAGGAGGGTACCTTTCACACAGGAGACTCACTTCCTGCTTGCAGGGGGACACAGGGGGCTCAGAGTGTCCTTCCTGCACCACTGCTTTGTACGTCACTTGAATTCAAAATAACCCAAATAATCGATCTTGCAGAGTGGCATATTTTAGGGGGCGTGCCCTAGACCCCATCACCCCAGCTCTCCTGAAATGGAATCTGTCCTTTAACCAGATCCTCAGTTGACTTCTATATACATTAAAGTTTGAAAAGCACTGCAGTTTAAGGCACGCCCACAAATGCCTTTCTTGGAGTCACTCCACTTTTTAGCACCTGGTTCTCAACTTTGGCTGCACCTCAGAAGCATCTAGTGAGCTTTTCAAAAATTCATTTCCCTAGACCTTGATTCCAGCAGTTGTCGCTTAAATGACCTGGGTCATGGGAACTTTTTAAAAGCCCCTCTGCCAGGCAGGAATGAGAACCACCAGTGTAGCTGGGACTGAGTGAGACTTGCAGTTAAATTCAGGTGACAGGATCCTCTTTAGAGGCTGAATTCCAGACTAGAAGAAATCCCAGGCCTCAGGCATCATTCTGAAAAGTATAGGCCAGGGGGCAGCAAACCATTTTCTGTAAAAAGTTAAAAGGTATTTTAGTCTTTACATCCATGTGATCTCTGATGCAACTACCCAATTCTGTCACTGTAGAATGAACACAGACATTGGAAATGAGTGAGCGTGTAACTGTGTTTCAGTAAATCTTTATGGACACTGAAATCGAATTTCATATAATATTCACATATTATGAAATATTATTCTTTTTTTTTCAGCCATTTAAAAATCTAACTCATGCAATAATTGTATATCTAGCTAATCCAAATATCTGAGCCTCACTTATTTCACCAATGAAAAGTTTTCTCTCTACATTTAAAAATTTTTTTAATGTTTATTTATTTTTGAGAGAGAGAGAGAGAGAGAGAGAGAGAGAGACAGAGCATGAGTGGGGGAGGGGGAGAGAGAGAGGGAGACACAGAATCTGAAGCAGGCTCCAGGCTCTGAGCTGTCAGCACAGAGCCCGATGTGGGGCTCGAACTCACAAAACTGCTAGATCATGACCTGAGCCTAAGTCGGATGCTTAACCAACTGAGCCATCCAGACACACCTATAGTTTTTAAACTTTTAGATATTTCAATGACAATTCTAGACTCCTTACCTTCTATTCATAATAAATACCTCCAGTTGGGCCCAAGATAAGAAAGTCAGAAGAAGCGGATGAAAATGGATTTACATGTAGAATTCCACTATAGGGAGCTACTGATTTCAGAAAGTACCTGTTAAGATGGACTTGAAATTTGTTTGGTGACAGTACTGCATTGATGACCTTTGTTGTGGTGGTGAGGGTAGCCATGTGAGACACCCTCAGTCCAGAGAGGAGCCTTGAGAAGCGAGCCTGAAGGGAGATCTCTTGTGAACTTTGAAGATTGGGGAAAATTGCTGTTAGGGCTTGTTCTGTGGAGGGTTTGGGGACACAACTTTATAGGTTCAATCCTCTGTCTGATTCCAAAGGGTATATGCTTTCTAGCCAAATAAATTCCTGCCTTTTCTTCTGAATCCCCAACAAGAGTCCTTTCATTTTAAAAGGACTAATAAATAGGCACTGAATTGTGGCTACCGATGAACTAACTGCAAGGCATGACCAACCCTCAGGGCTAATGACTCAAGATCATCTCTGGGGTTAAGGTTAAGGGGGTCCTGCTAAATTCAATGTGCTTCTTCCCCATCCTGACGTTTTAAAACTGGGAATCAGGTCCAAAATGAACTGCAAAGTGCCAAGAAGGGCAAGAAGTCATAAACGCCAAGGACAGGAGTGAAAGAAAGGAAGTTAAGTTTTGGACTTGGAGATGGTGGAGTTTTGTGGGCTCACTGCCTACTATAGCAGTCAGATTCCTCAGTTTCGAGAAACAGTACCAACTTGGAATAATTTGAGTGGACAAGGAATTTATTAAATATGTTGGGTAGCTCGCACAAGCTGCAAGAAGTCCAGAGAACCAGGTTTCTGTAGAAACAATGCCCAAATTGGGCCACAAGGCACATGAAGACTCACTGCCTTTGGATACTGGATACTGCAGTACAATCGATGGCACCATTGCCTCATCTGGGTACAGAGGTCACCTCCCACAGCAGCGTGGCGTCCACACGGCCTGAATTTCTTTACATCCCATCCAGCTTCCAAGTCTGGGTTGGGTGCAACTTATTGGAGGAACTTAGGTCATGTAACTGTCATAGTTGTAAGAAAATTTGGGAAAGCAAGTGTGCATTTTCAGTTTCTAGGGTGAAAGATGGGCTATGCCTCATAAAGGTAAGAGATTTCACAAGTACAGGAAAAGTGGATGAAAAGAAAATGTTTACTGCAGTATATCTTTGTGTTATCCCCCAAATCAACATATATCCTTCTTGCCCTAAGAATGTCTTTTTTAAATTCTTCCACAAGATCAACCACCATCTGCTATGGACTGCCAGTGTCTCACCCCTTAGCATGAACGGGACATGTGCTGCCTGGAAAGCTCTCCAGACTCTGTAATGAGTCCCAGATTTCCTTCTCTTCTTCTTTTTTTCCTTCATTTCCCCAAGGGTCTCTTGGTGACAACAACTTCTGGGCGTCAATGTTCTCTCAATCAGGGTTTTTAAAAATACAAGCAATGGATACTGAATTTGGCTAATTTAAGGAAATGAACTTACCAAAGGATACTGGATGGTTCATAAAATCTCCAAGAAGGCTGAAAAAACCAAATTCATGCCACTGAACTAAAAGCATAAAGACCACTGCCACAGACCCTGCAGTGAACACTGTCAACCGTGCCAAACTGGACTCTAAATTTGCTGCTATACTGCCCACTGTCACCAGAACGGAGTCGGATCAGTCCTGACCTCTTCACGTCCCTAGCATCATTTTAATCTAGGGTGGGTAAGAGTATCAGTGTCTTGGTGGCAAAGAAGGTCACTTTCCAAGTGACTGCTTGGCATTTTGGACCTCTATAGTGGGAAGCAGTCTCTGCATATTAAGGTGAGAGATACTCTACAGAAAGGAATTCACATGTGCGATGGCCAAAAAAAGATAGATGTCCATCCATATGAACCTGAAGACCCCTTCTCTCTCCTACTGCTTCCTTTAGTCACTGCCTATCCACTCAGTTTCAGAGCTCTTAATTTGTAATACCTGGAGAATGGCTTTTGAAAGATGTTAAACTCATGCAGAGATCAAATTGGGAGGTACTGGGATATTTGGAAAAAAGTGCTGGAATGGAAGTCAGGGGATTATAATTCTAAATGTATCCTACATTAGCTGTGAGCATTAATACAATTTGTTTAAATGACTTGGGCTTCAGAGCAATCCACAGAAAGGTCCTCCACGGAGGACATTAAACTTTTAACACTTTTTGTTTGCTCTTATATGCTATACGTGGTTCTCCATATTTATTATACTAAACTATTAACTTGAGAAATGTTATTTGAACCGGTTTTTAAAGATTATTTATTTTTTTTAATGTTTTTTTTTATTTTTTATTTTTTTGAGACAGAGACAGAGCATGAACGGGGGAGGGTCAGAGAGAGAGGGAGACACAGAATCTGAAGCAGGCTTCAGTCTCTGAGCTGTCAGCACAGAGCCCGATGCGGGGCTCGAACTCACGGACCGTGAGATCATGCCCTGAGCCGAAGTCGGACACTTAACCGACTGAGCCACCCAGGCACCCCGATTATTTATTTTTTTGATTTACATCCAAGTTAGTTAGCAAATAGTACAATAATGATTTTAGGAGTAGATTTGAGAAATTATACATTATCATTCCTATGTTTAACACCCAGTGCTCATCCCAACAAGTGTCTTCCTTAATGCCCCTTACAAATTTAGCCCATCCCCCCCCAGTGGGGGGGGAATAAAAAGGACAGTGAGATTTACTTATGCTTGAAAAGCTAAGCTCTAAAAAAGCACAGAACAGTCTCTGGAAATCCTTTCTAAGTTACTCAGATCCTGTAAATGAAATGTCACTTCACATCTGCTATGCTGAAGTATTCAATCAAAAGCATGAAAGGGGCAAGAAAGGGCAAATAAAAAAATTAAACTCTGAAGTAGGAGTGTAGCTCAAGTACGCAAAAAGACTTTTTTTTTTAATAGAGCTACATGCTACTTTTCATTTTTAATGTTTATTTATTTACTTTTGAGAGAGAGACAGTGGAGAGGGAGAGAGGGAGAGAGAATCCCAAGCAGGCTTCCCACTGTCAACACAGCCTGATGTGGGGCTCAAGTGGGATGCTTAACTGCCTGAGCCACTCAGGTGCTCCAAGACCCTTATGTTTAGTTTGGAAGAGGGATCTGGGAGAGGGAAAGGAAACACACAACAGCTATAGGCTGGAGGATTATGACCAAAAGGGGGTGGGAGATCGAGAGCAAGCAGCAAAGTGATCAAATGAACATTTAGTTGCATAATAATGAAAGAAAAGAGCTGGCTGGCATTGAGTCTTCTTTTTTAATTTAAAAAATGATACATATTCATCTGATTCTTACCAGAATAATAAAAGACAAAAGTTGGAATAAGAAAGGTTTCTTTTAGTAAGGAAAGTCACCATGTGCTTGGGCTGGGGTGTGGGAAGAAGAAAAGTCCTCTTTGCTTTTCACCTGGGGGCGGGCGTTCCTATAGGAACAAAAGATTTGCTTTTCCAGACCATAAGGGTTTATTCCTATTTTTCAGAATGTTTAACCTTTGAAAATCTTTGAATAGTATTAAATACATTTACAGGCTGGAGGAGAAAAATATGCATCTACAAAACAACAAACAAACAAACCCAACCAGCTAAAAGGTACACAGTATTAAATCTCCATTTTGGGACGCCTGGGTGGCTCAGTCCATTGGGTGTCTGACTTTGACTCAGGTCATGATCTCACAGCTCGTTGAGTTCGAGCCCCGTGTAGGGCTCTGTGCTGACACCTCAGAGCCTGGAGCCTGATTTGGATTCTGTGTCTCCCTCTCTCTCTGCCCCTCCCCTGCTTGCACTCTGCTCTCTCTCAAAAATAAACATTTAAAAAAAAAAAAAAAACAGAGATCTCCATTTCAAAGAGTAGATTGAAAGATAACATACCTGACTTGTCAGCTGCAGTCAGTTGGACTTACTGCCTCCATTTGCACATTTAAAAGATAAGTGAGAGTATATGATATTGCAAACCTCGTTTCAGGCCACAGAGAAGATGCAAAAAGAAAGTAGTTCTCACATGATCCGCAACCTCTAGATTTGAAAGACATGCACAAAGTAAGCCTAGTAAAAAGGAATGTGTGTTGAAGCACCTTGGTGGCTCAGTTGGTGAAGTGTCCTTAATCTTGATCTTGGCTCAGGTCATGATCTCATGGGTCACGGATTCCGGCCCCGCTTTGGGCTTTGCACAGAATGGAGCCTGCTTGCAATTCTGTCTTCCTCTCTCCCTGCCCCTCCTGCACTTGCGTTCCCTCAAAAATAAATGAATAAACTTTAAAAAAAGGTAAAAGGTAATGCATGTTGTCATCAGACTGGTTTTATAGAACTCTATTCCTCTTATATTATAGTGCTTCTCAACATAGTTTTGAAATTACTTTTCCACTTTATAAATTTTGAACTGAAGGCAAAGACCTTGTCTCATTCCTCTCTGTAGCCTATGGGCCTAGATTAGTGGGAAACACACAAGGAGGGGCTCAAGAACTGTTTGTGTAATCAATGAAACAAATAAATTGAGGAGTAAATGAAGAAAGTGGCTACCCAATTTGGAGGGAGGGGTCAGGTCTGGCTGGGATGACCAGGCAAGGGAAAGTCATGTAAGCCGGGTCTTAAAGGATTTAAAGGTGAGATATGGACAAAGGGGGTGTGGGCAGAAGGGGTGGGAAATAGGCAGAAGAAATACAGAGGTGAAAGAGAGCTCCGAAGTCCGATTTTAGTGGAACCTCTCACTACATGTAGGAATTTCATCTCTCGTGATGCTGATGGGCTGTTAAGCTCCTCATGAAGCACCCTCTTTGGTTTCTTAGCTAGTCTAGTTCACTTTGGGCCATCTGCCCTAGAACTAGTTTCGATTCCTACATAAATAATTTCAAAATATTAAAGATTATGTAAAATCACCTAGTTTGTAGGAAGTCAATTTTTTTCTATGATAGGTACTTTTTCCAGTATTTGCTGATTGTGTAATTTAGTAAAATTCAATAATGAGGTTTTGGTATGGTCATAACACCTAGTCAACTACATATAAAATTTAAAAAAAAATGTGGTTAAAATACACACTGTGGTTAAAATCTACCACTTTAATAACTTCTAAGTGTACAGTTTAGTGACATTATGTACATTCTTTATGTATGATGGTGGGGACATTGCATACATCCCCACCAATCCATCCACAAAACTCTTTGCAGACACGATTTTTAAAACTTAAAAATATAAAATATCACTACATGCAAAAATAGATACATTTTTCACAAGCCTATGTACATTTTAAACATGTGACAAAATTCAGATTGGATCTTAAACTTAGTTACTACCTAACCTTTGGGGCTTAGTATTTAATGGTGATTAGACACACCATTCGCCTCACACGTCAAAGTCTAAGATCAATATAAGAACCTATACATTTCTTTCTTAAAAAGAAGTAATTCAAAGTCCTGACAATTCAATTTTACAATCCCAGAAAAAAGAGATTTCTGACAGTATAAAAAACTAGATCTCCTTTCACCAGATAAATCCTATGGGAAATATAACAGGTGGTGAAGGATCAAACTTTAGCCACCACGGTAGCACTCACATCTTACCTGTGGGAACCACCCTTGCCAGAAGAAATGGTTTCGGTTCATCTCGTGGTTCTACTTAATGGGGAAGGTAAGAAGCAGTGATGTTTCCCAATCTCCTGCTAGGTCCCCAAAAATTAAAAAGAAGTACAAAGTGGAATCAGAACCCAGGGTTTCAGGATCCAAGCCCAGTTTTAGGAGAAATATCTTCTCCAATTATAATCTTCTATACCTTTATATAATGGCTTCTTCAGTTCAGACTCTTTTTTTTTTTTTTTAACGTTTATTTATTTTTGAGAGACAAAGACAGACAGAGCATGAGTAGAGAGGAACAGAGAGAAGGAGACACAGAATCTGAAGCAGGTTCCAGGCTCTGAGATGTCATCACAGAGCCCGACACAGGGCTCGAAGCCACGAACTGTGAGATCACGACCTGAGCTGAAGTTAGATGCTTAATTGACTGGATGTCCACCTGGGTGCCCCTAGTTCAGACTCTTAATCGGAACATTTCTTTCTCTCGGATGCTGCTCCCTGCAGCAGATTTGGTTTTGAAGCTACTTCTGGAGCAGCTGCCGAAGCTTGGGGAATAGTTTCAATGCATTCTGTGTTGTCACTTCTATAACTTCTTCTACTGAGATCCCCTTCACCTGGGCAATATATTCTGCTGAAATGGAAATGTTTTGGGGTTCATTTCGTACCTGAAACAGAACAAAGCAGACAGTGAATCAGACATGACACTCAAGGGAAGCAATCTTAGAGACCATAGATAGAGCAGAACAAAGTGAGTTGGTAAAAGCCAGTGAGGTTTTTTTTTTTTGTTTTTTGTTTTTTTTTTCTTTTCTTAATGGCAGGGGAGGGGAGGCAAGGCTGGGGAGAAGGCCCTGAACCTCAGCTTAAAAGCTATAGCCACAACATTGGCCTGTACAATGTTGACTGTAAGTCGATGTCGTTCTTGAAAAGAGTCCTCGGGCATTAACACTGAGGCCCAGGGCCCCGCACATAAAGCAGTCTGCAGGTGGTGAACACTTGGTGACCTGCCTGTCTGATGAATTAACTGTGCTTTGGTCTGTTGTATAAGTGACTGGCTTGTAAAGGTCACTGCTCTGCTGCCTGGCCTCTTCACCTCACAGGTTTACTACAGTTGGATTCAAGAATTGCTATTGTGTGTCTGGAAGAATAAATAGATTACGTACTGGTATTTCACTGATTCTAAGATGTTCAATATCTCTGAAATTGATACTGGTTTTACTTACATTCGATGGCATGTCATAGCATAATTGTCAGTGATTTTTCTTTCTTAGTTGTTACAAAACAGTGGTGTATCTATAATCAGTAGCACTCAGATTTTACAAATTATATTATTATTATTATTATGTTTTCTACTCAAGTTGATAATACTCAGGGGAATAAGATAACTGTTAAAATTTAAAAAACAAACCACCTTGATAATTAGCCTAAAAAAACAATGAAAAATATGCACCAAGATTTTTGCTCAAGGATGTTCATCATGTTGTTTATCATGCTGTGTTGGAAACAATGTAAATAACGATATCAAGTTACGGATATTATGGTATGTTCACATACTGGAAGATTACACAGTTATTAAACATGACGAGGAAAAGCATATTGACATACAGAGATGTTTACCAGATAAAGCAAGTTATGAAATTTGTTCAGGCTATTCTTATTTTTATGAAAAATATATATGTACCTATATGGATATTAAGAAGGCTGGAAGGACATAAAAACTAACATTTATTTAGTGCTTATTGTAGGCAAGATTTTGTTGTAAACTTTTCATAGGATTTCTCATTTATTCCTCACAGTAACTCTATGAGATAGGTACTATTATTATCTGCTTTCTTAGCGTCACTTTTTTTTTTGTAGATAAGAAGGAATCCTAAATGGCTGGTTTGTAGGCTGGTTGAGGTTTAAACCTGAGAAATCTGGTATCAGGGTTTATGCTCGTAGCCACTGCTCTCTAGTGATAACTTTTCAGTAGTACATGGTTCTATTTTCTTGTTTATGATTTTCTGTGCTTTCTGATTTTCTAAACAAATGCACTTTACTTAACAAAAAGTATATCCAGCTACAAAATTCATTTATTCAACAAATATTTCTGAGTACCTGCTATGCACAAGGCTCTATGCCGGAAACCCAGAGTTTTTGTCACATCAGCTAGAGGCAAATATACACTGAGTTAGAACAGCATTTGAAATTCATTTCTGTTTAGGGGGAAAATGCTACGTTCTGTTCCTTCTAGTATACACTAACCAGGAAAGCAATTCTGTAACATCTTGTCCTATACCCAAACAAAAAAATAACTGGAGTTGTGATCGTCTATTTCCTCATTCCTCTGTCTTCTATATTCTTTAAAGAGCCAACTTACACAGATATGTAACTAATTGGACTTTAATTAGCAAAAGTCACATTGCAATCGTAAATAATCATAGTTTATTAAAAATCACATCACTATTGCTCCCAAACTTCTGAGTCTTGAGTGCCGGTCCTCTGAACCTGGTAGGCACGGAGACACAGATCTGATGGGCAGTCAAGGGCACTCAGTAAGCCACACTGGGAGGTCAATGTAATAGGCGGTGTCCAAAGCAAACAGAGCAGATACTCTGGCTTCCTTTCAGTTATAATTTTAAAAGGTAGCAATACTTAAAATATGACATTTTGTGGCCTACAGTAATAAAATGTACAGCAAAGATCACATCAATAAATCTATGATTACATCAACATTTGTACTGAAAGAAACAGAGCCTCACTGTAACACGCTAATTGATAGAAGAAAAAGAAACATTTCTTGAACATCTACTATAAACCAGGCGCTGCTGGACATTCATATACATTATTTCATTTAATACTCACTGTAATATTCTCAAGTATTTTATTACTATTTTGCCCACATTCTGTAAATGAGGACACACTTTCAAAGAGATTAAGCAACTGGCCCAAAGTCACACAGCTAGTGGGTAGCAGAGACAGGACTTGAATCCAGGTCTTTCTGACTCTAGATACTGAACTTTTTACTGTACTTGTCTGGCTCTCATTATTACATAAATTAAGACATGGCTGATATCCATTAATATGTGCTGGAGCACAAGAGCTATATAATTAATAAAATCTCTCAACCTAGCATTAAAATAGGATTCCACTGTATTTACACTGTAATGAGACACACGGCTAAACTGAAAACAGTTCAAAAGAAAGAGACAATCTAAATAATGTAGATTTTAGATAACCATTTACCTGTTTTTCTGGTCCTAGTGCAGGTGAATCTGTTTCTAAGCAAATTGAAGTTAAAGGCAACTGTTTCACAAGTTTCTGCTTCTTGGAGAAAAGAGAGAACCAGTTTAAAACATGAGCCATAAAGATAAAAAATGTGCACTAAACCTATATACCAATGCATCCTACTCTCCAGGAACCTAAAATTCATGCTTTCCTATTCAATCAATAATTGTTCACTGTGTTCTCATCCTTCTACTACCAACTGATAGATTTAAACAGAAACATTCATCGCCCCAAATTATCCAAAGCCTCCAGGGACCCGAGCAGTAGTAACCAGTAGCCAAAGATGAAGCACACCCAGCAAGAAAGCCAAACATCTGGTATCACACGCCCAAGGGAGACCAAGGAAGAGACTTCTGTGGTGTCTCCACCACCACCACCCACCACGCTCAGTGTTTGCTCCTACTATTCGCTGTGAGTCACTCAAGGCTTTGCGTTTACCAATTCGATTCGTGTGCACATTTAAAGTTTCAGATTGGGTAGGAGATGGCTTTATTTTCCTGTTTATGATTTTCTGTCTGGATTACAAGGATTGTAATGAACTTCATGAGTTTTAAAGCAAGAACAGAATTCTCTTGCTGCCACTGCACTTTGAAAGTAAAAATGGGAAGTGAATCACTATGTTGTACACCTGAAACTAATGTAACGTTGTGTGTCAACTATACCCAAACGAAGAAAAGTAAAAAAAGTAAAAGATGGGCGACAGATGATACAAAATGAAACATGGTTAAAATAAAGTATTTTAAGATTAAAATTGCAAAAAGCATTGAAATATTATGCACTATTGGTAGATAAACGCTAAACTGTCATAAACTTCCTTTAAGGAAATGTGACAATCTAACCAAAAATTTAAAAATGTATCCCTTTTCCTCAATGGTTCCGTTTATAGGAAATACTGCACAAATGTGCACGTGTATTTGTGGATGTACAAAGGTGTCCACTGAAGTACCTTAAAATGTTTTTTAACGTTCATTTATTACTTTTGAGAGACACAGACAGACAGAGCATGAGCGGGGTAGGGGCAGAGAGACAGAAAGGGAGACACAGAATCCAAAGCAGGCTCCAGGCTCCAAGCTGTCAGCACAGAGCCCGATACGGGGCTCAAACTCATGACTGTGAGATCACGACCTGAGTAGAAGTCGGATGCTTAACCGACTGAGCCACTCAGGTGCCCCATCCACTGAAGTACTTTAAATTGAAGTATAGTTGACATGTAATATTATATTAGTTTCAGGTGTACAACATAGTGATTTGATACTTACATTACTAAGTGTTACCCTAATACTGTCACCATACAAGATTATTACAATAGTATTGACTATATTCCCTGTGCTGTACTTTTCAACTCCATGACTTATTTTGTAACTGAAAGTCTGTACCTCTTAATCTCCTTCAACTACTTTGCCCATTTCCCCACTCCCTTCCTCTCTGGCAACCACTAGTTCTCTTATGAGTCTGTTTGGTTTTATTTGTTCATTTCTTTCTTTTTTTAGATTCCACACAGAAGTAAAATCATATGGTATTTATCTTTTTCTGTCTGATTTATTTCCCTTAGCATAATACCCTGTAGGTCCATCCATATTGTTGCAAATGGCAAGAATGTATTCTTTTTTATAGCTGAGTACTGAAGCACTGTTTATTAACAGTGAAAAACTAGAAATGACCTAATCTTTACTTACAGTAATGATTAAATAAATTATGGTACATCCATAGTGTGAAATATTATGCAATCACTTTAAAGATGAAGTAGATCAATATTTATAGACACTAATATCCATGAAGCTGACTCAAAACAAAAAGACTAAGAATTGATCTGAATCAATGTTATCAATGATTATCTTTGAGTGGTAGGATTTAGGCCGACTTGAAATTTGTTCTTTTCTGAAGTCTTTCAATTTTCTATAATGTACATATACTGTCTTTAAAATTAGAAAAAATAGTATTTTTGTTTTGGAAAAGAAATGATACAGCTAAAAATTATTACCAAATAGGAAATTTTTCCACACTTGATAAAAATAGGAGAAATAAAAATAATCTTGAACTATCAATTAACTTGACCTGACATTTTAGAACACTCCATCCCCCAGTAGCAGAATACACATTCTTTTCAAGTTATGTATGTTCTATTTACCAAGACTGACCATATTCTGGGCCACTAAGCCTCAATTAATTTATTTTATTAAAAAAATTTTTTTTCAATGTTTGTTGATTTTTGAGAGAGACGGGGGTGGGGGGAGGGGCAGAGAGAGGAGACACAGAATCCGAAGCAGCCTCCAGGCTCCAAGTCTTCAGCACAGAGCCTGATGTGGGGCTCAAACTCTCAAACTGTGATATCATGACCTGAGCTGAAGTCAGACATTTAACTGACTGAGGCACCCAGGCGCCCCCTCAACTAATTTGGAAGAATTAAAATTACATACTGTATGTTTCCTGAACACAATAGAATTAGTGATCAGATCCTAATAACAAAGTTATCAGGAAAATTCCTAAGTATTTGGAAATTAATACTTTGAAATAATCAATTTCACACACTTTGAAATAATCAATATGGTCAAAGAGGAAGTCACAAGGTAAATTAGAAAATATTTCAAGCTGAAAGAAAGTGAAAATACAGCATCCATCAAAATTTGTGGATTGTAACTATAAGAACTGGTTAGTGCTAGTGCAACTATAGCATTAAAGGTTTATATTAGAAAACAGGGAAGATTTTAAATAGATAATCTGAAACTGAACTATAAACTATACTTTAACTGTAAAAAGGATAATATATAGGCAACCTTGCTTTACTGTGTTTCACAGATGTCGAGGCTTTGTTTTTGTTTTTCTCTTTTTACAAATTGAAGGTTTACAGCAACCCTGTATCTAGCAAGTCTATCAGCGCCGTTTTTCCAAAAGCATTTACTCAGTTTGTGTCACTGTCTCACATTTTGGTGATTCTTGCAATATTCCAAACATCTTCATTGTTATTGTATCTGTTATGCTGATATGTGACCAGAGACCTCTGATGTTACTATTGTAACTGCTTTGTGGCACCGCGAACTGTGCCTATACAAGATGGTACACGTAACTGATAAATGTGTATGTCCACCCACCAGCCATTCCCTTGTCTCTCTCTCCCTCTGCCCAGGCCTCCCTACTCCCTGAGACACACAATACTGAAATTAGGCCAATTAATCACCCTACAATGGTCTTTAAGTGTTCAAGGGAAAGGAAGAATCACATAGCTCTCATTTTAAATCAAAAGCTAGATACAATTAAGCTTGGTGAGGAAAGCCGAGACAGGCAGAAAGTGAGGTCTCTTGTGCCAGTTAGCCGTTGCGAATGCAAAGAAAAAGTTCTTGGAGGAAATGAAAAGTGCTGCTCCCGTGAACACACAAGTGATAAGAAAGTGAAACACCTTATTGCTGATATGGAGAAAGTTTGAGTGTCCTGGAAAGGAGACGAAACCAGCCACAACATTCCCTTATGCCAAAGCCCAATCCAGAGCAAAGCCCTTTAATTCTATGAAAGCTGAAAGAGGCGAGGAAGCTGCAGAAGTAAATTCTGAAACCAGCAGAGGTTGGTCCATGAAGTTTAAGGAAAGACACCGTCTCCAAAACATGACAGTACAAGGCGGAGCAGCAAGGGCTGACATGGAAGCTGCAGCAAGTTCTCCAGAAGATCCAGCTCAGAGAATTCAGGAAGGTGGCTACGCTATAAAACAGATTTTCAGTGTAGACAGAACAGCCTTCTACTGGAAGAAGATGCCATCTAGGACCTTCATAGCTAGAGACAAAAAGTCAATGCCTGGCTCCCAAAATTCAAAGGACAGGCTGACTTTCTTGTTAGGTGCTAATGCAGCTGGTGACTTTAATGTTTACTTACCATTCTAAAAATCCTAGAGCCCTTAAGAATAATGCTAAATTTATTCTGCTTGTGCTCTATAAATGGAACAACAAAGCTTGGATGACGGCACATCTGTTTACAATGGGATTTAATAATTACTAAGCCCACTGTTGAGACGCAGCTTTATTGTGATATTTGCTTTATTGCAGCATACTCACACTACCTGATTTCAAAACTTACTATAAATCTAACATAATCACGGTTGTGTGATATTGGCATATGAACAGACATATACATCAATGGGACAGAATTGAAAAATGAGAAGTAGATCCAGATATACAGTCAACTAATTTTTTTACAGTGCCAAAGTAGTTTTAGGGAGAAAGGATCATCTTTCCAGCAAATTATACCAGAACCAGATATCTATAGGCAAAATAGTGAATCTTGCCTCATACTTCACAACATATACAAAATAGATCACAAATCTAAATGTAAAACTAAATCTGTAAGTCTTCTAGAAGAAAACATAAGAGAAAATCTTTTTGACCTTGGGTTAGATAGATTTCTTAGATATGATACTAAGAGCACAAATCCTAGAAGAAAAATAGTAACTGAAGCTCATCAAAATAACGAACTTCCCTTTGAAAGACACTAGAGAAAATAAAAGAATATATTTGCGAGAAAATGAGAGAAGACATTTGCAAAACACTTAGCAGATAAAGGACTTGCATCCAGAATATATAAAGACCTTCGCCAACTCAACAATAAAAAACAAACCAAATAAAAAGGTGCAAAATATGTGAATGAAATTTTACCAAAGAAGAGACGTGGATGTATGGATGTCAAATAAGCACATGAAATGATGTGCTTTTATTTTAAATTTTTAAAAACATTTTATTTCTAAGTAATCTTTACACCCAACGTGGGGCTCACAACTCTGAGATGAAGAGTCACATGCTGTACTGACTGGGCCACCTAGGCACCCCTGCAAAGATGTGCTTTTAAATTTTTTAAAACTTTTTATTTGAGAGAGAGCACAAGTGAAGGAGGGACACAAAGAGAAGGAGACTGAGGGAGAGGGAGTGAGAGAGAATCCCAAGCAGGCTCTGCACTGTCATCATGGAACATAAATTTGAAACATCATTAACCGAGGAAATGCAATGGAAACCACAATGAGAGATGGTTATGCACGTATCAGAATAGCTAAAAAAATGACAACACCAAGTACTAGTAAGGATGCAGAACCAAGACTTTGGCTTACTGCTGTTGAGAATCCAAAATGGGACAGCCAATTGGAAGTCAGTTTGACAGTTTCTTAATAAGTTAAACATACACTTAACCTTATGACTCAGCAATAGCACCTCTAGGTTTTAACACAGAAGAAATGAAAATATATGTCCAAACAAAGATCTGTATGTTAATGTCTATATCAGCTCTATCCATAATAGTGTGAAACTGGAAACAATCTAAATGTTTATCAACTGGTAAATGGGTAATCTGGAAAATCCACATGCAATCAAAATAAACTACGTATACAAAACAGACTACTCATATATGCAACAACACGGATGAATCCAAAAGCATTAAGTAAAAGAAGCCAGATCCAAAAGCTTACATGAATTATTTCATTTAGATCACATTCTAGAATAGGTAAAACCATAGGGACAGAAATCAGTGGTTGCCAGGGACTGGGGGTGGAAGGAGGAATTTACTAGAAAGGTACATGAAGCAACTTTTTGGGATGATGGAAATACTCTGTATCTTGAATGTGGTGGTAGTACACCTTTGTTAAAACCATTAGAATTGTGCATGTAAAAAAGGCAAATCACAATAGGTATATTTCTCAATAAACCTGATTTTAAAAACTACAATTCAAAAAATAATAAAACATAAATAATTGTTACTGGAGATTTTTTAAAAAATTTTATTTTATTTTAGAGAGAGAGGGAGCAAGGGAGGGAGCAGAAGGAGAGAGAGAAAGAATCGTAAGCAGGCTCCATGCAGGCAGTGTGGAGCCCGATGTGGGGCTTGATCCCACAACACTGGGATCATGACCTGAGCTGAAGTCAAGAGTTGGATGCTTAACCAATTAGCCATCCAAATGCCCCTTGGAGACATTTCTAAAAAATCTTGGCTATACCTCAATTCTGTACTCTTTACTTACATTAGTTCTGAATACTGGTAGACAATTTACTGTATTTCACAGAATTTAAGGTGCCATTGACTGTAACATGCACCTCAGTATCAAAGACAATAAAATATAAAAAAAAAGAGTGTCTAAAAATATGGTAAATTACCTAAATTAGTTTTTGTTGCATTTTTAATTGATAGAATTCACATACCATGATATTCATTCTTTAAAAGTATACATTTCAGGGGTGCCTGGGTAGCTCTGTCAGTTGAGTGTCCGACTTCGGCTCAGATCACAATCTCGTGGTCTGTGAGTTCGAGTCCCGCATCAGGCTCTGTGCTCACAGCTCAGAGCCTGGAGTCTGCTTCAGATTCTGTGTCTCCCTCTCTCTGCCCCTCCCCTGCTCACTCTCTGCCTCTCTCACAAATAAACATTAAAAAAAAATTTTTTTTAATAAAATAAAAGTATACATTTCAATGGTTTTTACTATATTCACAAGGTGGTACAACCATCAGCAGTATGTAATTCCAGAACTTTTCATCACCCCAGAAAGACACCCTTTACCCATTAGTAGTCACTAATGATTAGTAGCAATCATTAGTCTACTTTCAGCCTCTGTGAAATTTGCCTAGTCTGGACAGTTCATATAAATGGAATGATATGTGTTCTTTTGTGTCTGGCTTTTTTCTTAGCATAATGTTTTCAAGGTTTATCCATGTTTTAGCAGGAATGAGCACTTCAATTCTTTTTATGATTGAATAATATTCCATTATACGGGCACACCACATTTTGTTTATCCACTTATCGGCTGATGGACATTTGGGTTGTTTCTAGTTTTTGGCAATTATGAATCCTGCTGCTGTGAACATTCATGTACAAGTTTGTGTGTGGATATATGTTTTCATTTCTCTTGGGTATCTACCAAGGAGTGGAATTGCTGGGTCATATGTTAACTGTGTTTAATTTTTTGAGAAACTGTCAAACCGAGTGGGTGTGAAGTGGTACTGCATCGTACCCTTGATTTGTGCTTTCTTTTTGGCTAATGTCTTTTCATGTCCTTATGACCATTTGTATGTCTTCTGGAGAAAATCTACTTAAATCCTTCGTCCATTTTTAAACTGGGTTATTTGCCTGTTTATTATTTATTATTTTTATTTATTTTTTTTTTTTTGAGAGAGAGTGAGAGCAAGAGTATGAACAGGAAAGGGGCAGAGAAAGAGGGAAAGAGAGAATCCCAAGCAGGCTCTGTGTCCAGTGCAGAGCCTGACACAGGGCTCGGTCCCACAACCCTGGGTTCATGACCTGAGCTGAAATCAAGGGTTGGACGCTCAACGGACTGAGCACCCAGGCACACCTATTTTGTTTCTAATTGGTGAGTAGTAATGCTGTTTTATATACTCTGGACACTAAACCCTTATTAGATATAATTTGCAAATACTTATTCTGTAGGTTATCTTTTCACTTTCTCCATAGTATCTCTTCTAGTATAAAAAGTACAAGAATTGTTTTACTGTGGAAGTTTTAAATTTTGGTGAAGTCTATTTTTTCTTTGACTGCTTGTGCTTTTGGTGTCATATCTAAGAAACCATTGCCAATTCCAAGGTTATAAAGATTTTGATCTGTTTTCTTCTAATAATTTTATAGATTTAGCTCTTGTGTTTATGTCTTTGATCCATTTTTGAGTTAATTTTCATGTCAGTGTGTGGTAGGGACCTATGATTAGTTTTTGTAATGTAACCAGAGTAAGTTATTACAAGTGTGTAATAAAAGCTCGTATTTTAAAGTGTATTTCACAAAGCATAAATTGAGGCTTAATTAAAGAACTTACCTGTCCACTTCTTATGATAGAAGGAGGAATTGAGAAGAAGTACCCAGCTCTTACTCCTTCCATGGCTACAGATGGCCGGCCATCAAATGCATGCAGAAGCACTTTGTCAGCACCTGTCAAAGGTTAATGAGAAGCTAGAGTTTCCTTTCATTTCCTTAATGAGAAGTTTTTCCACTAATCAAATTGGGCAACATAGATTGTAAATTTTAAGTAAATGTTGATCACAAGGACATAAGGATGAGGTTCTATGACTTCTAACGGGTAAATGTACAGTGTTCAAACAGTACAATAAAAAATACAGCACGTTGTTAATCTTCAGAATAAAATTGAAATACAATTTTTTAAACACATTTCTAAACATCCTTTATCATCAAACCTTTTCTAGACATTTGGAAATTATTCTAGTAGGAACAATTATTCTTCCTACTACGTCTTTAAGCAGTGAAATTATCCTTTGCAAGAATGCTTGTGAAAGAGACAGGGAATCAGTGACTGAGAGATTCTGTAGTCAGGGCTGGCTTCACAAGATCACCTTTAGTTCTTAAAGGATGGCCACTCAGCCTGCCTAAAAATCCCAGTAATTTTTACTAATCCCAGTGATTCTCATCACTGAGAAATACAATACTTTCTAGCTGCAGTCAATTACATTTACTTTACTATTTGATACAGTTTTTTTTTTCAAATAGTAGGTGTGATCATTTGTAGATTGCGACTATTAAGTGAACTATGAAATCAATTTAGTGAGTCACGACTGACCAGCATGTGCTTATATGTATGTGTGTGTCTGCATATACATATGCACACATATTTATATATACCATATAAATATACTGCTCCTTAAACGTTTCTCAGGTTTCTTTATGCACATATACGAAGTCTCGAAATAAAGTCATACTACAAAAAAAGTATACATGTGTATATACTGCGACTCAAAATAAAGTATATTTCTTACTGTGTATAACACTTTATAAAGTCTGAAAAGTAATTCTGTAAGATATACTTTTACTTTAGAAGCAGCTGAAGTTGACAGTGCATTTTATGTATCATGGCCTCAGCCTGTATAATTACCATTTTCTGAAGCAGCAGCCAGAAAACATGCAAAACAGTAACACATCTTTGCTCTGTTTTTTCCTGTCTTTAATCAGCTGGTTAAGCTGATTAAAAAATTGGAACTGCTAATTTTTAAATTAGGGAATATAAATTACTTGATCCAAGTTTTCATTTGCTTTATGCTGGCCTTTTAAATGGTATAGTCACACCTGGAAGTAGACTGACTTGCAAAATCACCTTAGTTGGTTTCCACCTCCACCCTTGCCCCATTTCATTCCCTTTAAGAAATCAAAGTGAAACACGGTTTATTCCATGAGAACATGGACTGGAACTGTCAAACTGAAATATTAGGCACATTTCTCTCAGGAACCTAAATACCTTGCTCATTTAAGAGGCTGATGGTGGGTCTTCCAGCTGAGCGTGAGTGAACATTTCTGTTTAACAACAAAAAATTCTTTTTAGGTACTTAATCTGTAAGTATTATTTTGTTCTATTAAAGCAATTCAGAGAAAAAGAAATGCAAAGCTCCATCTCAGGAGAATCATCATTTAATTTGCTCCATAGCTATTAATACAGAAAGATGATTAATTAACCTACAGAGGCAAATTTAATCTTTTGGCTAATTGGACCTGTCGGATTAGGACTTGTCGCTGCTCTTCCTTCTGTTCATCAGTGCCAGCAAATCTGGGGGAGAAATCTAGTCCCACCTGTAATGGAAAAATACAACAGATTTACACGTTTATGGTTTAATGAACCTAAAAGACATGCCATGGAGCCATGCTGTCCAAGAAACATGACGGGAGCCATACATGCAAGCCACATGCGTAACTTCACAGTTTCTAGTAGCCTTGTTAAAAACACTAACAAGGAGCACCTCGGCTGGCTCAGTCGGTTAAGTGTCCGACTTCGGCTCAGGTCATGATGTCACAGTTCATGGGTTTAAGACCTGCATCAGGCTCTGTGCAGACAGCTCAGGGACTAGAGCCTGCGTCAGACTGTGTTTCCCTCTCTTTCTCTGCCTCTCCCTTGCTTATGCTCCCTCTCTCTCTCTCAAAAATAAATAAACATTTTTTAAAAAATAAAATAAAAACACTAACAAGAATCAGGTGAAATTAATTTTAATAATATACTTTAATCCTATTAATACAATATGTCAAAAACATCATTATTATATAGTAATATTATTATTTCAATACAAAATCAATATAAAAAAATCATTGTTATTTTACATTCTTGTTTTGGGTACTAAGACTTTGAAATGCTGTGTATTTTACATTTATAGCACATCTCAGTTTGGACCAGTCACATTTCAAGTGCTGAACAGTTGTATGTGGTTACTACATTGGACAGGGAAGATTATAATGCTTGTTTCCCTTGACACTATTTTGGCACGCATTGCTATATTCTAAATTTAAGTGTTACTCTTATCTTTTATCTTTGATTAGAAGTGGAGTTTATTACCAAGTGATAAAAATGTTTCATAACTGTAAATTGTATAATAAAAATATTTTTTAATTACAAACTCTAGCCTAGTTAATGTCAGTATACACCAAGTTAACTACCACAGAGATGACCCTATTTAAGAAAAGGAAAAGAAAATAATTAGAAATGCTAACAAAGTAGTTTTCTTTCATTAACATAAGCCTATGGTGAAGTTTTCTATTGTTTTATCCACAAGCTATTTTGCTTTTTGAGGAAGTACTGACAAATTATCATTCAGCTAAATAGGGTGAAGATAATTATCTAAGTCAGTTGTAACCACCAACAGTGAATTAAAGATTATATTCATATATCATATTTAAGTCTGGATTGGAAGTCATTTGATCGGCTATTTGGTGTTACCTCTCCAATTGCCAATAATCGATCCTTGTAATTCTCCATAATGGGCAAAGCTACATCCAAATCCTGGGAGAAAAAAAAGTAAATTTGCTTAAATAAAGAGGAAGGGAACTGATACTTTAGAAAAAACATTTTATATGCCAGGCACTGTACTATACTGGATCCTTTACATACATTCAATACCTTTAACCAGTGAAGAAGTATTAATAGTCATCCTACAATGGTACATACTACTATTTGGAAATTTGAGTAGAAACCTCCCACACCCAGTCAGGTTACAAGAACAAGACTTTCAATGAAAAGTTCCACCAGAACACTTCCTCATATTTAAGAGGTATTCCCTGGCATTTAAGACTGATTTGGATTTCCTCCTGGAATAGCTGAGCAAGAGAGAAGAAAGCCGACAGGTAGTCACCCTTGTAATTGAGCTTTTGGGAGTGCACTGTGGTATGTCCACCTCTGAGGATGTTTTTTTAGTTTTTTCATAGTGATAATCCTATACATCCTCCTGCACTGTTTTCACTGATTTCTTCTGTCTTTACAGTCATGCCTAGCCTATTTTTTCCCTAAAGATTCAATAGCATAAACACTAAATATCACACATATGCTTCTTTGTCAACTACTGAAATAACTGTATACTATTAGTTTCCATGATATTACTATTTCCACTTAAAGAGAATTCACCCTGTGAGAGTTCCCTTGTAAGAAAAGGGAAAGACAAATAAATACATATATGGAAAATTTGCTTCTAGATATCTTATAAACTACTTTGAGAGTTTTAGTCTCAGGCTATGTAAATTGCAAAGGAATTCTACTGAAGATAATCAGGACAAAGAAGAATTAAGAAGAGGGAGGTGAAACAGATGGTAAAGGAACAGGAGATTTTACAATTCTACCTCTAGAGACAGAAAGGATAAGGGAGAGAGTAGATCAAGGCCTTAGAAATACATTCTAGTAGACTCAACGAAGAGGAATTAACATTGTTGTAGGAGCTAAGAGTATAAAACCTTAGACACCAGAGAAGGCGTCTGACAACAGCCGAGGTTAAACAGTGTCATCCAAAGTTTCTTCCATATCAAATATACAAGTTACTCTGTCTCTCAAAGCTCAGAGGCACTGGAAAAGTTGGGGATTACCCAGGAAATGGCTGATATTTGGAAAGTCTTAGAAAGAAGGTGTACATTTGGATGAAGACCAGATATAGGAAAAATTGTGCTTCTTGGAATATGTATTATCTGTGGAAAAAAACAAAACAAATTTATAATAAGACTGTTCCAACTTCTCACAAAATAGTCTGGAAGTTCTGGCAAGTCAGGGATAGTAAATAGAAATTAATATAATTCATACTACTAACTTAATACATGTGTGTATTTGTGCGTGTGGTCTCTAGTATTTCAATAGATGTAAAAAGTTTTATAAAGACATTCATAAATCTATTTCTGACTTCATTTTTGTTCTAACTTCCTCCATAAGGTCTCAAGTTCCTTAATAGCTAATGGTTCTATTATGGGGCTTCAAAAATCCTAAACCTCTATAACTATGACTAGGACTACTATTGTATAATTATTCATGGTTTACAAATGAGGAAATTGTGGGGCATCTGGGCGGCTCAGTGGGTTAAGTGACCACCTCTTGATCTCAGTGCAGGTCTTGATCACAGGGTTGTGAGTTCAAGCCCCATATTGGGCTCTGCGCTGGGCATGAAGCCTCTTTTAAAAAAAAAAAAAAGAGGGAATTAAGACTTAGCAAAGTGCCACAGATCACAGAAGCCAGTAGGACAGGCCTTTCTGACTTCAAAGCCCATGCTGTTCCTACTATGCTGCTGACAGAAAAAAAGAGAAAAGGAGGAGGGAGGAGGAAAAAAGGGGACAAAGGGCAAAAGGGAAGGAGAGCACATTTATTCTGAATGATTTTAAATAATTACAAAAGATTTTTTATCAAAGAAAATGTTTAGTCTTCAGAACCTTTAGAACAGGTCAGGCGTGTAACACAAATGAACGAAGTGGGCCAAGAAGGGACCAGAGCCAACTGCAGAGCACATGCCCTGTTTGCAGGGGGCACTAGATTGCAGACAGTGAATTTTGGTTCCCTGAAGCATCTCCAGGGTCCAAGCCCTGCCTGGTAATAATATATATTGAATGAATTAATTCAGTAATGTGCTGGAAGATCTGTGTGATCTAGGCAACTTTACACTTGATCCTAGCCAAAGGGCCGGGAAGCGATGCTAGGCCACTTTAAGTTTATAAACCAAATTAACTTAATAAATGCTTACTACATACCTAGCTTTGTACCACATATTAGGGGCTTATAATTTAATCAATATGGGAAAATGAATCTAGGGTATGGACAAGCACACTAGGAGTAAAATAGGAATAACTGCTTATCTGTGGTGTTTTTCAGAGGGCTATCCTGAGATTTCCTAAGTTCATATCTGCTTTAAGAATCTAGAATTACCCATCTATTGTTGGTATTTTAACTACTTTTATAAATTAAACAGTCCTATCAGTTCTACATCTGTGCCAGAATATGTCAAATCCACCCACCTCCTCTCACCTCTGCTGCTACCACTCTGGTCCAGTCTACCACCGTCTCTCTCTCTGTAATAGTCTCCTAGCTCCTTCTGTCTTCCTCTTTTGCTCCTGTCTTAAATCTCCCACTGAATTGATGAAATCCGACAAGGCCCTTACGACGTGATCCCTGCCCAGTCCCTCTGACCTCACCACTGTTGTCACATCAGCACTTTATTTCTTGTTCCTACCTTAGGACATTCGTGCTTGGTTGTTTCCTTTGCCTACAACACTTGGATGCCTCTCTCTGCAGGGCCAATTCCTTCATAGCATTCAGGTTGCATTTCTAACATCACCACCTCAGAGAGGCTTTCCTTGACTACAATCTAAAAACCAGCATCCACAATCCCTATCACATAATCTTGTTTTATTGTCTTTAAAGCACTAAGTGCTACCTAAAGTTTTCCTGTTTGCGTATCTAATTGTTGATGGTCTGTCTGCCCCTATCTAGAATCTAGCCTCCACGAGAGGGATTTCACTCCATGCTGCTTGGAGGAGTGCTTGAAATGCAGTAGGTGCTCAATAAACACTTGTTGACTAACTAAATGAATGCCTATTAATAGAAATCTCAAGATCAATGAAAGAAATGCTATCTTGCTATGATCCCCAGTATTTTTGGAATTTTAACTCTTTGGCAATTTAGCTAATTCTATCATAACAGGAGAACAACTCAGGAGAGCTATAGGACAAGTATTTATTTTTACCTTAAGTGAATTAAAAGTACTTTTGTTTCAAAATAAATAGAGCTACCTGGGGTATCCTAATGTAAGAATACAAATTCACTATTATAAAAAGCCAAAGACCTTGTAGCCTCCTTTATTCATAGGTAACAAAAAGTCTTTACTTCTTCAAAATGGGGGGCTATCAATTCCATTATGTAATAAAGCATTTAAGGAACTGTGCATCACCCTGATGTTGAGTCAAGAGACGAGTCTGAAATGTAAGACACATTGGCTATTGTGAGTCAGTGAGATCTTGTAGGTAGGATTTTTTTCACAGAGGGTATAAAAGCAACGCAGCTTAATAGATCAGAGCATTCCTATAGAAATGGCTTAATGGTCAAGAAGACACTGCTCATTTGCTCCCTTACAATACTACATCTATGAATTTGTAACTTTCTTTTTCTGGATATTTTATCACTTTTTTGCCAAAGCAATAGGACAACATGATAAAAAATGTGAAAGCAAGTCACTTATAATTCTGCCCAATCATCACAGCTAATACCATTTCTGTGTTTTTCTCTCCAGTCTTTTCCTTATAGAATATATTTTTCCTTGGATGTCACTCCTAGCAAATAACCATTTGGTATCCTGCTTTTCTCCCTATATTATACTGTTAAATATTTTCTTCATCACTAATATAAAATAAACCTTATAATTCTCATTTTCCATGCATGCATCCCATATGTATGTATGTATATTTAACATTCTACAAATTAATTAATTTTTATTTCTGAGCCTCTAGGCTGTTTCCATTTTTTCCTCTATTACAAATAATGCTGCAACAAATACCTATGTGAAAGGTAGTATTTCCTTCTTCTGGATTATTGCCTTAGAATATAGGTCAGAAAGAAGAGGATTACAAAGTAAAAAGGCATCTTTTTTTTTTATGGTTCTTGTTTTATATGACTGTTACCTTTAATGTGACACTTCTTTGGTCTTCTGGTGAAACTCCTTGCACAGGGTGAACACCCAAACATGGAAGGACAAACCCCTTATACCTAAAAATGTAGAACAAATTAAGAGAGCAGGAATATTAAACTAGTAAACAATGCTACTCTAAAGAACAAGTATGAAAGAATTTTTTAGGGCTACATCGATGTGACTTTTTTTCTTCTTATTCTCTTTCAAAATGGATGATCTCTGATATTATAAATATGACATCATAACTGCATCCTTATTAACAACTCTTTAAATGCTTAATGAGAGGAGCAGCACCTTTCTGAAAGCTGTATAATCTTCTCAAATTCTTCTGAATGTTCAGCAACCACCACAAGAGCCATAACATTGGCCTGAAACAAAAATGAATAGTTAGAGTCTCAAACAATACACATTTAATATAACTGAAGACAAATTTAAAGTCTTCTGTACTTTTAGTTATTCTTACTCACACACCATCAATATAATCAGGATGGCTATCACTGGGTACTCACTATGTTTCAGGCACTATGTTCAGTGAATATAAGTATTACCTCATTTAATCTACACAACCCTATGAGGTAGGCACTACTATAATCCACTATCTAGATCAGGAGAGAGTTTTGGATGGAGTCAAATAGCTCGCTAAAGATCACTAGGCCTTGCTTCCGATTCTGTGTCTCCCTCTCTTTCCGCCCCTCCCCCATTCATGCTCTGTCTCTCTCTGTCTCAAAAATAAATAAACGTTAAAAAAAATTAAAAAAAAAAAAAAGATCACTAGGCCTGTGTAATTCCAAACTCCTAATTAAGCTGCCATAGTGAATGATTGCTGTGTATGTAAAATGTATTGGCAACCATTCCTGACTATCACTTTTAGGGAAGACTATAAAGTGCTCGTTATAATGAATTTCATAAATACTTCCAAAAATTAGTCATTTTTTTCTGAAACAAATTAAAAATGTCTCAGGAAACTTTTGTAATTTCTCCATGATCTCCGGAGCTAATTTCAGAACTGACAGATGGACCAATCTGTTCCATATAACTGGTAAGCACTGTAGTTGCGGGAACATATTTTGGATCCAGACTATCTATCTTATCTGTATCACGTTACTAGCAGTGTGTCTTTGGATAGGTTAATCTCTAGGTCTGAGTTTTCTCATCTACCAAATGGTTGGCTACAAAATAGTCGCTTCCTCCTAAGGATGTTGTGAAACATTAAATGAGACAATGTAAGAAAGGGCTTAGCTCGGGGCCTGGCATATAGTAAACAGTTAATTAATGTTACTTATTATTAACAAAGCAACATAAGCATACTGTCTCTAAAGTTCAAGCTGTTCTAGCTTGAAATTAATAGGAAAACAAAAGGCAATGATAGATATCGACTTACTTTCTTGGCTTTCTCCAAAACATCATCCAGATCCTAAAACAAGCGTAAGTAATCACAATTATTTTAGATAATAAATAATACAGCTCTTTGGCTGTATATATCAATGTAGTTAGGCACCATAAAGAATGACAACAAAGGCAAGGAACAGTGTGACAGAATGTGAAGAGCAATAGTGATGCACCTTCTGTTTACTTCGTCTCTCCCTAAAATCTGGCTTCTGTTCCCACTCTACTAAAACAGAAACTGTTATTGTGAAATATAAAGGACATTTCTCTATCCTCCTCTTACTTTACCTTCAGCAGCATTAAGAACTCACTTGTTCACTCCTTCTTTCCTGAAATATTTCCCACTCGTGGCTTCTGCTATACTACCCTCCTGCAAACACCGCTCTCCACTAGCTGCTACTTTTCAGTCTCCTTAGCTGGCTCTCTCTCCTCTGCCAGATTTCAGGACCCTATGCTCCTCTCTCTCTATACCTCGGGTGATCTCATCCACAGGTTTTAATACCATTATGCTAATGAGTCCCCAATTTTGATCTCCAGCCTATTTTCTCCTGAACCCAAGACTGACATTTAAAGATGACTACGTGACATTTCCACTTGGAAGGATATTAGGCTTCAACATGTGCCAAACATCTGCTTCTCTCAAACCCCCTTGCAACCACCATCATCTCCTGTCTACATACAGTAAACGCCTCCAAAAGCTAGGGTTTTCTAGCTTCCACTCTTGCTATTTGCCACACATTAGCAAAACGGTTTTTAAAATGGAAATCAGATTTGTCCCTCTCCCTTAAAAAAACAAAAAACAAAAAACAAAAAACCTTTACTGGATCCACATTGTCCTTACTGGCCTACTTCACCAGTCTTGTTTCCACCCCTCTCTTTCTAGCTCAGTGGGCTCCACCAGCCTTTTTGTAGGCTGAATGTGCCAAGTTCTATCCTGTCTGGGGCCTGCTACCTGCTTGCTTTTTACACCACCGTACACCCAACTCCTTGCTTGGCCGACTCTTTGTCTTTGCAATTCCAACTTAAGTGCCCCCTCTTGAGAGGTTTACCCCCTAAAAGACACCCCGCTCTTCCTTCTCTATCATCAGCCTCTCATCCCCAATGGAGCAGTTTGCAACTGTGCAACTTTGCAACTCTGATTTTCTGTGTTCTGTCCTTTTGTTTGCTTCTCTTCCCCATTAGAACTGGAACACACAGTGCGCGGGAAAGTGCCGAAAACACAATTTTCCCGGGAAAACTGGGGGCTCCGCCAGGAGTTGCGAGGCGGGTGGGATAAACGGCCGGACCAAGGGGAGGAAGGGGGAAAGCACTCCAGCAAACGGGAAGAGCAAATAAAAGCTACGTGGAGACAGAGGGCTTAACGCTATTCAGGATCAGAAAGAAAAATCATTAGGACTGAGATTAAATACGGAGCCGGGAGCAAGTCACTCTGGGCCATAAACGGGCCTGGGAGGATTTGAGGCTTGGTCTTAAGGGAGGAGAGCAAAAACAATCTGAAGGTAGAGGGCCGCGAGCCTCCCCGCTCCCACGGGCAGGGCCTCGCCCTTACATACGCTGTCAAAGTCCGGGGCCGAGAGGTGGCAGTGACAGTCCACCAACCCTACGCCCACCGCCCCCATCGCCGCCGCCAGCGCAGCACTCCACTGGTCCGCCGAGCACCTGCCGGAACGCTGCCGCAGCGGCGGGTTGAGATTCCGGCCGGACGCGTGCTGCTTTCCCCAGTGAGACCCCGCCCTTCCGCTCCCAGAGTTCCCGCCCGCGATTCAAACAGGAGAAATGGCGCGGGCGTCTGTGTTGGTGGTCCCTTCCCCTCCGAGGGACGTGGAGACAGTGGCCGGGGCGGACGACGGGGCATCGGTCGCCGCCACCTCCCGAGAGGACTTCCGGGTGCGCTGCACCTCGAAGCGAGCCGTGACGGAAATGCTAGAACTGTGCGGCCGCGTTGTGGAAAAGCTGGGGGACGCGCTGCCAGAGGAGATTCGGGAGCCTGCGCTGCGAGATGTGCAGTGGGTACGGGCCCAGTAGCCATCTCTTGTCTTATCATTCCCTTGACCCGCACCGTCTGAGGGCTCAGAAGGGGCCTACGCCGGGCTTCGCAAAGTTAGCGGTGCCGCCCGCTCGCGTAGAAGCGGCCCGAGAAACGCAAGGGGACGAGATAGATGCTAGTGTCAGCCGGGTATCGTTAATCGCTTAAGGCCGGCGCT
This sequence comes from Panthera tigris, assembly GCF_018350195.1. Classification (NCBI taxonomy): domain Eukaryota; kingdom Metazoa; phylum Chordata; class Mammalia; order Carnivora; family Felidae; genus Panthera; species Panthera tigris. Next base: position 30,820,033 of record NC_056678.1, read on the forward strand.
GTCCAGTAGAAAAATACGAGGAGCTATGTATGTAACTTGAAATTAAAGGAAGGAAAAATAGGTGAAATTAACTTTAATGATATGTTTCATTTAGCGCGCTCTGTCTGTATCCAAGATACCGTTTTAACTTGTCATAATAGAAAATGAACGAGAAATTTCATATTCTTTTGGTAGTACTAAACTTTCCAAATCTGGTGTCTTACATTTAAAGCTCATCTCCTTTCGGACTAGCCACATTTTAAGGCCTCAATAACCACAAAGTGGCAGATGGCTCCCCTATTGGACAGTGCAGACATAGACTCCTGGAAAGGGTAATCCTGGAAATCAGTCAGTCACTAAACTAGGTCTTTCCATTTCCCTGTTTCAGAACTTCATGTAAAGTCCGCGAAAACATTTTCTCTGTAAAGTCTAAAGTAGATAAGGAAGGGGTCTTGATTATAAACTTCAGTGGCCCTCAAAACATTTCCCCTTCCTTTCTCATATTTTGCAAAGCCCTGAAGAAGCTTTTTTTGGGGGGGGAAAGACACAACAGATAGAGGGATTGATACCACCTGTCTTCAGGAAGCACACAGTCTATCTGTTGGGGGGAAAAAGTTCAAAAACTCATTCACACTCTGTGAATGACCACAGTGCAAACAATAAAAAAAAAAAAAAAAAAAAAAAAAAGGTTAAATGGAAGAAGGAAGGAACAGTGCCTGGGTAGTGATTCTGTGTTCCAGTTTTGTGTAGAGTAATTCTGCTACTACCTTCTTGCAAGCAAGGGAACAATAATAGAGACATACCTCAGGACCTTTTTAGTAGTTTTTGGGGAAAGACTCTTTCATTGCATAATGATCTTAGAATTTGTCCCTTTCTAGGAAGTGCTAATGTACTTAGAACATTTACTTTACAGAAAAAAAGGAGCTTGGCTTAACCTATCATACCTTATTTAACGGATGATTAAGTGAATTAGAAGATAAAGATTTGAAGACTTAAACTACCAAGGAATTTATTGTGTTTTATATTAAGAGCAGGTAAAAGGCAGAGGCTTAAGTATGCTGACATATCTCTTTAGCTAAAACCACATAATGTAGTAATGGAAATTCGAAAAAAAAATTGGATTGGGGCAACCAGGTAGCTGTCAGTCAAGCTTCTGACACTTGATTTCTGCTCCTGTCACAATTTCAGGGCTTGCAAGTTCGAACACTGCACCAGGCCCTGTGCTGACAATGCAGACCCTGCTTGGGATTCTCTTTCTCCCTCTCTCTGTCCCTCCCTCGCTTACACTCTCTCTCTCAAATAAACTTAAAAAAAGATTAGATTGATATGATTTTGCAGTGAAATGTATCACAGTTTGTGTTCTGAGATAATCTTTGAATGACCATGTATAAAGTAAGGATTTTAATTTATAAAATCTTTAAAGTGTATTTAACCCATAATTATCAGTCATTATTTGATTTATGCTTATTTTTACTCATACAAAATGTGTAAAATACATTCTCATAGTAACAAACAGCATAAAACAAAAGTCTGAATTCCTCTCCCCTATCCCTCTTCCTTCCTGGAAGTAACTTACTATTATGGAAGGCCTGGAGGGTATAATCCTTCTATACTGCCCCCCCCCCTTTTTTTGTTAATATTTGTTTACTTTTGAGAGAGGGAGAGAGAGAATCCCAGCAGGCTCCACACTTTGGGCACAGAGCTCTTTGGGGTCTGGATCTCACAATGGTGGAATCATGATCTGGCCCCAAATCAGGAGGCAGACGCTTAACTGACTGAGCCACCCAGGCACCCCGTCTGTACCTTTTTATGGTTTTACATCTCTCTCTCTCTCTTTGTTGTTTTAGTTTTTTGTTTTTTACGTTAATAGTGTCATGCTAATGTAGCAGGTTAGCTTTTTTTTTTTTTCTATCAAATATGTCTTTATTATTTGGCAATGGTTTTTAGAGATATACTTCATTCTTTTTAAGTGTTGCATGATATGGATATAGTATATTTAACCATTTTCCAAATTGTGATTTAGATTTTATTTTCCCCTCAATGTTTCACAATTTCAAATAGTGCTTTAATAAATATTTCTAATGCATTTTTTATGTTTTTTGGGAATAGTTCTTTAGGATACTTTGCTAGAAGTGAAATTGTTAGGTAATAGGGAGTGTGCATTTAAAATTTTAATGGTACTATCAAATTCCTTTAGTCCTTTATTTTTTAATGTACACATTTTTAACCTTAGAAAAAACAGACTAGTACAGTGGACACCCTTGTATCCATCACCAAATTTAACAGTTACCAAAATCTTGTTCCACTTCCTATTTTATTTATTTATTTTTTAAGTAGTTTCCACACCCAAAGTGGGGCTGGAACTCACAACCCTGAGATCAAGAGTCACATGCTCTATAGTCACATGAGCCAGCCAGGTGCCCCATTACACTTCCTATTTTATTTTACTTTTTATTATTTAAAAAAAATTGTTTTTTAAGTTTATTTATTTATTTTGAGAGGGGAATATCAGCAGGGGCTGAGAGAGAATCCAAGCAGGCTCTGCACGGTCAGCAAGGAGCCCGATGGGCTCAAACTCACAAACTGCAAGATCATGACCTGAGTGGAAATCAAGAGTCAACTGACTGAGCCACCCAGGTGCCCCTACGCTTCCTATTTTATTTTATTTTTGTATATTTGTTTTTAAATGTTTATTTATTTTGAGAGAAAGAGAGAGCATGTGTGCAAGCATGAGAGGGATAGGGAAAGAGGGGGACAGAGGATCCAAAGCAGGCTGTGTGCTGACAGCAGAGAGCCTGACATGGGGCTCTAACTCACCAATTGTGAGATCTTGACCCTAGTCAAAGTCAGATGCTCAACCAACTGGCCACCCAGGTGCCTCTACACTTCCTAATTTAAAGCAAACTCCAGATCTCATGCCATTTCATCTCTGTATATCTCAGTGTACATCTCTAAAAAATAGAGTCCTTTATGAAGTAGAAATTAATTTCACTATCTTTTAAGCATTTCTTCCCTGTTGTTAACACCGACGCTCATTTAGCAGCGTATGTAGGTAGTGCTTATACCTTTGAGATTCAACTGACTCTAAATCAGAGTTAAAATGTAGAAAGAATCAATGACTGATGGAATAGTACTTAATTGAAAAGAATATACTAATAAGCTAATCTACTTTTCTTGATATTATTTACAAATCTGAAATTCTTATTTGAAAAATGTTTTAATTCAATATTTAAAGTTATTTTTAGTGACTTGAGTATTGTGAATTTATTTCAGACCTTTGAATCAGCTGTGCAAGAGAATGTCAGCATTAATGGGCAAGCATGGCAGGAAGCTTCAGATAGTTTTATGGGTATGTGTATTAACTTCTTCCTTGTGTCATTTCTGAGTTATTTTTGTAGCTAACTTTATTTCAGATGCTAATTTTAATCCCCATTTTCAGTGTCCCATTTAAAAAATTTCCTTCACTAGGGGGATGGGGGAAGGAAATGAATCTGAAAGACTATGGAAGCCATAAATCTGAAGCAAACAATACAGTAGGTACCTTGATTCTATATATATACTATCTGGCATTCTCAACAAGAATCTGATTAATCTTTGAAAGTACCCTTGTTAGTAGTTTACTGGAAAATACTGTACGACTATCTCCAGACAAAAAAAAAAAAAAAAAAACAGGCCCAGAGAATTTCTGTGATTAAGACCTTATAAATCAAGTTGTAGTTTTACAGGCGATCCTTAGAGTAGATAGTGAAGGACCCTTAGAAGTATGAAGTTAAATTACAAGAGTACCATGTAAAGTATGAGGTAAATATATGGAGAAACCTCCTTAAAGACAGATTATTTTCTTCAAAGAAGATTTGATTGTACTAACGATTTTGACGTATCTGAAGAAATCAAAGTTTTAATAGAAAGTGCTCAGTGTAGGAAGGACAAAATTAGTAGAAAAGGAATGATCTATGTGGGAAGAGAGGCAGAATTTTCCAACAATGTCTGAGAGAAGGACTACCCTGACAAGAGGGTCAGAGTGTCTTGTCTTTCCCCATAGTGATGTTAGAGATGCTGACCAGCATAACTTGGTATCACTGCTTGATATCACTTGATCCAGTTATACTCTTGAGCTGATTGCAAGCCCATCAAGTAACCTCTGTGGTTATAATTTTTCTTCTCAATGTTAAGATAATACTTTGCCCAGAAAATTTCATGTCTAATCCTTGGGATTATTATAGTTATCTCTTCAGAGTCACCGATGTTCACTTTCTGGTTTATATGTTAAAATGGTAAAAGCAGTAACATTAGATTTCTCAAATATCAGAGTGATTGCCAGTTAGTAGGGGAGAGGAGGTGTATCACAATCACCTAAGAGAATTTTCAAACTACACAGCCTTTACTGTATCTTTATCTGACTCTTGTTCTGTGAAGTCACTTTGGAATTGCTTTATTGTTTGCTCCAGGCTGCCTTTAGCAATATGATTCATCAATTTATAGATTAAGATATGTATTTTCTAATAAATTGGCAGCCTAACTGGAGTATGATTATTCTTTGTTCCTTTTCCTCCTTATAACTGTGAGGGGAAATAGTTGAGAATACTACAATTTTACCTTCTTTCATGGGCACTTGATAACACCAGGCATTATACCAAATTCTAGGTCGTAGATGAGAATACCTGGTCCTTACCATTTAGGAATTCATCGTTAATGGAAGGAAATGGACGAAGAATTACTATACTGTTTGGGAAGGGGGAGAAGACCTAACAGAGTGGATTGTTATTAAATTAAATGCATTTAATAAATGACAGCATGCTGGATGAAAAGGAGGAAGGACATTTGAAGCAAAGAAAACAGCATACGCAAAGGCACAAAGGAGTGATATGTTTGGAAAATACCAAAAATGAATTGGGGAAACTAATGGCAGATGTGGCCAGATAGATAAATTTGGGCCATATCACAAAGAGCCCTGAGAGTTTGCTGAGAAATTTGCATTTTATCCTGTAGGAAATGGAAAACCAGTGGAGATTTTTAAAGTAGAATTTACATGAAAAGCTTTGTGTTTTAGAAAGCTACCTGCCCGCTGTGTAGGGGTTGGATTGGAGAAGAGAGAAATTCAAGGCAGGCTGATCTTAGGGAAGTTATTACAGTAGTACAGTAAAAGATGGTGAAGACTTGCCCTAAGTAGGAAAGGAGAGAAAAGGGTTCAAGGGATATTCAGCAGATAGAATTAAAAGGATTTGTATCTGATCTAATACACAGAAGCAGTAAGTAAATTTCACAAAGGAGAGGGTTTTTTTGTCTGTTTTGTTCGCGGGATCATTTTAGAAATGAGTGGAGAAATGAAAGAATGAATGAATATACAAATGAAATCAACCTTCTCGTTTCCTCTGTAACTACCCTGAAAGGACTTGATTTTAGGTTTGACCAGGTACATTTAAGAATTAAAGTGTAAGTTCCTTGAGAGCAGGGGCTATATTTATTTTTCTTATCACTACATTTCCAACACTTAGCTTGGCACATAGTAGGTACCTAGTAAATACTTGTTACATTGGGTGACAAAATCCTCCCTCCTCAAGTTGTTTATACATTTCAGTTTTGTAGCTTTATCATTAGGTGGCGCTGAGAAACCACTTTCCTCCTACATACAAGATTTAGCTGGGGGACTTTTTTTTAACTGTGAAATAGTACTTTATTATTTCAGGCTAATGATTGAACTTTTTAAGTGGATAAATTAAAATTTAGGGAGGGCTGCCCACTTAAGTGAGTATTCAAAGTAAGCAATGGCTGATTTTCTCATAATACTCTCAAAAGAAGTAATTTAGTTGGACTTAATGAGTATTTGTTACATGAATGAGAGATACCTGATATAGGTCATTAATCTTTACCCAGTATGTATATATATGCTGATATATATCAACAATGTTTGGAAATGTTTCCAAAAATATGTATATTACTATTTCAGACTTCTTAAGGAAGTTTCTACTCAATAAAATAGATACATTTCCAGCATAGACTTTGATACAGCAGAACACATGTGCTGTGAGGCCAGTTAAGCCAATGGCCTAGCTCTTTAGTATTTTTAACTACTTATTCTTTAAGATGATTTTCAAAATAAGGTTGATGTACCATCTGCATTCATTTCATCCGGGGTGTCTAATTTTGGGGCTCCATTTCAGAGGCCTTTGTTGAATCAAAATTTCTGTACTTCTGACAAGGTCCCCATGTGATTTTTCATTCTGCTGAAGTTTGAGAGTCACTATTTTAAAACAGGAAAGCAATGGATAACATAGTTTTAGCTAAATCAAAGAAATTCTAAAGTCACTGTGTCTCTTACTTTTTCTTACTATTTATCCAGTTGTGTCTATTTCAGATTTACCAACTCTATGCTACTGTCACAGCTTTGGTGCAGCACACAATAAACTCAAAACATGTTAGGAACTGTGACATTAAATGCCCTTTACAGTCTAGTTCTTTTGTAATTATATCATCCTTCTTTCCTTATGCTTTATCCTGCAGCCATTTAGAACTTTTAGAACAGTTTCCCCAAAACTCTTATGATCTTGCAAATATAGTTTCCTCTGACTAAAATGCTTCTCTCTGTATTTTTTCCTACATTTTTTTTAATCTAATGGATTTACATTTAGATTTCAAGGCTCAGCTCAAATGTTACTTTCTGTTTAAAGTCTTAAATTCCCCAAGCAGAGTTAGTGTTCCATTGTTCTGTGTCTGAATAGCATTTTGTTCATACCTCTGTTGAATTTATCAAGTTGTTTTGTAGTTTCCTGTTTCTTCCAGTGAACTGTGATCCCTTAGAGAGCAGGGATCACGTTATAGTCATCTTTGTATTTTTCTGATTTAGGCCTAGCTTCCCATAGGTGCTCAGTAATTGATTTTTCAATGAGTAAACGAATTAATCACCAAAGTGGGGGCATACATTAACTTACCATATTTGTTTTTCTTAATTATTTTTTGTTTTCTAAATTTAGCTTATCTGTATTACATTACTATATAGAATATAACCAATGTATTTTAAGAAAATTTTTAATATTTTTTCTCTTGAAATAGATTCTGATATCAAAGTACTTGAAGATCAGTTTGATGAAATCATAGTAGATATAGCCACAAAACGTAAGCAGTATCCCAGAAAGATCCTTGAATGTGTCATCAAAACCATAAAAGCAAAACAAGAAATTCTGGTAAGATGATTTATCTTTGAGAGAGTAAATTTTGTGTTATGTCTATTTTACTATAATAAAAAAATTAAAGTATAAGATCTATGTGGCATAAATGACATTTTGTTTTCTTTGCCTTTTCTTCCTCAATTACTACTGTTTGTCTGTTGCAAGATTTTTTCCTATTCTAAGTCATACTAGATTTTAAACACAGCTGGTTTTAAAATAGAATTTGAAGATGAAAGACTGACAATGACTTTACAATTCTGAGACCAAGAAGGCAAAATAAATTTATCTTTTAAGCCTTTTCTTTCTGTGTGTCATTTGTGTTTGCATATTATTTGTGTATGTTTATATATTTTGGAAGACCCTTTAGTTAAACTGATGATGAAGGTTGAGTACCTGTTCATAACACCGAAATTTGCTTTATGAATTGTGTGTAATTTGTTTTGCTCCAAAAGTCATGATGGGACGAGGGTAGGTTTGCTGGGCATGCCATTGCCTCTGGAGTGAGAAATACGTGTTGCTTTAGATTATGTTATACTGTTTGTCATTAATTTTTGAAATTAGCATACTTTCACGTATAAATCTTCTTGTTGCTTTTTTTGTCAGGAATTGTTTTAGACAGTAAAGATGGTTACTTTACCTAAAACTTTTAGTCATTATTCCATGAGAAAAAATATAAGCAGAATTTTTCATTTATTTTCTGCCATAACAGTTCTCAAAGAAATACCCTACTCCATTCCCCCCCACTGCTTTTTAGTGTTTCCTAGGGAAAACATTCAAAATGTATTTACTTTCTCTCTCCCTACTACTACCCTCTTCTTTCCTGGAAAGAAACCTAGTAATCAGTATTGCATAAAAGAGAGAAAGTTAGCAGGCCTGGGTGAAATGGAAATTTAAAAACTGATGAAAAATGGATGGATGGGGTAAGGATACTAAAGACAGCTCTTTTAGAAAACATTTTTGTCTCCTGCTGGCTTTGGACAGGAGTAAGGCGGAGCATTTTCCTTTTTCTTTTTGCTGAATTGTGGATCCTGTTCCGTGTCATCCTTGTGCAAGGGCCGTGCTAGTTTTCTGTACTGTTCCAGTTTTAGTATATGTGCTGCCGAAGCCAGCAGGTGGGTCCTGTTTCTGTACTTCCGCTCTTAGCAGTCCCAGCGTATCAAAAGGTGTGTAGGCTTTAGTGTGCTGACATGGTAGCGTGAAACAGAGTTGCTGTGGACATAGGAGCTCTGAGTCCCAGACGCCTTAAAAGGAACTTTTGAAAAACAGTCTGTACGTAATTTGGAGACTACCTTGTCCTTTAAATTCAAAATCCAGTCTCTGTGCCTTTAATTTGCTTGTTCGCTTTTCTTCAGCGTTTTTAATGGTGCTATTTCTTAGTGTACGCAGTAGGTGGCACTACTGTAAAAGACTTAGTTTGTAATTCAGACTCACTTTGAACTTTTCGCCTCTCCAGCACATTTCAGCATCTCTCCCCGCCTCCAAAAAAAAGAAGGATTCTACTGACTAATAGTATATGTGCTTACATTAGCTGAAGGAAATGTTTATATGAAGGATTAAACGATTAAATCTGTTTAATTTATGTTGTGTTTAGAAGCAGTACCACCCTGTTGTACATCCATTGGACCTAAAATATGACCCTGATCCAGGTGAGTCAGTGTTCATTTGTGGTACAAGTGAAGCATCGCTTGTAATTTTTATGAGTCCCTGATACTCTTTTAAAGGTGTCAGCGTGAAGGGTATCTTCCCTTTGATGCTCTCACTACCAGTCATTTGTGTTTAGCTCTTCACCTAAGATTATGAGAACTTGCTCCAAACATACTGACTCAGGATCTCCAGGAGTATCTGAATTTGTGTCTGAATTTGTATAAAGCTCTCCCTTGACCTAGACTATTATAAAACCTTTTCAATCTCTAACTTCTATTGTAATACCCTCCCATTTCTAGCTGCTACTGTACTATCCATTCTTTGAATTACAGCTAAAGTTATACTATTAAAGTTTCGTAGTGTCACTTCCCACGGTGATAACCATCATTGGTTTCTCATCATTTACAAAATAAAATCCAATAAAAATCTAATGTTGAACTTAAGAGATATGCATACTTGATATACCTTTGAACTCAACTCTGTTTCCATTTAGATGCATCCTTTAAAACACAGAGAAATAAAATTGATACAAATTTATGTAAATTTAGCAATAGAATTTGCATTGCTAAACATGTGGATCTATATATTTTTTTAAATGCTCTATTCTTACATTTAAAAATTTGAAAAGATTTTCCTAAGAGACCTTTTGGTATTTTCCTTTGGCACTCAGAAGTACCATTTCTGAACTATTAGAAAAACAGTTAAGACCTTGATTTATTTGTATGGGCAATTTATACTTACGGCTTTGAGTAGTTAATCTTTGTCAAATTGTGCACTACTTTCTAACATGTCCCCTACCGCTTCTAAACCTCCTAAAGCCAATGAGATAAACCAAGAAGGGGATGTACAAGTGTAAAGATACTCTGAAGTTTGTTAAAATCACAGCATTCACTGTGTTTGACAAAAATTAACCTGGGACCTAATGCTTAATTGTCATGCTCACTAAAAAGGGGAAGTTGCCAAAATGCAGTGGTTGACATATGCTTGTTTTGAACAACATAAAAATAATAATTGATGCTCGTGGTATCATAATTACCCAAGTATTACTTTTTTTTTTTTTTAATGTAAACTCTGTGTTTAACATGGGGCTCAAACTTAGGACCCCAAGATCAGGAGTCACATGTTCTACTGACTGAGCCCCCCAAGTATTACTTTTTAGATATAGTTAATTTTCCTCTAAAGAAATTTCTAACCTTTTATCTTTTTTTTTTTTTTTTTTTTTTTTTAATTTTTTTTCAACGTTTTTTATTTATTTTTGGGACAGAGAGAGACAGAGCATGAACGGGGGAGGGGCAGAGAGAGAGGGAGACACAGAATCGGAAACAGGCTCCAGGCTCTGAGCCATCAGCCCAGAGCCCGACGCGGGGCTCGAACTCACGGACCGCGAGATCGTGACCTGGCTGAAGTCGGACGCTTAACCGACTGCGCCACCCAGGCGCCCCTCTAACCTTTTATCTTAAGAGGGAAAACAAATTTACTTAAATGATCTTTTGAAGGTCTATGTGATTTTATTCCTACCATTCCAGTTATGTAGTAATAGTGGAAAATATCCTCTGTATCATATGATTCTGACTTCCGAATTAAGCAGAGGAATAATTAGAATCTGTGTTTTGGATAAATTTTGAGATTTTGTCATTCTACATTTTCATAATGTTTATAAACTTAGAATAGCATAAGTTCTTTAAGCATAGCAGAATTAACTTACAGTTTTATTAACTGTATATTTTGGGGCAAGTCCCTTGATTTCTTTAACCTCAGTTTCTTTATGGTGAGTTCTGCATTTGGGGCCTGATGCTTTAGGTGTTAATCCCAGCTCTGTCACTAAATATTATAGCATTGTTCTGCCTATATTATAGCATTGTTCTGCCTACTTATTGAGGTTGTATTACCAATCACAAGAGATGAGGAGTTCTATAATATAGAACTAAAATACATAAGTACAAGTTTGTAAAGAAATACGATATAATAATAACCTTATTATAAATCCCATCATTTATAGTGGCATGCCTTATGATACTGTGTAGCTTATAATACATCAAACTGGTAAAATCATGCAAAATTAATTAAAATGGCTTAGCAGGAAAATAGAAAGCATAAATTTGTATAGAACCTAAAAGTCTGAATAAGCTTCATGGGAAAACTTTTATGGGAACTTCTTGAAAGTTTTTTTCTTTTTGTTAGAGTATTAAATGATACTAAATTTATTTGAAAGCTGACTTTTTTTTTAAAGTTTATTTATTTTGAGAGAGAGAATGTGAGTAGGGGAAGGGCAGAGAAAGGGAGAGAAGGGGAAAATCCCAAGCAGACTCTGTACTGTCAGTACAGAGCCTGATGCAGGGCTCAAACTCACAAACTAAGAGATATGACCTGAGCCAAACTTGACAGTCGGACCCTTAACTGACTGAGCCACCCAAATACCCTGGGAAGAGTTGATTTTTTAAAAATTCTTGAAATATTTCGAACATATAGAAAATATGGAATATAACATAACGAACATCTTTGTTGCTACCACCCGTATTTAAGGGCTGTTCACATTTTTGCCAAATTTGTTTCAGACCTTTTTAGAAACTAAAAGCTATGGATATAGTTGAAATGTTCTCTTTACTCCCTCATCATCCTATCCTGCCTTCCTCTTACTTTAGAAGTAATCACTATCTTCATGCTGAGTGGCTCTTTCCTATCTGTATTTTTATGCTTTTACTTTATGGATGTGTAACCATAAATAATATGTGGCATTTGTTTTTAAATTTTTATATAAATTATATCATACTGATCATATTCTGTAACTTTTCCCCTCTTGACATTGTACATATTCTTGCCCATATTTTGCTAATAATTGTTACTGTAAAGCCTTCTATATGTGTGTATATATATATATGTATATGTATATATATTATATGTATATGTATATTTGTATATCTGATATATACATATATACACATATACACATATTTAAAATTTTTTTTTGCCAATTTGATAGGCATTCAATAGTAAAGGTTGAGTATACTTTCTTATGTTTCCTACAGTTTCTTCTGTGAGTTGCCTCTATTTATATTCTTTGCCCATTTTTCTGTTGAGTTGTTTGAGCTTTTCTTATTCACTTCTAAGAGTCGTACATACAGACACATATCCATACACATGTACACATATTCTGGATTGTTTGGTTATAAACACTGTAAATACTTGCTCTCAATTTTTGGCTTGTCTTTCAACTTTATTTATAATGACCTTATATGTAAATTTTAATGTAATCAGATTTACCAGGTTTTTCCCCTTATAATTTGTTCTTTGAGTGTCTTTAAGAAATCCTCTACCCAAGTGACATAAAGGTCCTTTGATATTTATTGTTTCGCTTATCAAGTTTAGGTCTTGTATCCATCTGAATTTTTTTTTTTAGGAAGGAATTTAATTCTGATAGCCAGTTGTCCCAGCATCACTTATTGAATAATAGTTCCCCCCACCCCATCTTTTCTCCACTGCTTTGTAATGTCACACTCTAATATGCTAAGTTTCCATATATTTGGGGTTCTTTTCTGGACCTTTTTTTTTTTTTTAGAGAGAGAGTGTGTGTGCAAGCAGGGGAGGGGCAGAGAGAGAGAGAGAGAGAGAGGGAGAGAGAGAGAATCCCAAGCAGACTCCATGCTCAGTTCACAGAACCCAACATGGGGCTCAAACTCACGAACCATGAGATCATGACCTGAACTGAAATCAAGAGTTGATAACTGGTAACATTTTGGGATTACATATTATAATTGAATATTGCTAATGTTTAAGAACACCATTGATTTTTATTGTTGAACTCTTATTAGTTCTAATGGTTTATCTAGTTCCAATTAGATTTTTTAAAATGTAGATAATCGCACCATTTGCAAGTAATGATGAGTTTTGTCTTTTTCCTGCACATCTTTTTTTGTCTTATTACATTGATTAGAATCTCCAGTATAATGGTGACTAGTAGCAGTGATAGTGGTCATAATATTTTAAAATTATGAATCAGTGTATAATTTTATTGAATACTTTTTTGCCCCAACTGAGATCATATATTTGTTAACTAACTTTATTGCAGGATAATTTACATATAATAAAGTACATCAATTTTATGCATACAGTTTGAGTTTTGACAAATATATACAACTATGTAACTATTACCACAATTCAGATCTAGAACATTTTCTGCCACTCATAAAGTTCCCTTGTGCCCTTAGAGCGTATGCTTTTTGTCTCTGACTCTGTTAATATGGTAAATAAACATTGACAGATTTTTCTGTTGGTTATCTTTGCATTTATAGGGAAAACCCCATTTAGTAATATATTTTTTCTTTCATACACTGTGGAATTAAGTTTGCATATACTTTATACTTACACTTTGTTTAATATATTTACCTCTAGTATATTTGCATCTGTAGTCACACACAAAATGAACATGTGCTGTTTAAAACATGCTATTCTGGGGCACCTGGGTGGCTCAGTCCATTAAGCATCTGGCTCTGGATTTTGATTCAGGTTATGATCTCACGGTTGGTGAGTTCGAGCCCTGAGTTGGGTTCTGGGTTCTGCAGCATGGAGTCTGCTTGGGATACTCTCTCTCTCACTTTCTATCTCTCTGACCCTCTCCCAGCCATGCCCTCACATCCTCTCTCTCTCTCAAAAATAAGTAAATTAACTTAAAAACAAAACATGCTATCCTTTTCTAATGTTGTCATCAAGGTTACATTGCCCTCATAAAACAGTTTGTAAACATAGAGGTTATTTGCTCTTTGAAAAGTTGATAAGATTCATCTATAAAACTGTGAGCCTAGTGGGTGGTTGGGTGCTATTTGACTTAGCCATTGGCTAGGTATTCTAACCATTAATATACTTAATGATTATTTATTTCTTCAGTTTTTTTTTTCTTGAATTGATTTTGGTAATACTTGTTTGGATAATATTTTGGTAGTATTTGTTTCATCCATGTGCTTAGTCTGTTGGTGTGAAATTGTATATACTAGCTGCTTCTATTTGAAAAATCTCCTCTGCGTATGATTATTTTCTTTCTTAACATTGATTATGCTTTCTCTTTTTTTGTAATATCTTGCTTTAGGTTTTGTTTGTTTTTACAGTCTTTTCAAAAGTCACCTTTTAGTCTGTCTTTTTTTTTTTTTTTTTAAGTTTTCTGGTTCCTTGAATTCTGATCTTATCTTTAGTATGGTCTTCCTGCTTTCTTGAGTTTTCTCTGTAATTTATAGCTTCTTGAGTTGAACACTTTGTTTGAGAGTTATTTTTCAATAAATACATTGAAGGCTGCTAAGTCCTGCTTTAGCCATATTTCCAAGTCTTGACATGTCTAGCTCTGAGTACTTTTTAGTTTGCAAATATAGGTGTTTTCTTTGACTACTTTCTTTCTCTCTCTCTCTCTCTCTCTCTCTCTTTTGCCTTCTATCATGTTGGTAGAATTTTCTTTATTCTTTTTTTTTCTGGTTTGGAAGCTATATGCTGTGTTTCTTTTCTTTTAGTGTTACCTATAAAATTTTAGCACACTAGAATTCTAAAATTATCTAACATAGTGTGGAGTTCTTCATTATTTCAAGTCCCCTTCTGTACAAGACAAGGACCTTATTACACTTTACCCACTGAATAAGCACATCTCTTCCTCAATGTTTTTCTTTGTGTCTAGAATGTTAGTTTTTCTTTTATTAAAAAACAGTTTACTCATTACTACTTTTCTGCACTCAAGGATTAAATTTATCAACAAAATTTTCCAAATTCTGTGATTACTATTTCTTGAATCTCATGACCTTCCTTCTAGGTTCACTATCCTTGCTGATGTGCTTCTTTAGGTATTTAAGTAAAAGTCTGAGGGTGGTAGACTCTCTTAGTTTTGTGGGGTTTTTTTAATGTTTATTTTTCAGAGAGAGGGAGAGCGTGCACATGCAGAGAAGGGGCAGAGGGGAACAGAGGATCCAAAGCAGGCTCTGTGCTGACAGTAGTGAACCCAATGCGGGGCTGAGCCGATGTTGGACCCTTAACCAACTGAGCCACCCACGCATCCTGACTCTCTTAGTTTTTACTTCATCCTAGCTCTTGAATTGTATTGTACTTACTTTCATTTACCATAGGGAATATATTACATCCTTATCTAAGTTCCAGTTAGTTAACATACAGTATATTATTAGTTTCATGTATAGAGTTTAGTGATTCATCACTTACACCCATTATTTTATTTTTAAGTAAGCTCTACACCCAGTGTGGGGCTCAAACTTAGCAGCCCCAAAATCAAGTCTCATGCTTGATGGACTGAGGCAACCAGGTACCCCTCAATTTACATTTAAAGTGTACAGCTCGATGGCTTTAAGAGTTATACAACCGGGGTGCCTGGGTGGCTCAGTCAGTGAAGTGTCCGACTTCAGCTCAGGTCATGATCTCAGTCCATGAGTTCGAGCCCTGCGTCGGGCTCTGTGCTGACAGCTCAGAGCCTGGAGCCTGGTTCAGATTCTGTGTCTCCCTCTCTCTCTGCCCCTCCCCTGCTCATGCTCTGTCTCTCTCTGTCTCAAAAATAAATAAAAACATTAAAAAAAATTATACAACCATCACCAAAATCAATTTTTTTTAAATTTTATTTTAAATTATTTTAAATTTACAACCAAATTAGTTAGCATATAGTGTGACAATGATTTCAGGAGTAGATTCCTTGAAGCCCCTTAACCCATTTAGCCCACCCCCCCTCCCACAACCCCTCCAGTAACCCTCAGTTTGTTCTCCATATTTATGAGTCTCTTCTGTTTTGTCCCCCTCCCTGTTTTTATATTATTTTTGTTTCCCTTCCCTTATGTTCATCTGTTTTGTCTCTGAAAGTCCTCATGTGAGTGAAGTCATATGATTTTTGTTTTTCTCTAATTTCACTTAGCATGATACCCTGCAGTTTCATCCACTTAGTTGCAAATGGCAAGATTTCATTCTTTGGTTGCTGAGTAATACTCCATTGTATATGTATACCACATCTTCTTTATCCGTTCATCCATCGATGGACATTTGGGCTCTTTTCATACTTTGCCTATTTTTGATAGTGCTGCTGTAAACATTGGGGTGCATGTATCCCTTCAAAACAGCACATCTGTATCCCTTGGATAAATGCCTAGTAGTGCAATTGCTGGGTCATAGCGTAGTTCTATTTTTAGTTTTTTGAGGAACCTCCATACTGTTTTCCAGAGTGACTGCACCAGCTTGCATTCCCACCAAAATCAATTTTTAAACATTTTTATCACTTCAGAAAGAAATCCCTAGCCATTCTCTCCATCTCTCATCTCTTTCCCCTGGCCCTAGGTAGTCACCAATCTCTTCCTGTCTCTATAGATGTGACTGTTTTGGACATTTCATATAAATGGAATCATGCAATATGTAGTCCTTTAAGAATGGCTTCTTTCCATTAATATAGTGTTTTCAAAGTCCATCCATGTTGTAGCATGTATCACTACTTCATTTCTTTTTATTGTCAAATAATATTCCCTTTCATGTATATAATTTTTATTTATACATTCATCAGTGTAGGGATTTTTTAAAAAGTTTATTTATTTTGAGAGAGAGGAGGTGGGGTGGGGAGAGAGAAAGGGAGAGAATCACAAGCAGGTTCTGCACTAAGCTTGGCGCAGGGCTTGAACTCACAAACCATGAGATCACGACCTAAGCCAAGGTCAAGAGTCAGACACTTAACTGACTGAGCCACCCAGGCATCCCAAGACTCTTTTTTTTTTTTTTTTTTTTTTTTTTAATAAGCTCCATGCCCAATGTGGGGCTTGACTCATGGCATCAAGGGTTGCATGCTCTACTGACTGAGCAAGCCAGGCACCCCCAGTATAGAGACATGTCTCTAGTTTTTTTGTTTGTTTGTTTGTTTTTGGCTATTGTGAATAATGCTGCTATGAACATCTGTGTACAAGTTTTGTGTGTATATATACTGTCTTGAGTGTATATAACTAAGAATGGGGTTGCCGATAACTCTGTTTAGCTTTTTAAGGAACTGCTGAGCTATTTTCCAAGGCAGCTGTACCATTCACATTTCTGCCAGGAGCATATGAGGGTTCCACTTTTTCTGCATCCTCACCAAATCTTCTTATGTTTGTCTTTTTGTTTATAACCTTCCTAATAGGTAGAAAGTGATATCTCACTATGATTTTGATACACATTTCTCTGATGATTTTTAATGATGAGCATCTTTTCATGTGCTTTTTGGCCATTTTTTTTTAATCTCCATTGGAGAAATGTCTATTTAAATCCTTTGACCATTTTTAAATTGTGTTATTTATCTTTTTATTGTTGAGTTGTAATTGTTCTTTAATATTCTGGAAACTAGTCCATTATCATATACATGATTTGCAAATACTTTCTCCTATTCTTTGGGTTGTCTTTCACTTTTTTGATGGTATTATTTGCAGTACAAAAGTTTTAAATTTTGGTAAGTCAAATTTATTTTCTTTCTTTTGCTTGCTTACACTTTTGATGTCATATCTCAGAAACCATGGCCTAATATATGGTCGTGAAGATTTATACTTGTGCATTCTTCTAAGAGTTTTATAGTTTTATCTCTTACATTTAAGTCTTTGATCCATTTTGGGTTAATTTTTGTATATGGTGTGAGATGGGAGTCCAACTTCATTCTTTTGTATATGTACGTATAACTGTTTTCAGCACCATTTGTTGAAAAGGCTATTTTTTCACCTAATTGAATGGTATTGGCAACTTTGTTGGAAGTCAGTTAACTGTAATGTGCAAGTTTATTTCTGGATTTACAATTCTGTTTCCTTGATCTCTATATCCTTAGGCTGTTTGATTATTAAAGTTTTAATAAAGTTTTGCAGTTAAGTTTTGAAATCAGAGAGTACTTTGATTCTTTTGTTCTTTTTCTCCTTTGTTCTTTTTCAAGATTGTTTGCCTCTCCTGGGTCCCTTCAATTTCCATATGAATTTTAGAATCAGTTTGTCAATTTCTGCAAAGAAGCCAGCTGGCGTTGGCATAGGGATTGTGTTGAAATTGTAGGTTAATCTGGGTGTAAGGCTATCTTAATATTAAGTTTTCCAATCCACGAACAAAAAAATGTCTTTCCATTTATTTAGGTCTTCTTTGATTTTTTTCAACAAAGTTTTCTAGTTTTTAGCACTTCTTTTGTTGCATTTATTCCCAAGTATTTTATCCTTTTGATGCTAATGTAGTTGGAGTTTAAAAAATTTTTATTTTCACTTTGTTCATTGCTTTTATAAAAGAGCGGAATTGATTTTTATTTATTGATCTTGTATATTGCAACATTGTGGAACTCATTTATTCTATTATTTTTTTAGTGGATTCTTTAGAATTTTCTATGTAAAATATTATATCATCTGCAAATAGTGATAGTTTTATTTCTCCTTTTCCAATTTGGGTGCCTGACATTCATTGTTGATGAGAAATCTCCTGAGACTCTAAATGCCATTCTTTTAAAGATGGTCTGTTTTTTCTTTCCTGACTTTTTAGATTTTCTCTGTATTCTTAATGCTCTGCAAGTTTACCACAATGTGTCTAGATGTTTATTTTTATTTATCTAGTGTATTGTTTGGTGTGTATTTTTTCTTATTTTTTTAACATTGTAAATGACTTTATTGCTTTTTCTTGATTATTTTAAAATACATTCACATTCTAAAAATGTTAAAAGATAAGAAACACATTATATGAACATACATAATTATTGCTTGACTCCCATACCTTCAGTCCACCTGCAGATTTTTCTGCCCATACCTTGAGAACATATTACAAATTCAGCCACTTTCCACCAAATCCATTACTACCTCTCTTACCCATATTCTCTCAGCAGGATTACTTCAATAGTCTCCTCTCTGGTTTCCTTCCTTTTATTCCAGTTTTCCACACAGCATCCCAAGGATTCTTTTTAAAGCATAATCAGGTCATGTCACCCCCTGCTTATCACTCTGTAGTGACTCCCCATCCTGCTTCCGTGGTCTATAAGATCCTCTCTGACCTGGGCCATGGCTGATTCTCTGATTTCATCTCTGACTTTGGTCTCTTCTCACTGCCACCTTTCCTTATTGTGCTGCAGCCACACTAGCATTCTTGCTGTTTCCCCAAGGACGTGCCACACACTGGCCCTGTGTCTTTCGCACTGGTTCCTATCTGGCTGTTCCCTGGTTCCTATCTGAAACCACCTACCTGACTCACCTCAGTCAGCTCTCCGTTCAAGGCGTTACTTCATCAGAGAGGTCTTTCCTGACAACCTATGTCACATCCCCGTCTGACCCCCTTGCTCATACTCTGTCCCCTTAACCTGCTTTTGTTTTTTCACCACTTAACTATAATTTCTATTTATTTTATTGTCTTCATCTCTCCCCCCACTGTTTTATAAACCTCCTGTGAACCAAGACTTTGTTTTGTCTACTACTATATCCCTAGCTAGCTCTCTACAATCATTATCTGACATTTTACGCTCAAGAAGTATTTGTGAAATAAATATACAATATTATGTATGTGTATGTATATATATACACATATATGTGTTTGGTATATATGTATGTATATATATGTGTATGTATATATGTGTGTATATATGTATATACATACATAAAATTATGTATACATGTATATATATCATGTCATACACTTAAAAAAAAATAAGGATAGCATTCTATTTTTTACTTTTTGTTTTTGGCCTCCTCTCAGATATACACTGTTAACTTGGTGCGAATTCTTTTATCCATTTTTCTCTACTCATATAATCATACAGGAGTATATATGCACTGGACATTTGGGGCATTATATATTTTACAGAAAATTGATTCGTGTATTCAAATTATGTGCAATTTACTCTTTTAAGTATATGGTGGAAGTCTTCCAATTCAACTGCCATAAATCTTTGTTAGTATTTTAAATTATATTTTTGTAATTAGTTTTTGTGCTAATTAGTTTTATAATTAGTGAAAGTAAGTTTAATATGAAATTTAAAATAATAGTGTATATATAGTAGTAAATGAAAGTCCTTCCAAGTCTGCCTGATCCCACACACCTTCAAATAAACAACTACTTTAACAATTTGATATGTCTGATTTTAGATGTTTATCAGTTTATTTGTTTTTTGTTTGTTTTTGGGGGGGGGGGTTTGAGAGAGAGAAAGTATATACCTGTGTGAAGTGTGTGAGCCGGGCAGGGGCAGAAGGAGAGGGAGAGTGAGAATCTTAAGCAGGCTCCACACCCAGTGTAGAGCCGGACGTGGGGCTTGATCTTATAACCATGAGACCATGACCTGAGCTGAAATCAAGAGTCAGATGCTTAACCGACTGAGCCATCCAGGTCCCCCATTAGATCTTTATCAGTGTATTTGTATATGGGCAGACAGGCACAGGGAGGTTTGAGTTATTATTTATTTATTTTTAATTTTTTTTTACATTTATTTATTTTTGAGAGACAGAGACAGAGCACAAGTAGGGGAGGGGCAGAGAGAGAAGGAGACACAGAATCCAAAGCAGGTTCCAGGCTCTGAGCTGTCAGCACAGAACCGGACATGGGGCTCGAACTCACAAACGTGAGATCATGATCTGAGCCAAAGTCGGACGCTTAACGGACTGAGCCACCCAGGTACCCTGAATTATTTTATTTTTTTTTATTTAAAAAAAAAAAATTTTTTTTTTTTTAACGTTTATTTATTTTTGAGACCGAGAGAGACAGAGCATGAACGGGGGAGGGTCAGAGAGAGGGAGACACAGAATCTGAAACAGGCGCCAGGCTCTGAGCGGTCAGCACAGAGCCCGACGCGGGGCTCGAACTCACGAACCGCGAGATCATGACCTGAGCCGAAGTCGGCCTCCCAACCGACTGAGCCACCCAGGCGCCCCCCGAGTTATTTTTTTTATGTAAGTATTATGTAATACATTCTATGACTTTTTTTTCACTCAACAGTGTAATAAATAGTTCAACTCTATTTTATTCATAATTTCTTTGTACACACACACACATAATTTTATTTAAATATATATACTTGAGGGGGGTGGGAGTTTTTGTTTTGTTTGCTTCCTCTTTCCTCCCATCTTCCACTCACAGTTCCAAGTATATTTTTAATCAGAAGACTCCTATCTTCTAGAAAATCTTTAACCTAATCTTTGAACTTTGCTTCTTTATCATTTCTTCTATTTTTGTATTATTCTCATTTTTATTTGATAATTTATTTTTCTGCTGTCATGTCTATTATGATTTCCTTTAGCTATGAGAGGATCCTAAACTTTTAAAATTGTTTTCAGATTGCTCTATTTTTATGCCCTCTGCAGTAAATTTCTCACCTTCCAATTAGTTATATTGGCTGTCATTCATGGTTGTGATTTTTTCATGTATTTTGGAATTTTGATTTGCAAACACTCTTTCATTAAGATTATTTATGTGCTTATTTTCATATTGTCACTGCTTCCCCGCCCCCCCCCCCCCACCCCCCTTCCTGTCTGGTAGTTGTGTGGTTGCCTTTCATCTGCTCCTGAACAGTCTCAGGCAAGAGCCGATCTTGCATTGGCAGCATGGGGCCCCTGTTCCAGTGTACTTTAGGAGATACTGAATCTAGTCACTAAGTCAGCAGGCAGCTTGGTCCAGGCCCAGGCTTTGAAATATTATCTGCCTCCCATCACTTCTAATGTATGCCTCCGCTCCTGACTGTGGTTAATGGCAGGTCTTTTTCAGGGTAGGAAAACTCAGTATCTCAACCTGTGGTTTCATACTGCAAAGTTGACTCTTCCCATTTCCTGCTCCTCTGGAGCACTTTGGGCCCCTTTTATGTTACAGGAAGCAAATTCCTAGTTACCTACTGCCTACCTACTGTCTGCCTACTGATGGGTCTGCAACTTTGGACAGCTTTTTCTCTTCTACTTCTTTTGGTTCATAGAAATGTTTGTTTTGTATATGCTTTGGGATATGTCTTTTTAATTTTCTGTATTTATCCCATGATATTTTGGACAAAGCTGGGGAGTTTTGTGAATGTCCAAGAACAACTTGACCAGAAGTCTACTCTTAAAAACACAGAGCTTTCATTCCTCTGCTGAAAATTCTAAAATCTTCCAATTAAAAAAATATATGGGGGTGCCTGGGTGGTTCAATTGGGTAAGCGTCCAACTTTGGCTCAGGTCATGATCTTAATGTTCATATGGGTTCAAGCCTCACGTCAGGCTGGACAGCTTGGAACCTGGAGCCTACTTCAGATTCTGTCTCCATCACTCTGCCCTCCCTTGCTCACACTCTGTCTCTCTCTCAAAAATAAAATAAAATATAAAAAAAATTTTTTAAATCAAATATGTGTACATACATAAAATACATTTCAAACTTCTTAACATTCCCTTATGTGATCTGGCCCCCACTTTCCTTTTTGCTGTAGACCTATGGTCCACCTTTCAGTTCTTTGAAAGTGCCTCACTTTCACACATGCTTTTTCTTGGTGCTTCTAAAGGTGGCATCTTCTTTTCTTTTCTTACGCTTTTAAATGGTACCTCCTCAGAGAGATCTTTCCTAACCACCCTAATGACAATAGCCTTTTCCCAGTACTCCATCATAATACTTGTTTTTTTCTTTAATAGCACTTGTTTACATTTGTGAATTTTCTTGTTTATGGTCTCACAAAAGTGAAAGTTCCATGAGCTTTTTTACTTTGTGTTTGCATTCTACGTGGCCAGTGTATAGCACCATGCTCAATAAATACTAAGCAACTGTTATTCATCCATGTATTCAATATATTTATTGAAGGTCTACCATATGCCAGAACTGTTTTCACTGTGGAGGAGATAATGGTGAGCAACACAAGCAAGGTCCCTGCTCTATGGAGCTTATGTTCAAGTGGGAGAAGAAAAGTACAAATAAATATAAAAGTAAACAAGTAATCAGTGAGAGGGTGATGTGTTTACGTTGAGAAACTTTCTGAGGAAGTAACAAGAAGGAATTTGTCTTATGACAATCAAGAGGAAGAGCTTTTCAATCAGGGAAGAGCTAGAACAAGGTTCCTAAGTCAAGACTGATCTTGAGTATTTATGGAATAAAAGACCACTATGGCTAGAGTGGGGGGAATAGAGAGGAAGAACATTACAGGAGAATGTTAGAGACTTGGCCCAGGCCAGCAAACACAGGCTAGGAGTGTGAAAATATATGGTACCTTAAGAGAGAGACATCTCTTCAGTACTAAAGTTGCTGGTGAGGAGCAGGTGGGAGTGGATACAGAGGAATATGTGTCTGCTACCCAGAAGGTGTGTCCAACAGTTATGTTCAAGTTGTAGCAAAGGGTTATCTTCTAGAACGTCATAAATCACTGCTAGTTTTTTGTTTCGTTTTCACCAGGGGTGCTACTTTTCAATTCATGGTTCTCATTCATGCCTTTGGTTATCCCTTTATATCCTTTGGTATGCATGCTTGCTCATTTGTGCACATAAAATGCATTGAAAACAGAAAGGAAGACCTCAGTTAATGCTTTTTTGCTGGATGTCTGAATTTGTGCAGGCTTTTAGATGTTCATGTTTCCCAGTTTAGTCAGTGCAGTGACCTGAAAGCAAAACTAGGTTGATTACCCAATCTTTCATTTCCACTTTTTCATTTCCCTATGTTTTAGAAGGCAAGTGACTAGGGAAGGCAATGTCCTCAAGGGTGCCTAACTTCCACATTTTTAAGAGCAAACTTTTTTTTTTTAATATCCTTGCAGCAATCCTCTGATTAGTTGTCTACCTATGAGTTTTCGTTTGTCAGTTATAACCTTTTGTGATCCTATTAGTAAAACTAATAATTCCTTCTATATCGTCTTTTTTTTTTTTTTTTAAGTTCTTTGATGTTAATTGAAAAGACTGCCTTCTTCCCCCTGTCCTTCACTAAACATATAGTGATGACAAGGAGCTATTTTAAGTTTCTCTATAGTAGACTTGATACTTGCAGTTCTTTTGCTGACCCTACAAGTAGAAGACTTAGAGATAGTTCCTCTTCTTCCCTAATAATTCTGGCTTGCTTAAGCCACTGCCAGAATATTTACAGGTAGTAACCCGCTTTCAAATGGTTATGTTTCAGAAGTTCTTATTTAATCTGAGCTTTGGAATTTGAAATACATTTTCCCCCTGAAAAAATTCGCAAGTGGTATTTTTATAAATGGGTAAGTTTCTAGGCTACCCTTTAAAGACCATTTTTTTCCTGCAATGTAGCTGAAATACTACACATTAATGTTGAAAAATATTAGGAAAATCACATTTCAGATGTACATTAGTTCCACTACAGATGTTTAAATAGATTTGGGGGGAACGGTTTGGATCCCTAAACACCTTTGCAGTGAGAGGGAAGTGGTGTCACAAAGATGTTCCCATGAAAGCTATGGAGAGAAGGCCATTGGGAATGCTTCTAGAGGAAGCCCATCCCCAGTCTCCTACATAGCAGGTGCCAGCTCTCTGCATGTGATATATTCTTAAGTCAGATGTTTGTGTAACAGGGGTCCATACATGCTCTTACTAGTGAGAAGTGAAAAATTGATTTAAAAATATTGAGTGAGGGAGTGAAAGTTTTGTATATTTTGAAATTTTCTAAGCAGATATTAATGTTGGAAAATGCTATTTTGATGCGTTTATAGGCAACATATTGACATATGTTAGTGATCATTTTTAATGGTGTGTTTGTTTTCTCCCCTCTTATAGTGCTTTTTAAAATCTTTGTGTGCTTGGTTTTTTTCCTAAAATTATTGATGTTCCTTAATTTTCAGTGAAAGGAATTTAATTCACTTAAAAAAAAAAGAAGGTACTATAATGTTAGTAGTTAAAGCAGAGTTAACTCTAGAATTGTTCTATTTTTAGTTTTTACCAGACATAATTTATTTTTATTTCAAGAGATTTTTAATATGTTAGAACTAATTTTTGACCATTTGTTATATTCTTATGAGTATAGTATAATTCCAGACAAAATGGTTATTTTGGAAAGTTACATATAGGACATAAAAGAGCATGTGCTTTGAATTCTAGGAAATGTGGGTTCTAATTCTATTCTAGATCATTTCTCAGTTCTCACAGCTCTGTTTTCTTATCAATAAAAGGAGGCTGATGAAACCTGCTTGCCTCACAGGGTTACTAATGGTAATACACAAGATTGATTGTTAATGGATGCCACCCCACACTGCTACAGGAATGGGCTGTTGGGATTAAGTAGACAGTTACTATGCCATTGGGTTTCTCTTCTCTGTGCTCCTATTTCCTTTTCATAGCCAAGTTTCTCAAAGAATAATCTACAGTCATCAGCTTCACTTTTAATCTCTCACTTTTGTCAAGAAATCAGTAATATTTAGTATTTATATTGTTATGACTATATAAGTGTTCTTCAGTATGAGTCAGGTAATCATTACTATGAGTATATTTCTTTCTTGAACAGCTTCCCATCCTCCTTCAGAATGATAATGGCTTTATTTTTCTGTTTGGTTTGTTTGCTGTTGTGTCTATCACTAATTCTTTCCCAAACACTTCACTAGAACTATAAAATTCCTCTCAATGTGGTAAACACTTTAGGTTATCCATCAAATCCATTTTAAAACCTTTTCCTTTTTCTTGGAGATATTCCTCTGGGAGGCTTTTGTCTTCCTATTCTAAGCAGGACTCGTTGCTCTCTAGGCCTGCTGCAAAACTTTTGTCCCATTTGTCCCTTTCTCATCATCCTAGGAATTTCCTGTACTTCTGTTTTGAATCCTGTTTCCTGGTTCCTGTGTTTTCTTCTTTCTTGATTTATTCCCTTGTTTTGGTGTAGCACATCCTCTACCATCCACCTCCTATTCCCACTTACCCCAGCCATCCAGCACCAGGTCCTTTTTTAAGGCAACTCTTAGAGCACCTCTGAAACTTCTACTTTCCTTTCAGTTTTCCTGTTGGATTGACCTCACCCCTCTTTTGCCTTCACAGCGCACTCTTATCATAGTCTTGTTCCATCATACGTACTGAGCACCTGCTCTACATGTCAGGCATTGTGTTCAACACTTAGGGAGTCCAAGGTTAAGAGAATGATGTTCCCAAGGAAGTTCTAAAAATTAAGTTAGAACACTGGTTCTCACTGGTGGCGGTACTGCCCCCTAGAGGCAGTTTTGAAAAGTGGGGGAAGTTTTTGGTTACCACAGTAATGGGGAGGGCACAGCTGGCATTCTATAGTCAGGAGCCAGGAATACTAAATGTCTTATATGTCCAGCACAACTTCAGATTATTCCACCAGAAATTCATGTGTGAAAATCTGTTTATAATTATCCAAGTCTCTGACCTAACTCAATTTTACACTTAAACTACCCTTGGCGACTTTTACATTGTCATTGCTTGTGCTACAGATGGAGAACAGATATTGTGTCCATCAGTGTAGGCTTATAGACAGTTTTTTTCAAAGAGGCACATGTTTATACGAAAATTAGGAATCCCTTGGGTAATAGATTATTTTGTAAATCATGCAGTAACAATGAAGAATAATATTAATTACCATATCCTATAAATAAAAGTAAGATGAGTTTCAAGAGTAAATGTAAAAAAATACTCTGTTCATTATTGTGTGTGTGTGTGTGTGTGTGTGTGTGTGTGTGTGTGTGTGTGTGTGTATGTTGAGGTATAACATACAGTGCACAGCTTGATGAATCTATATACACACATACACATAAACACATGTAGCTGCCTCCTCAATCTAGATATACTGAGTGTCTGTATAGTTAGGAAACATGGGACAAACTTTTTTGTTTTAGAAAGAGAGGGAGAGAGACAGAGAGAGAGAGAGAGAGAGAGAATCTTAAGCAGGCTTTACGCTTAGCACAGAGCCCAACATGGGGCTCAATCCAATGACCCTAGGATCGTGACCTGAGCTGAAATCAAAAGTGGGACGTTCAACCAGCTGAAACACCCAGGTGCCCCAGGAAAAACTTATTTTTAAACAGTATGTTACTTATATTTTCAAATAAGGTGTCCATTATGTTTTCATGTATACAATAAGCACAATTGAAAGTGGCCAAAAAGTCTAAAAACAAGGAAAATAGTCTATTTATTGTAGTTTTCACGTATTAACAATTGGACCCATTGTCTTAAATTTAGAAGTATTTTACCTGAAAAGGTAATTTGAGTTTAAAGAAAAAGATAGTATATTATCTGAAACTAATACATACTTATTCTGCTTCCTGACTTTATGGGAAGTCTGTACTATGTAACACTTCCAGTACCCAAAAAAGTTTTCTTATCTTCCTTTCTGGTCAGTAATCCCTAGCCATGAGAGGTAACCACTATTCTGACTTACATCATTACATCATCGTATTTCTTCAGATACTCTTTCTCTGTTTGTTAACATGTGCAGTAAAGGAAAACAGAACTAAAAAGAAACAAACAGATCTTTGCAGCCAAAGCCATGTTTTATCAGTTAACAACTTTCATACTCCCTTTTTTCCAAAGACAATTACTTAGGAGCATTTCCAAAATTTTTAATTGAAAAAGTTTCTGGTACCGTATGTAGTTATTACAAAAGCAACAAAGCTGATGGAAAATATGTAATAGAAGACTTGAGACTGCTTTTAAATAGGACTAGAACCAAATGTTACTAAATTAATGGAAACATACAAAAGTAGAAATCTCATTTTTTTTAATTAGAGGTTTTAAAATATTTATTTATTTTGAGAGAGAGAGAGCACCAATGAGGAAGGGGCAGAGAGAGGGAGACACAGAATCTGAATCAGGCTCCAGGCTCTGAGCTTTCAGCACAGAACCCAATGCGGGGCCCGAACCCAAGAACCGGGGACCATGACCTGAGCTGAAGTCACAAACTTAACTGACTGAGTCACCCAGGTGCCCCTCATTGTTTTAATAGAAATGATTTTCAAATACTTGCTATTATAGGGGCGCCTGGATTGCTCAATCAGTTTAGCGTCTGACTTCAGCTCTGGTCATGACCTGATAGTTCGTGGGTTTGAGCCCTACATTGGGCTCTTTGCTGATAGCTCAGAGTCTGAAGGCTGCTTTGGATTCTGTGTCTCCCTTTGTCTCTGCGCCTCTCCCGCTCACGCTTTGTCTTTCTCTCTCTCAAAATAGAATAAACATTAAAAATTATTTTTTAAATACTTGCTATTATTGCCACACTAAATATTAAAAACTATATTTTTGTATAATGATAAATTATGTGACTATTAAAAATTTTAATATGAAAAACCTATTTAAAATTCCGATTATATTTTTGGATTGCTCCTGTTTATTCTTACTCAGAATGTATCCATAAAGAGCAACCACGTATCTGCTCTATAGTTTCTCATATTCTTGTTTTGGCCCAGTCTATCCTGTGTTCCTCATCACCTTTTGACAGTATGATCACTGAAGTCTTTTTAAGTAAATATATATACTGAATGTAGTCTGAATTATGGTGGAATTTCTAAGTAGGATTTAATTCCCTTATACCTTACCATGTTATAATATGGTGAATTATTTTGACATGACACTTTCAATAAGGCCATCTCATTTGTAGTAATACTGCACTTCCTAATTTTCACCATTTCAACAGCCTATACTTTGTCTTGGTAGGTTATCCATACTCCATTATTTCCTCTTTTTTTTTTTTATCATATTCAAGTAATATAGACTGTTATTTCTTATAAAACACTAATTTTTCTTTTTAAAAAAAAATTTTTTTTTAACGTTAATTTATTTTTGAGACAGAGAGAGACAGAGCATGAACGGGGGAGGGGTAGAGAGAGAGGGAGACACAGAATCGGAAGCAGGCTCCAGGCTCTGAGCTGTCAGCACAGAGCCCGACGCGGGGCTCAAACTCACGGACCGCGAGATCGTGACCTGAGCTGAAGTTGGCCGCCCAACCGACTGAGCCACCCAGGCACCCCAAAACACTAATTTTTCTATTTCTGCTTATGATCTTTTGTTTTCTATGTAGAATGACTTCTAATATAAATTTTCTTAAATCCAAATTTACTCAGGATAACAGGTACAATTATTTGAGTACTTCATTATATCTGTTTTTCCTTTATATTTTTATTTATATGTACAGAAATACTATCTTTTTTTTTTTTTAGAATAGTAAAGGGGACTTTACAAAATATGTTCTAAAGGGGGAAGTTGGGTCTCATAGGGTTGAGAAACTATTCTAAAAAAATCAGTGCAATGAAGTTTGCCAGTTATTCTACTAGAACTGCTCAGGAGACTGTGGGAGTCTGTTGCAGGGGAATGCTCATTCAGGTAGAGGGTGGAATTTGTGGCAGGATCATGGAAATGTGAGGCTGTGCAGGACAAGTTTAACCTTTTCAAAAACTGGCTTGTTTCTGTGTGTTTGTGTGTGTCTTTCTTTTCTAACCGGTAAGTTCCTTGAGGGGCAGAGACCCTTTTTCCTTACTCTGAGTACCCAGTGCTGGGCCTAGTCCATGGAAAATACATAATAAATGTTGGAAGACTCAGCAACTCCCATACAGGTATGCAAGTTTGAGGGGGAGAGAATAAGTGAGAGCCTGGCTAGAAGCCAGACTGCCACAAGAGTCCCAAGGGATGGATCACTGATACGCCATGCTCAGAAGAAAATTTAATAATTGCCTAAGTACTTTGGGGATATATCCCCTAAATATCCCCAAATCTTAAAAGACTTGAAATTAGCATATTATTCTAAGGCAAGGGTCCTTAGAATACAGGGAGATTATTAATTTGAATAGAAAAAAATAGATTGTTATTTTTACTAACCTCATACTGAAATTTAGCATTTCCTTCAGTGTTGAATGTAGATCATGGTGGTAGAATTAGCAGTACCTGTAACTTTTTGCTACTAAAAGCCACAGATATTTTCAATTTTAGTTATTGCAGATACCTCACAATATTGTTGATGCTCATTATTTTCGTATGATGGTAATTATTAGACCTGCCACTTGATCTTATTTAAATCATTAATAAAGAAGCACATGTATTACCTATCACAACGCTTCAATAGTTGTATTTTAAATTTTATTGTAAAACACTCTAAAATTCTAGAGTAAGCAAAAGCAATGAATAATGACAGAAACCAGATGAGTGGTGCTTCTTGTAGAGAAGGTTGGTTGGGAAAGGGGCACAAGGGAACTTTGTAGGGTGAAGGAAGTGCCCCATGTATGGTTTGCATATGTCAAAGGTGACTGAATGTTAAACTTGAGATCTACATTTTGCTGTATGTAAATTGTACCTCACTTAAAAAAACTAACACATTTAAAACTATTCTTAGAAAGGGTCTGTAGGCTTCATCCAAGTGCCAAAGAAATCTCTGGTAGCAAAACTGGTTAAGAACCCTTTTTCTGAGGCCATCCTGTTACCTTTGCCTTTGCCTTTCTTTGAGTACCCTCTTTCTTCCAGGTGCTTTTGCTATTCGTTTCCTTTTTTTTTTTCTTTTTCCTAAATGTGGTCTACATTTTTCACCTAAGGAAAGTCAGAAAAGAAAATAGCAGCTATGAAAGAAATTTTTCTTGCTTGGCTTATCTGCCACTTTCTTGAAGCCAGTAAGGTTGTAGCTCTCCTAACATGGTTATATATTTGCTTAGATCTGAAGTAATTTCCAGTGAGAACTACTCTTCTAAAAACTAATTTGTAGAGAATTTCAAAATGGAAGGATTTTTCTTATCCAGTTTTGCTTGGAGTTTAGTAGGATTTTTGTCCTTTTATATCATTGCATATGCAGTTCTGTTATGAAGTAGCCGTGAACATTTATAACAAAGATTGGAAGAAAATAAAATGTATTAGGAATCAGTAAAGCACCAAGGAATTAGGAAAGAACAGATGAACATAAGGGAAGGGAAGGGAAGTAAAAATAATATAAAAACAAGGAGAGGGACAAAACATAAGAGTCTCTTAAATACAGAGAACAAACTGAGGGTTGCTGGAGGAGTTGTGGGTGGGGGGATGGGCTAAATGAGTAAGGAGCATTAAGGAAGACACTTTTTGGTATAAGCACTGGTGTTATTCATAGGGGATGAATCGCTGCAATCTACTCCTGAAATCATTATTGTACTATATGCTAACTAACTTGGATATTAATAAAAAATAAATAAATAAAATTAAAAAAATAAACATTAAAAATTTTAAATTAATATTATTGACAATCTATTCCAGATTTTTTTCCAGAAATTCCATCTAGTATCCTCAATACAATGTGATTGTTTATTCCAAATTCAAATGTGTTTTACGTGTATAAAATTCAGAGTAATAAATATCAAATATTAGCCTATATTTACTTTAAAATGGGATGATAGTGCTTGAAGATGTTAAATACAGTGGTAGATCACATATATCTTAGGCTATTAGGGGCACATAGTGTTAGGACTACTCCTAATAGAACTCTTGTTGCCTATCATACCTATTAGTCTTACTCTACGGTTCTAACACTTCCATAGTCTTTTTATTTATCTAGATAAATTTAATGGGACACTTGTTGTAATAGATTACAAAGTATGCTAAGAAAGATTGAGCTAAGGTGGGTAGTCTTAACGGATTTTTGTCCAAATAGCATCTATGTATCTTTTATGACTTGGTATTAAAGAACCTAAAATACTGTTTGGTGGTTTCTTTGCAGCCTCTCGTGTGGAAAATTTGAAATGCAGAGGAGAAACAATAGCTAAAGAGATCAGTGAAGCCATGAAGGTAAAAGCTACATGCTAAACAGTTATAAAATGAATGAAATGTGTAGCTAGGTGTTTGTTTTCAACATCTATGTGTATTTTAGTCTATTGTAACAGGAATTCTCAGTAGTCTTTTAAGTAGATCTTTAATGAATTTATGAAGTGACAATAACATTCAGAATAACTACCATTTAATAGGAAGTATATGCCAATATATCTGACTTCTTTGAAGATTGGTTATATTTTTTAATTCTGAGATTTAGCAGTCTATCAGACGGTTTTGGATAATAATACCACCTAACACGTAGTGAGCATTTATGGGTCAGACACCATCTAACTGCTTTACATATATTATCTTACTTAATCCTTAAAATAACACTATGAGATAGGTACTGCTAATTTCTGTGTTTTATAGTTGAGAAACTGCGGCTCAGAGAGGCTCTAGATTGCCCAAGTAAATGAGTCAGGATTTACACCCTGGATATTTGGCTCCCGAGCCTTTACTTTTTTTTTTTTTTTTAAAGTTTTATTTATTTAGTTTGACAGAGAGAGAGAGAGATCATGCATGTGCACATTGGGGAGGGGTGGAGAGAGAGGAAGAGAGAAAATCCCAAGAAGGCTCCTCGCTGTCAGTGCAGAGCCCTGTGTGTGGGCTCAGTCTCATGAGCTGTGAGATCATGACCTGCGCTGAAATCAAGAGTCAGACGCTTAACCAACTCAGCCACCCAGGAGCCCCAGTATACTCTTAATCACTGTATTATGTATGCTGCGTATTCAATTTGGAGTCTTAGTATTATAATAAAATTGTTTATCTTCTCGACATTTATTTTATGCAAACAAGAAAACATTTGGATTTCTAGTATATGAAAATTATTTTTAAAAAACTCCTGAATCTTCCTTGTTCTGATAATTTTCTATGACATTCTTTTGTGGTTTGTATTGATTCCATGATTTTCTGGTGCTCATGCTTCTCCCATTGCATGTTCTTTATCAGGAGTTAGCAAACTAGTGAGCCAGGCAAGAACCCAGCCTGCACTTGTTTTTGTAAATAAAACTTCATGTCACAGCTCTGCCTATCCATTTACTTATTGTCTGTGGCTTCTTTACATTACAATGGCAGAGTTGAGTAATTGTGACAGGGATGTGAGGCCCTTTACAGGAAAAATGTACTGATCCCTGCCTGGTCTTGATGATCGGGATTTCCAAAATACTTACTATCCTAAAATATGGAATCTTAGACATCAAATCCTTGGCCCTGAAATTCTGTTAACTTCCTGTTGCCAAAGTTTTGTTTTATTTTATTACCAGACATTGTAGGAATAGAATATATCTTTTTAGTTTTAGTTTTTGGTTAAAATCTCTCAGCATTTAAAATTGGTATTTTAAGGTAAAAGCAAATATCCATGACCCAAATAATTAGGTCTTAGAAAAGCCTTGACCTAAAGAATTAAAATCTCGAGTGTTGTGTCTGTTTCTCTGTGGTTGTGTTTCAAACTGAGATTAATGTTAAGTATTACTGTTGTTTGTTTAAGTCCTTGCCTGCATTAATTGAACAAGGAAATGGATTTTCCCAAGTTTTAAAGATGCAGCCTATTATCCAGCTCCAGAGAGTCCACCAAGAAGTCTTTTCCGCTTGTTACAAGCAACCAGATGTTAAACCTGAGAGCTTTATTACACAAATAGAAACCACACCAACAGAGACTTCTACCAGGAAAGCCACTGATGTGGTACTGAAAAGAAGGCAAACTAAAGACTGTCCCCAGAGAAAATGGTATCCGTTGCGGCCAAAGAGAATTAATCTTGACACCTCTTGACAGCTCTTTTTGTTTATCTTGGGAGTTGAAATTCGGCACTATCAACATTTAGATTACAGCCTAATGCCTAGACAGGGCTTCCTTTAAAAAGACAAATAACTCTTTAACTAGTGATTCCTTTATACAAATATAGTAGCTCTATGCTGACATAGAATGTAATCATTGTGTTTCCTTATCATTTTGTCTTTAGTGATGAAAAGCATATTTTTTGAATATTGGCACAAAGAGATCAGTGGGTATTAAGAGTGCAAACTTTTACTGTCCTTAAATGTAATCAACTCTCGGCTACCTTACAGCTTTTGTGGAATACCACGAGTAGCATTCTATTAGATTTCTGGTGTACATCTTTCTCTAAAAAAGAGCAGTGTAATAGGTATCTTTATTTAAATGCTAAAAGTAATCCTCTGTTCTGATTAGGAGCCAGGAGCAGATTCATTTGGGTTTTGTTTTTGTTTTTGTTTTTTTTTCAATGCAGTTTTGACTTATCACATTGATATGCAGATGAGAAGACTGGCTTTGACTTTGTTACTCCAAGTTCAGCTAATTTGGATTTGTGGTGTTATTTTTAGGATTTTTGTGTTTTTGTTTTGTTTTGTAAGACAAAGAAGACTTATTTATATAAGACTTTCTGTTAGAAATAAAAATTGGCATGGAGCCAGTATTTCTTGTTCACACTTCTCCACAGGCCTTTCAACTTTTAAATATTATTTGACTTAGGACTAGTAGTTTCTTTTTAGGGTTTTTCATTATTTCCACATGATTGCAGTTCAAAAATATATATCGCATTAATACATTAACAAATTGTCATTGCGGAACAAAAACAGATGTAGTCATACTGAACTATTTTACATTTAAGGATGCTTATTTATCAAAGATATAATTATTGGTAGAAGTCTGAGAAAGCTATGTTGCCTATACTTCTAACATTTCACTACAGTTTCTTATAGCTCTTACTGTACCTCTTTGTCACAGTAACACAATGCAGACAGGGCCATCTAGCTTTTCTCCTTTTGATGACTGTACGACTTCATTCATTGCAGAGGAATTTACTAATCATGAGGTTGGAAAATCTGTACTTCCCTTGTTTATTATGACTTAATCATAAATGTCTAAATGTGACAGAAAACCTGTCTCATTGAAGAAAATTTATAAAGCCACTGTATTTCACTCTGTATTTTAATGTTACAATTTGATATCTGTATATTTGTAACAGCAGTGCGTTTTTTATTAAAATAATGTACAAAGAACTGAAATCTTAAAACTATGTATTTTTTAATTATCTCAGGCATCTTGAGCTCAGCTTTAGTTGAATGGTAAATAAGCATCCTGCATTTCTCAACATACTGAATTTCACTTTAAAGTCGTTATGAGGCTACAGGAGCACCTGGGTGGTTCAGCCGGTTAAGTGTCCGACTTCAGCTCAGGTCACGGTTTCGCAGTTCATGAGTTCGAACCCCATATTGGGCTCTGTGCTGACAGCTCAGAGCCTGGAGCCTGCTTTGGATTCTATGTCTCCCTTTCTCCCTGTCCTTCTCCTGCTGGCACCCTGTCTCTGTCTCTCTCTCAAAAATAAACATTAAAAATTAAAAAAAAAATTAAATTGTTGTGAGGCTACAGAATATTGCTATTCTAATATAGTGCTAAGTTTTTTATGGCATAAAATTCTGTATGAGGTGTTTGACTTCAATAGCCTATAAACAGTTGTGAATTTTCCTGGATAATTGCATTGATGATTATATAAGAAAATGCCTTCCTTTTTTTTTAAGATGTCTATTTACTTACTTTTGAGAGAGAGAGAGACTGCATGAGTGGGGAGGGGCAGAGAGAGAGGGAGACAGAGAATTCGAAGCAGGCTTGAGGCTCTGAGCTGTCAGTGCAAAGCCTGATGTGTTGCTTGAACTCACAAACCATAAGATCATGACCTGAGACAAAGTCGGATGCTTCACCAAGTGAGCCACCCACATGCCCCTAAGAAAATGTCTTCCTTTTTTAAGAGATACATATTGAGATACATAGAATTTAATGACTTCATGTCTTGGATTTTCTCAGAAATATGTCAGCAAAGAAAAAAAGAGTAGATTAAGTAAATGTGGCAAAAATCTTAGTAATAGTGGATCTGTATATGTATCCATTCCTCTACTCTTTTTTTTTAATTTTTTTTAACGTTAATTTATTTTTGGGACAATGTGAGAGACAGAGTGTAAGCAGCAGAGGGGCAGACAGGGGGAGACACAGAATCTGAAGCAGGCTCCAGGCTCTAAGCTGTCAGCCCAGAGCCGGACGCGAGGCTCGAACTCACGAACCATGAGATCATGACCTAAGCTGACGCTTAACTGACTGGGCCACTCAGGCGCCCCATTCCTCTACTCTTATGTCTGTTTGGAAATTTTTATAATTAAAAAAAAAAAAAAAAGTTTGTTATACCTTAAAGGTCCCAGACAGCTGAAACTTGAAATCCCTCAGAGAGCCCACAGTTCCACTCCACAGTTATAGGAGAGTTCCGAATTAAAGACCACTGGACAAGACAGTATGTTGCCATTTTTAACTAGGATAAGCATGGCTGATACAAGTAAAAGTATTGGTTAAGTATACATTTCTAAGAGAGATTAGAAGTATTTTCTTCTAAGAAGAGAGATTGAATTCCTGCATAAAGAATGAATTCGCTAAGATGATGAAAAGGAAGAAAATCTATAGTTGTAGGCAGTATTGAAGGAAAACAAAATCAAACATCAGCCTCCTTGTGGTAGAAAGAAGGCTGGGTTGCATGGAGTCTTAAAATTTCCTTTAAACAAAAAACAAAAACAAAAGTATAACACAAGAAGGTCAAATCCAGTTCCAAAGGAGAGAAAACATATTAAAGCAGCTGGCTTCTGGAAGAAGTGAAGGAAAATCTGTTTTCCATACTTCAGCCATTACAAACTATATTAGTGTACTTGAACTGCTGTAACAAAATATCAGACTGGGTGGCTTCAACAACAGAAATTCAATTTCACATACCATATTAATTTCTTACCATTGGAATGGTAAGACTTGGAAGTTCCAGAAGACTAGCAGTTTGGCTCATGTATCTTAGACGATCCTGTAGAGAAATTGAACAACCTATACAGATAGTGGTATTTGGAGATCCCAAACCACATGTCCAACTGACCACTCCAGTCACCCTACTGTAGCACCATTTAGTGCCTAAGTCCCACTTACCTAGAACTTCCAGAAGCATTTTTGTATTTCACTTTCAAAAGTAAGTGGACATAATAAAAAACTGGAAGCAACCCAAATATCCATCAGTAGTAGAATGAAAAAATAAATTATAGCATATACTTATAATGAAACCCAACACAATTTTTTTAATGAATTACTGATATACACACAACATGGATGAATCTCAAAGACATTATGTTGCATAAAAGAAGCCAGGCACAGAAGAGTGCATACGGTGTATGAAATCAGAATAGGCAAAACTAATCTATGGTGGTTATCCATGGGGAGAGGGGAGATATTAATTGGGAATAACCACCAGGAATTCTTTTAGGTGAAGGAAATGTCCCAGATCTTGATCTGAGTGTTGTTCACATGGCTGTATACATATGTGTAACTATTTAGCTATACACTTATTTACGCATTTTATGTAAGTTTTAAAAAATAATAAATATACAAATTGAGATTCACCAGACATTTGAGGAAAGTCTAAATGCAGAGACCAAAGACTGAGTCCCATAAAGGCAGTAATCTTTGTTCTGATGTATCCCAAGCACCTGGAAAAGTACCTGGCATATGATAGTTTCTCAATGCATATTGATTAACTGAATGAATGAAAACAAGAACACAAAAACAAAGAGAAAATAGGACCTCAGAAAAGCCAGAGATAAATACAAAACAAAGTTCCAGAATAATTACTATCCTCCCAGAGATAACAAGATATTCCATTCATTAAAAAAAAAAAAAAAAAGTTCTCGATATTCCATTCATTTAAAAAAAAATTCTTGAAAATTAAAGGTGTAAAAGTTGAAAGAATTTCGGTATGAAGGCTGGAAGATAATAATGAAATTTTCCCAAAAGTAGAACCAGATTAAGAGATGACAATTTAGAAAAAATAAGAGTAAAGAGAATAAATTCAGAGGGTCCAATATCTAATTGATACCCTTTTCAAAAAAGTGCAGAAAAAAATCCAGGAGTCAAAATTCTTAAACATAATGCAGTTACCATATGACCCAGCAATTCAACTCTAAGTTCTAAACCTCAAAGAATTGAAGACATGTCTACACAATAATTTGTACATGAATGTTTGTAGCAGCAACTCAAATGTCTATCAACTGATAAGTTAATAAAATATGGTATATCCAATTGATGGGATATTATTTGGCAATAAGTACGGTACATATTAACAATGTGGATGAAACTTGAAAGCATGCTAAGTGACAGAAGTCACTCACAGAAGACTTTTGTGCAATTCCATTTACATGAAACCTCTAGAATTGGCAAATCTATAGGAACAGAAAATTGATTAGTGGTTGCCTAGGGATGGAGGAAGGGAGAGGTTAGGAGGAATGGGGAGTGTATAGGGTTTCTCTTGGGAGTGATGAAAATGCTCTAAAATTGACATGAGCAGGGGCACCTGGGTGGCTCAGTTGGTTAAGTGTCTGACTTCGACTCAGGTCATGATCTCATGGTCCATGGATTCAAGCCCCGCATTGGGCTCTGTGCAGACAGCTTGGAGCCTAGAGCCTACTTTGGATTCTGTGTCTCCCTCTCTCTCTGCCCCTCCCCTGTTCACACTCTGTTTCTCTCTCAAAAATAAATAAACATTAAAAAAAACATTGATGTTGGTGGTGGTTGATTGGTGAATATACTAAAACCCATTGAACTGTACCTTTAAATGAGTGAATTAATATGGTATGTGAAATATATCTCAATTTAACAAGAGTAAAGAAATAGAAATAATATAAGACACTAGCCCCAGATGGATTCCAAAATTCCGAAAGGAAAAGGCCCCACTGAGTATTCAGCACAAGGAATGAAAAAAGACAAGAAACAAAAAACCAAAATCACCCATACCAAGGCCCATCACTGAGAAACGTTAGATAAAGAGAAGTTCCTAAAAGCTTCCAGTAGAGGGAAAAGATCATAAAGAAAGAGACATTGGCATGGCATCCAACTACTAAACACTAATTTTTAATCTAGAAGTCTCTGGAGCAATATAACCTGGAAACTCTCAGTATAAATGATTTGCAACCTAGCAATCTATACCTAGCCAAACTATCAATCAAGTGAGAGGTTAACCTAAAGCCATTCGCAAACATGCAAAATCTAAATAAGTATATATTTTAAAAATATATTTTTGGGGGCACCTGGGTGGCTCAGTTAAGTGTCCAACTCTTGATTTCAGCTCAGGTCATGATCTTCAGGGTCATGAGACTGAGCCCCAAGTTGGGCTCTGCACTGGAGCCTGCTTGAGATTCTCTTTCTGTCTCTGCCCCTCCCCCCTTTTCTAATATTTTATATATATACATATATATATATACGTGTGTGTATATATATGTGTATATATATATACATATATATGTGTGTGTGTGTACATATATATATACATATATATATATATGTGTGTGTCATATATATATATATATATATATATATATATTTAACCCCAAAAACATGCTGTTTGGGACACTGCTAGTGAATGTGCTCTGCTACATAGGGTAAACAAAAAAGCAGCAACCATGGGGTCTAGCAAAGAGGCTACAAGATGGAGAGTGGCAAGCTCAAGTCCACAGGACACTTCAGCAAATCTGGAGAAGAGTCCAGTCAGACCAGGTTGGAATATGAATATGTAGGACTAGAGAAGAGGTATTTTCAGGAAGAGGGAATATAACTGACAAAATGAGTGATGGTTTACCTGGAAAATTGTATAAAGGAGATATTGTGTGGTATTCAGATGTTCAGAGAAAGAAAAAAATCAGGCAATTATTCACTATAGTAAAAGCAGAATATTGTACAAGAAAAGAAATGTAGTCATAGTCACAAATGGGCCTCGCAGTGACCCGTGTTTATATAGACAATAATGAACACCTCAAATCTGAATTCAATAAAAAATTGGAAGAGTTCTATTAGGATGAAAGGATTGGGAATTAGTAGAGGAAGGACACTGGGCAGTCAGGGCAGATAGTGGTCAACGCACTGGAGCAGCTAGGGTGACAGGGACTGGGCACAGAGGGAGCTTCAATGCCAGCCAATATAGAAGTTCATTTTGTAGAATTGAAACAACTCATTTGGTTGTAACTGTGTCACCTGAATATCAGCCATGAAATGGGAATGCTGGGGAGTGAAATCTTCACCACAATGAAAAGTCAGTGCATGATCTCTGAAATAGCTGAATCAAAAGACAGCATAATGTGGATATTATTCAAGTAAATACCAGAAAAAAGAAAAAAAAAAAACGGCTAAGAGAGTGGAAAGTGAATGAACCCAGGTGGGTGAAGCAGGCCAAGGGACTGGTGTTTTTTGCTTATAAGCCTTATAGATTTGATTCTTTATGTGCATGTAATACTTGCATAAAAATAAATTTGATTTTTAAGTGATTTAAAAACTCACACGGTATGCAAGTGAATATGAATAATCTTTGGCTCTATCTTCCATTCTTCCTATCATTAAGAATTAAGAGACAAATTACACCCCAGGGGCTTTTACAGGGTTTCAGTTCCATTATCTCAGTATATTTCAGATAAGACTTGTAGATTTTGTTTTTAGCTGAGGGTTTTAGTTTTGGTTTCTTTGGAGGGTTGGGTTTTTTTCTGACCTATTGTTTTGCAAATAGATTCCATTATCAAGCCTCTACATACCAAAATGATGAAAAAGTATCTTTCTAGAGAACCACTGGAGACGTTGGTGAGATTTTATGAAAGGATTTGGGGAAGCTAATGTTCTATTCCTTTGAAACTTCAGAGCTCAAGAGTCCTCCCATAATTCATTGCTTGTACCCTGTGGGCTTTTCACTAATATTGGTTGAATGAATGAATGATTTCATACTGCAAATTTCTGACTTGTCAGTTCCCCCTAGATCACAATCTCACACGTTAATGACTTGGCATTCATGTTCATATTCATTATTAATTGAGGTTAGGAGATGGGCTAACTACCACGAGAGGAGGGGAGTGGAGACATGGAAGGGGGTGGGGTCTAAGGGATCTAAGGGACTGGCAAACTTGCCTGAATGAGAGCTCTAGAGTCTCCTGGCTACTGAAGCTGACGTCTAAACCCCATATCCCTGAGGATGTCAGAGCAGAAGGTGGCATTCACACCCCTCGGATTAACTCCATGGTGCTAGCGGATATATTTTCCCTCCAGCCCTCCTTTCTTTTGGTTGTATTCCTTTGACTTCTGTGTGGCCTGGCATAGCCAGATAAGACAGCCTGACCCCTCAGGGTCCCCTGGTCTGGCTAATCCCCATGTCTGTGAAGGATCAGTCTGTATTTTCATGCCTCATTCAGAGAATGGCTCCCATGCCTTTGGGTTCCTACCTAGTCGCAGATTTTTTTTTTTTTCAACGTTTTTTATTTATTTTTGGGACAGAGAGAGACAGAGCATGAACGGGGGAGGGGCAGAGAGAGAGGGAGACACAGAATCGGAAACAGGCTCCAGGCTCCGAGCCATCAGCCCAGAGCCCGACGCGGGGCTCGAACTCACGGACCGCGAGATCGTGACCTGGCTGAAGTCGGACGCTTAACCGACTGCGCCACCCAGGCGCCCCCCTAGTCGCAGATTTTAAGGCCTCCCTTGCTGCCCACATGTGTGGCTCTGTGGCCCATTCCTGCCATGATGGCCCTGGAGCTCTCCGTCCATTTCTGTTCCTGGTGCTACCTTGATGGGAATCCTCTCCATGCCCCTCCTCACCAGTTGGTAAGTATACAAAACTTGAGCATTTCACTTTTTTTGTTCCTTCAAACTCTTCTGAGGTTTGGTTTCCCCATGAAGCAGCCAGTGGTTACCTTCCCTCTCAGAGTCCTTGCTGGCTGCATCACCCAACTGCCTCTCTGTCCTCCCCTGCCCTTGGCTGCATCATTGGTTTGGTGACTTTTTCCTGGGTTAGAGCTTCCTTGCCCCTTTGTTCCTGCATTTCAACCTCCTTTTCTTTTGAGTCATTTTGCAGCTCAGCATCTCCCGGGATAGTAGGTAGAAAAAGGAGAAGAAGGATGCATTGATCTGTGTATCTTGCTTCATTTCTCTCCCTGATTAAAAAGGAAAAAAAAAATGGTGGGCAAAAGGTTAAAATAAATGTGGGTATGAACTTTTGCTGACATCTGCCCACCTCTGATCCTGTGTGGGTATAGAAATTAGGGGATCACAGGGGCAGAATAATAACCTTTGGACAACTTGTAGGACGCCTCTGCTCCAGGTCCTGAAAACGCCACCCTCAGAGCCTTGTGGTCTTTCCCACTTACGTGCGAAACAATATTTTAAAATCATTTTTCATACATGCATTCTTTTATTATAAATGCCCAGTGGATCCAAATAGTGTGCTAAGGTATGTGTGGATATGCACATGGCATAGAGCCTTCCCACAAGCAGTCTGCCGTTGGTCATGAGAGAATCCAATAGAGTGGTACAGGGGGAGTCGATGGAAAGATCCAGGAGTGGGGGGGAGAGGGGGGGACACATCTTACTGTTTGCTGGGGTTCTAGGGTCCCAGAAGGAAGATGAGAGCGAAACCCATAGGTTTCTGAGACTTCTGAGGAATTAGCTGCTTGCAAGAAATTGGCTTCAGAAGCTATGATGGAGTACTAAGGAATTCCTGTACTTTACTGGCAAATTTTGATACCGCAATTTCTCTTTGTTATTATAAGCCCAACCCAAGAGCTTTTATTTTTTTTATTTTTTAAAAAATTTTTAAAAAATATTTATTTTTGAGACAGAGAGAGACAGAGCATGAACAGGGGAGGGTCAGAGAGAGGGAGACACAGAATCCGAAACAGGCTCCAGGCTCTGAGCTGTCAGCACAGAGCCCAACGCGGGGCCTGAACTCACAGACCGTGAGATCATGACCTGAGCCAAAGTCGGACGCTTAACTGACTGAGTCCCCCAGGCGCCCCAGGACTGTACTTTTAAAGGAAATCATCAGATTTGGCAAATGATTGCTTCTCTAGAAATACTGCTTATTAAGATGAATCCTCATTTCTTTTGTCCTCTACATCCAAAGGGAAGAAAAGTTCAAGAACACAAATAAATGTTTCATTCTTTCTGCCTGGGTGATGGACTCTGTGACCCCTATCTCCCAAACCTAGCACCCCCAGGCTGCCCTCCCTGAAACACTGGACTTAATTT
Source organism: Panthera tigris (assembly GCF_018350195.1). Taxonomy (NCBI): domain Eukaryota; kingdom Metazoa; phylum Chordata; class Mammalia; order Carnivora; family Felidae; genus Panthera; species Panthera tigris. The sequence goes on from NC_056678.1 coordinate 30,862,518, forward strand.
GCTGGGAGTTCTGCCCAGACTCCTTTCTCCCCCTTCCACTAGCTGTTATCTGAGTCACAGGGAAAAGAAACAGAAGAGGGATAAGCTGAGATGTGGCAACAAAGGGACCATGATCAGATCTATCCCCTATATTGTCTATGAAGGTATTACACTCTCTGGGGATCTCATCAAGTGGTATATATAATATGCAGAGAAACCCGTGGTTCCCTTCACTATTTAATACATCAGATCAGTGCCTTAGAATTCTCAGAAACCATTTGTTTTCCTCTAACAAACTCCTTTTCTCTTTCATATCTCCCCGTAAATCTGATTTGAAAAAAAAAATTGTTTAAACAAACCCATGGTGTCAGATTTGTTCTAGCAACATGGGGTCACAATACATTCTACTCTTGGTAGTTCAAGATAAAGATTACCCAAAGAAAAGGAAGAGATTAAATGAAGCCACAGCTCTAACAGTGCAGCACAATTGGGTGAAAAGCTATTAATATATAGTGTGAACTTTAGAACTGTTGAAAGGAACATACTTTTTATTTTATTGTTTTATTATTTTTAATGTTTATTTACTTTTTGAGGGAGAGAGAGAGAGAGAGTGCGAACAGGGAAGGGGCAGAGAGAGAGGCAGACACAGAACCCAAAGCAGGCTCCAGGCTCCAAGCTGATGCAGGGCTCGAACCCACGAACCCCGAGATCATGACCCAAACCGAAGTCAGACGCTTAACCGACTGAGCCACTCGGGCACCCCGGGAACGTACTTTTTAAACAAATATATGAAGAGTCCACTATATGCCCAGAATTGTACAAAAATACTTTCCCTATAAATATTTAAATGTAATTTTATCAACATTTTTGCTGAATGTAATAGTAATAAAATACTAGTAGTTACCATGTGTTGAGTGCTTCCTATGTGTTAGGAACATGCTAAGAAGTCCACATGCATCATCTCATTAAATCTCAAACAATCCATGAGATAGAGGCGATCATCTCCATTCTCATGATGCAAAGATAGAGGTGAGAGAGTGTTCACACCCAGCCACTGTCCCAAGGGTCTGCTGACTATCATAGTAGGGCAAGTCTGTAGAACTCCAAGCCCTGCCTATGTCTCTCCCCAAAGTCCACAGGTCCTGGGTCTCAAACCTCCTTGCCATTACGCCACAGCTACCTTGCTGGCTTTTCTTCCTCTTCTCCTTCTCCTCCTCCTCCATGACTCATGGCGACATAGGTTAACAACAAATATTTCTCAGCCTCCCATGAGTTAATGAACAGCTAATATTCCCAGATAATAGCAGCGTCTAGGAAACTGCCCACAATGGTTTAAAGCAGTTGATTATCTTAAGGAGATTCAATACGGTAGTCTCCCCACCGCCCCCTCATCTGTGGTTTTGCTTTCCTTCATTTCAGTTCTCAGTCGGCCGTGTTCTGGAAGCAGATGATCCTCCTTCTGGCATCTTGTCAGAAGGTCAATAGTTGCCTATCCCTACATCACAGTGCCTGCATTATTCACCTCACTTCATGCCATCGCGTGGGTATTTGATCATTCTGTATCATCGCAAGAAGAAAGGTGAGTAGAGTACAGTAAGATATTTAGAGAGACCACATTCACATAACTTTTCTAACAGTATGTTCTTATAATGGTTCTATTTTATTATTAGTTATTTGTTATTACTACTAATAATATTACGGCGCCTAATTTTTAAGTTAAACTTTATCACAGGCATGTCTATATAGAAAAAACACATAGTGCGTATGGGATTTGGTACTATCCATGGTTTCAGACATCCACTGGGGGCCTTGGAACATATCTCCTGAGGGTAAGGGGGAAGCTCTGTATGTCCTTTTGCTGCCAATTGCTTGGGAAATAGCCAACCACCCCTTCATTGTAGGAAGCTAACCATCGTGTCTGTTCAGAATTACATTATAGGAAATTCTTAACTGGCAAACTGTGACTTAATAAGGTTTTAAAGCAACTTCCAGACAGCTGAGTCATCAAGTGTTTTTGGAAAATTATGTGCCATACATTGAATTCATTGCCCTATCTCTGCAGTGGCATAAGATATTTATCTGAATTATAAAAGAAATGATTTTAGTTGATAGCTCCTCCAAATTGTCTTCCAAATTTATGTACCTCTGTGACCAGAAGATATTCTGCAAACACTGACCTGACTTATTTTTGTTTCCCCAGTTTACTGTTCTTCCCTCCTGGCCTTCCATGTCTAAGGCAGAGCCCTAAGGCTCACTGCCCCTCAGTAATGAGGAGGGGGACAAGGGCCCTGCTTGGAAGAAAGGGCTGTGGGACAAGTGGACATCAGGGCAAGTCCTGAAAGCCTTATTCTGTTTATAGAGAGAAGGATTTTCTAAAGTCCATTAGCCTCCATGTAACACGTCAAGAGCCGGGGCTCGGAGACTAGCTATAGGTGCAGTCTAGGAGAGGAAGGAGACCTTTTGCCTCTGGCCCCAATGAACTGTAAGAAGATGAAAAAAAATGAAGCTGGTAGACTCAGAGCCCCACCTCCCTTCTCTGGGGAGTGGTCTCAGACTCTGAAAGGACACAGACTCTGAAAGGACACAGTCTGGAAGCACATTGTCCCTGTGCTCCTCATCTAACCACAGTCAGACAGGAGGGTAAAGTCAATGCCGTGTGGTCCTCCACAATTCAGCCCCTGAACCTGCCTTAGCTCTGTTGTTTCACAGAAGGCATTTGGAGATCCGCACGTGCTGTGGAGGGTTGTGGGAATAGCCAGTGGAGGTGGCTGGCGGCCTGTGAGAGGGACACTGGGGAGAGTGACTGAATCATCCTACATTGGTCTGGACACTAAAGGGGAATCACAGCCATCCTTGCAGGTAACGCAGTGCCCGTGGGAGCTGAGGTGAGCCGTGCCAGGGAGGGCCACAAACCTGGACTAGATCCCATAAATCACAGTGTCAGATGTTCCCAGACACAGGTGGACAGGAGCATCTCCATGGAAGCTGGAGACACCAAAGAAGGTACAAGGCTCTGCACAGATGGCCCTAGAAACCCTTCTTCCCCCTACATCCATATGCAATCGCAGCGAGAAACAAGGAAATCGAAAAGATACTGAGTCATCCAAAAGAGCCAGAGTTACCGCCTAAAAAGTGTTTAAATAATTGGATTGAGTTGGATTTTCTAAGTTGGACTAAGGCCAGTGTTTATTATTTTTTTTCTCTTGTCATCCAACAGAGTAGTAGTTTACAGGGGTGACCTGATCGCTTCAGACGGGTAACTGCCAGTCCTGACACCATTTATTTAATAGTACCTCTTTTTAATAGTGCCTACTGGTTTCATATGCCACATTTTCCATTTAGCAAAATCTAATACATCATTTTTTCAGAAAGTTCCTGGCTGCTTCTGCGTATTCCCACACATGAACTTTAAGTTCATAGACACAGTCAGATTCAAGAAGAGGTGGGTGTGGGGGCTACACAAAGGCCTGGATGCTGAGAGGCATGGTTCAACGCGGGCCGCCACAATAGTCTTAAAAACTTCCGGTACGCGCTACATCTTGAGTCACTGACACAATGCTAGGCTCACCGTAGATTCCCAGCAAACATCTGTTGAATGGCTACTACTGAACCATCTGGCTAATAACATTGCATACATAAGCAATAGTCTTAAAAACTTCCGGTACGCGCTACATCTTGAGTCACTGACACAATGCTAGGCTCACCGTAGATTCCCAGCAAACATCTGTTGAATGGCTACTACTGAACCATCTGGCTAATAACATCGCATACATAAGCAGCACCACTGGAAACGTAGAAGTTCAGTTTCTGAAGACAAAGTCTGAGAAACTACGCTTTCTGCTCTAATGTGTTGGGGTCATTTACACCTCAGTTAGACCCCATTCTACTTCTTGGAAGGCATTCCACTTCTTGGAAGGCATCACCTATTATTATGCCTCAGGAAGACATCCTTCCTGAGAATCTATTCAAAATACACATTAAACTAATAAATAAGTTGCAGCATCTATGTTCTGTGGAAACAAAGGGGAAGTTCTTTGAGGAGAGTGGTTAGTGTAGAGGGAGGCCAGGAGGTTTCATTGTTCTAGTGAGTCAGGGAAGACTTCCTGGAAGAGAAACCCTTTGAGAAACCCTTTGAATGATGGGAGAAGATAGAGGTTGGTTGGGGATATTCTGGGCAAGTGGTATGACCGAAAAAGGAATATCCAAGACACAAGAGGAAGATGGATGAAAGGGTTGGTGAAGAGCTACAAAAAATGGAGGGCCATATGGGGAAGGTGTTTGACAGGATTGTGCAGGCACTTTCTGCAAAATCTTTCCAGTGCCTGAAACACTTTTGCAAAGGTGAACATTTATTGAGTCTGAGAATCCAGAAGGAGATCACTTCAGCATTGTCACTCCACTGCTCGGGCTCCCATTCCCTTCCATTCCAGAAGGGAATGGAAGCCCTTCCCTTCTGGAAGGGTTCACGTTGAGGCACAGGATGAGCATGACTGTATCGCAGGTTCACAGGTGCCAGAGAGCAGCAATGCACAGCCTCAACCACGCCAGGTTTAAAAGTGGTTTCCCTGGGGCGTCTGGGTGGCTCAGTCGGTTGAGCATCCAACTCTTGATTTTTGGCTCAGATCGTGATCCCAGTATCGTGGGGATCAAGCCCTGCATTGGGCTGCATGCTGAGCGTGGACCCTGCTTGGGATGCTTTCTCTCTCTCTGTCTCTCCCCTGCTCACTCACTCATGTGTGCTTGTGTGTGTGCGTGCATATTGTGTGCATGCTCACACGTGCTTTCTCAAATAAAATAAATAAAAACAAAAGTGGATTCCTTGAAAAGAAACACTGATACTAGGAGGAGGCAACCTGGATGAGCCCCAACTGCCTGGAGCTCTATTCCATGTTGAGTAAAGCTGCCTATAGGAAGCCTGAGCTCCTTGAAGAACATAATACACAGGGCATATCCCCTGCCAGAGAGCACCCTGCAAGGGGCAATGTGGGTTCCTCTGACCATTCTTTGTGACCACCCATTTCACAATGAATGTGGGAAGAAGTGGCTGGGAAATGGCAGGAAGCGGGCACTGTTTTCCCTGCTTGATCCAACACTGCTGAGTAACCAGCAAATTCCTGGAACTGCCTTTACCATTTGTGGCTCTTATTCGGAACCACACTCTTGAGTCAGACAGCCAGGAAGGCTTACTAAATATTTGCCACATGTAGAATCCTCAGCCAGTTTCCATAAAAAGATGCATGAAGTCACAAGTGAAAGTAAGCCCCAAAAGTCATCTATCCAGTTCCCCTGCTATCAGGAAAGAGAATGCCAGATAACCAAGCCAATTAGTTATTAGGAAAAATATGCCTTGGTCTCAGCCCTTAGAAGGTTCTGGGGATACCTCAAAGTGATAAAATAATTGGGAAATGAGACCCAAACACCATGGAGAAAGAGGATTGATTCACCCTGGAGAAAATCAGGTTGAAGGCACAGTGTTTTAGTTCTATGGAAGATTCTGAGGCAGAAGAGAGAGGTCAACACTTCTCTTCCTCTGCTGGGGAGAGAGCAAGAGGAAATGGGTCTAAAGAACAGCATGTGGAACTGAAAATAAACACAAAGCACTGACAAACATCAGCATTATTACATCCTGGAACACCAAGGGTGGGTATAGACTCTTCATTTAAAAAAAAAATCTATCCATTATACTCTTGTCTGAACACAGACCAAAAAAGATCTAGAACAACCTCTCCAAAGTCTTTCTATGTTATGGTTGTTAACAATAATTATTTATTGATTAAATACCTAATAGTTGATTAATTATCAATAGTAATTGTTATCATTATTCTTTCTAATTCTCTATAATAAATGGGTTTCATTTTATGCTAAGATAAGAATTCTTAAAAAAATTTCTTCTAGTCTTCTGTGACTTAAAAAAAATTATAGTTAGACTTTTAATAAAGACTGGAATTGCCTGGTATATGAAAATGTGAGATATAAAATTTTACTACTTTTATGTAGATAAGTTGTATGACCCTTAATTTAAAAATAACATAGGGTATTATTTATACTTGCTTTTTTTTTAAGTCCTGTTATATTACACAGTCTACTGAAACTATCACCTGGCTTAAAGAAACAAAAGTGCAAAACTCACTGGAGTGTTGCACACTTCCATAAAACAAATCATATTTTTAAAACACATTTTTCGGTTGTTTTGCTAGTTCATGTCCCACACTCCACTGACATGCATTTGGAAATCACTTCATAGCATGAGTTTATCAGTATTCTAAATGATTCTTTTAATCTGTTCTCAACAAATTGGTGATTTGCCTAATGTACTACTTTTGGTGAATTTGGTCATTTGAAATAGAATTCTAATGATATTCACTATGTGAGCTAGAATATCAATAAAAAAGAGGCACTTTGCCTACAAGCCAAGATATAGATGTAAAGTAACAATAACAACACAGTTCTGGTCTGAAGCACGGACATGAAGCCACCCAATGGTTTATCAGATATGTGCATTATGATACCAAGCAATGCACCAAAATAGGGCAGATGTTAGAGGACAATGGAAAAAGGCAATCACTTCCAGCTGGAATGATCAAGATAGTCTCCTAAGAGGGAGCATTTGAGCCACATTTAGAACATAAGTAGGATTTTGATTGACCAAAAGCATTCTAGGCAAGGGGAATGACATGAGCAAAAGTGTAGAGGCAAGGGCCAACTTATTAGGGAACAGTGAGGCATTGACATAGCTGAATTAGTTAAATCAGAAGTACATCATATGGGCTTTAAATGTTATTCTAAGGTTGAGGACTGCATTTTTCAGAAAATGGGAAGTCATTGGAGGTTTTTGTTTTTTGTTTTTTGTTTTTTTTACCCAAGTGTGTGTCTAATTACTTGTGGCACTATGCCAGATGGAGATACACCAGAATTACCCAAAGACATATTCCTGACTTTCCTATTCAGATGCATCGCCAGGGTTACTACATATGTAGGAACAAAAACAAGAACAAAAAAAAAAAAAAAAACAGAAATAAGAGGGCAAAAAACAAGTTTGAATAATTGGTAAAGAAAGTCTCAACTACATGTTTTAAAAAGTACAATTAGGAAGGAAGGAAAATATTTAATTGACCGTCAAGTTTAATAGAACTCAGGGAAATGCAAATCAAGACCACAAAATAACATTTTCCACCTACTAGACAGACAAAAATTAAGATATCTGACAATGATTGGTAGAATAATTAGACAAAAATCAACATGGATATAGAAGAACTCAACAACACCATCAAATAGATATTTTTGGAACATCCCACCGAACAACAGCAGAATACACATTTATTTCAAGTGCCTGTGAAACATATAGCAAGATGGACTATGTCCTGGACCATGAAGTCAACCTCAACAAATTAAAAAGAATTACAATCATACAGAATGTATTTTCTGACCACATGGAATCAAACTAGAAATCAATAACAAAGATAACAAGATATCTTCAAATACTTGGACTAAACACTCTTCTAAACAACCGTGGGTCAAATAGGAAATTTCAAGAGAAATTTTAAAAATACCTGAACTGCATGAAAATGAAAATAGAACATATCAAAATTTTCATGACACAGCTAAAGCAGTGTTAAGAGGGAAATTCATAGTGTTAAATGTCTCAAGCTTTCACCTTAAGAACCTAGAAAAAGAAGAGAAAAAGCCAAAAGCAAGCAGAAAGGACATAATAAAAATCAATGAAATTAAAATCCAAAAACAACAGAGAAAACCACTGAAACAAAGAGTTGATTCGTTGAAAAGATAAACAAAATTGACAAACCTCTAGGAAGACTGACCAAGGGAAAAAAGAAGACACAGATGACCAATATCAGGAATGAAATGTAATACACTAGAAAACCTCCAGATATCAAGAGAATAATAAAGGAATGCTATGAGCAATTATACACACATAGACAGGGCAACTGAGATGAGATGGACCAATTTCTAGAAAAATATTAACTACAACAACTCACCCAATATGAAACAATTTTAATAGCCTTATAAATACTAAAGGAATTGACTAAAGACCCCCCCCCCCCAAATCTCAAGATTCCAGTGGTTTCACTGGAGAATTCTAAACATTTAAAGCAGAATTAACACCAATTTTATACAATCTCTTCCAGAAAATAGAAGAGGGGGCATTTCCCATTTCATTTTGTGAAACTGGACAAAGTCTCTTATTCCAGAGGTACAAGTCAGTTTCAAGTCAATTTCAATATTTGAAAATCAATATAACCCACTTCACAGACTAAAAAAGAAAAATCACACATATCAATTGATGAGGAAAAACTATTTGAAAAAAATCAACAATAATTCATGATAGAAACTCCCAGAAAAACAGGAATAAAGGGGAACTTTATTTCCCTCAATCTGATCAAGAGCATCTACAAAAACAATACAGCTAACATTGTACTTAATAGTGAAAGACTGAATGCTGTCCCCTCTAAGATCTGGAACAAGGCAAGAAAGTTTGCTCATATTCAACATAGTGCTGAATATTCTAGTCACTGCAGTAGGCAAGAAAATAAAATAAAAAGTATATAAATCAAAAAGGAAGAAATGAAACTCTCCATATTTGCAGATGACATGATTGTTTACATAGAAAATCCCAAGTAATCTACAAAAAATTCCTAAAACTAATAGGTGAGTTCAGCAAGTTCACAACACACAGGATAAACCTACAAAAATCAAATGAATACATGGATGCCAAAATTTAAAATTTTTAAATAGTAACTCAGAAGAAATATTTAGGTGTTACTCTAACAAACACATAAAGACTTACATGCTAAAAGCTACAAAATGTTGATGAAAGAAATAAAAAATCTAAATAAGTGGAGAGACATACTATGCTCATGGATTGGAAGACTCAACCTAGCAAAGATGCCTATTTTCCCCAAATTTATGTACAAGCTAAACGCGATTCCTATGAAAATCCCAGAAAGATTTTTTTTTTAGATATACACAAGATTATTCTAAAATTTATATGGAAAGACAAAGAAATTAGAATAGCTGAAACAATCTTGAAAAAGAGGAAGAAACTGGAAGGAATCTGTCTATGAAATTTCAAAACATTATATAGCTATAGTAATATATATTTATATTTATATAATATATATTTATATAACATATATATTTCAAGACATTATATATCTATAGTAATCAAGATATATAAATAATATATATATAAGTATATAACATATTTATATAATATATAATATATATTTCAAGACATTGTATAGCTATAGTAATCAAGACTATGAGGTATAGGCAGAGACACAGACACATATCTAAATAAAACAGAATAAAAAACCCAGAAATAGACCCACAGAAATAGACCCAAATAAATAATATGCTCAGTTGATTTTTGACAGTGATGCAAAAGCAATTCAGTGGAGGAAAGATCTACTTTTGGAGAAATGGTGCTGGAGCAAAAGACCCTAATTAAGACTCACATCTTACAGAAAAATTAAGATGGATCACATCCTTAAATCTAAAATGCAGGGGCATCAGGGTGGCTCAGTCAGTTAAGCATCCAACTCTTAATTTCGGCTCAGGTCATGATCCCATGATTCTGGAGCTCCAGCTCCGCGTCAGGCTCTGAGCTGGCAGTGAGTAGCCTGCTTGAGATTCTTACTCTCTGCCCCTCCCCCACTCACTTGCGTGTGTGCACGTGTGCACGCTCTTTCTCTCTCTCAAAATAAATAAATAAACTTAAAAATTTTTTTAAATACATAAAATGCAATGCAAAAACTATGAAACATTTAGAAAAAAAGGGAGAGAATCTTTAGGATCTAGGGCAAGTCAAAGAGTTCTTAGCCTATATCAAAAGCATGACCGATAAAAAGAAAGATTGGTAAATGGGACCTCATCAAAATTAAAAATTTTATTCTCCAAAAGGCCCTGTTAAAAGGACGAAAAGACAAGTTACAGAGTGGAGAAAATAGTTGCAAACCACACATCTGACAAAAGACTAGTATCTAGAATATATAAAGAGTTCTCAGCCCAGTTATAAAATGGATAAAAGACACAAAGAGACACTTTACTGAAGAGCACATACAGAGAGCAAACATATGAAAAAATATTCACCATCATTATCCGTTAGGGAATGCGTATTTGAGCCACAGTGAGATATACTACTCACCTATCAGAATGGCTAAAATAAAAAATAGTGACAACACGAAACGCCGGAGAGCATGCTGAGAACCAGTATCATTCATATACTGCTGGTGGGAATTTCAAATGGTTCGGCCGCTCTGGATCCAAAGTACTTTGACAGTTCTTGAAAAACTAAACACTCAACTACTCTAAGACCTTGCAGTTGTACACCTGGACATTTTCCCAGGAAAACGAAAACTTATGTTCACAAACTGAACGTTTCACACAATATGTTCACACAAATTCCTGTACACAAATGTTTATAGCAGCTTTATTCATAGTAGCTAAGAACTGGTGCCTCCCGATGGGTGAAGGATTAAATGAACTGTGGGGACATCCATACCATAGAATACTACTCACCAATAACAACAACAATGAACTGTTGATATAGGCAACAACCTGGATCAACCTCCAGAGAACTATGCTGCGTGAAGAAAAGTCAGTCTCAAAAGATCATATATTGTATGACTACATTTACAACATTCTTGAAATGACAAAATGATAGAAATACAGAACAGATTAGCGGCTGCCAGGGATTAAGGATGGGGTGGACCAAGTATGGGACCGCAGTGGTGGTGACTACAGACGGTGCTGCTGACCCTCGTGATCTTTGTGGTGAGGGGAACGTTCTCTATCTTGACTGCATCAATGTTAGTATCTGTTGTGATACCGTACCAAAGTTATTAAAGATTTTACCACTGGAGGAGACTGGGTGAAGGGCACGTGGGATCTCACTGCAAGCGAATCTAAAATATCTCCAAATAAAAAATTTAATTAAAAAAACCCAAAAATGATAAATACAAAATTTAAGATAGTGAAGGGGGAAGGGGATAGAATAGGGAGGAGCATAGAAGTGAATGAAAGAGATTGTCGGTGTCCTGGCTCTTGGATTACATGGTGAATTTAGAGACGCTTTGTTATATTATTAATGAGTAAAAAAAAAAAGTGACAAATAATTAAAAGATCCAATGACGACAGAACAGAAGTATAGAATAAAGAATAAAGGTTAACACAATCTTGTGTACCCGGGATCTAGGAGGTAAGTGACAAACTAGCCCAGCTCCTTTTGAGAGGCAGACCTTGGGCTGCTTTTTACACAAACCGGAGGCTCTTTCAGCTCTAAGGAGGCCAAGAGCATGGGCGATTGTTAAGAGAGAAAAAAGATTTCTTGAAACAACCCCAGTCACTCATCTTGAGTGTCTGGGGGAATAGCAAAGCTATCGCTCTCTTTCTAGTGAAATCTACCGCACTGTCAGTGGAAGTCACTCACAGTTTCTTCATGCAGCAGACGTGTGACCAGTGCTCTGAGCCCAGCCCTGTGTTAGACACAGCAAGCAGCTGGAGCTGTCCCCTGGGAAATTACAAATTAGTTGTAGATAGTAGTAGGTTGTAGAGGAAGAGTGAAATTACTTTAAAAAGGGAGTCACAAATGTCTCGTTCATTGTTTTAAAGACAAAAATGAGTAATCTCTTCAGATACTAGGCTGTTATAATTCTGATGGTATGCTACAACTTAGGGCTGCACTAGATATTAGCATTGCATAACTAGTGAAAACACTCTTACTAGATGTCGTTCTGTGGGAAACAAAATTGGGGGGGGGACAGAAGAAAAAGCAGTCAGTTATTGTGTGAAGTATGCTACCACGGTGCTTATGTAAGCCAGTAATGTGCTGTGATGGTAGGTGCTGGACCTTCTCTGGGGGCAGCTCTTCTAATCCAGACACTACTTGCCCCAATCTGGGTGTTCATTATATATGAATTATAGATTAATCATTAATATTAATATTAATCATGTTAGTGAGTGCATGTTCTACTTGAGTTTGAATGCCAACTCTGCCACTTCTCTGGGTAAGCCGGGCAAGTTCCTTAAGCTCTCTGTGCTTTGATGCTCTCATTTCCAGCGCTGGTCATTCCTACCTCCAGGCACTGGGCTGGGCAGTGGGGCCAGAGTGATAAGACATCGCCTTTGCCTTCGTAGGTTTTCTAATCTAGTAGGGGAAGAAAGACGTGTAAATAAGGAATGAGGTGTTAATATACATAAGAACTGGAAAAACACACACCAAACTAAAAACTAGAATTGTGGATGGTGCTCACTCTTAATTTATCCATAATGGTTGAGTCTCCCCTTTAAAAAATTTTTTTAATTTTTTTTTTTTTTTTTTTTTTTTTGAGAGAGAGAGAGAGAGAGTAGGAGAGGGACAGAGAGAGAGGGGGACACAGAATCTGAAACAGGCTCCAGGCTCTGAGCTGTCAGCACAGAGCCCGATGTGTCGCTTGAACACATGAACTTTGAGATCATGACCTGAGCCAAAGTCGGTGCTCAACCGACAGACTGACCTGACTGAGCCACCCAGGCGCCCTGAGTCTCCCCTTTTTACAATGGAAATGTATTCACGTACTTGTTACATAAATGTAAACATTTTAACTTCATAAAGAAGTAAAAAGATATGTAGTTCATTCTGATTGTCAAGGAAAGTCTTTGTGGAGGGAGAGATGCTTAAGCTATACTGTGGAAGAGTGGATGTTCATCGAGTCAACTGAGCTAGGGGTAAGAAGGGGATGTATGTGGAAAAAAGAAGACGGCAGCAGAAAGACAAAAGCCACAGAGATTGGAGACAACTGGGCATGGTCTGGAGGATTGCAAGCAGTCATACTGCATGAGCATAAGGGGTGATGTGGCTCTAGAAGCAAGAGAAGTTTAGAGAGAAATGGAGGGAACCATGGAAGCCGAGAGGAGTAGTGCTTCATCCTGGTGACAAAGGACATCCTGGTGACAAGGAAAGGTTTTAAAAGCAAGAGTCACGTGGCAAACTTGCACTTTTAGATGGTCTGGGGGCCCACAAGAGCAGAAGAAGGAAGGCCTTTTACAGGGCACCTGGGTGGTTCAGGTCGTGATCTCGTGGTTTGTGAGTTTGAGCCCCGAATTGCCTGCTGCTGCACTGACAGTGTGAAGCCTGCTTGGGATCCTCTCTTTCCCTCTTTCTCTGCCCCTCCCCTGCCCGCGTGCCAGCACCCTCTCTCTCTCTCTCTCTCTAAGTAAATAAATAAACACTTAGAAAAAAAAGAAAAACGAGGCAGAGATGGATTTACTTTGAAGCCAGTGAAGTGTGAGCCCATCACGTGGACCTTTCCAAGGCCCGGGAAGGGGTCATGGCACTATGTTCACTTGGTTACATATTTTCATAAAATCAGCAAAAGAAAGAGATTTTAGCTGCGATTAATCAAGACTGTGGTTTCCTTCCACTCCAGCTTTCTCTCTGACATATTTCCTCTCCGGTCGGGCGGCACCAGGATGACGGTGTGCATTTTTGAGAGACAGCAAAGGGGGGTTGGGGTGGTACACACTTACGTTGGGAGTAGAGTTTTTACGGATAGGAGACTGGTATAGGAATGGTTTCCAGGATACTCTTAACGCCCACTGTGCCAACTCACGTGATGTGGCCTGCAAAAGTGCAGGGCAGGCGTTATTGCGATATGAACGTATCCTATGGTGTTGGCACCAGAAGTAAGCAGGCAGTGGAAGTTTGAAATATACTCAGCCCAACCTAGTGGGGGGCTGAGTCTTCCAGTTATCAGCCGTGTAACGGTGGAAGATTCGGTTCTCATGGATGCCTAGTCAAAGAGGAAGTCCTCACTGTCCCGGGTTTTACCTGATGATGCAGCTGACACAATTATATACACATAAACTTTTTGGTGAGAATCATAGGAAACAGAATTGACCAGAGCTCCTGTATTTTGAGGATGTGAGCCGCAAGCACACCACGCTATAGAATCACGTGATTTGTGTAGCTCAGCTGTCAATAACATAGTGCCCATCAAAGAAAAGATGCAGTGATCTTTCTATTCTCTTCTGGACAAGTGACTTCCAAAAGCATTGTTATATATTGTGATAAGAAGGGGTGGTCAAGGAGTACACGGCCGAAAAACCTATGTAATAAAAGCATAAGGAGTGCGTTAGCTATTAGTGAGAAAGACTCCGAACGAGAGAAGTAGGGCCGAGGACGGAGGACGGAGCTCAGGGCAGCACTGGCTAGGAGGCAGGCAGAACTGCCGAGATGAGAGAGACAGAGGGACAGAACAAGGATGATGAGCCAGTCATTTAAATTTCCCAGCCTCTTTTCCAGAATCTTCTAGGGTCACTCACTGGCATCCCACATAAGTATTATCCTCCTTCTTTTCCTGTCTCCTTTTTCCTCCTTTTTCCCCTTTGGCCTTTTTCTTTTTCCCTCCCTCCTTTTTCAGGGCCAATTCTACACAAAGGAGTAAGACGGTAATAACCTAACACAGTGTGATTAAATCACTGTCTCCCAATCTCTTTCCACTCGTAAAGCCAGGGAGCCTAAAATTCCACTATTTGAAATCCGTCCTTTGCGTGAATGCATTATCAATGCTTTTTCCTTTTAAAATGTAAACACCTTCGGTAGAGGTAACACGAACGCCCAGGTTTGGCTGGCTGTCTTTGTCTTTTTCCTCTCTGAGAGCTGCAGGGGAGAAAAGCCTGCAGGGTGGGAAGTTTGGCTGGAGGAAATGTCGTGAAACATCGTGCTGTGTTTTGGATTCTACAGAGTCCAGAACTTCACCTTGGGTTGCACGCCTTTTGGGCAATCCCAGGCACCTGAGAGACAGCTTCAGGGAGTGGATGTTTCTAGAAGGGGCTATGAAAGGGAAGTTGCTAAAAACAACCCTTGACCTGTTGTTTTGGGCAAGTCTTCATCTTATATTTATCTGTTCCTGTTTTTTGTTTTCTTCTTTACCAGGAATCCAACAAGTGACCCGAGAAACAAGCAGTCAGCTGTAGTCCACCTAAAAGAGTTCCCTAATTAGCTAGTAGGATTTTCATACACAGCTGGCAGGACTATTGATTGTAAGGTCATTTTGCAATATATGTCAAATACCTTGAAAATACGTATATTCCTTTTGATTAGCAATTCTATTCCTACAAATTAAACCTAAGGCCATAATCAGAGAGGTGCAAAAATATGTGAGTGTAAGGATTGATATGGACTGTATTGTGTCCCTCCCGAAATTCAGAGGTCAAAGCCCTGGCCCCAAATGTGACTGGAGCTGGAGATTGGGTCTTTAAGAGCGAGTTAAGGTTAAATGAAGTCATAAGGGTGGGGCCCCCATCTAATAAGCCTGTGGCCTTATAAGAAGAGGAAGAGATGGGCGCCTGGGTGGCTCAGTCGGTTAAGCATCAGACTTCAGTTCGGGTCGTGATCTCACAGTTTGTGGGTTTGAGCCCCACGTGGGACTCTGTGCTGACAACTTGGAGCCTGGAGCCTGCTTCAGATTCTGCATCTCTCTCTCTCTCCCTCTCCCCTGCTCACGCTCTGTCTCTCTCTGTCTTTCAAAAATAAATATTTTTAAAAATTAAAAAAAAGAAAAAGAAGAGAAAGAGAGAGACATCTCTTTTTTCTCTCCCTGCCATGGGAGGACACAGTGAGAAAACAGCCATCTGCAAGCTGGGAAGAGGGTCTTTACCAGAAACCCAACTGACCAGCACCTGTTCTTGGATTTTCTAGGCTCTAGAACTGTGGAGAAATACATTGTTTACATCACCCAGTCTGTGGTATTTTGTTATGGCAGGTAGGCTAAGACAATGATTTTTATAATAATGTTGTTTGCACATATGGAAAAATTGAAAACAACAGAGTAATAGATATCTAGAGCAGCTATGGTATATCTCTACAATGGAGTTTTATGCACGTTTAAAATGATGATGTAGACGCATATTTCTTGTCACGGAAAGAGGTATAATAAGACGGGATTTATGATAGGAATTGGCTCAGATGGTTATGGAGGCTGAGAAGTCCCATAACCTGCCATCTACAAGCCGGCAAGATCAGGAAGGCTGGTGGTATAATTCAGTCAGAGTCCAAAGGCCTGAGAACCGGGGGTAGGGGGTGGTGTGAAAAGCTTCTAGTATAAGTGGTCCCAGAGTCAGAAGGACCAAAAACACAGAGCTCAGGAACTCTGATGTCCAATGGCAGGAGAAGAGGGATGGGCGCCTCAGCTTAAAAAGAGAAAGGGAATTCACCTTTTTGTTGCATTTGGGCCCTCAGTGGTTTAGACAGTCCCCATATTGGTGAAGGAGGATCTTCTTTTCTCAGTCTACTGAGTCAAACGCCAATCTCTTCTAGAAACACCCAGAAATAATGTTTTACCAGCTATCTGGGTGTCCTTTTGCCCAGTAAAGTTGACACATAAAACCATCACAATAATGCCAAAATACTAACAGAGTGATCTCTGTATGGGTGCTTGGATAACACGAAGTAGGTTTCTTCTGTATGTTTTTTAATCAGTTCTAGATTTTACTATCACATAGGGCCTATAATCATAAAAATATCAAAGGTTATAAAGTCAGCTAGCTGACTCTTAGCCAGTTGCACTATTGGACTTTGCACAATAATTGGCTGGCATTAGGAAAGCAATTTTCTCATTCTGAAAAAATGTACAACAAACTACAAATTTTAAAAATCTGACAAATACCAAAAACAGCAGAAAAATACCATATGTTTATTAATTACCTTCCTGACATACCTCTCTAATACTCCTTTCTTACAATTTTAAGCTGTATAATCTTTGTTCTCCTCTTCATGAGACAATGATCCTGTAATGTAGTTTTTCTATAACTAGAGTAGAAAGATAATCCAGTGTTTCCAGGGGAGGGGGGGGGATGAAGATTTGACTTAAAAAATATTCAGATAACTTCTCTCACAACACTTCTTTCACGACACACTGTCATTTTTTTTTAAAAGAATTTTCTTATTTGGAAAAACCTCTAAGTTTTTAAATGTGTGAGTTGTAATATTTCAGGGCAGTTCCTTTTCTTTTCCACTGATTCATTCTAAATATTCTTAGAACTGATGCCACTTGTTAACCAATCATCACCCCTGTAATGGCACATTATCCTCGTCAATGTGAGTAGTTCAGATGAGAACAGCAAGAATTGTAAATGTTAATTCCATCGTGTGTTTGGTCCGCTGTACTCCATCATGGCATAATCAGACCCTGCAAGAGTCTGTTCTTCCCTCCACCTGACACTGTTCTGATGTCTTTGCTTCTAGCATTCTCTGAAATCCGTGTTTACGGTTTGCTTTCTGATGTCAGAAAGTTTTCTATTCATCTTAATTGCTTACCTTTTCCCCTTTAGTTTACATTTCATGAATTTTATATATTTTTCCTCTCAGTTCTTTAATACATAAATAAATTTAGAAACGATAAATGACGGTGCCCTTCATACATGAACAACTCAGGAGTCTGGACTTTTCTAACTTTCATTGAAAATATTATAGAACTTATTTCCAAACAGCAATTAAAATTATAATCAAGCTTTATCAAGTATACTACCTAGCAAAGAAAAAGACCCTAAGGTATATTTTATAATCCTCTAAGCTGTACGGTTGATTTCGTTCCCAACAGGAGAGGATGCTGGTTTGACAAGACATGCGAGAACTCAGTCCCCTGCTTACAATTTTGCATGTGTGCTGATCTGAAGAATTTTCCTAGATTCACTTCTGAGGCCATACATTTCAAACCTTTCTCCACCATCCACATTGGTCTGGTGCCGGGCAGTGTGAAAATGTTCATTTCTCAGTACAAAGAACCTTCTCAGGTGAGTTAGCATGGTGGGCAGTAGGGATATTCCTGGAAGCCTATAGCTAGTGAGAGTATGACTCTAGACAGAAATGACTGCAGAACACATACATATATCCCAATATAGAAATACAGCTCTGGTGAACCTTTCTTGGCAACCCTCCCCCCCCCCAGATGCCCACACAGCTAGTTCAACATCACCAGACATGAAGGGAGCGAGGGGAAGTTGGGGCGAAAAGAGATAGTGGTCTTAACCATTTGTACTTAAAAATCCCACGTTTACAAATTTTATTGCAGCCTATTACCATATGAACACATTGCTAGGGCCCCTTCTGGGTCTTGAAAGAGGCCTGTCCAAGTGAGGAACCTTAAAGCCTAAGTACAATGACTTCCTGGCAAATGTACCTTGGCCTCCATTGCTCTCAGCATCTTCCTAGCCCTCATCCCCTCTCTCCTGGATTATTGCCATCACCTCCTGTTTCTTCCCTACCCCTTTTGGACTGTTCTTAATGCCACGCTCAAGGAAAACCTTAAGTCAGATCATATCACACCTCTGTTAATAGTCCAATGTTTTCTCGTCTCACTTCAAGAAAAAGGCAATAGTCCAGAGAGCCCTGTATCACCAGGCCCTTTGCCTTTCTGACCTCATCTCCTGGTATGCAGTCCTTCCTCACTGCACTCCAGTCTCCTACAGTTTCTGGAATGGTCAGGCATGCTCCCAAGAGGCTCTTGCATTTGCTGTTCATGCAGCCTGAACCATCCCACCCACATACTCACATGCCCCCCTCTCTCACCTCCTTCAGGAAAACCTCGCTTGGGCTTTCTTCACAACTCTCTATTTCTCATCCCTCCTTTGTATTTCTCTGTAGGACATACCACCATCTAAATACCCCACTTGGCTTATTCTTTGTCTCCCTCCTCTACAACATGCACTCCCTGAGTTTACTTTGTCCAGTGCCATATCCCAGTGCCTAGAACGCAGCCTGACACAATGACTGATTTCTGGTAAACACAGGGGGCTCTGCCTTAAACTTTCCTTTGTCTAGCCCCACAGGAAGCCCACAAGACCACCTTCTGAGAAAGAGCAGGGAAAATACAGTTACTGGAAAGCCAGTTTCCCTAAAAGAGAAGAACAGAGGTGAAGTAGTGACAGGGTTTTCTAGCATGCGAGCAACTTGTTTCTATAAAGAACTGTCATCTTGTGAAGTGAATCACCAGAGAATTTGATCAATGAGCTGGAAATCTCCTGCACCTCCTCCCCCTGACGCTAAAGATGTGATCCAGGGTCACTGGGGCAGTAACGGGAAAATACCAAACCATATCATTTCTCTTCATGGTTCAAAGGAAAAACTACATAGGAAAAGGAAAGGCAGAAGAAGAAAAGGAGACTCTTGAAATGTCTATTCTTGTTTATCTTTCCTTCATTTTCATTGTTCTTTCTCCTTCTGACCTAGAATAAAATGAACCAGAAAATATTACAGAAAAGCAAGAAAATAGACTGTTCCTAGAGCATCCCATTTGGCCAAACAGGTGTTGGCATTCTGATGTGACAAATGAGCTTAGTGTCAGGGAAGGCAGTAGTTAGTGCTTGTAAATATAAAATGTTTTAAGATGTTAACATAATAAAATGTTCTCCAAAAAGTTAAATAAAGGAAAAGGAAAATTACTTATAATCCCACCACCATAGCAGAAAAGCTAGTAGTTTTGTATATTGTCTTCCAATGTTTTCTCATAGGCATATACTTTGTCATTGTGGTATAAAAACCCCACAGCATGAAATTTACCATCTGAACCTTTTTTTAATATATGTAAAAAAAATTTTATTGCTTATTATTTTCGGGAGAGAGAGAGCGAGAGCGAGAGAGACAGAGAGAGAGAGAGAGAGAGAGGGAGGCTGAGAGCAAGCAGGGAAGGGGCAGAGAGAGAGACACAGAATTGGAAGCAGGCTCCAGGCTCTGAGCACTCAGGACAGGCCCTACATGGGGCCCGAACTCACAGACCGCGAGATCATGACCTGAGCTATAGTCGGCTGCCCAACCGACTGAGCCACCCGGGTGCTCCTCATCTGAACCATTTTTAACAATAGTGTTTTACTCACATTTTTATATACATGATATACTTGCACTTTTTGTTATCTGACTTTTTTTCTTACATTACCTATGTCCAATAAATCTTCCATGTGGCAAATTGGTCCACGTGCTTGTAATTTTTTTTTCACATGCTTGTAATTTTAAAGATGCATACTGTTCTGTCCCATGACTAAAACATATTTTAGTCGGCCATTCTCCAATAATTGGACATTTATGTTGCTTACAATTTTTTTACTTTAAAAAAATATGATGAGCTTTCAGTGCATATAGTATTTTTCCCTTTAGTCATTTACAATCATCTTCCTCTGATGATTTTCTAGAAGTTTTCTGAGGAAAACGAAGTCACAGGTGATGATTATTGCATGGTTTCTTTAAAAATTACAATAAATTTGTTTTGCGAGTGAAATATGAGGGCACCAATTTCAGCACACTCTCACCAATATTTGATACTTCTAATTTTGCTAATTTAATATTTTTAAATGTTTCTTTTTCTAACGTATATTTTTTCCTATATCTGTTTTCCTTGAGCATTTCCTCTGATGGGAAATGCCAGTTCATGCTTCTTGTGTAGGTCGGTTTTGAGAGACTGTCTCAGTATTTTTCTTATTCCTTTTCAAGGGCTGTGTATGTAGTAGAGATTTTGACCCTTTATCATAACTGTAGTGAACATTTCCCCCCATCTGTTTGTAATTTATTGTCATGCTCTCATCTATAGCAATGTAGCATTCTTGTACAGTTCAGATCTTTCCAGTGTGATTTCTCCTGTCGCGTTGTCTCAGAAAATTCTCTCCATGTTGTCTTATCCCAGGGCTTTACTAAAGAATTTAATTCTCTGAAACCGACCTGTTCCTTAAATGCTCACTGGTTAACCAAGATCCCTCCTTTATATTTGAGTAACGTAGGCTAGTAGGCCTATGCCTACAGGAAGAGTTCTGGTGTGCTGGGACCCGGATCCAGGCTCCGTGGGGAGCGAGGTGGAGGGCACAGCCGCCGCTGACCCAGGCTGCGGTGTGGCTCCGCGGGAACACAAGACTGGCAATACCCAGAATGAAGGATGGGACTGCACCTAAATGTCCGTGCTTTCGCCTTACCCTTTCCCTTCCTAAACAGCATTGGGGAATGAAAGCACTTCTGAAAATTAAAGATCACATGGCCGGTAGGTTTTCCTATCTTGTTAGAGTCCTTATGTTTCCAGAAATGAAGGCTCCCAGTCGACCTACCGCAATGCATTTACTGCGCCCTTGGTGTGCGGAGCCCTGTCCTAGGAACATTGTGTGTATCCGTGTGGTTTGCAAGGAATAATAGCTCCGGGGCAGCCATGAGTTATGTGGCACGGTGGAAAGGATAAACGGGAGATGAGAAGATAAATCTAGGCGGATAACCGAATGGAGAGATGGCTCCGTTGTGGATTCTTGATGGTATGAGGGATACGGCACGGTCCCGTTGCACCCACCCTCAGTCCTCCCCGCTGCCTTGCACCTCAGCCCTGTGTTCAGTTGGTGGAAGCTCCTGATCCCACAGACAAGATCGTCCTGCCCCCAGCCAGGCAGTCAAGTTCACTCAAGGTGCGTCTCAAAGCTGTTGCCAGGGTCTTAAATCCTGGCGGAGAGCCACGTGCGCGGGACTGCGAGTCAGAAGTGCCCGCCCCCCATCCCTGCTGCTGCCCACGAGCCTGAAGACTTAGGCGACCGCAGTGGGAAGGCACATCTGACCTCTTGGTCCTGGTTCCCACCCGCCCACCTAGGTTCGCAGTTATCTTTCTTTCTCGGTGCAGACCACAAACCCGAAACCGCTTGTTTTGTTCTTTGCTGGGACCAAGAACAGCACTGCTTGACTCTGTGTCTTTTCCCTGGCAGGCAGGTGGAGGGGAACGCGCCACACCTCCACCCCGTCCCCAGTTGGGCACTAATCCACTCATGTTAACTTGTAGGCAGAGCATCTGCCACTTTCATCTTGAAAAAGAAAGCATCAGAGGTTCAGATCCCCGAACCTGTCAATAGTGAGGTCCACCGGGGCAGATTCGCTCTCAGTCGCTCTCAGGACAACCTCCTCCCTCCCATCCCACACTGAGGGAATTCACCCTCGGGGCCGCCCGGCCTCGCGCTCTCCCACAGCCCGGCGGCGCGGGTGAGAAGGGATGCAAATGCCCCCCGCAGACAGGCCCTGGGGTGCCCGCGGCTCTCAGGGTGCGCAGCGGGACCCGGCAAAGCCGGCTGTCCCTCCCCTGGGCTGCGCCTCGCAGGTGGGTGAACGGTGGGTTGAGGAAGGAGTGAGAGTGGCGCCCGCGCGACCGGTCGCCGCGAAGAAAGTCCCGGAGACCGTGACCCCTGCGCGAGGGGGAGGCGGGGCCGGTGCGCAGGCAAATGCCGAGATGGGACCGGTTAACAACCCCGCGCAAGGCCACCCCCTTGTGTTTCGCAGCCCCAGGTCCCCGAGAGCGGCCGGAGGACCCCAAAGGCTGCGCTGCGTCTCCCCGACCCCTGGGCGCCGCGGCGTCGCCCCTCGTGGGTGGGCTTCGCGTTCCCTCCCGGGTTTCCAAGCTACCACGTGACTTCCACGAAGTGCCGGGGCCCGGCGCGAAGCCGCCGCAGGGGTGGGATTTGGGACCCCGAGGTGCGGCGAGAGGGCGGGGAGAGGAGGAAACGGGGCGGGGGTGGGAGCGGGAGGGGCGGGCAGACTCGGCGACGCGCAGGCCGGCGGCCGGGGCCGGGGGCGGGGAAACCCTGGCGGCGCGCGGCGGCCGCACGCGCCGGGAGAGCGGGAAGCCCGAGGGGGCGGGGCGGAGGGCGGCGGCCGGCAGGTGCGGGGGCGCGCGGATGCGGGCGGCCAGAGAGTGCCGCTAGGCAGCGCCCCGCGTGCAGGGGGCGGCGGGCCGCGCGGCCGCTCCTCCGCGAGGCTGCGCGGCGGGGCGGGGCGGGCCGGAGGAGCGCCCGGCATGTCGCAAGTGCTCCCGGCGGCCGGCAGCGTCCTGCAGAGGAGCGTCTCGGCGCCCGGGAACCAGCCGCAGCCGCAGGTAGTTGAAGGAGGCTCAGGGAGGTCCGCGGGCCTGCGGGGGTGGGGGCGCCGAGGGGCACGCGGAGGTGGGTGGGTCTGGGGTTCCGGAGTGGTGACCGCTGAGTGTCGGGGTGGAAGGCGCTGCGGGAGCCAGCGACCAGCAGGAGTGGGGGCGCGGGGTGGGTCCAGGGCCCCCCGGCGTGCGCCTCTGTCCGGCGGTCCTCCGCTCACGCACGGTGCCCGCGGCGTCCGGAATGGTGACCCGTCTCTTGTGGCCCGGGAAGCGGAGAGACTGGAGGGCGCGGGGAGCCAGGCACGGTCCACGCTTCCCCGCACGTGGGATCCGCGCTGTCCCGGTGTCGCCATCCTTGCGCTGGCGCCCGCTGCCACCCCACCGCCGGCGCGCGTGGCCCTTCCCGGGCGCCAGGGTGCGCAGAGGGGAAATTCAGCCCGAAGGGGCAGCTCGTGTCCAGGCACTTCCAACATCTACGGTCCGAATGGGGAACTCAAGACCCGTGCCTGAGGGTGCGGGGTGGGGGCCCGCAGTGGGCGGACTCCAGCCCCAGCGCTGGTGGAAACCCCTCGGCCCCCATCCAGTCCTCTGTGCTGTCCTAGGCCACGTTTACAACTGTGTACTTAGGAAACTGAGACGAGGTTGCCCGCGGGGATGGCCATCAGAGAACTTCCCACCCAACTGCCTTGGACGGAGTCTTCATTGTTATGCTCCCCTTCCCAGTTTGATGCCTGGTACACGGTGTCATCAGGTGGCTCTCAAGAGTCACACATTGCTGAGTTTGGACCTCGGTTTTACCACACCCACGCTGAGTAGCCTCGGGCATTTGGCTTAACATCTTCGAGCCTCAGTTTCCCCACCTGTAAAATGAATATAATAATAACCTCTCGTGATTTTTATGAGGATTAAGATATGGTTAATAGTTGATGGCTGTCTCAACACTTTGCTCTCCTTTCTGTTTTGATTAAATGTTACTGCTGGGTTGTCAGATGTGAGCATACGGATAGGTATAGAGTGTCCCCTCCCAGAGGGCAGGACGCAGGCTGCTTCCCTGTGCCCTGTGACTTTTTGATTGCGGACAAAAAGGCGTGATTTGGTGACAAGCACTATGGGGAATTCAAAAATAGCAGCGACCTCTACAGAGGTTGCTGAGGGCGTACCATGTGCTGGGAGCTTTAGGATAAAATCTCATTTTGTCCTATGCTCCTTCCAGGCGTTAGGCTGTTAGAATGATTGCTGCAGAGATTACCCATCAGTTGTTCAGGGCATGTCTCTCTAGTGCCTAAAACAGTGCCTGGCACATGGCAGGTACTCATTTAATACTTAGTGAAACAATGAATGACTCACACTTACAATAAATGAGAAAACTGAACATTCAGAGAATGTAAGCCCTTTCCCCCAGGCTATAATGACAGCAAGAGACAAAACCAGGAGCCACGTATTTCTAAGCTGAAAGTCTGTCCTGTACACCACATTTTGCCCATGTGGTGTTCTGGTTATGTTTACCAAGACTTCTTTGCCTCTAAAAAACTATGTTTTGACCCCTTGTGCCTGTTCCCTTAAGCACTACCTTCAGACCGCGTCCATTTGTTATATTATTTATGTATGTTGTTTGTGTCCTTCTGTAGACTTAGATTCTTCCATATACTGGAAATTCTTTACCCACTGGAACTTGGGGGGAAACATATGTCTCTCATATTGGAATACAAGACCATATAAAATGATAACTGCAGTTACCCATTATTTTATATTAATATTTGCTTCCCAATAATATTAATAATTGAGTAGCTTTCCTGTGTTTGTATCCTACTAACTAACCTCTTAGCTTTTAAACTGTTTAAAGGTAGCATACTCCCCCCCCTCCCCCCGCTTGGTACCTTCTCACAGGGTTCTGGAAGGCAAAGAGTCTCTACTTCTCCATGTTTTTTCTATAACTGAGATGTTTTTACCTTGGTAGGTGCATTTTGTGAGGCTGCCTGTTTCAGGATAACTCTTAAAGGATTTAACTCGGTTTGGTTAATCTCATACAGAGCGCTAAGAGCTCTCAAGACACATCATCAGTCTGCTTTCTGATTCACTCTGACCCGTGGAACAAAATGGCCATCAAGCATTGTTCAAATGAGCATATTGTCTGTGGTGTTTAAGATCATCTGGTGTGTTGGCAGAGTTGTGTGGTTGCAAGTAGTTACAAGTGTGATGTGATTTGCACGCGTCGAAGTACCTGTTTGTGTGGTGGCGTCAGACCTCGCACGTGGCAGTTTCCAGATAGCAGATGCCGTCTGCCTTTCCCGTCCTCAGATGGACAACGTTGCCACCACACCTCTTCCAGGCACACACCCTGTGGGGTAGAGGTTTATGAACGTTGGTTTGGAGTCCAACAGACCTGAGTTCCACTTCCCACTTACCCACTTACTAGCTGTTATACCTGGAGCAAGTTCCTTAACCTCTCTGAGTTTCTTATTCCTCGTCTGTTAAATGGCGGTCACACCACACATTTGTCCGGGTGGTCATGGGGGTTGGCAGCTAAGCTCAGCCACGACACGCGGTGAGCAGCAGGTCCTCTGCTGTGACTGCAGGTAAAACGGTGAAGCTCCATGAGCCATGCAGAGGAAAGAGGCAAGGCTGAGGAGGGTGAGGCAAGGGGCCTGGACAGCGCACCTGACCAGACATTTCCCCCTAGAGTCCGGAGGACGATGACCGGAAGGTCCGAAGGAGAGAAAAAAACCGAGTTGCTGCTCAGAGAAGTCGGAAGAAGCAGACCCAGAAGGCTGACAAACTCCATGAGGTGAGCCTGTGATTGGGGCAGAGCCACATTAAGGCCACGGAGAGGAGCCACCTTCTGTCCTTGCACTGTGGTGGCGGCCCCAAGGTCATGTCCTGGTCATCACCGATTTGGACACACAAGTCTAATTCCGCTGCGTCCTTCAGCCCAGTGTTCTGATTCTTCACTCGCCGACATCTTGCTTTCTCCCTCGTCCACCAGTTGTTCCTCACTCTCGATTTCTTTCATTATAAATCAAAACAAAATAAAACAAAACTTCCTCTTGATCCCAATTCCTTTTCAAGCTACCACCCCACTTCATTTCTTTCCTTCCTCACTTCCCTGCTCCTTAAAAAGAGACCTGCTCTCTCCATGTCTTCAGTTCTATTTATTCTCCAGTCCCATGTGGTATTGTTTCTACCGCCCCCTCCCCACCCAAGGTGCCTGCACGTATACACACACACACACACACACACACACACACACACACACACCCCCTTCCTATGGAAGCTGCTCCCACTGAGGCCACTAGTGCCCTGGCACTGCCTGATCCAGAGGCCTGTTTCTAGTCTCATCAACCATGACCTTGCTGGAACATTTGACACCATTGACTCTGTCCTTTTTTTAAAATAGATTTTTAAATGTTTATTTTTGAGAGAGAGAAAGAGTGTGCGCAACGGGGGAGGGACCGAGAGAGAGGGAGACCCAGAATCTGAAGCTGGCTCCAGGCTCCGAGCTGACAGCAGACAGCCCATGTGGGGCTCGAACCCATGAACCATGAGATCGTGACCTAAGCCGAAGTCAGATGCTTAGCCGACTGAGAGCCACCCAGGCTCCCTAACCCTTCCCTCCTTGACACCTTCCTCAAGGTCTTTAGCTTCCAAAAGACCACACTTCCACTTGACCCTCTTAACCACCTTTCTTCTCAGTTTCTTCACTACCTTTTCTCCCTCTGCCTGTTTTCTTAAATGTTGGTGTTGACTGGGCTTTCAGACTCTGCCCTTTTTCCTTCCCATCCTGGAAGATTTGATCTATTAATCTGTTCTCTCAGCATCAGCTGCCCACATTGATTACTCCAGGCAAGACCTCAGTCGCGGGCCCTCGACCCCATATCTCGAAAGTCTGCTTAGATGTCTCCAGGTGGGTCTGCTGTAGGCTGCTTGGATGCAACATGGCTGTGACAGTGTGTGTTCACCCTGAGACTCTCTTCTCGCTGTCTTCAAATTGCAGTTAACAGAGCTAACCACCTTTCTCATCACCCACATCAGGAACCTGGGACTTATCCTAAACTCTTCCATTGCCCTCCACTCTCTATCCCACATAATCCCATAGCCAGGATTGGGAACTGCCCCATATCAGGAACTGGCCTCGCAAGCATCCGAGGCCCTGTGCAAAGAATTGGTGACAGTTCTGAACTCTCGTCTATACACAGAGTTGGTGCAAGTAATTGGGGATTTTAGTTTAACGTTTCCCCGCCTGCTCTCTTGCCACAGCTTGTCTCCACAAGGCGAGTCTGGGGGCACTGACGGCATAGCTGACTGAGGTATAATGGGGGGGGAGGACAGCAATCTCTGGAAACCCTTTCACAGTGAACCGAGAACAGATTGAGGATGCACATACTCCAGGGAGAGGTGACCCACTGGTATAAATTCACAGTGGGCATAAATGACACGTTAGACTCTTTCCCGAGAGCAGGAAGGCTGGGCCCTAAAAAGAGAGAGGGTCTTCAGATGAGGGTCAGGGAAGGTCCTTCCCAGCCTGTATTAATCCTGGAAACTTCCCACAGAAGGGTTGGAATGTCCTTTAACTGCTTTCTTCCTTCCCCTTTGCTGCCGAAGCAGTCTTGGGTCTAGCGTCGTGTTACCAGATAACCCCAGAGGGCACTTTCGGCTCAGTTAGTGCATGGTCCTGTGTTCAGACCGCATGCGCCAGCCGAACAGCGAGGGTTCTTCCCCTCAAGAAGCTTCTCGTCCAAGCCAGGTGCATTCACTTAAGAAAACACTAGGGGACACTCTGTTGTAAGTCCCAAGTAACTATGTGTGTGGTTGTGAGTGAGCGACTTGGACAGGACCTTCCCCAAATATTTGTGAAGCTCTACCATGGCCAAGGCCTTGCTGCTGGGTCACAAGGAGAGGAGTAAGATCTCATTTCTGTTTTGGGAAGCATAGGAGTTTTCAAGGAAAGCAGCTCGTTTCCGGTGGCCTCGGTAACAATTTATGACAAATTTGGTTGCCTTACCACAACACAGGTTTATTATCTTACAGTTTTGGACGTCATCTGTCTGGAATGGGTCTCACGGGGCTCAAATCAAGGTGTCCAGAGGTGCTGTCTTCTTTCCGGAGGCTCCAGGGAAGAATCCATTTCCTTGCCCTTGCTGGCTTCTAGAGGCTTCTGTGTTCTCTTGCTTGTGGTCCCTTCCACCTTCAAAGCCAGCACTGGCTAGTTAAGCTTTTTTCATGCTGTATTACTCTGATACTGTTTCCATTGTCATCTGACTCATGACTTCTCCTTTCACTTATAAGGACCCTTATGATTACATTGGGTCCACCTGCATAATCCAGGATCATCTCCTCATGTTCAGATTCTTTTTGTTCTTAATGTTTATTTATTTATTTTGAGAGAGAGAGAGAGAGAGAGAGAGAGTACGTACGCATGAGTTGGGGAAGGGCAGAGAACAAGGGAGACAGAGAATCCCAAGCAGGCTCCATGCTGTCAATGTAGAGCCTGACACAGGGTTTGAACTCATGAACTGTGAGATCATGACCTGAGTGGAAATCAAGAGTCGAATGCTTAACCGACTGAGCCACCCAGATGCCCCTCCCCAAGTTCAGATTCTTTTTTTTTTCTTTTAATTTTTTTTTTAACGTTTATTTATTTTTGAGACAGAGAGAGACAGAGCATGAACGGGGGA
The DNA here is from genome assembly GCF_018350195.1 of Panthera tigris. NCBI lineage: Eukaryota > Metazoa > Chordata > Mammalia > Carnivora > Felidae > Panthera > Panthera tigris. Next base: position 30,891,037 of record NC_056678.1, read on the forward strand.
GGGGCAGAGAGAGAGGGAGACACAGAATCGGAAGCAGGCTCCAGGCTCCGAGCCATCAGCCCAGAGCCCGACGCGGGGCTCGAACTCACGGACCGTGAGATCGTGACCTGAGCTGAAGTCGGACGCCCAACTGACTGAGCCACCAAGGCGCCCCTCCCCAAGTTCAGATTCTTAATCACACCTCCAAAGTTCTTTTTGTCATGTAAGGTAACATATTCACAGGCTCCAGGGGATGGATGTCGACCTCTTTGGGAGGCCCTTTTACTGTGGAGGGCCTTTCTGTTCACCTAGCCTCTTCTGCTGTCCCTATACTGTGTCACATGACCAATTGTGCCAGGTGCTCTTTTGGGAAATGGGAATAACTGATGTGAAACCCAGCCCTTCCATGGGAGAGCACTCCCTTCTCTGTCTCTGTGGAGCCGAAGAGTAGTTCCGGTTTAAGTGCCACTAGCGGATCACCTCATCAAGGACAGTCTTTCTGAGAAACACAGTGTCAAGGAGGCCAGGACAGTGGCTCCACCCATGCACAGATCCCCAAGCTGTAGCCCTTAACTTTACTGTCACTAGCTACACACATGTGTTATTGGTCACAAGAGGGTGTGTGGGGGAGCAGGTGGCTGGCTCAGGAAAATGGAAATACATCCCAGTCCCACTGTAGAAGAGGAATGTCTTCTTTGGACCGAAGGGTAGCACATGAATTCTGTCTCCGCTGTTAATTCCTCCCATGGAGGGCAGCACAGCTGTGGGGGTCTATGTTCTGCAGGGCAAACAAAGCAAAACAAAATAAAATAAAACAAGACAAAAAAACAAAAGTAAATATAGTAAAAAAAAAAGTACTTTTTTAACTTTGAAAAAAAGTCTACATATTGAGGGTGGGGTATCTGGTTAAAAACTGCGGTAAAGAATAGCTTTGTTGTGCTCCGGTGAGTGAGCTGAGGGCAGAGCACCTAGCAGGCTGCTCTGGGTTGTGGCAGAAGAGCCCTTCAGGCCCCCTCGGGCTCCAGGCCACGTGAAGGACAGGAAAGTGAGAGCCGGACACGTTTCTCAGAAGCCTCTTCAAACCTGGGACCAGGCCCCTCTCTAGGAGACACTAAGGGGTGCAGAAAGCAGCACTTGGTAGCCGTGGCTGCCTGTCACTCCCTGGGGAGATTAGCCCATGAAAAGGGCTTTACTCGGTCCTTCCTCCCATACTGTGGGGTAGCATTGCTGCATATCTCAAAGTCACTCGAGATCTTTATTTGCCTTTCTTGAATACCACGAAGGGGAGTATTTAGAGTTCGTTTAAAATTCCCACCTTTCTCTCCTGCCCACCTTGTTCGCTCACTGGAGTCTCTCTTACCTCCAACACCCTGAGAAACCTCCTCCAGTCCCAGCTCCCAGAAGCCTCTGGGCCACCTCCCACCTCTCCCGGCTCTCCGTCTGCAAAGCTGGAGGACAGTCCATCAAGGCTGGGCCTCCCTGGAGGGCAGGGCTGGGAGAGCCGGAGCGGGCCATGCCAGGGACAGGCTCGAGTCACTCTTCAGTCTGAATTTTCCCCTCAGCGAGGTGGTTGCTGGAAGCCCGACTGTGGTGACGAGAAGCTGTTCCTAACGTGTGTCTGTGTGCCTCAGCGCTCACTGTGGCTTTTCAAATCATCTTGTCAAGGCGCTTACACCTCTCATGGGGATTTCAGCCTCTATTCATCTCTGAACATTAGGCACACGCCTGAGTCCACATTCACAAATAGGGACCCAAGTGAACGGTCCAGCTTTCAACGACGAGCCAAAAGGTGTCTCAGAAGTGGGTCAGACTGGTTCGAGCCAGGCATCTGAAGGTGTAAGACTGAGAAAGAACGTTGAGTCAGAAAAGGAAGGCAAACGATGCCATCCTCAGGAACCCCAAATGTCACCAACTGACGGATTTCTTAGGCAATTTGGTTGTGGTCTGTGTTGCCACGGTTTTTTCAGATATTGCATATTCTAAGAGAATGCTTCATGTCAGTCCCTCCTTGGTTTAGAAACTGATGATGACACTAATTTGTACGGCCCTCCCTGATGACACTAGCTTTCTTCTGGGAAGGAGATCAACCTAGGGCTTGGGAATAGGCTCATTGTAAAATCCTGAGCCCTTACAGCCCTTTACTGCCAGTAACCACCACGGGGAAATTTGGGGCCAGTCACTGCCAAGTGAAAGCACAATTGCTGTCCTTGCTTGAGGATTGCATTTGACCTTGAAATCAGGTTCCAAGTCTGCATGACCTTGGAAAAGTCACTGCGCCTCTCAGAGTTTCACTTTCCTCGCTTGTGAAATGGGGTCTGTGTGTGGCTGTGCCCTCCTGATGGCCTTTTTCTCCCCCTCATTTACTTCCTGCCTCTGTTTTCCTCTCTGGTTCCTGGTACCCACATTAGCTTGTCAGTTGTTTTTTTTTTTTTTTTTTTAATCCTGGACCCTGGATACCCCCAGACAGCCCCTCACTCCCCAATCAACCTCTCTTAGATGCCCAGACCAGGGTTCCTCAGCCTTGGCACTACTGACATTTGGGGCTGGATACATCCTTGTCTGGGGGCATGCTGTCCTGGGCACTGTAGGCTGTCGAGTGGCACCCCTGGCCTCTACCCACTGGATGCAGTAGCGCCCTCTGCTCCAGTTGTGACAACCCAGCTGTCTCCAGACATGCCACCTGTCCCCCGGGGACCACCGGGATTGCTCTGGTTGAGGATGGCTGCCTCAGACAGTCTCATTTCTGAGGCAGAACTGGGATTTGCAGAGATTTTGCCGCCGGGAATGTTTAGGTCTCTGCTTTGCGACTGTGTCCTGCGAAACGCCGGGGAAGGCAGCGCAGTGACCTCCAACCCTCCTGCGCAAAAGGCTCGAAAGTCAGCAAGATTTGAGCTAAACTGATCTTTTGGAAATAACCGATGGGCTAATGTTCTTGCTTATTTTTCACGTATGTCAAGTCCAAGTACTTTCTTCTCCGTGTAAAGTGGGTGTTACTCTTTCCCCTTTGTTCTCTGCATTCTCATACCTCCTCTCCACCTGCTCAATATTTATTTATTGATTTATTAAATATTTATTTATTTATTAATTTATGAGTAACACCCACTTTTATTCTTCTTGAGCTGGCCTCACCTGGAGATCTTGACTTCTTCTCTTTTTATTCTCTCAGCTCCATGAAAGTCCCTCAGCAGGTTTAGAAGTAAAAGTCAAATCCCAAAAGAGAAAGTCCCTGCAGAGAAGGCGGATGAGGGGGCTGCTGGGCTGGGGTTTAGAGGAGGCAGCTGTACCTCGGGAAGACTTTAGGCAGCATGGCCCTTCATGGCTTCTGGAGCTAAAACTCAGAAGCTCACAGCGTCCTGCCACAATACAAAAGGACACTTTGGAATGTTCTGCCACGGCAAGTGATCTTCCTATGTTTTGGAATCTAGTTAAAACGTTAGCTCATTAGGGGCGCCTGGGTGGCTCAGTCGGTTGAGCGTGTGACTTCGGCTCAGGTCATGTTCTCACTGTTCATGAGTTCAAGCCCCGCATCCGGCTCTGTGCTGACAGCTCAGAGCTTGGAGCCTGCTTCAGATTCTGTGTCTCCCTCTCTCTCTGCCCCTCCTCCTCTCACACTCTGTCTCTCTCTCAAAACTAAACATTAAAAAAATTCTTTTAAATGTTAGCTCATTGGAACCATTCGCATCTATTCTCCATTTTACTTGGAGGTGAAGAGCATTTCCAGTTGCAGGGTGGAGCATGTGCGCGTGTATGTGTGTGTGTGTGTGTCTGTGTGTGCGTGCATGTGTGTGCATGCACGTGTGTGTGCGTGCATGTGCACGTGTGCGTGCGTGCATCTGTGCTGCATGTGCATGCATGCGTGTGCGTGCACGTGTGTGCCTGCGTGCATGTGTGTACGTGTGCCTCGCAGAGCTGCAGCCAGTCAGCCTGCTGCTGCAGGCAGGCTTCCCACGATGACTGTCCTGTCTTCCCTCCCCTTGCCCACAGAGGGCTTGTTGCTGCTTTGTAGACTGAATTCAGGCTCCAGGACTAGAGTTTGTCAGAGGCCAGAGGGGAGCTGACAGGCATGGAGGAGGGCTGAGGGCAGAATGGGGCCTGTGCGCTAGTGAAACCAGACTGACCAGGATAACCTGCGAGAGGAAGGGGTGCAGCTGGTGGCCTTGGAGAGTATTCCAGACTATCCTGAGGGCTTGCCTGGGGAAGGCTCAGATGGCCTCTGTGTGTGCCGCCCCTCTGGCACCTACAGAGGGGAAGGAAGCAGGTGAGAGAAGGAGGCAGAGGACTGGGGCTGAGGAGTCACTGGGCACTGTGGCCCATCAGGTGGGGCTACCGCAGAGGGTAGCAGAGGCTCTTACATTTCTGATCTTTGGGGAGAGACCTTATTTAGTATAAGTAAGATTGAATATGATACAAAATTGAATAGAACACATAATAATGAGGGATGTGGTTCCATTAGGTGCTGTGCTCAGGGAAGCCTTCCTGGAGGTGTTAGGCTTGAGCTGGGCCCACACAGAAAAGGAGGTAGGTAGTCCAGTCGAGGAGAACAGCATTAGCAAAGGGGCAGAGTTGAGAATTTGTGTGTGCTTTAGGGAACTGTAAGAAGAACAGACGTTTTTAGTGACATTTTAAAAAAGTTACTAGTACGAGAAGAGATGTGATGGTTAGTAAGGTTGGGTCCCCACCCCGGGAAATGCATGGTAAACAACATTGCAGCCAGATTTAAATAAGACTGTCAACTTTGAGATGGTCTCTACTGGCGTGCCCTAGGGCTCTGCCATTGGTTGAGAATTATGCTATAGAACATACTAATGACTTGGATGGAGATAAGGAAGACCTGCTCATCAAGCTAATGGACAGCTTATAGCTTTGTGGCATCGTGATCCCTGAGCTGACACGTTAAGATTCAGAAAGACTTTGCTAACCTGGAAGATGCCAAGTGAACAGGGTGAAAGTCAGGAGAAGTGGATATAGAGCCCACACCTTTCATCTCCAGAACACCGGTCATCATCCAGATGTAGACAGAGGAGCAGTAGATGCAGACAAAGCCTGCACCTCTCTGCAAGCTCAGGGAGAATCCCCAGAGTGAGGGGGCTGCAGGCTTGGGCCCAGCCCCAGGGTGGGCCACCTCCAAGCATCTGCCCTCTGCATGGGCAGGCCACCTGCAGAATCATGCACTGTTTTGGGTATGGCATTTTTCTCTGAGATCCTGGCACATTGCAGTGTGTATTGGGATGACCTCCAGGAGGGCAGAAGGACCAGAAGCCCTAAAACCCAAGGAGCTCAGGGGACCTGAGACAGTTGAGCTGAGAGAATACCTAAGGGGAAGTGGTATGGGGCTGTCTCCTAATATTTCAAGAACTGTGATGTTGAAAAAGTATTGAATTTACTCTGTGTGGTTCCATAAGGTGGAACCAAGCCCAATAGGTGGGTCTGAAGGAGAGAGAGAGATTTTGGATCAGCACAAAGATGAGCTTTCTAATAGAGCAGCGTGGAAATGGCAGGGACTGCCCTTTGAAGAAGAGAAGGCCCAGCACAAGTTGCATGTCGGGTTTCTGCATTGTGTGGGTTGGGCTGAGGGGTCTCTAGACCCCCCTCCAGGTCTAAGCCTCTGCACACTCTGGTTTAGTGGAAACTTTACAGAGTGTTGGGGCAAAACCAAGGCAAGGGGTATTTTTATTCATTTACTCATGCAGCCAGCAAACATCTGTTATGTTCCAGGCACTGTTCCAGGTGCTGGGGCCACAGCAGTGACCCCAACAGAGATCTTGAGAAGGCAACTCAGCAGTTGGGGGAGGAGAGGCTGGCTGCAATGGGGGCCCTGAGGGAACTTTTAGGAGTGATGGAAACGTTCTCTTGACCAATGTTTAATTTGCCAAAACTCATTGAATTATATACATCCTTACAACAGGTGTGTGTTATTTGATATACATCATATCTCAGTAAAGCTGATTCAAAAAGCAAAGCCCCACCCTCACCAGCCTTGCATCCTGGTGGGAGGAGAGAAACGTGAAGCTAACAAGGAACCACTAAGAGCGGTGGAAGGGGGCTCAGTTAGCGAGGAAGCGTTCCTGGGGAAGAGCGAAGCATCAAGCGAAGGGAGGGTGCTCGCAGAAACCATCTTCCCCGTTCTCCTTATCTGTGCAGGAGTATGAGTGCCTGGAGCAGGAGAACACTGTGCTGCGGAGAGAGATCGGGAAGCTGACCACGGAGCTGCAGCAGCTGAGCGAGGCACTGAAGGAGCACGAGAAGATGTGCCCACTGCTGCTGTGCCCCATGAACTTTGTGCCGGTGCCGCGGCCGGACCCCGTGGCCGGCTGCCTGCCCCGATGAAGCCCGAGGATCCTCCTCCTCTGCTGAAGGAGGAGCCTTGGTCGTTTTCACACCTGGCAGGAGGGTTCCCTCCGCATCTGTGTACAGGGGGGCCTGTGGCCGGGTCCCCTTCTCGGAGCTCCTGGCCGCGTCCTCAGCAGACGGCTCAGCATGACGCTCCCGCCGGCACCTCTCAGAGCCTTGAACCGATCCAGGCAGGGAGGCCACCCTCAGGAGTCACCTCGAATCCACTTTGGCAGCTAATAGGTTCCGTGTTGTGCAGAATCATTGCCTGTAGAATTTGGATAATAAAGAATGGTTATGATGTCTCCTTTTGCTAACTTCTTGGAATTTAGAAATAGGTTTCCTCGTCCTGGAGAGGTCATCTTCTGTCTCCTCACACGGTTTTGTGGCTCCTGGGTCTTGCTTTCCCCTCCTGGTCATCTTCCCCATGGCCATATCTGTGCTCGCTGCAGGAGACAGCTTTGGAGGCCTGGAACTTGCTGGCCACCCCACCGGGGTGATGTCGAGGTAGTCATGCTGGGTGTGACCCCTGCCTGCTTTGGGTAGCTCTCCATCTTGGTCAACACCCCACCCCTGCTGGACTGTCAAGGCAGATTTTCTCTTCCAGGCTCTGGAAGCTTTCGTGACTGCTCTGGACACTCCTGGGTCACCTCCCTGTTCCTTACGTAGGCATAGGATCGAGGACACTTTTACTTTATGTTAGTCTGAGTCAGCAATGGGATGGGGAAATCTGTCCCCTAGTTTAAAAACACAGATATTTTTGGCAGATAAGGAGAGCAATTTCCTTTCAAAAGTTCTGTTTAATTATTATTTCAGGAAAAGCAGAACCAAGACAAGTTGAAGGTGGGCCCGGCGAGAAAAGCAAAATGGGAGAGGACTCTCGGTCCTCTTCCAACTCTCTTTTCCCCTGGACCCAGGGAGTTGTGGAGGGCAGAGCCATCCCATCATAAAGGGCACAGGAAATGGGAACGGAAAGGAAGGTGTCTTGTTGTAGATGGTTGAAAAAGAAGAAAGTAAGAAAAGAGAATGCCAGCCCCTCCCAAGGGTGACAGGCTTGCTGATTTCATGCAAGTATTCATACTGGCCACTCGAGAGCCTCCTCTCTCCTGGGCAAGGGTCCCCTGTCCCCCAGGCCTTTTGGAGGTCTGCGGGTCTCTTGGAACTCACGCAGGCTGAAGACGGCAAGGTTTCCCTGGTCAGAGGCGTTCCAAGTCTGCCGTTAGAGACCAGGGCCGCTGCTGGCTGGCAGGACCAGGCCAAATCTTCCTGAATGCAGCCGTTTCGGGGGGGGGGGGGGAATGGCAGAAGTTTTTAGTATGAGAGATTTTATAAATCATCCAGCCTGATAACATTCACTCTGCAGACAAGGGGCTCAGATGCATTGAGGGAAAGGCCTTGCTCAAGGTCAGCCACAGGTAGGAGCAGAACCAGGCTGGAACCCCAGATGCTCTGACTCCTGATCCACTGTAGAGTGATAGCATCGGGCTGAAGCCATGCCCAGGAGGTGCCTCCGGGCCGGGACTGGGGTCTACATGTGGCATGATCTTCTGTCAGCATCTCACAAGGCTGGCCAGGACTGTGGAGTCCAGGTGAGCCTGTCCATGAGGGGCAGACTCAGAGCCAGGGTCCCAGGCGCCTATGTGGCCGTGAGTACGTACACAAAGTGTGTGCCTTGTACCTGCAGGTGTTTTGTGCTGCTCTCTTTCAGCTCCAGCACTTTCTGTCCCTGCAGGGAGCACTTTATGCTCTGGCTGGTTCTCAGCAGGATCCTGCCACACTTCCACGTTCTCCTGGCTTGCACATCCCTTTAGCAGTTCTGCTGATCTGCTCTGACCCCTACTGGCACTGCCGTTCAGCCAGCTGCTCCCCCCCACGAAACTGCTAACCCCGGGGTATCTGTGCCTGGGGCCTCCCTGGCCTGAGTAACCCTGGCTCCACACGACAAATTAGAGAGGCATCTCCGTCCATTAAGTTGCTCTGTGCCCCCAGGGCCTTAGGGTCTCTTGGCTCCTCGACTTTGGCCGGGAGACTGAGGATGAGGGGCCGAGGGAGGATGGTGGGGAGCGGGTTCTATCTCGGAGGTGATAGTACACCGTCTCTGCCCACAGACCATAGCCAGAACTCAGTCACACGGCCTCACTGAGCCATACGGGACTTTGGGGCTTGAAATTCAGCCAGGTGCTCAGGGAGCGGACAACCCGGATTTGGGGACTGTCAGTCTCTGCTGTAAGGTCTAGCAGTTGCTCCCACCCTCTCACTGGAACCACGCACTCGGAGGTCACCAGTAAGCTGCCAAATCTAATGGCCAGATCTCAGGTCTTCTCTCCCTTTAGTCCGCCAAAATGAAGACGCTAGCTTCTGCATTTCTCTCTGTCTACCTGCTGCTTCACTGTAGGAAGGGACTCCTCTTCTTGGAGTCTCCATCTCTATCTATCCCTAAACTGATAACTCTCACACCTGTACCCAGAGCCCAGCTCTCTCTCACAAGGGCAGGTATATTCAGCTGCCCGTCACATGTCTTCGAGAGAACATCGCACAAGCATATCCCACTCGACGTGTTCACAGCTGGACTCACGATCTCATTTTCTTCCTTTCAAAGATGCTTCTCAATCTGTTTTTACCTGTTTAATAAAGAGCTCTGTCACCTGCTTGACATCATAATTGAAACCTCTGTGGTAGTTCACCAAGTCCTTCAGTTGTGCCTCCGAAATCCCCCCAGATCCAGTCGCTTTGCTCCAATGTGCTCATTGCTTTGTCTACAAACAGGACCCTGATTCAAACTAGCTGCCAAACCACAGGGGGCTTCCTCCCTGAGCTGTGTATTCATTGAGGGGGAGCTCCCCAAAAGTCAGAGCAGTAAATTTGGAGTCAAAGAAGCCAAACTAGGGAAGCCCAGGGTCGTGAGTCATGGTGCTGGGGTCCAAGTCCCCTCCAAGATAACTGGCAATGTGCCAAGAGTTCTGAAAACCAAACGTTCACTGAGGTTGGCTGCTAAGAATGCCCCTATCCACCACCTGGTAACGTCAGGGGCTGTCTCAGCTCCCCAGTTCCTACTCTGAAAGAAGCAAATTCTCTATAAACTTGAAAAACTGTAGTATTATTCCAGGAGGGACAAGGGAAGTAGAGAAGTTGCTGGAAACTGGATTTACTAGGCTGTATTCACACTTCTGCTGTATTCGCTGCCTGGCTGGCGCCCCACATCTGAATTCGGTCTCCAAGTGGCCGTTTGTTGGGCTGGGGGGAAGGGAGGCAGTCTGAGAAAGGCCCCTTCAGCATAGAAAGTGTCAAAGGGAGGAAACCCTTCCTTCACACCCACGCAGCCACACCACTTCCTGTCCGCAATCCCTCCCTGTATTGCACCAGCCCAGCCTTGAAGCTTGGGGTTTCCATCACTGAATCAGGCCCCAATTTTGGCCCCAAACCTTGGTTGAGAATGATGACTCTAACGGACAGGAAAGCGAGAGACCCAAAAGCCCCTCTCTTCTTTCCCATCAATGCTCATGAGGGCTGTGGGCTCTGTCCCAGTCCGAGTATACTCATGAGGGCTGTGGGCTCTGTCCCAGCAGGAACTAGAGGAAAAGGGGCGGCCCTGAATCTCACTGGCACAGCTTCCCTCCCGTGATATCCAGGAAGTCCTGGCAGGGTCAGCAGTGCCACTACAAGAGGACTTGCAGATGAGAGCCAGGGAGCAGAAAGAAGGGAGAATGGAGAGAGGGGAGAAGAAAAAGAGGGGAAAAAGGAAGGTGGATGGGAAGAGGGGGATGGGGATCCTTGAGCTCTGAACCTAAAGCATCCCTGCTCCTGGGGACGGTATGCTGAATCCCCAGGGGGATGGGCTGCTGGAAGCCCCCTAATAATGACAGGTAACTCGAGGGGCGAGAGTGGAACTAGCCACGGCCAGAGTGTCTGCAAACCCTGCTTGGAGTCAAGGGAACTTTCCTGGATTGCCCATTTGGAAACTGACCACCTTGATGAGATTGCCCCCACTTACCTATTTGGGAACAGAGGAGATTAACATATTCACTTCCGCCGCCTCGGGCATCACCACCGTTAGCATGACCCACACTGAAAGTCTGTGTTTAGCAGGTGCCGATGCACTTGGTGCGGCATGCTTGAAGAACTCGTGTCCTAAATCTGGAGTTGTGTGCAGGGCAGACTCTGGCCCTGGAGGCAGCTCACCTGCTCTTTTGGGTGTTCTAGCGTGACCTTTTCTAGTCCCATATTCTTAGGAAGATCAGAAATGTCATCGCAGATCAGACAAAAGGCCACTAGCCCAGAATTCCAACCACGATGCTGAGGAACATGTGAGGGAGAGTCCAGTGTTTACATTCTAAGACACCATGCTAAAAGTCCAGAGATGTACTTGGAACTTCCCTGGTTTCCCTTAATAACCCGCTATGTATCCATCCATTATCAAGACTCTTCTTGAACTGGTTTAAGTTCTCAGTCACCTCGTGCAGGGTGTAAGCTTCCATTCTGCTCTGAAACCACCCTCTGCTCTGTCCAAATCTAGGGCCACTGGATCATGGACAGAACAGGTGCCTTTGCCCAGGGCTTGGAAAGCAGCACTGTTTCCCGAGCATCCCAGTATTCACAGAACTTTTGCAGTCCTTCCTCTAGACCAGTAGCAAGGCAAAAAAAAGTACCTTCCAAATGTCACAAACCCACAGGAGGCTCAATTTGCCAGGCAGTGGTTTCTGAAATTGACATAGTAAGAGAGTTGGAGAAATAACAGTGGGGCCAGCGTCCTCAGGTAAAAGGGTGGAAAGAACCAGTGAACGTACCTTGCGGTACTTCTCGAACGATTGCAGTAAATTTGCTAATTATTAATGGTTATTGAACTTGATTAGTAATTCATTACTTATTCTAATAATCAACTTATTGTACTAAACCAATACATTTATTTATAATAGTAGATAATAAAATGACTTAAAAGTAAAACTATCAATGATTGCTTGTTACTAATTTATGAATTAGCTGTTGTTTAAACGATCAGTAGTTAAGTGCCCACTGTGTGTGGGGGGGGTGGGGGTGGGGGACCAGGACCAGCAAGGGACAGACACCCCCCCCCCCGCAATACACGCACATATCTTAGTGGGCCACCTTATCATATAACTTCTGAAATCTCACCTCTAGACCTGCCTCAGTTCGAGGAGGGGAGATCTAATGATGTTCTCCATCTGGTCTGAACAGGGAACACTCCTACTTAGGTTGTAAACAACCACAGGACAGGCAGGGATCATGTTATTTAGCCACATATCCCTGGTTGCTTAACTCGGTGCCTAGCACATGGGAAACACTAAGTATATCTGCCTGAGTGATTGATGGAATGAATGGCTACTCCTTCTTTAGTCTTCATTCCATTTAAGCCCTCACCCCCATTCCACACCCTCATCACTTAATATTACTTCATTTGTAATGTGAATTTCTTGGTGTTGTTTCCCCATTTAAGGGCATGGACCTAATCCACTTCCTTTGTTCCTATAATTCCTTATCTGTGTCAATTTGCCCGGTTTAAATTAGGGATTCCTGTAAGTCAGCAGTGAAGTTGCTTCATAAACATCTCGTAAGCATAATGTCGAAAGCACAATAGGTTGATGACGATGAAGGTAGAGGTTTGGGCCAGAAAGCACACAGGAAACAAGTCTCCAGGTTTTCTTCAATTTTATGTAAGTGTTGTAAATAGTTAATTATATTTTTATTTGTTCTACAACATTATTATTTAAGTCTTTAATATTTGCTTAGGGGTACTTATCATGTGTACACAGAGGAGTTGGATACACAAATCCAACTGGCCTGGAGGAGAAAAGGAATGAAATTTACTAGATGGTTCTTGTAGGGAGCAAGTTCAAAGCAAAACTATGTATTGTCTAGAGGACACTCCTCAGATTATCTAATTAAGACATTTTCAGTGTCTTTGAGCAATTTTACAACTCTGTACATTATAGTTAATTGGTAGCAATGCAAAATAATTCTCACCTCTAGACATGCAAACTATGTCTTGTCCGTAGAAGTCAATTTACTTTTCTCCCTCCCTCCTCCTTGAGAAACCAGTTTGCCTCCACTGGCACATTCACTTCAATATTCCAGACCTATAAATATGCCTGTTCTTTGGATTCTCTTTTGAACTGGTGATAACTGCTCAGCTCCCCCATTGGTTAATGACCTTTCATATTTATGATCTTATTTAAACTTTCATGAGTAAAAATTTGTACACCTGTTTTTTCATATCGGAAAAAGAGCCATGACTTTGCCTTTTCTTTGAACTTTATTTTTAATTACTTTTAATGTTTATTTATTTTTGAAGGAGAGAGAGACAGAGCGTGAGCAGGGGAGGGGCAGAGAGAGAGGGAGACACAGAGTCCGAAGCAGGCTCCAGGCTTCTAGCTGTCAGCACAGAGCCCGACGCGGGGCTCGGACCCACAAGCTGTGAGATCATGACCTGAGCTGAAGTCGGATGCCCAACCGACTGAGCCACCCAGGTGCCCCTGAACTGTATTTTTAAACAGGGCCAAATGACCCTAGTGTTGTTGGACGGTGTTCACCTCATGTGGACAGAGACTCCGAGAAAAGCCAGGCAGTGTATTGGTATTGAGTGTCATCTCCAAGGACCTGAGTCTCTGGGATCATTTCTTCTGTTTTGCTGTCCGGGGCTATATTATCCTGAGTCAGGTCCTCAGATTTCCTGTTCCTCCTCCTTATTTTTTCCTTTCACTCCAAGCATCCTTTACGTCACATGCTAAATGTCATTTTCTCCAACGGTCTTCTGTGATCCGACAAAGCGCTCCCTTTGACTCTGTCTGTAGGTCACAGCACACACCCCATTCTATTGTTATTGCTTGTTTAAATAAGTGAATACCCAAATGAATGGATCCTGGCGCGAAAGATTCCACAGCATCTTGTATCTGCCTGTTCTGTTGTCTAACTTCAGTGAGAAAACTTCTTGGTCCTAAACCGAATCTTTGTGGAAACATTTTCCTGTCTTCTCTCCCACTGGACTCATCACCTTTTCCCCTTTATTGTGTATTTTCACATGCTTGGAAACCCTTACTAACACCTGTTCCACCATTTCTTTTTCATATTTCCCTCTTTGTCTTTCTTTTTTTCCCCCTCCTCTATCTTCTTTAATAAACCACAGAGCCCACAAAACTACCACATAACTGAACGTGTATTCTCAAATAAACGCTTAGAAGGCAGCAAGACTCCTCGTACATCGTACCTCAGGCTGTTCTCCAGCAGCCTGGGATATTTTGTGGTACATCAAAGGAGCGGGCATCTCCCCGAGGCCACTCTTGGAGTGAACCTGCAGCCAGGGTGCACAGATCTTCCCACCTCCAAAAGAAAACGATGAGTCATCTCCTCCCACCACCACCCCCCCCCCCCCCCAGCTCCACCGCAGGAAGCTAGGAAAGTAAAAGCATTAAAAGCACACTGGGCCCCAGGTCAGCCTGAGCAAATCTGTGCACTTACCCAGACCATTTCTTTATAGTAATAAGGAGAAAGGTGATGATACATTTCACCAATATGCAGACCTCTTTTCAAAGCCTTCCAATTTCACCCCCCGGGGCCCATACACATGTGGTTGGTGGTCACCGAACGTTCTTGGCCTTCCAGCATAGTGGCTGAGAAAATATGGAATCCTGTGTCTTTAAGAACTGAAACTGTGTAGAAACAGGATTTGATACCCTGTAGGAGACAGGAGACTTCCCTTTTGCTGCTCAAGTTTCAACTTCAGTTATCAGGAACTGAGCAGGGGGGGATAGGACCTGGAGCTCAGCAGCACAGGTCTGGGAGGCTGTTGCTTTCTGGAGATGAATACACTCTTCTTTCTTTTTGAATGTACCTCATCACAGTGAAAAATACGTTTAAGAAAGTCCCTGGTTGACTCTGCACGTCCCAAGTGTTCGCTGGAAGAGAGAACACCCCGTCTAGTTCCAGATGCTGGCCGGTCCCAGGATTCCCCGGCGCTGCCCTTGGTCAGGCTGGGTGCCCCGTGGGCATGAGGTGCAACCAGCCCCGGGAGCAGGCGCCACAGCGCCCAGCTCAACGGGCTGGCCAGAGAGCACGCTGGCCGACGGCAGAGTCGAGGGGCCCTACGGTGGAAGGCTTTGAGAGTCACATAGTCCAACCTCCCTTTCTTCACAGCTAAGGCTGTCACAGCCCAGGATGCCAGCAGTGTGGCGCTGAGGACAGTCTGTGCGTGGCATGGTCAGGCCTGTCAGGAATCCAAGTATCTTGACTTCCTGTGGTGTGGCTTTTCGGCCCCTTCCACAGAGTTACCCAAGCCACTGCCTCACACAGGCTGTGTTGGGGGATGTGGTTGTACTGGTGTATCTCGCTTGTCCCCTAAACCCATACACCTGATCCATTCCCCACTCTTCTCTTCCTCCGTGTCTGCAGGCTGATCCCTCCATCCTTCACCCCGTGCTCCCCTGATGGCTAGTTTCCAACTGGTGTTGACCCATGAGAGGCACCGGGAGGAGACCGGAGAGTGAAAGCAGGGAGAGATTGGCAGGCTATTTCTTCCTTGTCCCTCCTGGTTTGGAGCCTTCATTCTGGCAGTGGCTGCTTCCTCTGTGACTATAGCTTCTCCTGCACTGGCAACCCCTCCTGCACAGCTCATTTGCCCTGGGCCTCAGTGGTACCGTCCTCTCCCTCTGCCCCTTCAGGCCTAGAGGCGGTAACAGCTTCCCGCTGATGAAATCCCTCAGCTGCCTCAACATCCCTTGTTGGTTCCCCCAAGTCCTGCCCACATCCCTGTAAATTGTCCCTTCATTAAAGTCTCTTCAGAAGAATCATCAGAGTGGGATCCTGGAACCTGACAGACATGATGATGAAATTCTAAACCAAGGGGCTAATGAAGTCCATGCTAAATAACACTACCACCACAGGCAGCAAAACCACGGAGAAAATGGCTTTGTACTTGCTCAGAGCCTAAGACTCAGTGTCTGTGCAACTAATCAACGCCCAGAGAGCACGTTTCTCACCAGCAGGGCCCCCCGCCCTGGCCCCGGAGCTTAAAGGGTGGCTGGCGTTGGCCCATCTCTGGCACTGCCTCCTGGGCTCTGACTTCCTGGGATCTCTCTGTGGGATGTGCAGAAATTATTCTCTCAACCTCTCTCACCTCCAGTCCCGTGTATACACCCAGTCTGCTCTTTATTTCCCAAAGCCTGGAAAACGAGGCCGTCATCCACACAGCTTCCTCAGCTACAAACTGCAGTTGCCCGGGTTCTGGTTCCACCAAATCCAGTGCTCCCCGAATCCATCCCTGTCTTCCCTCTGTCTTCACTCTGTCCCTATAAAAGCCGCTTTGCCCGGACTAGCAGTTCTCAACCAGGATCAACTGGGGAGTTTTTGCAAATGCAGATGCTTTAACTCTCCTTCCCTCTGCTTCCTAAGGAGATATAAAAAATTTTGACCAGAATAGGATGTATCTTACGACTACCCAGACCCCCCACATTTTGAGTTCCATTGGTTTTGAGCTTCATTTTCTCTTACTTGGAATCCCTTCTTCCCTGGTCTCCTGCCTCCGAAAGCCCGTCCGCACACCAGTGGAATTATCCACCAAAAGGCCAAATCTGAGGAGTTCTTTCCCTTGTTTAAGAAGCTTCCGTAGCTATAACGATAAAAACCAACCTGCCTGGCCAAACAAAGCCTTTTGCCATCTGGTTCTAACCTATCCTTTTAACTTCATATCTGGAGGTACAGAGAGAAAAAAGCAGACAATAGAGGAGCCGAGAGGGGATGGACACAGACAGGAGACGACATTAAATATTTAGGGGCTCCAGCTGCTGAGGCCAGGACAGGAGCCTTGGATCCAGGACTGCCCTACAAGCTGAGAACCCATGAGGTCTTTCTAAGGATTTCCATGAGACGATCTTCTGGATAGTTTCACATGCAACTCCTTCATTTAACTAAATGGGATGAATTTTAGTTCCTTATGATCTGGAAAACCTAAGTAAATCAATGCCTTTCATGAATGTCCCCACCTGTTAAGTATTTAGTCACCTTTCAACCCACAGTTCAAATGGTGTCTCCCTTGAGGAGCTCTTCTGAGTTGGAGTGATTCACTAATTGGAGTGATTCTTCCCTTCTCTCTGCTGTCTCCGTTAAAGCATTGGTTTTGTTTTATTCTTTTTTTTTTTTACTTGAAAAAAAAATTTAACGTATTTGTTTTTGAGAGACAGAGAGACAGAGCATGAGTGAGGAAGGGGCAGAGAGAGAGGGAGACAAAGAATCCAACACAGGCTCCAGGGTCTGAACTGTCAGGTGTCATGACCTGAGCTGAAGTCGGATGCTTAACTGACTGAGCCACCCAGGCAGCCCTCTTCTATTTTAGATTCATTGTATTACTTTTAAAATTCCATGTAAATTTACAATCACCTTGTCAATGTCTAAAATCCATAGTTGTGAAAAAATAAATAAAAACCATAGTAGTGTGCAAATATGATTGCACTGAATCTATGGATCCATTTGGAGAGACTAACATCTTGATAATATTGAGTCTTTCAATCCATGAATGTGGTATATCTATTCATTTATTTAAGCATTCTTTAGTTGCTCTCAGCTTATATATGTTTTTTACATATTCAGTATTTTATAATATTCAATGTAGAAGTCTTACACATCTTTCATTAAATTTACCCCTAAGTATTATATGCTTTCTGATGTTTTTTATGAATGGGATTTATAAGATTATAATTTCCCAATTGTTTGTTGCTAGTGTGCTGGTTTTTGTATATTGACCCTGTATCCTTTAACCTTCTTAAGTTCACTTATTAATTCTAGTTGGATTGGGTTATTTTTAAGATTCCTTGGAGTTTTCTATGTAGCCGGTAAATAGAGAAAGTTTTACTTTTTGCGTTCCAAATTTTGTGCCTTTTCATTCTTTTTCTTGTTTTGTACATTGGCTAAGGAATCAGCACAATATTCAATAGGTGTGTTAAAAGCAGTCATGCTTTCATTGTTACGCTAGGGGAAAGCATTCAGTCTTTCACCACGAAGTATCTTGTTAGCTGTAGGTTTTTTTGTGTTTTTTTGTTTTGTTTTGTTTTGTTTTTTTTCAGAATTACCCTTTATCAAGTTGAGAAGTTCACTTCCATTTTTAGTTTGCTGAGAGTTTTTAGTCATGAGGGAATATTGAATTTTTTCAAATGTTTTTGCTGCATCTATTGAGATGATTGTTTGATTTTTAAAATCTTGTATTCTATTAATATGGTCAATTGCATTGATTTATTTCTTTTTTCTTTTTTTTTAATTTAAATTCAGGTAACTTAACATACACATTGATTTATTTTTGAATGCTGAATCAACCTTTCATTCCTGGGATAAACCCCATTTGGTCACAGTACATTCTTCTTTTTGTATATTGCTGGATTCGATTTGCCAACATTTTGTTAAGAATTTTTGCATCCATCTTCATGAGAAATAGTGGTCTGTGGTGTTTTTGTTGAACTTTTTTGTCAGATTTTGTCATAACGGTTTATTTTTTAATTAAAATTAAATTTTTAATCAAACATAGGCATAATTTTTTCAAAAATCAACTTGTGCTAAAAGGTTTATGGAACAATTAGAATTAGTTTTAGCTACAAATATAGCAGAAAAGCCCAGGGGTGCCTGGGTGGCTCAGTCGGTTGAGTGTCCGACTTTGGCTCAGGTCATGATCTCATGGTTCGTGGGTTTGAGCCCTGCATCGGGTTCTGTGCTGACAGCTCAGAGCCTGGAGCCTGCTTCTGTGTCTCCCTCTCTCTGCCCCTCCTCCACTCATGCTCTGTCTCTCTCTGCCTCTCAAAAATAAAGAAACGTAATTAAAAAAAAATTTTTTAAAAGCCCCAAATACTTGTTCTTAAACAAGAAACATTTTTTTTTTCCCATATAAAAGCTGTTTAAGGTGAAAGGAGTCAAGCTGGTATGGCAGCACCATTGTGTCACCAAAGACCCAGGCTCATTTTCTTTTTCTACTTATCCTTAGGGTCACTTCATATTCCAAGATGGCTGCTGGAGCTCCACTCATCAGGTGCAGCTTCCAGGCCAACAGCAAGACAAAGGGGAAGAAAAGAAAAAGGGTATCTGTCTCTCACTTTTACAGAGACTTTCCAAAGACCCTTTTAATTATGTTTCTTTGATCACAATTTTATCATATGGGCACATCTCGTTGCAAGGAGGGTTGGGAGATATAATCTTTTAGCTGGGTATGTTGTTGAGGATTTGGTTACTAAGGAAGAAGGGGAGGGTGGATACAAGCAATATGCTGAGCAAAAGAAAATCCAGGACACAAAAAGGGTATATACTATATGATTCCACCTAGATGCAACTGTAGAAAAGCCGAGTCTAACTTATAGTGACAGAAAACACATCATTGATTGTGGTATTGATCCCAGGATTGAATAGGATGGGTACAAGGAAACTTTTTGAGATGATGGAAATGTTCTGTGACTCGATTGTAGTGATGGTTATAAAGGTGTATAAATTGATCAAAATTCATCCAAATGTGCACTTATAAATTATATTTATTATACCGTATATAAAATATACCTCAACTTTATTGTTGATTTTTTGTAAGTATGGAAAATCCCAGCACTACAATAAAACTGCTCTTAAATTTTGTTTATCTCCTTATCTTTATGTGACTGAAATGAGAATGCACATAATGACTTTGAATTGTGCCTTTTTCACTTAACATTATGTCATAAAATTTTCCGTGTTGCTATGTTAATCTTCATAATCACCATTTTAAATGACTCTATAATTCTTTGGGAATTGAAAGTGTTATCTATATATTATATATTCGTATATACACTCAGAAAAAAATATATATATTCACACACACAAATATTCAGAAATACCAAATAGTGCACAGCAGAAACTAAGTCTTCCCCTCCAGCTCTGACCTTCAAGGCCCCTTACTTAGAAACAGTGGACAATACAGTTTGTAATATGTACCTCCAGAAATATTCTATGCACATAAAGACCTATATGCGAACACTTCCCCCTCTCCTTTTAGACACAAATAAGACAATACAAGATGCTTGCTGTTTCACATAATACATCTTGGATACACCATCTCGTGTTCACACATTGAGACAGACCTCATTCTTTTGAACCACTGCATAATATTCCAAGGATGGATGTTCTATAATTTACTAAACTAATATTGATAAACACTTAGGGTGTTCCTAGGGGTTTTCTTTTCCTATTACACATGCCACAAGATGTAATGTTGAGGTTTCGACTCAGCTGCCAAGTTAGAGAATACATTCCAAAGGAATTGCTGGACTGTATGAAAAATTTACCACAGAAGTCACTGGAAGCTGGTGACCTGATCACTGAAACTTCTCAGCTACCCCAAGGATAGAAAAGGGTGGAGAGAGAGGAGATTGTGAAGGGCTTTGTGAAGGCTGCCTCCATGCCCTGAAGATAAGAAAAAGAAATTTAACAGGGTAACTCAAGGAGCTTGATATACGTCCCTGCAGTCTGGGGGACTCAGCAAGCCAGGGTCGCCTTCTGCCTGGAAAGTGCTGAGGGGAAGGAATGCTGCCTTATTAGCGGAGAGAGGGGGTGTGGCTGCAGCCTGGGCTCGTCTCATGGGCTCAGGGTTTGTCCCAAGAAAATTACACACGTTTTCCTGTGCAGCAGTTGGCGTGGGTTGTCTTAAGTCAGTGCCAGCCCTGGTCTGCCCTTGTCTTTCTCTGCTGTCAGCTGCAGGCTCAGAAGCCCGGTCTTAGCTCCTTGCTCACGGAACACAGCCTGTTGCCCTCATATCCTTAGTGCAAGTCAGGAGCAGACACTCCTGGAGCCAGGAAATGGACCTGGACACAGCTCTCAGCCTGGCTCCTTGCCTTCGACCCTTCCTCAGCCCTTAGTGTGGTAGCACACCCTGTGGGCTGGGCTGAAACAGAGACCTCGTGGATCACTGTGCTGATCCTGAAGGGGCTTTTCTCTTCCGTTTCTACCACCCGCACCAAAGACAGGCGCTTCCCTTTCACAGGGTGCGTGCAGACCCCCACCCTCCCGCCACCCACTGTCCTCTGGGAGAGTCTGCCTTCTGGGCTCCTTCCCCTCATCGCTCCTCCCCTGCTACAGGCCAGCAGCCAAGGTCACGGCGCACACACCCCTTCGTCGTGTGATCTGTCCTTCCGTGCCTGGGTTGTTCTCTCCCTGCTGCCCCCATTCTCAGCCAGGCCCAGAGCTGGCTGCCTCCAGAACAGAGTACATGGTTAGTGATGACCAGCCGCTGGTGGCATCATTGGAGCACAGCAAACCCTGCAAGGAAAGTCAGTGCCCATGAAGATAATACCCAACCCAGCACCGCTTTTGTAACTTTAACGTGCGCTGGAAGAAGCTGGGCGTCTTGCTAAACTGCAGCTCCTGACCCGGGACATTTTGACGGCTGCAGAGTCTGTGTTTCTAACAAGCTCCCAGGTGATGCCATTGCTGCATCTGTGGGCAAAACCGAGTGGCAGGCACGTAATACATTCCAAAGCCACTGTGATTTGTAAAAACGTCTTTCTTTAGGATCATGTCATTAATTCAGAATGATTGAGGTAGGGAGCACAGCCTGAGTTTTAGAAAGTAGATTCTTTAAATATTGTAGAGTACCAGGGCTTTTGCTTCTTTCAAAGAGATGTATTTTCACTGGATGGGGTGGCAGAGGGTTAAAAAAAAAAAGAGGGTCCCGTGGATCTGCTCCAGTGAAGAGGAAAACAGAGTCACAGGTCTGTTTTCCTGCTGAACTACAGGGCCTTGAAACAGCTTGGAAATGGCCTGATTCTGTCTCATTGGCTAAAATGCTATAACTGGTTACCTTACCCATTGCTTTCTTGGCACCCAGGGCCCTTTTTAGTTTCTATCCCCCTCGTCCTCATGGAGTGTGCTCTCATATATTCATTGAATACATGAACAATGAACTGAATTTGTTTGCTTAGAAATCAGTTTTCTCATAGATGGTAGAAAAGTAAACTTTGGGGGCACCTGGGTGGCTCAGTTGGTTGGGCAACCTCGGCTCAGGTCAGGATCTCACAGTTGCTGGGTTGGAGCCCCGTGTCAGGCTCTGTGTTGACAGCTCAGCGCCTGGGGCCTGCTTGGGATCCTCTGTCTCCTTCTCTCTGCCCCTCCCCCGCTTGCACGCGCTCTCTCAAAATAAATAAATAGACAAAAAAAAAAAAGAAAAGAGAAGTAAACTTTGGTGTCATCCCTACATTGTTGCAAGGTCTGTGCACCATCCGGATTAATGACGCTTTCCCAAGACCTTAGCCCAGGGCCTGGCACCCATTTCCTTCCTGTGCCCCTGCATGCCCGGGGATTACTCAGAGGTAGGTGAGTATGTTTTCCCAAGCAAGGCTGAGCAATCGTCTTCACTGCCCAGCAATGACGGCTTGTAACAGCCTATTTATTATCACCACTCCCTGCCTATGTCAGGTACGGGTGGGGGTAGGGGGGCGGTGCAGGAGGATTGACAGGCAAGTCAAGAGGCTGCTTTCAGAGGCTGCTCAGTAAATTGTTGCAAGGTTTCTCCCTGAGTCATCAGGGCAGGAAAGAGCTTGGAGGACTGGGATTGTCCTACTAGCGGCTGAGTTCTCTCTGGGTGTGAGCAGACACAGATGCCTCTGGCCGCCACCCCACCAGCTGCCGCCTCATTTGCCTGATGATTTACATGCCTGGGCCTTGGACACTCACCCGGAGGTATGTTTCTGGGCTGTTTAGGTAAATGCATGCTTTATGCCTATCTGTGCAAGTGAGGAGTTTTGGGGAGGGATCAAGGATCAGGAAACTCGATTTCTGGCTGTTTCCTTAATTCTGCATTTCTACCAGAGATGCCTGCTGCTGATGCAGGCATAGCCATGAAGTTGGAGCATCTCACTCGAGTCTGCCTTACAAAGAAATTCATGGGGGGTCCTTGGCATTGGAGAGGGGTGCACAAAGAGAGCTGGTGAGCATAACCCTGGCTTTTGAGGAACCGACAACCTGCGCAGGATCAGAAACAAAGCAAGATCCTAAGAATGCTCACGGAGGAACCTCTGTACAAATGGGCTCAGGGGGCATAAGGGCACAAGGGTGGTGACCACGTAGGGGTCAGAGGTACTGTGGCCTGGTAGAAGGCAGGGGTGTGTTAGCTGGGCCCTCTGGGGAGTTAATCTATCCAAGGTCTCTGTTTCCCCTGTATAGCAAGAATAATAACACCTGCCCGCACAGCTGCTTTAAGGATTAAATGAGATCATGGATGTGAAAGACCTAGACCAGCAACTAGCTCTAAATGGCCTTGGTCACAATCATTATTAGTGTTAGTAAGATAAAACTATGGATCAGCCATGGTGCTGCCTTACATATCCCACTTGCCTGCCGCCTTTCCCACTGTGAGGAAGGGCTGCCCTGAGTTCCTGCAGTCCCCCCCGAACCGTGAGTGTTCTTTGGGGTCTATAGTGTCAATGCTGGACAGAGCACAAGGTGCCACCTGCAGCCACCAAACAGGATGGACCAGAATGAGGCTGAGAGGCCCGCTTGAGGGCAACACTTGGGACCTCAGCCTCAGGACCATCCCCAGCCAGCGGGCTGTAACGTGTCGGCGGACCAGGAGGCTGCATGGTGAGTGGGTAAAAGCACAGAGCCAAACGGGATGCAAATCCTGTGCTCTCACCAGTTGTAGGACCTTGGCAAGTTCTTTAACCTCTCTGTGCCTCTGTTTCTTGATCTGCCAAATGAGGGTAATAACAGTACCTACCACACAGGGTTGTTGAGAGAATCAAGGAGGCCAATACATAGGAAGTGCTTGGAACAGTGCCCGGCACAGAGTACACACGATGTAAATGGTAGCTATTCCTATTTAGCAGAGGTCCTTGGATGTGCAAACCTGGGTTTTGTCACTCTCTGATCATTTTGAGGGGGTGACTGGCATGTGTAGGGTAGTATTAGGAGGGGGTGTGGCCAGAAGACTGAGGACAGCCAGGTGGGCGGGCAGAGCCCTCCTTCAGGTCTGTGGCTCTGCAGGGAAGGAGAGGATAAGGTTGGCAGCCGGGAGAGAGGAGGGCACCAGCCTGTCCAAGGTCAAACACTTCCTCTTACTCGTATTCTAGGAGCAGGGAGCTCAGGGCCGTGCCCAGGATGACATCTCCTTGTGCCATAGATAGAGAATGGCTGTGTCTACAGGACCCTTCGGGGGACCACGTCTGTCAACAGCAGCCTGCACTTCCTAACCCGTGGGGCAGCCCCTCAGTTTCAGGATTGGGGCCTGAACCTTACCGTGGTGACATCTGACTTTTCCTAGAATGATTTTCCTTCTTTCCATTTCCTTCTTTACTTAAAAAAGAAAAAAAAACCTTGCTGTGTCATATCTTTTTTCATAAGTCACCTTGGGGTGTTCTTGGAATAGGCAGAGAATAAACATACTAGTTCCTGGAGTCCTTGTTTAGCTTTCTTGAAGTTTTTACAGTATCTATCTATCTATCTATCTATATCTACCTACCTAACTATCTATCTATCTAATATTCAGATTAAAGCCGTGAGAAAGATCCCAAGCCCCCAGTTCCAGGCATATTTACCAAGCTCTAGCTCTGAGGAGCCCTGTTTACAAACCACCAGTCTGCTCCATAGAAACTCTGCAATGCTTAGTATGACAGTTTGATACAAAAAAAAAAGGAAGTAAGATGGTTTCTTAGGACCTTTAGGGCAATTTGCTAACTACTGGTGGACACTAACTGCTAAAGAATGAATATGGGTTAATATCCAATAGGAAAGCACTATGAACAAAAACAAAAGTCCTGTTTACCCTTCTATTATATAAGATAATCATCTGTGAGTTTAAGTAACAATTAGGCCTTAAGTGCTACTGATGGAGTTTAATAATTAAATGAGTCCTGGATGTGAAATGTATAAGAAAGCATTTGAAAGTAGTTTCGGAACTGAATTTTAACTGATGATCATCACAACCTGTCGGCTGCCTCAGTTTCCCCATACACTGAATTCCCTGTTCCTCCAAATGCTCCCACTTTCCCCTTTCTCTCCTTTCATGTTTAACTCTCGTTCCTCAGAACCCAGCTCCTTCATGAAGCCTCTTCTGATCCATCCCGTGCAAACCCTGTAGCATTTTGTCACTCTTAGGCTTCTGTGTATTCAGATGCGGGCCTGGCTCCCTCCCTCCCCCGCCCCCCCCCCCGTCCCCCCCAAAGGAACAAGGTGGTGTCTGAGTCGCTTTGCACACAGTGATCAGCCCACACTAGGGCAGTTCCACCAGTAACAGCTACTGTTCTTTCCTAATTCTGCCCAGTACCTAAGTCAGTGTCTGCTTCTCAAATAATTACAACCTGTATGGTGACGTTGGTATAAAGACAAACATAGTAATATAATGTATTAAAACATTTTCTTTAGGGGTGCCTGGCTGGCTTAGTCAGTAGAACATGTGACTCTCAATCTCAGGGTTGTAAGTTCAAGCCCCACGTTGGGCATGGAACCCACTTAAAAAAAAAGAAAAAAAAACCATTGTCTTTATACCTAAAAATTCATTTTTTTAATCTTGATTAAAAAAAAATTAAAACATTTTTGTAAGTGCCCCCTGAAGTATTATGGGCCCTTGGCACTATGCAGGTGTATAAGGCCACCATTTCCTGGTTTGGCAGACTTGGGCAATTCACTTAAGTCTTCTGTGTTTAGTTTTCTTATTTATAGATTGGCAATGATAATAATATGACCCAGTTTACAAGATTAAACGTTAGCTATTACTTATTTAGTATCGCACAGTCAAAAGTAGAGAAACAAAAGGAAAAAAAAATCTAGATTTCTTCTTATGTTCTGAGCCAACCTCAAATCTAGTTTTTCATTTTATTCTTGGCAAAGACGGACTTCCTATTTCAAAGGAAAAGCGCTATAAAAACAAACGAAATCAAACCCAAAGCTCTTTCCGAAACATCCAAGGACTCTCGCCAAACAGCAACTTGATGAGTTCACAGTAATGAATCAGAAACACACGCTTTAGATTTCCTTCTCAGAGTCCCAAGAGGAAAGCAGGAAGGCGAGGACTTCAGAGAGCAGTTTGCCATGCCAGCCTCACTCTGCCAGCTGAGCGGGAGGTGGGGTCGTCTGAGAACCCCCCCAGACAGCGCCCCCCACTGCCGGGCTCAGCTCACATTTGTCCTGTGTCCTCCCCCAGAGAGCAGGAGGCCCTGGCCAGAAACCAAATTACTATTACCAGGGCACCCCAAACCCAGTATCTGGTTACTGCTTAATCCCTGACCTCTGATCCATTCATTCCTAGCTGCAGGTAGGATTTCTAAGAAAGATTTGGGGGGTAGAGGTGGTACATCTCTGTGGGTGATGTTTTCTAGGAAACTGAGCTAGCTTCCTGAGAGATGTCACAAACTGGAACCTTCCCAGTGGCTGGCAGGGGAACTCTGGAATGACTCAAGTGAGGACCTGAACCAGGAAAGGATGGGTTATGGCCTAAAACCACACCCTTTTCTCATTTTGTCAAACAGCATCCGTTTCAATTACA
This sequence comes from Panthera tigris, assembly GCF_018350195.1. Lineage (NCBI taxonomy): Eukaryota > Metazoa > Chordata > Mammalia > Carnivora > Felidae > Panthera > Panthera tigris. Next base: position 30,916,826 of record NC_056678.1, read on the forward strand.
GCTTCAATAGCACCGCCCCCTCCCTGCCAACCAGGAAGCTTTCCTAAATGAACCAGAAGCCCTTTCCACCCCAGGTTACCCCACCCCCCACCTCCAACACTGTTATTTGCATTTGCATATGCAGTTAGCTTTTTAAAAAAAAATTTTTTTAATGTTTATTTATTTTTGAGACAGAGAGAGACAGAGCATGAATGGGGGAGGGGCAGAGAGAGAGGGAGACACAGAATCGGAAGCAGGCTCCAGGCTCTGAGCTGTCAGCACAGAGCCTGACACGGGGCTCGAACTCACAGACTGTGAGATCATAACCTGAGCCAAAGTCAGCCACTTAACTGACTGAGCCACCCAGGCGCCCCTGAAGTTAGCTTTTTTAGTGACAAGGAGTGATCTCTGAACAGCTTCAGCAGGGCCCTCTGATGGAATCTAATGAGCCGGTGGCAGCTTGTTTAAAGATCTTGGCTGAGGTCTCAGAGCCTGTTTGCCAGGTAATCAGTCAACACACGTGGACTGCTTGTGCATCGTCAGTAAAGCCTTTTTTTGCAGGCACTGGTTTGTGCAAGACAGAGAGACGGTGAGGGGAGCACCCAGCTCTTAGAAATGGAGAAGTCGGGAAGGACAGAAATAGAAGCCCCAAAGAACTCCAGACGTAAACATCTCTGCACTGGCTTGTTCACCTGTGTGACCATGCACAGCAGAGGCAAGAGTTCCACGCTAATCCGGCCGAGGTTCTAGAGCCAGGGTCCTCCCCCTGCCTTAGCAGGCCTTTATATGGAACACATGTTCTCTCCAGTACTGAGTCGAATCAACACGGAGCTTTGCCGCCATCTCCTACCCACCCTAGACATCCCCCCTGCCCTGGGAAGCAGAAGGGGCTCCCTGGCCTAGAGGTGAGTAAAAAGCTCTAGCTCTTATCACTCAAAATTGGACACCACTTGCCCCACGGCAGAGAAGGGGGGTGGTCACTCAGCAATTGTAATGGCAGGTCCACGCAAGCACCCACCACCTGGAGAAGACAAGATGGAGGAAGAACCGTAGCCAGAGGCTGTGGTTTGCGGCGATCCGCTATGACCCGCTTTAATTACTGTGTATCAGGCCCGGGGCCAGTGCTGGGCCTTCTGAACACAGAGATATCCAAGACAGCCCTCTGGCCATCAGATATCCTAGATGAAGTCAGCCCCAAACCCAAGGCTGCCTGGACGAAATGCCAGATGACTGGTGCACGCCAGCAATAAGAACACACCAGTAAGATCAGTGGAAAAGAAATACCAATGGTAACATTTACTGAGCACTTACTACATGTCAAGCACTATGCTCCCTGGCTTACATATATTTAATTTTTCCAGCAGTCCGTGGGGTGGGTACTAGAATTACTCCCATTTCATCTATGAGAAAAGTGAGGTTCAGGAGATGAAAGAGCTCCGCCTGGCGGCACACAATTTTATATGTCTTTTTTTTTTTTTAATGTTTATTTATTTTTGAGAGAGAGAGGCAGCATGAGAGGGGGAGGGGCAGAGAGAGAGAGAGACCCAGACCAAGAAGCAGGCTCCAGGCTCTGAGCTGTCAGCACAGAGCCCGAGGGGGGTAGGTGGGCTCCAACTCACAAGCCGTCAGATCATCACCCGGGGCTCGAACTCAAGCCACAACCCACAAGCCGCAAGATCATGACCCGAGCCCAAGTCTGACGCTACACCGGCTGAGCCACCCAGGTGCCCCTACAATTTTAATGGCAGATACAGGATTCGAACTCAGAGTTCCGCCTCATCAAGTGCGCCTGTGCACAAACGTACCCGTGCATGCTTTTCTTAAGTGATGGGAAAAGACTTTGGGAAAGCAGGCGCCGGGACTCTGACTCCTATTTGTAACTGATTTTTGACATAAAGAAAAAAACTTCGATGGCTGTTTTAAAGTCGGAGGGTGCCTGAGGGTGAAGAGATCATGTGAATTGTAATTAAAAATTTTTCTTAAGATCGAAGTAGAGTTGGCATACAATGTTGTTTGTATTCGTTTCAGGAGTATAGCCTAGTGAGCGGACAATTTCATACATTACTCAGTGCTCACCATGATTAAGTGGAGTCACCATCTGCTACCATGCAATAGTATTGAGCTGCAAAGAGGTCATTTCTGAGGCTTCGTTTTGCAATATTTAAAATCCTCGCCTTGGGAGCGGGCTGAAATGACGTGTAACGTGGGAGGGCAGTGGGCTGGGACCGGCCGGCGGCGGGGAGGCGCTGGGGGACAGAGGGAGGGAGCGAGAAGCCGCTCGGCCCGCCCCGGGGGCCCTGCCTGGGAGTCCCGGCGGAGTCCCTGCCCCGAGGGGTCTAGCTTCCCGATCGCGGCCGGCAGCGGGAGGGAGCGGGGAGTCTCCTCCACGACCGTTTTCCGCGACCTGGGGGTCCCTCTCTTGGGGCCGGCCTGATCCGGTGGGTGCTGGTCTCCGGTCCTCGGAGCTGGTGTCAGGCCAGCCCCGGAGTCTCCTGAACCACAGCGCCATCTTGTGGCCGCGGACGGGGCGCGCCTGGGCTCCTCTGGCTCGGGTACCCGGAGCTCTCCGCCCCTGCGCTGGTGGGCCCCCACAGGCTTCCTCCTGGTGCAGGGAGCCCACGGGGGAAGTGGGTCTGGGTGCCAAGATCTGCCTGGCTCGGAGAACTGCCTTCTCATAATGGAAGCATAATGGAAGGAATGATCCTTAGATCCGGGCAGGCCAGACCCCTGTCCCCTTGATTGTGAGCTTTTGTCCCCAAGCCTCTCTTGACCTCCATTTTCTCACCTGGAAGAGGGTGTAGTAACACTGGGTGGAGATTAAATTACAAATCCCTTAGAGCAGTGTCTTCAGCAGGAGCTCAATACGTCATCGATGGTGTCGTTGTCCTCCGTCACTGCAACAGGTCTCAATGCTGCGGACACTCATGATTGGCAGATGGCAGGTGCTCTGGGTGCACTGCAAACTAGCAGTGATGCCTTCTGAATGCCAGCTCGATAGTAGGACAGCCGTAGCACTAAACATTTGCCTCTTTTCATAAAAGGTAACAGTCTGGTTGGTCTTGCACACCATGTAAAAGTATCTGGCTGTCCTATTCTTCAGCCCAGAAGAACGTTCCATCGTCACAGTCACTCCCGCCTCCCACACCTGCCCGTAGGAGGCCCTCTTGGAACAAAACTGTCCCACTCCTGGTAGGCATCGCCGTAGCGAGGAAAAAAGGGCATAGTGTGGACCTGGGGCAAGGTACTAACTTCACCAAACCTTGTTTCTCATCTGCAAATCGGAGATATTAATTCCTACCTCCGAAGGCTTTTTTTTTGGGAATTAATTGAGGTACTCATGTAAAACATGTAGAACAGTGGATTTAGCATGCATTAGCATCAGCAGAGAACTTACTGAAATACTAGTCATTGGGCCTCACCCTCCGTTTTTCTGGGGTGAGGCTCAAGAATTTGCATTTCTAATTTGCATCTCTGGAGATGTTGGTACAATCTGTCCAGGAACCAAACTCGGAGAAAGGCTAATCCAGCACATAGTAGACCCTCAATTAACGTTCACTGCCATTCCCCAATCACCCAGGTATGCATTAAAAGGAAGAATGAGGAAATATGGGCGAGTATTAACCCGAATCCAACTAAGTGAAAGTTGCAAACCCTGCACCCGGCTAGTAATAGGAACAGCTCAATGTAACAAAGGTTAATTGAATGTCTTCTTCTGTTCATTTCTTTCACGTGCTTTGCTGGGCGGTGCTTCACTCGTGCTCACCATCTCATCTGAGGCTCCTCGCCGTCATGCGAAGGGCATCTCACAGAGGCGAGGTGACTTGCTCAGGGGTTCAGAGCTCTGGGAGGCGAGGCACAGACTCGGCTGGGGTTGGACTATGCCCGGGGCCCTTTCCAGCTGCCCTCAGACACACGAGCATGCTTATAGAGGCTGGCTCTGCTGGCCCATGTGCTCACCCGGTTTGGGGTCAAGGGCCGAATGGTCTCCCCTAGCCAGGTTCTTTGACTCTCTCTCTCTCTCTCTTCTCACCCATGGGATGCTGAGTACTTCCAGAGCATGAGTTGTGTCCTGACCTCTGGCTGCTTGCTCTGGGCCCCCAGGCCCCAGCAAGAGGAGGAGGCCTATGGGGTTTGGGGTAGAGTCAGCAGTTCTCCCCCCCCCTCCCTTGGCATCCAGACACTACCCAGGCCCTGTGGGTCTCAGAAGGAGTCCCCTTTCCCCATCCCGGTATACGAGAGGCCACAGAGACCTGGTCTGAGCAACACGTGAGCGAGCCACCTTGAGGTCTAAAAGGAGCTGCTGCCCTCCCCGACTCAGCCTGGAGGGGGGAGGGGTGGAGCACTGATTGCCTGGACTCCAGGACACCAGGGTTCCCAGATTGAGTTCCTATGGTTGGTAGAAAGAACAAGGCCTTTAGAACAAAAGAGCTGGTTTGAACAAACCCCAGGTTTCTGCTGCCAAAACAGCTAGGCAGGCTTTAAAAAATCTCTCAATTTCTTTGCCTGTGCTTATTTCCTTTTCTGCAAAAACGGGCTGAGGAGGACCTGCCTCCCAGAATTGCTGTGTGGCCTGAATGCCAGCTGTGTGTTCAAGATGCTGGCACCTAATGAGCCATTCTTCCCCTTTGACATCCATCCCCGTCCCTACGGTCAGCCTGTCCCTGGGGGTACACAGGCGGTGAGCCCAAGTCCCTGCCTGCTGGGAGCTTCTACCCCACAGCCTCGCCCAAATAGGACTAAAGCAGAAGGTCTGAGACTGGATCTGACTGGGGGTGTTGGGTACCGGAGACGAGGCCGCTGGTCCAAGGGACGGGCACCCGGTGTGTGAACCCTGCAGCCGGGGCACGAAAGCTGGGCTGGAGTCAGAGCAGGTGGCTTGGTAATGGTTTTCAGGGCTTTGCCTTGGAGGTGTGGAGAGCCATGTGACTCACTGCTGTGCCAGCCAGGGAGACTGGAGGCTCCTCCATCCGGCAGCCTCTGCCCTTGGCACCTTCCATTTCATGTTTGTTCGTTCGTTCATCTGTCCCACAAATCCTTGTCAGAAACCCCGAGTGTGCTGGGCCCTGGCAACACAGGCCTGGGTGATGAAGACGGACTCCACTCGGGAAGGACTGAGGTGGGTTACCTCCCATTCGTCCCCGCTTCTCCTCGCCGGGCCATGAATGAGGGTGAAGGTAGGCAAGTAGGAGCTTTCCTTCAGGTGCCCGGGATTCACCCCTTTTCTCATGGGGTCACAGGGAAGGCCTGATGGAGGAGTTTCTGAGGCTAACTGGTCTGCTCTGGACTCCTGCAGAGATGTGGATGAGAAAGGAAGAGGCATTGAAGGTTATGCCTGGGGGACGCGGCTATGGGACGGGCTTTAAGGGAAAAGGGGTCAGTTTGGTTCCAGTTCCAGTGTTTTCTTAAGTTTCTTTTCTTTTAGAAGATGAAAAGGGAGTCCAGAAGCCCAGGGTGGGGACGTTGATGGATAAGAGGGAGGGTGGAGAGAGGGCAAACGCTTCTGTGGCCCCAGCTGCCTCTAGTCTTCCTTCCCCATTTCTCTGTCTCTGTCTCCCCTTCTTCTCTGGCCGTCACCTCTGCTCTCTTGTCTCCTCAAAGCCTCCCCCTCCCAGATTATCTCTGAAGCCCCGAGGAATCACTGAAAACTACAACGACCCTCAAACCTGCTCCCCACCTCTGCATCTGCTATCCAGATTTTGCTTCAAAGTTTTGTCCCTGACTCACAACTAGAAAAGAACTCCTGATGAGAAAAGAGAGAGAGAGAATCTGGGGATTTCAGTTGGAGAGTGGAAGGAGCCTCCTTCGTGCTCAGGTGACGGTGACTCTGCACTGTGGCTAGTGAGCTGTCAGTGGGATATCACCACCGACCCCAGACCCCACACCAATCCTGCTAAGTGGGGAAATTGGCTCTTTGAGGTCTGATTAAAGGCTAAGTGACACAGGGTGATAGTTAAGTGACTTGTCTACGGGTATTAAATAAAGATTAGTTCTCCTGTCCATTTCCTCCTCCAACTTTCCTTGGAGGTGCCAGATATTCCTAAGACCCCTCTTGTCGTCTCTGTGGCCATGGACCACCTTCAGGCCTCTTGCCCAAGTGCCAGAGCTTAGAGGTGGTTAGAAGTTTTGGCGTAAGAAACCTGGGTTCTTATTAGCTGTGGGAACTTGGCCAGGGCTTAACTTCTCAGAGAGTTAGTTTTCTCATCTGTAAAATGGGGATAATAATAACATTTCCCATTGGGAGGCTGTGAGGAATAAATGAGATAATGAATGTGAAGGGCTTAACATGTTGCCTGGTAGACAGTACGTTCTCAGTGTATGTTGGCCAATAATAATGGCAATAATATTTCCACTTGGATGGCCTGCAAGCACCTTGTACTCGGTAGTTCTTCCCTACAAACCAGCTCGCTGGACTCACTTTTTAGTTTCCTTCCATGGAGTCAGCATCCCTCCATCGTGTCCTTGGGAACTTGGCCACTTGGATTCTACTTTGTTCCTTCCTCATGATCGGTCTACCATCGCCCCCATGCCCAGGCTCAGCCCTTCACGGGTCTTCCCTGGGACTCCCTGACCTGAGTCCCCTCATTCAATCCCTCCCGCAGCCATCAGATTTAGTGTTTGGATCATGCGACTCTCCTCCTCAAGAACCTCTAGGGACTCCTTGGCCACCACTATAGGTGACTGTCCACTCCTCACCCTGATGGCTGTGGTCCTCCACTATGGCCTGACATACCTCCCACCCTCCTCCCTGCCCTCTCCCTCCCCCAACTTTTTCCCTTGGAAGGATGCAACTGTCCCCACTGCCCTCCTGCTCCCCTGTGTGTGCCCTGCGAGCAGGACAGACTCGCAGAGACTATCCTGCATAACAAAAGGAATCTTTCGTTGCTGCCCTCGACCCACCAATAAACCTGGTCCACTTATATTTGTCAAGGTCTCCAGAGGAATGGATTTAATAGAAGGTGTATCTATAATCTATGATCTATAATCTATACACATGCTCCTGTCCAAAGACTGTCTGTGGTAGAACCAGGAAAAGCCAATACTGCAGATGAAGACTGAAGGCAGTTGGCTGGAGAATTCTCTCTCGCTCAGGAGAGGCTGGTCTTTTTATTCCATTTAGGACTTCAACGATTGGATGAGGTCACCCAATAGTACTCAGAGTCCACCGATTTAAATGTCCATCTCATCCCAAAACACCTAGAACAATGTCTGACCAACTATCTGGGCACTGGGCAGTCCCGTCAGGTTGACACATGGAATTAACCATCATACCACTTTCATCCCTCTCAATGTCTACCCTCTTGAAAGGGTCACATCCACCTTGATGCGTCTCCCAGGAACATTTACACTGTAGCTCTAATGGTGGAACTTTAGCACTGCTTTCCCGGGCAAAGGAAGCGTGATTTGGGGTGGCAGCTGCGGGACGGCGGGGGGGTGGGGGTGTTCTTCCTGAAGCCTCTGAAGAGATCACAGCACAATGGCATCTCTGCCAGCTGGTGGCTTTCTATGACCAATGTCCCCACTAGGTCTGGTTCACTCTTTTGCAGATTGGCAGAGTACAAGAGTTAATTTCTAGCCTCTCTTCAAGCTGACTTTGATCCAAACACAGTGGCAAGAAAAATTGTGAAGTAGACCAAAATACAGGGTATGAGACCAACCAAAACCACAAAAAGAGAACCCTGCTGCCAGGCCAGTGAGGAAACAGGAGATTCCAGAGGCTCAAGAGGCTGGGAAGTGGAACCCAGGGCGAAAGTGTGTACGTGTGTGTGTGCGCGCGCGCACGCGTGAGCCCTGACAGAAAGAGCTGGAAACACATCTCGCCCTTCCTCAGGCTCTGAGGTCTCAGGTGTCTCTGGCCACAGACCTGTCCAAGCCCAGCCCGTTCTGCCCTTCTTTTTTGCCCCTTCGCCCACAACTCTCAGATGCCAGGATTCAGGATCTGTCCCCATGGGTGTCGGCCAGTGCCCCTGACTTAGGTGCTCAGTCTTCAGGGTGTTGGGGAATTGCCATGGGGTAGGACTAAGGAGGCCCATGTTCTTCTTCTGGTTCTGCCTCCACTTCTGCTTCAGCATCTTCTATTAAAAAGTGACTCGAAGCTAGCTGATCTCCCAGGTCTCTTCTAGCTCCAACGATGTGTGATTAATTATTTGGGAAAACAGTGAGATTCGGTGAATCAGTATGTGTAAATGTTTCAGTTGCAAATAACACAATACTTGGAATAAAGAACTAAATGACAGGGGCTGACTCATTAGCAAATCCACAGAATACAGGAAGGTGGTTCTGGGATTGGTGTGGTGTCTCCAGGAGGTCATGAAGGGCTCAGGCTCTTTCCATCTTCTCTTTCCATGCCTTCTTTGGGGCTTCTGCTATGTCCCCTCATGGTGGCCAGATGGCTACAGGGGCTCCAAGCTTTCCTTCTCAAGCAGGAAGAAATGGGGGAGGGGCACAGCCTTTCCAGCAGGGAAATCTTTCCCAGAAGCTTCCATCTAGCAGCTTCCTCTTGGGTCTCTTTGGCCAGAACTGGGTCATAGGTCTAGACCAATCACTGGACGGGAGGATGGGATTGACTAGTCATGATCCATCCCCTTGGAACAGGTGGATATATGAGCAAATGAAACCTTGGGGTTCTATTAGCAAGAAAGGGGTGGAGCACCTGTTGGCTGGGCTACCGATAGTGCCTGCGGCAACCGGGGGAATGATTTTAGGAGCAAGAAACAGAAACAGCATCTGGTTGTTATAACCAGAAAGGGAATTTATCGGAAAGAGGTACAGGGTGAGTCTGCAGAAAGAAGCAGGAAGCACAATAAATACTTTTTGGCCGGCCTGCTCTGGACCCCTCATCACTGTGAAAGAATTCTAGTGCCTCTGCACTTTGTGCCACTCGTTCAACATTGAAGTCTTGGGGCATGTTGTACTGAATCGGGCCGATGACACGGACACCTGGGTGCGTAGAGGGGCACCTGGTTTGGTCTCCAGCGTAGCCACCTACCAAGACCTTATACACTGGGAGATTCCCCTTCAGTAGGAAAGAAAGTGTGGGACGGTGTCCAGCCAACGCAAAGCCAGACAGCCCAGCTAATATCTAAGAATTGGAAAAGCCTCTATTAAGCCTGCAGTTTGGGGGATGCAGTACATGGGAAGGCAGGGTTGGGCTTGTTTATGTCCACCAGGATTAATTACCGGGAGGCAAAGTAATACTTAGATGTTTCATATCATTTTGCAAGTCTTTTTGACCGTGGGGTAAGTTTAATTTCATTGTAACACTGACACCTGTTTATGTCAGCCAACTTTGCAGTGCGGTTAGCTATTCACACCTTCAGGGAAATAGATATGGTTAAAAACAAACAGCAGACATTGGAAAGGAACAGTATCGGCGAGGAAGCTGGGCTGGGGAGCCGTGTGGTTAGTCAACTGTTGCTGTCGTTCTTGTTGGGTACAGTATACTTTATTGATGGTACATGATAAGGTACGGGAGCTGCTTCTCCGCCAGGGTCTTCTCTGACGGGCCACCAAGAGAGGGTAGTGATGGGAGCAGAGGCTCCGTAGGGGCACCAATTCCATCTGGTTGAATTGGCTAGACAGAGAGAAGCAAGTGGTCTTGGTTCTGTTATATTGAGGCACAACTTCTGGTCATCCGCCTGACCTCCAGTTGCACTTGGGTGGCTCAGGCCGTGAAGCGTCCTGCTCTTGATCTCAGCTCAGGTCTTGATCTCGGGGTTGTGAGTTCAAGCCCCATGTTGGGCTCTGTGCTGGGCATGAAGCTTGCTTAAAAAATAAAAAAAATAAAATGAGTCAAACACAAGCTCACACAGCATCAGTCTCAACATCCCTGAACACAAGATTCCAGGTCTGGGATGGATGGAAGTTTGGGGCAAGAGAGCTCCCAGCCAGTGATGTGCATGTGCACACATGCGCGCGTGTGTGTACACACACACACACACACACACACACACACACACACACACACACAGCATAAACGCATGTACGTGCTCAATGCCCCCAGCCAGGGCTGACCTCCTGCAATGTGCATTGCGGTGAAATTGAATCCTGATGCCACACCAGTGAGCACTGAGAGCCCCTGGCAGGCTGCTCCTGGATCTGGAGAGGGCAAAGCCACAGGATCTGTTGAGGTAGGTGATGGACTGGATTTTAATTGGTACTAAGTGACCTCTTTGCTGGAGGCTTCAGGGTAGGATTTATCCTTACACTTAGTAAAGGAGGTCATCGCGTAAGGAATATCAAACGTCTTTTCCTGCATCCACTACAATTTAGACTTTTCAAATACTTCAACCCTTCCCCTCGGTGCACACTCAACATGGGCAAAGAAACTCAACAACAGTCATTATTGCAATTATCTAGAAAGAAACATTCTCTTATCAGTTAAACTCTCAACTCGAATATTCAAATCCAATCACTATGCGATTTTAATCAACTGTTGCTGTTGTTCTTGTTGGGTACAGTATACTTTATTGATGGTACATGATAAGGTACGGCTCCCCAGTTCCCCCTCCTTCTTCAGGGGAGTCTGGGATGGAAACTGTGTAGAGGTTAGGAGATTCTCATTGTGTTTGGGGATGAACTGGGGCAAGGACTCCCCAGCAGCTGAGCACCTTTCTCATCTATTGCTTTTACTGGGGCTGGTGGTCCAGGGGGCTCTTACTCCTTAGAGGCCATGTAGACCATCAGGGCCACCACTCAGTTGCTAGAGCCAAATTCACTATCATACCAAGAAACAAGCTTGAAAAAGTGGTCATTGAGGGGAATGCCAGCCCCAGTATCAGAGGTGGAAGAGTCAGTGCCACCGTTAAAGTTGCAGGAGACAACCTGGTCCTCGGTGTGCCCCAGGATGCCCTTGAGGGGGTCCTCTGATGCCTGCATCACCACCTTCTAGATGTGACTGTATTTGGCAGCTTTCTCCAGGTGGCAGGTCAGATCCACAACATTGGGGTTGGGGACACTGAAGGCCATTCCATGATCTTCCCATTCAACCAACTCAGGGATGACCTTGCCTACAGCATTGGCAGCACCAGTGGAAGCAGAGATGATGTTCTGGGCAGTCCCTCAGCCATCACATGGTTTCCCAGAAGGGCCATCTGTGGTCTTTTGGGTAGCAGTGATGGCATGGACTGTGGTCATGAGTCCCTCCACAATGCCAAAGTTGTCATGGATGACCTTGGCCAGATGGGCCAAGCAATTGGTGGTGCAGGAGGCGTTGCTGAAAATCTTGAGTGAGTTGTCATACCTCTCTGGTTCACACCCATCACAAACATGGGGGCATCAGCAGAAGGGGCAGAGATGATGACCCTCTTGGCCTCACGCTTCAAGCGAGCCCCAGCCTTCTTCGTGGAGGTAAAGACCCCAGTGGATTACACAACATCTTCAGCACCAGCATCACCCCATTTGATGTTGGTGGGATTTCATTCTTGGAAGAAGTGTATGGGCTTTCTATTGATGACAAGTTTCCTGTTCTCAGCCTTGACTGTGCTATTGAAATTGCAGCGGCTGGAATCGTACTGGAACATGAAGACCATGTAACTGAGGTCTATTAAGAAGTCACCGATGGTGACAATATCCACTTTGCCAGAGTTAAAAGCAGCCCTTGTGACCAGGTGCCCAATATGGCCAAATCCATTTACTCTGACCTTCACCATCGTGTCTTGGGAACATGGCTGGCACTGCACCAGAAGATGCAGCTGTCTGTCGAACAGAGAGGAGCAGAGAGCCCAATTTTAATCCTCTTTAAAACAACTTCTTCCCTCAGATTATCAGGTCCATTAAATATAAGCCTCCTGAGGGACCATCACAAAGTCTCTTATCAGGAGCTCTGGGGGAGGTGCTCAGATCACCAGGCCTGAGGAAGCTCTGGACCCTGGGCACAGACAAGGAGGATTCAGAGAAGGGGGAGATGGGGAGCCCTCCCTCCTGCCATCTGGAGTCCTCTGTGACTCAGTCTCCTTCAGCTGAAACTCCCCCATTGCCCACAAACCTCACGCTCAGCCAATTTGTGAGCACAGGCTTGCAAGAAACGAGCACTAAATCAAAGCAGTTTTCCTGAATCAGGAAAATGATGAGCACATTCCAAACCTTTACAGGCTTTTCTTTCTTCGTTTCTGGAGAATTTAAAAATAGATCTGGAGATGACTCTTTGCAGCTGAATTCCACAGGCATGATATCCTCTTTCCACAGTAGAGATGTAAGGAAAACAGCTGACTGGAAAGGCCTTTCCTTGATGTCATTAATTGTCCTCCAGGTCCTATGTTAGGACCTCAACTACTAAGTGGCAGGCACCAGTGTTTGGGCAGGGTCAGCCCTGGGCAACAGCACAGAAGACCCTTCCATTCTCTTCTCCCCTCTTTTCCTTGGTGTACCCACTCAACTTGCCCTCTGTTCTTTCCCACTGCAAGGTACAGTGGAGTGTATCTCCAGTTTGGCTCATCTTCAGCTGCACCTGGGGTGTGTGGAAACACAGATTGCTGAGCCCTGCCCCTGGAGAGTGATTCAGGAATCTGTATTTTAGGAGCATGAATGTGTATTTTTAACTATTCCCTTGGTGATTCCGAAGATCAGCCCAGTTTAAGAAACACTGGCGTAGTGCTATGAGCAAGGACTTCGGAATCAAAGACAAAGTTGAGCTCAAACTTAACTTCTGCCACTGTGGCCAGGGACCATTACAAACCTTCTCTGAGTCTCAATTTACCCATCTGTAAAATACGAAACTTGAGTAAAGTAATATATTTTAAATTTTTTCAGATTGAAAATCGTTGTTCTTCTTCTTCCCAAATATAAAATCAGATTCTCCCCAAACAACTCATTAAGCCAGGGGAGAATCAACAATAAGAATCATGTTGATAAAAAGAAAAGGACCATACCTGCCTGCCACCCTACCCTCCATCTCCACCCTATCCCATCTGGGAGAGCACAGGGCAGAGGTCATGACTTCAAGCCTCTCAAGCAGCTAGTGGAGGTCTGATGCTGGGGCCCTAAGTGAGTTGGGGCAATCCTGGGTGGATGAAGCCCTGGTGGGCTGAGCAGGCAGCAGGATTCTGAGGTCTGTCAGTGCTTGTTGGTGGGACACAGGTTGTCACGTACTCCAGGTGTCCCAGGAGTGTTGGGCCATGTGAATGCTGGTGGCTAGCACAGCTGTGCCAGGAATGACTGGTCATAGGCAGGTACCTGCTATTCCCTGGTTCACTGCTGCAGGCACCATGCCCATGTTATATAGGAGGTACTCATGATTTTTAAGATCCTGGAACTATAATGGGCATATATTAAGGGCTCAATAAATATCGGTTCCCACCAAGTCCTGCATTACAAGGAGATATAGTTGACTAATAAGACTAATAAGATCTCTCTCTAGAGAGATCATCATTTTAAGGGAGAGAGACAGAGTGTGTTAAGACCGAGGACAAATCCTTGAATGTAGAGAATGTAGAGAGGGAAATGTCAGATGTGGGTAGCAGGGGAGGTCTTCTAGCCCCCACAAATTATACTTCCAGGATTTCCTATCTCAATAGAAAATTTAAAAACCTTTTACTCCTTCATTGCCAATAATCCTTCTCGTCAATAATCCTTTGTCTCCTTCTCTTTTAAGAATCAGATTGTGCCGATTCTATCATGCCCAAACTACTGGTCAGTCTTAACTTATATTTAATAGACTAACTGCCTGTGGAGGAAAGGTTGACTGATTACATATGTTTCTTCTTGCCGTGATCAGAGTGTTGTGCTTGTATGATGTTGACTCAACTCTCTTTGACTTGTCATAGGGATGATGGGATGCAGTGGTGAGTGGCAAATCATGATGGCTTTTGCATGCTTTGATGATGGCCATGGCTGTACTCAATGTCCTCCAAATTCATAGCCCCCACACCCATGGAATGGAGCCTCAGGTGAAGGTGGGGAGGACCCTTCTTGGCATGAACGATAAAAGGGTTTCTCCTTGCTCAGTAGGTAGTACGCAGTCAATCAATATTTGTTGATTGCTTCCTTGATTTTGTTCTAAATCTTTAAATTTCTTCTAAAATCTTTAGGATTCTAGATTTTGGTTGTAGGAGAAGCATGGATGGGGAAGAAGTGAACTGTGAGATTAGATAATATTTTATAGTTCAACTTTTATATTTCTGCTATATTGTGTAGCAAGAAGGCTTAACGAGAAAGAATGGTCTTTGGAGTTTGGTGGACTTGGTTTCAGATCTTGCCTTCACCAGGTAGTTAGTCCAGATAGGCTAAAATCTCAGTAGCTTCAAACAGTGAAGATTTATTCATCCAAGTCGGAGTCCAGTGCAGGTGGCAGAGGGCAGGGTGAAGGGTGCTCTGCTCCACTGAGTCATTCAGGGACCAAGCTCCTCCCATCTTAATCATGTGGCTTTGTGGTGCCTGGGCCATCCAGATAGTGACAGGAAAGGGGATGAAGGACCATCTGCCAGATTTTTATGGGCCAGGCCTGGAAGTGGCAAAAAATCATCTCTGTCCCCATTTCATTGGCCAGAACTCAGTCACTTGGCCAGTCTTTAACAACAAGAGGGCTGGGAAATGTAGGTGAACATGTGCTTAGAAAGAAAAGGAGAATATGGATATTATTCTGCCACAGGTGTGTGATCTTGGGTAAATGACTTCAATTCTCTTAGCCTTAATCTCCTCACCTGTACAATGGGAAGGTTCTGTATCTAGTGGGGCTGTTATAAGACTTGAAGGATATGATATACATAGCATGCTTGATATACAAGTATGCCCTTCTCTTTTAAGTGTACAAATCAGCACTTTTCTCTTCCTCTGGGTAAACCCAAACACTAACTGGTTGGCAGTTGGGCCTCAGTAAGCTTTCTACCTAGTTAAGAGAACATGGATGAATACTCACTGCTCCTTTTCACCTGGGGGTGAAGGGCTTAGTCTGAATGATTTCCTCGCCAGGAATTGGTGAGTGGTCACTAAATCTTGGGGAAGTTGTCTTCAGGTCTTTTCATGGTGTGTGTTAAGGGTTTGCTGGAGTATTACCTTAATATCTAGGAGCTATTTATTTGGAGGAAAATAGCCAGAAAAAAAGGTACTTCCATAGTAGCATCAGACATTTATGTTAATATAGGTAAAAACATTCTGATGAGAATGAGTAGACTGTTGGAAGTATTTTGGAAAATTCTTTCCTTCTTTTGAAATCTTTAAGAAAAGGGCAGTGTCTGCCTTTTGAAGTTATTCAGAACATCTCAGTTTAGGGTCAGAAGAATGGACTGTTGCTTCTGGGGCCACTTCCTCTCCCCTGTTCTTTCTCAGAGTGGTCCTTTTCTCTCTCCTCCTGGAAATGAGGTGCCTAAGCCTTTGTGCCTGGGTTGACCTATCCAAGAGATATCCTCTGAGGTCTTCTTTATATGAATATCCAGACTCCCTAACCCTCCAGGTCAGGTTCCAGAACATTCTGTTCAGTTCACCAGTCAGACCCAACGAGGAACAAGCAGAAGAAGGTCAATGTAGGAGATGTAAGGGGAGAAGATAATAGTGGGAGGTTGTCATGGGAAGCGGGATATAAACAAAATGCCTGTTTCCAAAGATGCCTTAATGTCCTGTGTTCTCTGCTCTCCAAGACGTACACTGTAGGGTGGTTGCGGCAGGGCGAGGAGCTGAACGCCAAGCTCAGCTCCAAGAGAGGAGAAAGGGGGAAGGTTTGGTGGCCAGATGCTTTTCCTTCCTCTGACTTTTGCTGGGTCACTTAGAAACGACTAGGAAACCCAGACTGTGTTCCTTTCTCTGAATGCCTTCCAGCTATGTCCCTCCCCAACCCCTAACTGGAGGCCACACTATTTTTACATTTCTCTTGGGAAGTAGATTCCAAAATTTCTGTAAGTCTTCCCGTCAGCGGAGCCTCTGATTTCCAGTAAATTCAGGGTCGCCTAGTTTTCTATATTCATTTGCATTCGTTTGCATAAAATTAGCATGCTTCTGAGTCCCGGACTCTGAGTCAAAGCAACTCAGAGAATTAATGCAAATGGGCTCCAGCTTTTGTGCCCCACAGAGGTGGCAGAGAGAGGCAGCCTCGGCCTCAGAGAGAGCAAGAGTGGTGGCCCTGACTTGTAGGCAAGAGGTTTTGCCATCCACTTGACCTGTAGATCCTCACTCTGGGTCCACTGAGAACTCTCAGGGGGCCTCTGTTTTCCACACCCTGAACCTTCACCCTCAATGTGGTAGAGCCTAGCAGAGGGGATTTGAGTCATGAAGCAAGCTTTGGGGGTTAGTTTTGGTGGGACAGGAGTGGGTGAAGAGGGATCCTCAGATCCGAGTAACAGTCAGAAGGAAGCAGTGAAGTCAGAGTCGGGGATGGAAGGAGGGATGACAGAGAGCCTCACTGGACATGGAGACAGACCAGGGAGGGGAGCCTTGGGGTAGGAAAAGGAAAGAGGGGAGAGGGAGCAGGAATGGGTGGGGAAGTTCTGTGTGGCTAGTTAGATTGGAGAGTGATCATCTGTTATCTAGGAAGTTAGTGGTCACAGTTAGTGGGGGAGTGGCGGGGCAGATTTTCTGGAGCCCATTCCTTTCCTTTCTCTTAGACAAGGGTTTCTTGCTGGGCCCGGAAAGTCATCCCTTGGGTCTGTCCAGGGATGGTCTGAGGTGTCACAGCCTGAAAGTGCCTATGACAGATTTTTTAGCGGTCCCAGGTAAGACAGATGTCGGCAGTGTGGAACTAGAAGGAACAAGCCACTCTGCCCACATATGCACCTCATTCCTCCAGTGGCCAAGACACCCTGGGCCTGAGTGAGAGGCAAGGAGTGGAGGGAGATGGAGGGGCCCCCAGGGCCAGGGGGAGAGGGTGGTGCCTGATATGGAGCCCAGTATTCTAAGCCATGGAGTTTGTTGACTGCCTGCTGGCTAAAGGCTGGCCATTCACCAGGGTGCAGGGGCAGATACCTTCTAAGGCCACGTACTTCACAGAGTCAGCCCACCCTGGGGCCTGGGGGGTGAGCCCCAGTGTGAGACGTCTTGGGATTTAATCCTGGCTCCACCACCGGAGGCCTTGGGTAAGTTATTTGAACTTGTCTGTGCCTCAATTCCTTCATCTGTAAAATGGGAATAATAATGCCGACTTCATAGAGCTGTGGGAAAAGAACTAAACACAACAGCCCCTGTAGAGTTTTTAGAACAGCGGCTGCCAGCGAGGAAGCACTCAATAGATACTACTGTCATTATACGTGGCAGCCCCATAAGATGCAAGGAACAGACTGCAGAACTTGGAAGGAGACACGGGGTGGGCTCCCCGTTTCTTGGCTTCGTGCCCAGTGTGGCAGCTGCTCATACACTTTCAGCTCAAGTGGATACAGCCACAGCAGCAGGCCGTGTGGACGAGGGCCAGGCGCGGGATCTGGCCAACCACAGGCTGGGAAATGACACGGGTAGTGATGTGGTTTCCTTTTTTTCCTCTCTTTCCAGGAGGGGAGTATGAAGGGAAAAGAAATTGCTCTTTCGTTTGGCAGGCACAAGAGCTGGAAGGAGGGACCCTACCAGGAAGAAAGGCAGGGAACCCTGCACGACTTATCTGGACCACTCCCAGCAAAGGGATTCTGGGGAGGGTCTTTGGGCATGGCCTCTGTGGGCAAGGAAGGACTAAGCGTCATTAGTGATATCTCTCCCTGTCCTGGGCCTCCTGTCAGTCAGAGCTACAGAAGGCTGCTGGAAGGGAGGGAAGGGAGGGAAGGAAGGGGCGTAGGGAAGGATAGAAGGCCCTGGACACACTGCGCCTGGATGCAGGAGTGACCGGTGGATCCTTTCCTGTCAACAGAGTCCTCAACATATGCCATTTCTCCCCTCTGTCTCTCACACACAGACACCTCCAGGACTCCCTCTTGGCCCAAGGTGACTTCCCTGACAGCATGCCTCAGTCTCAGTCTGCTATCTTGTGGCCTAAAGCACTGAGCTGGTAGATCACAAAAAGTTCGGAGAGGCTTCTTAGCAGGCTGTTCTCCATGTCCTTACTACTGAGATCCCAATGTGCCACCCCCCACCCCCATTTTCTCCAGCCCTTGCTTTTCCCTTGAAGTTCAGCCCCTGATGCTGTGCGATGTCTGGTGGCCCAGCCTGGGATTCACCCTCTGGGCCCTCGCCTCCTCCCAAGTGGAGTTATCAGACGAAACAGGTTGTAACGTAACAGAGTCTCTGTCTCTCGGCCTGGACATAGAGTTGTGACTCCTGGCCCTATGTCACTTCAGATTTATCCTTAGCCTGACTTCTGTCGTCATCAGCTTAAGTTAAATTCACCATCCCTGTTGTATATGCACAAAAGTCCAAAACCGGTTGCTAGTTGATACTCAAGTTTAGAGGATTCTTGGATTTCAGCAACAGAAAGGATAATTGTGTCTGGGTGCAGTCAGTTGGTTGGAGGGGGACCGGTTGAGCTAATCCCGCTTTGCTCTATCCACAAGACCCCCACCCATCTCTGAAGGCCCGGACCCGGGCCAGGACTGGGACAGGCCTCTCTGGGAACAGAGGCCTGCCAGACTGGTTTCTCTCCTTGACCAAGAAGCCAAAAAGAGATTGTAATGTTGAGGCAATGAATGTGAAACAGAAACAAATGGTTCTAGTTCCAGGAAGTCAGAAATGGAAGGAAAAGTCATTGGTATTGTTTGGGACCCAGGGTGGGCTAGGTTTTGGGCTGTGCTCACCAGAACTCTGCCACTTACTTGAAGTAGGACCTTGGGAAAGCCCCTGTCCTCTCTAGGCCTCAACTTCCTCATATGTAAACTACATCTGGGATTAGTCAAGACCTTTCCGGGCCTGACATGCTATGTATGGTTCCAGGTGTCCCAGTATTCTATCACCAGAGGGTCAAAGAGCTTGGGGATATGTAGGGAGGGATGGGGAGAAGAGGACTAAGAAATGCCCAGTGGGATTCCTTGTGAGTTTGGTTCATTGAAAGGGGGAGGAAAAGAAGGGAGTAAGAAAGTAAAGTGAAAAGAGGTAAGAAGATAAGAGAGGGAGTTAAGGAGAGGGAAAGTATGAAAGATGGAGGTGGCTGCAGTGACCTCAGGGCTCCTTAGGTACATCCTGGCCAGGGGGCTTTGTTAGCATGGGGGTGGGGGGGGTGGCAAATTGTATTTTCCAAATAAGGCCACAACAATATTGCCACCCCCCATGCCCTTTCACAATGTGATCTTGCCATTTCCCTCTGAAGAGGTGGACTGTAATTGCTCTCCCTTTAAATCTGGGTTGCTCTTATGACTTGCTTGTAACCAGCAGAATGCAGTAGCAGTTATGCCGGGTGACTTCTGAGGCTCAGCCAGAAGCAGCTTCCCCTTGGTGATCTTGGGATATTTGCTCTGAGGGAAGCCAGTCTGACTACCTGTGACCATCATGCCAGAAGGCCCCATGGAAGCATGCCTCTTGATAATCCCACCTTATGGCCATTTTCTTCAAGGCACCAGACACAGGGATGGAGCTCTCCTTGACTCTCCGGACCAGACTACTGAACCACCTCACTCGATACCATGAGCAGCAGAACCCAGTGCTCCCAGGTAAGCCTTGTCCAAATTCCTGGTGTAGAAGAATGTATGAGATACCATTTTTGGGGGTCACAAAGTTTTGGGGGGTAGTTTGTTATAAAGCAAAAGGTTGCTGGAACGGGATGGTAGGAGAGGCGTATAAAAACATAAGCTTCCTTGAAATGAGAAACCCTTGAAAATGTATGAACAACACTTAAGATCTCAGAGATGTGTGAGATTTCAAAACTAACTTGAAAGCCAACCTCTAACTTTCCCTATTCAGGATATTATAACACAATTACCATTTTCCATGGTCGCCATATATGTTTTTGAAAAGTATGTTTTTAGGGGCGCCAGGGTGGCTCAGTCAGTTAACCATCCGACTCTTGGTTTCAACTCAGGTCATGACCTCACGGTTCATGAGTTTGAGCCCTGCTTCAGGCTCTGCACTGTTAGTGGGATTCCCTCTCTCTCCCTCTCTCTCTGCCCCTCTCCCCCGCGTGTGCGCACGCACGTGCTCTCTCTCTCAAAAATAAATAAATAAACTTATTTTTAAAAAGTGCATTTTTGTGAGAAAGGGAGAAAAGGCACTTCACCCCACCAGAATGGTTTTCAAAGGAAAGAGATGAGCAACATCAAATGTTGGCAAGGATGTGACAACCAGAAGGCTCACGCGTTCCTGGCAGGCGTGTGTAATGGCACAGTCACTTTGGGATATCATCTAAAACTGAACATATGCATATATTCAATTCCATTTCGAAGTATACGCCTGACAGAATTTTATGTATATTTTTACCCAAAGGTCTGCATATAAATGTTCATAGCAGCACGATTCCTAATAGTCAAAAATTGGAAACAACTCAAACACCCTCCAGCAGCTGAATGAATAAATAAATGGGAGAATATTTTTGCGATGAAATACTGTATGGCAATGAGAATGAATGAATTGTTGCCAGAAAAAAAATCCTGGGCAAATCTCACGAATAGGAGGCTGAGGGAAAGAAACCAGAGTCAAAGAATATATACAGTGTGATTCCGTTGGCATAAAGTTGGAAAAACAAAGCAAAATTAATCTATGGTGTTAGAAGTCAGGATAATGTTTACCTTTGGCGGTAGTGACTGAAAGAGAACATGAGGGGGGCTTCTAGAGTTGTGGTGAGGTTCTTTTTTTTTTAATGTTTGTTTATTTTTGAAAGAGAGAGAGCACACACACGAGCAAGCGGGGGAGGGGCAGACACACACACACACACACACACACACACACACACACACAGAATCTGAAGCAGGCTCCAGGCTCCGAGCTGTCAGCAACGAGCCCACCGTGGGGCTCGAACCCATGAACCACAGGATCATGCCCTGAGCTAAAGTCGGACGCTCAACCAACTGAGCCACCCAGGCGCCCCTGTGTTGATGTTCTGATTCATCACTGGTGCTAGTTATGTGGGGGTTTTGGGTACATATGTTATACTTCAAACTAAAATGTTAAAAACAGGAGGAAAGACATACTCTCAAAGCAAAGGATAAGTCTTTCAAAAATGAATTTGGCTTCATAAAGCGTTTTTTTTTTTATGAAAAACTTTCCAAAACCAGTGTAAATTGCATTATGGCAAGGTGCTGGGCCTGTGGCGATGCCCGTGGGAGAAGAAAACCAGGGTGACGTGGCCAGCAGCGACTGGAACTGTGGGGAACAGGCCAGCCCACCAAGGAAGGTGCTTCTCAGTGGCTCTTTGCTGCCAACCGCACTGTGTGCACGTGACGTGCATATCGAGGAGGGTCTTTCCCAGCCTTTTGCAGGCCATGGCACATGTAGAAAATGGCAACACTGAAAGGGCATTCCGGGGTATCAGATGGGGCTATTGGCAGCCAAAACCAACTGGTAGGTCGTCCAGGTGCCCCAAAGATGATGGGTATCAGCACCCCAGCACACCTGTGAGAAGACACCCACTTAGAGAGTGTGGGAAGACATGCACCTCTATAACACATTTTCGGGTCTTGTGCTCTTCTCCAGGAAAATCCAGCTCTATATCCCCCTCACCTCTGCATTACAGGTTCCATCTGCAGTAGTGAAGATCAGGGGGTTCAGGGGTTTATGCAGCATTCTGGCCTCGTCTCCCCTTCCAGCCTCATTTCCCACCACGCTCTCACCCCCCCACCCCGCACTTCACCCCTCCCCATCCCCTAAGCACATTACATCCTGGGCACACTGCACTTGTCTGTCATCTAGAAACATCTCCCAAGATCCCAAAATGCCCAAGTCTTTTTTTTTGTCTCCATCATCTCTCTGCTCAGACCTTCCCTTCTCTGTGATGCCTCTTTCTATACACTGCCCAAGGCCACTGCCACACTTTGGCTTGTGGTACTGGCGTGTGTGTGTGTGTGTGTGTGTGTACATGAACATCTTCATGGGCCCTGATTTCCTATCTTGCCCACAGTAGGTGTTCAACAGTTGTTTCTCAAATGACTTCTAGGTTGCAGAGGGACCCTGACCATAACTCCACCCTACCTCTATTCGTTTTTTTTTTTTATTTTTTAACGTTTATTTATTTTCAAGAGACAGAGACAGAGTACAAGTTGGGGAGGGGCAGAGAGAGAGGGAGACACAGAATCTGAAGCAGGCTCCAGGCTCTGAGCTGTCAGCACAGAGCCCGACGCGGGGCTCGAAC
Organism: Panthera tigris; assembly: GCF_018350195.1. Lineage (NCBI taxonomy): Eukaryota > Metazoa > Chordata > Mammalia > Carnivora > Felidae > Panthera > Panthera tigris. The sequence goes on from NC_056678.1 coordinate 30,938,919, forward strand.
CCACAGACTGCGAGATCATGACCTGAGCCGAAGTCGGACACTTAACCGACTGAGCCACCCAGGCACCCCAGACCCTACCTCTTTTCTTGATGGTCACTCTGTCCTCTTGAGTCAGAACCCCCAACCTCCCAGGGCACCTGTCTTGTGGTCACTCCATTTTCTGCCAGAGGCTTGGAGCCCTGCAGCCTGGATGAGGTGCATCCTCTTGACTCAGACCCCTCCCTCCCAGCTCACACCTCTGGGATTGGTGTTATGCTAACTGTGGTGTGACAAAGGGAAGGCGTGACTGCCACTCAGCCTCAGTCCTGGCTCTTCTCTTTCAAGCAGCAGTCTGCATTACCAGGATGTGGCCACAAGGGGCTCTGCCGGGCGACTCTTGGGCACAGTGAGGAGGGTTCTGTGGGAATACCTCCTGTCCCCATGGGCAAGGAACAGTTCAGGCAGTGTCTCCTCTCCTCTCCAGTTCCCTTTGGCTGCCTTGTCCTGGTGTTTTACCCCTTAGCCACCTAGAAGCTGTTTTATATCTTAACACGTTCCTCCTTGCTTTCCACAGAGTGAGGGCCTTCCACTTTTGTCATTTCCGCCTCCTTTAGCTGAGCCTGCACCATGATCTCCCGGTCTTTCAGGATGTGGGGTGGAAATTGTCCTGTTCCATCATTTCACACCTCTGGACCCCACCTCCCTTCCGTTTCCCCCACTGCCACCCAGGATCAGGATTCCCCATCTCTGGGCAGGATTAATGGAATGGCTTCCTGGAGGATCCCCTGTCTCCAGACAGCCCCCTGTCCATCAGCTGTCCACTCTGGAGCCAGAGAGAACTTACTCCCGTCAGACGCTGGCCTTCAATGGCTCCCCAAATCCTGGACATTCACGCAGCACCCCAGGTGCCCGAAGATCCAGCTGCCTGATTCTCCAGCCTCATGTCCCTCTTCTCCCCTTGTGCTCCAACCAGCAATACTGAAATCCTGTAGTTGCTCAACACATCGTAATATTTCAAGGCTTCGTACTTTGCACGCATCCTTTTCTGTGACCTGCACCTCCTCCAGCTTTGCCCTTACTCCCCATGCCTCCTCCACCTGGCAGAGACCTAGTCATTCTTAAAACTGCCAGTTCCTCTGTGAACCCTTCCCTGACCCAAGACTCCTTCCCATGCCCCAGAACCCCTCCTCTGAATAGATCCTGTTCCCCGAACATGCATCTCTCATTGTATCTGTCACTGAGCATTGTGATGATGACCCAAGCCTGCCCTATTTTCTCCATTGTCCCTGTCCCTCCCTGTGGGATGTGGAGTTGGCACTCAGTAGGTGATACATGAAAGGAGTTGCATCATCCCCTCTCTGCACCATCACCTCCACCTTGAGCAAGTCTTTCAAATGCTCTGAACCCCCATTTGCCCATCTGCAAAGTGGAGACATGTGAGAAGCAGAAGGAGGCACGTACATTAAAGAACCTACGCGCCATTAAACGACTAAGTTCTATGCAGATGTCTTTATTGCAATTTCTTCTTCCAGACCAGTGTTTACCTGCACTTGCCTGGGTGGAATCACAGGATCAAAGGAATGTGATGTGGTCTTTTTGTAATTTCCCCACCTTGAATCCAGGGGAAAGCTGGTTAAGAGTAAACCATTAATTCTGTCCTCCTGCAGCTCCCAGTCTTCTCCGAGGCTCTGGGTTAATGATTCTAGGTTGTTTTCCTCACCGGGCATGTTCCATTCTTTAAGAATGACTTGACTCACTCCAATAATTCTCCAGCCTGGGGTTGTGAACCTTGTTTCGCTGGAGGAAACAGTGGATGTGTGTAGGTCTCTGGCTGTCTTCCTTCCTCACCCGTGCCCCAGGCCCCGCCCCGTGGCCACCATTCCCTTAACCAACAGAAGAGACCCCTCCCCTCCCCCCCAAGGAAGGCTGCAAAAGTCAGAGCATCTGTGTTGCTTGGACCTAACAAATAACCTCCCTCACGTGAGGTTTAAGGATTTGTGTTCTGAACCCCAGAAGGAGAGATTTGGCAAGGAGAAACCCTTTTAAACTTTTGAAAACCGAGCTCAGGATGGTTTCTCCATACCAACATTTAATTAGTGGCTGCCAGAGGAATGGGTCGTAAGGAGAGGCAGCCCCAGCAGGGACTGGTCCCCGGAATCCCAGGCAGGAGGTCATGCAGAGGCTGGGGACACAGCTCGAAGGTGGTCTGGACACTCTGGAGATAAGGCCAGCTGAGGACTGTGGGCTCACGGATATCCCCAAACCGGGTCACAGTCAGGAGTCTCCCCAGCTCTCATCCCTCCCTCCCCTTAATCCAGTCCATTTGGTGCAGAGTGTTTTGGAACATAGCGTCGAGAATGCTTTGCATACAGAAGTGGGGTCTGGGGTGGGCCGATGGATCACTGTTCTACAAAAGTTCCAAGTTTTCTGAGCCTCAGTGCTTCTATCTGTAAAATAGAGATATTATTCCTTTTTTAATAACCAAACGAGGATTAAATTGTCTCCTTAAACTGGATCTTGTAATATGGTCATAGCAGTACCTAAGAGTGAACACATAAGGGATAAGGCATTGGTTAGGGACATCCAAGGCAAGAACTTCATCACTGTTGCCATGGTGACTCTAGGACCATTCTGACTGCAGAGAGAGTAATGTGAAAAATACAGCTGTGTGCCCATGTACCCACCCCACCGCCTTGCTTAGGAGATCGATCAACACCACTGAAAGCCCTGTGTTCACCTCGTGATCCCGTCTTGGCTTCCCCCATGAATTTTGTATCTACGGTTTCAAACATGGTTTTGAACTGTTCTGTAAGTGGTGTAGGCTATAGTCACAGAATAGGTTTTTCCCTCTGCCAATGCATGGAGCCAGGGTGTAGCTGCCCTTCATTTTCACTGCTGTATGTCTATCTCTATACATATCCTACTGTACTCTCAATTGTGTTGATGGGAATTTGGGCTGTGGGCACAGTGTCTTGCTAACATTCTCACCGTCTTAGAACCAATTTCTCCCTTGGAATTGGAATAGACCCTGGAGACTGTTTGCAGCTCTACCCTGGTACCCTCCACTGACTGGCCTGAGGGTATGGGAGTCCTGTTCTTGCTGGGTCTATGGACCTGCAAGGGGGAAGGGCTGTTTATAGAGAAAGAATGGAAGAAAAGGAAGAGCTTTCCAGGCCATAGTTTGACTTTCAGCCGTGGCCCTCAGGAACAAGCCAGATGGGCCTTGAGGCAAGATGAAGCACTCCTTTGGCTCTGAGCAGCAGTGTGAGGTGGGGGCTGCCCTTGACCCCACCCCAGGGTCTCAGACCGGACCCCTCCTGACCTCACAGTAGTGTGAGGTCACTACTGGGCTGCAGGACCTAGAAATTCAGACAGAATGCAGCATGCCATTCTCAGATTATATGGTTCTTTATTTAAACTGCTGTGAGGAAAGCCCTACTAAGGGGCTTCGAAGGTCACTGTCTCCATAATGTCAGATGTCCCTCTCCCCGCGCTCTCCAGGCCCTGGCAGTTCTCCGAGGCCTCGATGGCCTCCAGCCCGCTCCTGTGCACCGCCTTAGGCAGCACGCCCACGTCTCTGCCGCGTAGGGAGCCCGTGGTCCTGGTAGTAAGGTTGGCTTTGACGTTCCTCAGGAACAACCCGATCCTGCCCAGCCTCTTGGTGGCTAACCCCGAGCTGGCGGTGGATAAGCTCCGCCCCGATTTGTGGGAGGCCCTGGGCTCCTTGGGGATGGGCGCGTGGCCGATACCTTTGTGGGGGGCTCGCCTCCCGCCCCCCGGGCTGCCGCGGGCCTTGTCCTTGTCCTCCCTCGCGGCTCTGTGGCCGGCTAAGGACCGCCCGGAGGGTTTCCGGTTGGTCTTGTCCCCCCCGGCCTTGTGGCGCGGGTCGGCTGCCCTGCGGCGACGGGAGCCCCGAAAGGTTCGCTCCTTGTCCCTGCGCTCCCTCCAGCCCTTGCGCGGCTGCCTTCCCGCCTGCTCACCCTCCGCGCCTCCGCTCTGCGCGTCGGAGAGGAGCGCTCTCTCCACGTTTCCCGCCACAGTCTTGCGGGCGCCCTCTGTCCTTGCGAAGGTCGGGGTCCTGCCGGCCCGCTGGGAGAGGCTGGTCGACGAGCCGGAAGTAAACCCGGGGATCTTCGCGGCACCTGCCAAGGCCACGTTCCTGCTCTCCGGGGAGAGGTTGGCGGTGCCCGCAATGGCTAGGTTGGTCCTGCTTCCTCCCGGCCCCGCGGTGGCTGCACCTGCTACGGCCGCGCCTAGCCGATCCGGGGCGGCTGACTTGGTCAAGGCCACGCTCAAAGCGCCTGCCGCGGTGTCCGCTGCGATCCCTGCTGCGAACCCCGCGGCCGTCCCTCCTGTCACCACCGCTGCCGCCCCCGCCGCCTCCCGCGCTGCCACGGCTGCCGCCAGCTCTACGTGTGGCTCTGCCGCCGACTCCCTGTGGAGCTCTGCAGGTTTTGGAGTGGCGGCGGCTGCATCGGGTTTGTGGGAGGCCTGACGGGTCCCCTCCCCACCTGCAAAAGCTGCAGAGGTGGCCCCGGCCACCTCGGAGACCACGTGGAGGCTCCTGATGCTGACCTGGTCCTGATAGCCCTTTCCTTGGAAATCCGCCCCTGCTGGGCTCCTCTTCTCTTCCTCAAACACAGGCATGCAAAGCATGTCCTCCGCTGGGAGGGCGTACGTACTGCTGTTGCTGTCCACTGGTGGTCGCAGGAGGTACACGAGCTTTTCCCAGTAGGTGAAGAGGTCTTCCCGTGCGTCCAGAGCGGGGCACAGCTGCAGGTAGCACGAGCGGCCGGTGGCGAACTTGAGGCGCAGCTGTTGTTTCTCGCGGTCGTGAATGGAGATCCTCACGAACTTCAAGGGAAGGAGCCTGGTGAGCTCTAAGGTCTTGGTAGCCTTGCGGCCTTTTCCCTTGGTGGCCTGGCCACGCCCGCCATGCTCTTCACAGCCGGTGGCCGGTCGGGCCAGCAGCATGACGTCCGGTAGCGGGAGGATGGGGCTGGTGGACGCGATGCCCACGGTCACCATTCTGACCCGGTTGTGCACATCGATTACTTCTCCCCTTTTGGTGATCTGGATAAAGTCGCTCTCAAATATAGGCGCGTACTTGAAGATGTCGTACTCCCCCTTGTGCAGGTGTCGCTGTAGTTTCCCCATGGCCGTGTTGAACATGCCCACTGCGGAGCGGCTGTGGGCTGTGTGATAGGGGAGCAGAGACTCGGGGTTCATGACTCTCTCCTATCACAAGAGGCAGTGCGCGCAAGGCGGGTCCCTGGATCTTCTCTCCCTTGGCCTGGCTGGCAGAGGGTATATAGCCGAGCTCCTGTGTCACACAGGTGGCTCTATGGCCAGTGTCTCAACCCCACCCCACCCCACCCCACGGGGGCCACCCCCTTTTGCCTCAGAGCCTCCCAGAGACACGAGTGAGGGTGGGAGCTCAGAGGATTACAGAGGGTGTGCTGTAGGGTGCCTGGACCCCAGACTGAAATTCTGCAAGGGTGCGGAGATGTATGGTGGATTCCTCCACCTCACCTCCACCCCTGAAGTTTTATCTCCCTGAGAGGCCGGGAACTGCAGACCTGGTGACAGAACTAACTCAGCCTAACTAACCCCTGCGCAGCCATATTTATCCTCTGCTGCCCTTTGTGACCTGTCACTGTCACATACCCCTTTGTTCTCATCCCCCAGGCAGCCCCCTCAGGGCAGGGCCACCATCCTCCTCCCCAAACAGCCCCACTGCCCCCACCGAGGACAGGCCCATCCTGCCAGGGACTCAGGTGGGCATCAAAATAAAAATTTCTTCAAATGGGAACATTTTGTGTGGGGATCTTTTTTTTTTTTTTTTTTTTTTTTTTAATCCTCCCCCAGATGCAAAAGATTCAGCAACTGGACAAAATCCATAGGAATAGAAGGTGATGGGATACACTTGGAGCCATCTGAGCTCATGGTTTCATTTTATCCAATAACCTTGAACTGGCAGTCTTGGTCCTTCGCTTGCTTTTTCATAAAATCTCAGTACACATGGAAGATAGCAACCATTAATAATAACATTAAAAACTCATCCCCGAGGTGCCCTGCTATGTTCTTCACATACGACCGTTAAGAGCCCATTGAGTTTGGTACTGTCGTTACGTCCCGTTTTACAGGTGAAGACACTGAGGCATCATTCGCCTAACTTCACAGAAGTAATGGTAGTAGAGGCAGTATTTGAATGCGGGTCTAGCTGATCCCAAAGCCTTTGTTCTGAACCACTCCAGTACTTTGCCTTCACGAAGAAACCTTGGTCCAGCCACACGCTTTTCAAACCAGTCTGATTTAACTACCTTCAAGAAGAACCGTTTGATGCACTGTTGGAAGTTGTGTAACTCCATAGGTGTGTATATATATAGATGTCATGGGCAGAACCCAAGACGACTACTACAGGCGGTGGCTGGGCTGAAGTGGGGACTAAATTATCCAGGCGGCCATCTTTGTTCCTTCCCTCCATTATGTTTTCATAAACAGCCTGTGTATGGACACCTAGTTATTCTCTCTGAAGACCCCCAGTTTTGTTCCCTTCTTCCCCAGTGAAATGAAGGGGGCGGGGGGCCCGGGATGTAATCTTCAATTCCAAGAGGCTGCCAAACATCCTCCTGTAGCAACCTCCCTACCATGCACGAGTGGTTTGAAAGCAGTGACACCTATGGGGAGTGTGTGCCACCATACTTCCTGACTTATCGCCCCCCCCCCCCCACAGAGCTAGACGTGGAATGTGTAATTTCTTTTTTTTTTTTTTTTTTTTAAATTTTTTTTTTTCAACGTTTTTTATTTATTTTTGGGACAGAGAGACAGAGCATGAACGGGGGAGGGGCAGAGAGAGAGGGAGACACAGAATCGGAAACAGGCTCCAGGCTCCGAGCCATCAGCCCAGAGCCTGACACGGGGCTCGAACTCACGGACCGCGAGATCGTGACCTGGCTGAAGTCGGACGCTTAACCGACTGCGCCACCCAGGCGCCCCTGTAATTTCTTTTTTTTTTAAGTTTATTTATTTATTTTGAGAGAGACAGACACAGTGTGAGTGGGGGAGGGGCAAAAGGAGAGGGAGAGAGAGAATCCCAAGCAAGCTCCACACTGCCAGCACAGAGCCCGACGTGGGGCCCGAACCCACGAAACCGTGAGATCATGACCTGAGTTGAAACTTAGAGCTGGACGCTTAACCAGCTGAGCCACCCAGACGCCCCAGAGTGTGTCAGTCAGTTCTAAAGATTTTTTTTTTAAAGTCCATTTATTTGAGAGAGACAGGGTGGGGGAGTGGGTGGGAGGAAAGACAGAGAGAAAGGGAGACAGAGAATCCTAAGTTGCCTCTGCACTGCCAGAGCCGTGTCTGATGTGAGGCTTGAACCCATGAAGCTGCGAGATCATGACCTGAGCGGATATCAAGTGTCAGATGCTTAACCGACTGAGCCACCCAGACGCCCCCCCTAATTTCTAAATTGTTACTTGAAAGTTCTGAGAAACACACCTCCCAACTCTCATCCTCCAGGTTGATGAAATCTTTCCTGAAATTCTACCTTAGAGATTCAGTCCTTGAAAACAAAGGCAATCTTTCCATTAAAATACACACACCTGTTCAGTAGGTGAAAGGATAAACAAAATGTGGTCTATCCATACAGTGGAATGTTACTCAGCCATAAAAAGGAATGCAATGCTGATACCTGCTACAACGTGGATGAATCCTGAAAACATTATGTTAACTGAAAGAAGCCAGACACAAAAGGCCACATACCGTGTGAATCTATTTATATGAAATATCCAGAAGAGGCGAATCCATAGAGACAGAGTTTAGATTAGTGGTTGCCTGAGGCTGGAGGGAGGGGAGAATGGGGAGTGACTGCTTAATAGGTCCAGGATTTACTTTGTGGGGGATGTAAATTCTGGAACTAGGTAGTGGTAATAGTTACCCAGTATTGTGAATATACTGAGTTGTACACTGTAAATAGGTACAATGGCAGATTTTGTGTTGGGTGTATTCTCTCTCTCTCTCTCTCTCTCTCTCTCTCTCTCACACACACACACACACACACACACACACACACATATACATTCCTGCTTGGAACCCTTTAGAGAAAGGTCAATGGTGTGATCTAGAGCGAGCTACTCAGTTTTCCATTTCATCTGTAAAATGGGGACAAGTCATTGAGGATGAAATGAGATACTGCCATGTAAAGGTTGCACATATTGTCTAAATAAATGGTAGCTCTCATTAACATTCATCCTCAACTGGCCCTTTAAGTCTCAGGTGAATTTCTTCTCGAGAGCAGTTTTTGAGACGACAAAAAAGATGCTTCTGGGGTTAGAGCCACTATGAGAACACAGAAGGATGATCCATGGGCAAAATCGGCCTCCTCTGAAGTTTTACCTCAGGCGGATTCATGAAAACACTGTCCACTCCATAGAGAAACTGAACACAACCAAAGAGTATGGGATGGGAAGAGAGAAAAGGCTTGATCGGGGTTTGGGTTTCAAGGGTTTATTCAAAGCCCATGGGGAGAAATTAGGATAAAGATGGGAAATAACAGTTTAGCTCTTGGCAGAAAGTGAGTTTTAATTCCAGAATCCCTCTGGACCAGAACCCTTTAAAACTCTTTATCCCAAAAGAGGTGTCAGGCCAGATCTCCGGGAAAGGCGAGGGGACAGGGATGAGGTCAGGAGGGAGGCCGGGCCCTCCAGGCCCTGCTAGTGTGACGTCACCACCATGGCAGGAGGCAGCCCCATGGAAAGGCACCATAGCCCAGGTGCCTGACTCTGGCGGAGGTCCCTTTCAAGTTTATTCTCAGACCCTCCCAACCTTCCCTCTCCATCGAGTGTGAAACAAGAGGAACTAAACGACTTGATGGTAAATACATAGTCATCTTTTTGTCTTTTATTAAAGTATCAGAACATAATCTTGGCTGCAGAAAGCAAAACTGTTTTTTAGTGCATTTGGTAAAAGAGCTGTCAGTTCCAGTAACCATATAACCATATCCAGTAACCGTATTTTTCAGATCCATTTTTCTGGCCATAGCCACCACCCACTTCCTTCCTCTCCAATCCATTGTTGTCCCTGGCAGCTTCAAAACCGGTCTTGAGTTTCCTAACAGCTGATCGGGGGCACCTATATCTACAACCAGAGGGTAAATGCGAGGAATTCCCCGCCGCCCCTCCCCCCTCCCCTCCTGTCCCCCTATCTTAAAGAAAATAGATGATCTCCTAAAAGAAGTGGTGAATGGTACTTCAACCAGAGGGCTCCTTGCAGACTGGGAACTATCCCTGATGTGCAAATAAAGCAGCAAAATCAGGACACCTGTGTCACAGGTGAGAGTTTAGAGGAAACATACATGAGTTCAGAGAGGCAGGCTCCCCATTCATGTGCATCAATCTCAACATTTAATGAAGCTACTATCTCTCTGAAGAACGGCGTTAGCAGTAGAGCAGCCAGTGTTTATTTCTCGCCTGTGAGGGATACCAATTTGCACAGGCCAAGAGCAAGGGAGCCCGATTCTGTTCCAGACCTAAGGAATCATATGCCCTGGAGATTCCAGAAAGTTAGGTGGAATACCTTTCTTTGCACTATCACACCTGTCCGGTCAAAAATTATTGTCTCCCTCTCTTCCCCCCTCCATTCTTTCCTCACATTCGAAATACGTATTTGCAACAATAAGGCACATATTTGAGACAATAGCTGTAATCAAGTAGATACTTTAAGAGGTGTTCTGTGGCAGAATGTACAGTGTCCAGGGCTCAAGCTGGAAAACAGGTGTACGTTCTAGGCATCCGTACATTCAGAGGAACTAGCGGAGGTATTTAGCAATTCAGGTTGTATATCCAAACTCTAAACAGCAAACAGTTGGTCTAAAGGATATACCCGGTTGGCGCTGTGTTCTAGGGTTTGCTAATGAGAAATTGAGTATCAGATGCTATAGACCGAGGAACAGGATTGAAAGTCAACTGTCCCACCTAAGTGGCACGCCAAAAAGCAAAGGATGACACTTGGAGAATTTTTAGGCTCAATGCCCCTCGCCCTCAATGGAGAGGGAGGGCGTGGGGAATGAGTAAATCTCAACAACCAACCCATTTAAAAGAACAGAAACCAGCACAACACTTAAGTTTACCATGTCTTGGTTCCAATATTTATTATATCGACAGGTTAGGAATACTAGGATAAATAAGTAATATTTCCTCTTACATAAAAATTGTAATGATACTACCGAGTAGGATTGAACACTCTGAGGATTTCACAGAAACATCAGAATTTAAACAGACAGTAGCCAGAGTCCTGTGGCCAGTGTGAATGACCTCTCACAGTTATAAATGCTCTGGGCCAGATTTCTGCCAACATCTGCATGACAAACAATGCCACTAACACCCAATAATGCTAAAACCCAGGCATCACCTGGCTTCAAACTTGTCTCCACTGGATGTGGTTTTCAACTGCAAGAAAAGGAAAATGGAATATTCTTTGGCTCTTCTGGCCTAGAAAGAACTCCTGACCTAAGTCACCGAGGGGAGAGTCCTAACCCTTTGGAAGTTGGACTTTCTTTCTGCTTTCTTCCTGTGACATTGTAACTGAGTTTGCAACAGAGGGCCTACAGTCATGCCCACAAATTCTGCGTTAATGCCTGGGCGCCGAGGGAAAGGCAGCTTTCTCTGTTGGCACAAAACTACGCTGCTCGCCAGCAGAATTCTGTTCTCCCGGGGCTGATGAGCTCTTGCGGCCACCTCAGCATTTTGTAAGACACTGCATATGGTGGTAGCCGCCTCCCCCACCAAACCCTCAGAAACCAGATCTGAGGAAAATCACACCAGTGTTGTGCAAAACAAACATCAGAAGAACACAATGCCTAGCTTTGAAACAAATGCCTTGCACACAGTAATTCCTGTACATAACAGCATGTTTGCTAGAAAGCACAACCCTGGCCATTGTACAACTTCGCTAAATGCCGTTCTCACTCTGTGTCCCTATAAGTGATGGTGGCAGTGGCAGTGGCAGCTCAGGAGGTGGCCCCACTCCACCCACCCAATGTGTAGACACTTCTTCAGCATGAGTCCTATGGTGAGAGTCCTGGCTTTATTTGTTTGTTTGTTTGTTTTTGTAGAATCCAGGCAAAAGATGAGCAGGACCCTAACCAGGGGCCATCTGCAGCATCCAAGAATAGCCAGGATGGTTAAGGCCTAAATCCTGGAGTTAAGACAAAAGATGCCCTTGCCCCGGTCCAAAGTCCACTCTGGTGCAGAGAGGAAAGGCCCAGCTGAGTCACCAAGGGCTCTTCTGCCTCGATGGTGCTTCACTGCTGGGATGCGAGAGGTGCACAGGAAGTCAGATCTCCAATGGCTTCAGGGTTTGGGATGTAGAAGGTTTCAATGAGGACTCCCCAATTGCCCCCATACCACAACTGCTTAGCTTTGCAATGTTCCTTCTTTAATCTGTTGGATAAAAAGGTTTCTCTCATCTTCTGGAGTCCGCCCATTCTGAGCCCGGACAATACACGTGGGCCGATGAAGGTTGAGCATGTATATCAAATGCTGCTTCTCATTCTTGAGCTCCTCGATCTGGGCCTTCAGTTCGGCATTCACGCTCTCCAGCTTCTCCGACTCCTGGGGGGCAAGCAAGAGAATTATTAGGAGTGCGGCCAAGGTTCCAGTGAAGAGGAGGGTGGCTTGGGGTGGCGGTGGTCACAGTCATCGGGGTTCATCGAAGTGGGAATGGTCTGCAGAGGGAGTGCCGTGGGCTCCCTGGTACAGCGTCCCCACAAAGCTGGGACAGCAGCATTAGGTCTGGGAGACTCCAGCCCCCGGAGAAGCCTTTGAACTTGAAGGCTTCTTCAGAGATGCCCTTGAGTTTCCGCTCAAGGTTGAGGGAGGGCTGTGGCTCCCGTGGTAATGACACTGCAGTAGAGCCAATGGCTCAGAGATCTCCTTTGTATGAGTCCAACAGCCCATGTGTAGCTCTCCTGGACCCACATGGGCCTTGAGGGCTGGAAAGAAATGCAGACCCACGGTGCTTAGGCTTTTGAGAGTCACTGGTTTCATTGAGAAAAATGTACATGGCAACACATACAGTGTCTCGATTTTCATCGCCTCCTCGAAGCAATCAACAGACTCCTTGGGGGCCTGTGGAACCTGGGCGAAGACTCTGCCCTGGCCTGTCCACACTCGGGGGACAGGACACAGCCTGGAAGGACAGGGCCGTGGCCCACCCTCCCGCCCTGAGATGCCATTCCCTCCCGTGCTTTTCCCTTCAGGAAGGGGAGCCGACTGAACACAGCCAGGAGCTCAGACTATTGGATGAGCCAAGAAGGGCAGCAGAGTTAAGAACACACAAGAACTCAAAAAAAAAAAAAAAAAAAAAAAGTATAACCACTGCTTTCGGATTAAGGAAATAACTTGTTTGAAGAGATTAATTAAAGGCTTTTCATTCTGAGCCAGTTGAGAGCTGGCAGCTTCCTTTTCTCGTTAAAACGGGTGAATGAAGCTTCTTTAACTGGGCTGATGTATCCTGCAGCCTGGAAGCTGCTGGACGTGTATGGACGGGCCAGGGCTGCTGGGAACCTGGGCACCAGACAGCCTGCGGCTTCCAGTGCACACACACCTGCTTCTCATACATCCAGCGTCACCTTCGTTGTGCTGATAGTTTGTTACCTCCTCATCTATCAAGTGACCTTTCTGCTACAGCTACACGTCCTTCTCGAGAAAACACTCCTGGGTAGGGGGCTTTTTGACTCCCTTTGTGACAGCAGCATGAGGCTGGTGGGGGGCAGGCATGAGCAAGAGGAGGGGGCGAGGTGGGGAGGACTCACCTTCTGCAGGCACTCTGTCTTCTCCTTCTTCTTGTTGCGGCACTTGGCAGCTGCAATCTTATTTCTTTCCCGCCGCCTCTTTTTCCTTTCGTCTTCTTCCGGGGCTACCTTTACGAGTGAAAGGACCACACACGTCATGGGAGGCAAGAGATCAAGACATGCAACCCGCCTTGAATACACCGCCTTTCACTGCCAGCACAGAGTGAACCAGGGCAGCCCCAGCGCTAAGGGCCTCGGCATGAAACCTCTCCACACGCACACGCTTGCGAACAGATAATGAAAACCAAGGAACCGTTCGTTCAAGTTACGCGGGCAATATTAAGAAATTAAAACTCAGCTTGTTCAAAAATGCATTGGGATTTTGAAATGAGTTGTATATTCAAACTGATAACTACTGGATGAAAACTGTAATCATTTAGAGCAGGAAATAGATTCTGTTTGGTCAATACGTCCTTTCCCCTAGATCCAGGCATGGCTTCGGGAATATCACCTGGCCACCCTCTCCCTCCTGCCTTTTCTTTGACTTGACCCCCATTCACCTCTATCTTCACCCAGGGCATTAAAGCACCTCCTTCATGAATTCACAAGAAGCTCATGGAGCTCCCGGAAAAGAGGAACCCAGGAGCATCGCCCAAACAAAGCGGCATTATCAGCCCATGGCTTGGTACCACCTGTGGGTGGTAAACATGAACCAACCATTGATTCATCCAGCAAATAAATATTGACCTCTTCCTCTGTGCCCCACTCGGAGTCTGCCGTGAGGGGTCCTCAAAGAATAAAACCCTGTCCTGCTTCAGGATCTGGTCCTCTATGGAAGTTGGCTCTGACCCTGACTTTGTCTCAGGACTGATGGGAAGCCCACAAAGTCGGCCACTGGGCTTTGCTTAGAGGCTGGAGGCCGACTAGGATGAAGCACCCACGGTGGGCTAAGCAGGTGATGGCCTAGGCTGCTAATGTCAGACCTTGTCTTGTCACTTGTCACAGCTCCCGACAGCAGGAGAGGGCGTGGGAGCCACACCTCAAACGGAAGAAATCCTGGGACCCAATGATCACCGCAGATCCGTCTTATTAGAAGTCCTTTGGATTAGACGACACGGCCTTGGCTCTGCACTGAAGGCCAGAGATTTAGAGAAACAAAGCCCCAGGGGAAAGCAAGGCAAGAGGCGGTTTCGCCTTTTACATCCTGGATCTCAGAGCCATACCGGCAGACATTTGGGTTGAAACAAAACTGGGTTGAATCCCAGCTTCACCACCTATTAGCTGTGAGACTTTGGGCATATTGCAATACTCTGGTGACCCTCAGTTTCCTCACTTGTAAGATGGGATCAATAATCTTAGCTACCTAATAGGGTGGTGAGGAGGGTCAAATCAGTTAGATTAGTTATATACACATAATATTAATTAGGGGAGCCTGGGTGGCTCAGTTGGTTGCGCGTCCAACTTCTGCTCAGGTCATGACCTCACGGTTCGTAGTTTCGAGCCCTGAGTCAGGCTCTGTGCTGGCAGCTCAGAGCCTGGGGGCCTGCTTCGAATTCTGTGTCTCCCTCTCTCTCCCCCTCCCCAGCTCATGCTCTTTCTCAAAAATAAATAAACATTAAAACAATTTTTTTCATTAAAATTAAAATGCTTTGCATAATGTTTAGTCAGTGCTGTGTAAGCTTCAGTTACTGTCATTATTAACCTCACCATCAATATCTTCATCTAGAACTCAGCAACTGTCGTATTTCCTATGCAACCCTACGGACATTTTTGGAGAAGTGGGAGAGGATTCAGGGTTTTCTCAAATGAGGAAGTACTTGAAAGTAGAGCAAATCTCAGAGTCATACACTGTCAGAGATGGAAAAGGCTTTCAGAAACGATTTAGTTCAATTCTCTCACTGTATTGATGTGGAAATGAGGCACAGAGTGGCCAGCAGCAATGTGTCCAGAGAAGCCCAGGAATCACTAGCTCATGGCTACCAGACCCATAGGCTACAAAGCCCGGGTGTAAACCCAGGCTTTTGGCTCCTCATACTGTGTCCTCTCCTGGACATACGGCCTCATTCCATCTTGTTGCCTCCCCAGAGGTGACTGGGATCTGGGGGAACAGGCTCACTCTGCCTACGTACAACAGGATGCTTATGGGTTTCACAGGCTTGGCATCTATTTTAAGAAGAGAATTATAGCAACCAAGGGCACCTGAATATTCAACTAGGTCAGCTGGTGCATTCTCTTCCCAGTAGGAAAACCTACTTGTTAAATTGACCTAAGATCAGAAGGTGACTTGGTAAACACAGAATCAGTGGATGAGTTGGGTGGCTTTAAGGAATATTTCCACGGAGCAGGAAATATTCTGTCCTCTGCACTGGACATCTCCTGCTTCTTCCTCTGAAGAACCCTCCAAATAGCCTTCCAAAATGCTTTTCTTTCTTCTATGGGGATCTTACTACTTTCCATTCCATCCTGTTATCTCAAGATATTTAATTACAGAATTAAAAAAAATTCCTCGTGTGTCTCAGGGCTCCCCTTGTGCTGCCCAGGATTGAACAAGGCAATGATGGCCTCCAGAGGTTAACTGAGGCCCAACAATGCCTCTAATGATGCCTTGTGGATGCAGCATCATATGGTAGCCCCCGCTGCCCGTCACGGAATGCTGACTAACAGCCGGACTCTTAACAAACGCGGTCTCATTTAACCCTTACATCAATCTTATGCAAGAGTCATTATTACCCCCACCTCCTTTTATAGAATCATGAAGATTCATAACAATTTTCCTTTTAAACTCAGTTCCTTTTTGGCCATGTTCCACTACCCCTTGACCAAAGACAGTGATCGGGCCGATTAAGCAAGCTTGATACACTCCCATCTTTTATCCATGAGGGAAAGGCCTGCAAAATAGCCAAGACCTCAGGTCCTTGGGCCACCACAGCATCGCCAGCAGCCACCCGTTAGACTCCTCGCCATGTCTGTTACTCCAGGTGTCTTCTAAAAGGTTGCTCAAGGGGGAATTCAGAGACAGAGGTGGCCTTGGAGCCGGGCTGTGAGCATCAACACAGCGCGGGGCATGGCTGGCCAGTCCTGGCTCCACAGTCTGGCCGGCTGGGTCCTGGTGGTGATGAGCACAGTCACTGCCCTCTGTGCAGTCCCCAGCCTGGAGCATGCCTGGCACAGTGGGGGTATGATGAATAAGCATCGAAAGCAGAGGCACCTCGAGAAGAACCTACCTCAGTTTTCGTGACTGCCATCTCCAAGGGTCTGCCGCTGACAGTGACCGACTCCAGTGCAGAGGACATCCGGTGACAGAGGTGCTTGTTCTGGATGGCGAACCTCAGCTCTTCCTTGACAAAGGGTGTCAGGTTAGCAAAATCCTCAAACACCAGTGACCCAGGAGGGGACAGGCAGGGGACGATGGCAGAGGCACTGACTTCCGAGGCAGAGACCTGGCCTGGGTGTTGAAGCATCATTTTGCTGAAAGAAATATTGAAACCCAAGCTACTTCAGGGATTTAGGGGCATGGGATCAAGTCTCCCCACACCTGCGGCCTCCAACACCAGGGCCGCACCCCCAGAGGAAAGTCCCGTAAGCCCTCAGGCTTCTGTTTTGTTTTCATTTCATGCCGTCCTCGTCTTGAGTAAAACAGGTTCTTAAAATACACAGCTCAGTGATGTGGATAAATGCCTAATTGAAATTTATAAGGGGTGGCATTTCAGACTATTCTGAATTCACAAAGATATTAGTTTTGGCTGGTGTGCATATATGCAAATGCAGCCTCAAACAGTCCTGAAAGAGGAAGAGCATTGAAAGAAAAAAAAAAAAAATCAGTGAGACTTTTATGTAACTCCATTTTCAGTCTCTGTTTCGAAAAGAAACTTGGAGGGTATCTGAAATCAAGTTGAATCAATCAATGAATAGAAGCGAAAGCAAAGACTAGGGGACCCTTGCATTTAGCAAATAAATCTCTGAAGCTTCTCCCTCCGGAAGTTGGATCCAAGCCAATGAGAATGAGGATGGTAACTATAGCTAGCAGGTGTGTTACTTCAGCCCAGTTTGGCAGGAGCTGGGGTTGGCGGGGGGGGGGGGGGGGGGGGGGAGGGGGGCAGGATTCACGCCTCAAGGGACCAGTGGCCCCTTCTTAAGGTAAAGGCTGCTGAAGCAAAAGACCTCAGAGAAAAGAAAAGCAAGGATCTAAGAATTTGGACCTCTCCTGGGGGGTGTTGTTGAGCCCTGTGGCGGCTGGGAAAGCTGGGGCTGGGTGCCCAGGGGAACCTGGGACTGGCTCTGGCACTGAGGGACAGTGTGACCTAGGTTCTCTGAGCCTCAGTCTTCATCAGGCCAATGGCTGAGAGCTCCTGCAGCGTGGGGACTGAGTCTCCACTGTTCCTGTCCCCAGAGCCTCACCCAGCTCTGGGCACCAGCTGCTCCCAATGGCCACTGACCACCTCAGACTGCCCCACTGAATACAAGAAATGGGGAAGGAGCGGTCTAATCAAAGGGTCTCTGAGGTCTCATCTACCTCTCTCATTCTATAGCCCAGGGAACCCAAAGGGACAGTGCAAGGAAAGTGAAGGGTAGAAACAGTAATAGTTCCATGGTTCCAATTTGGAATGGTCCCCCATAAATCTCTTCCTGCCATATACTCCCTCCAGCAGCGGCCTTCCCCTGCCCCCCCATCCTTGCAGTCGGTTCTTCAGGTATAATGAATGTGTATAATGAATGACAGTCTAGGCAGACTGTCCCCTGGAGCATTCTTCTCAATCTGGGGACCTGCCGTCATTAGCCCGGTCTAGCAGACAGGAAGCCCTTTGGTAAGTCGCTAACATTTAATGAGTGCCACCCTCACACCAGAACCCTTCTGTGCATTATCTCCCTTAACCCTCATGAGAATCCAGTGAGCTGGGTCCCAGCCCTATTTCACAGATGAGGAAACTGAGGTTTAGACTAGCTAAATAACTTCCCCAAAGTCACAGAGTTAGTATGAGGCAGCATCAGGACTCAGAACTAAGTTTGACTCCAGAACTTATGCCCTGAATTTATAGTATGTAAAATATTATTCTACACTGAAAAAAACAAACAAAACCCACAAAGAAAAAACAGTGCAAATCCTTCTTGGGGAGCGGGGGCAGGCATGGGGTGGTTGGGGGTCCTAGAACTGAAACAGTGGGGAGGAGACTAAGCAAAGAGCCATGGGGAAAATATGAACTCTGTGCAATGAACTGCTGATCTTTCTGTGCCAGCGTGCACACTCTGGCTGCTACCTGCATTTCAGGAGTCGTAGTACGTGGGTCTTTTATCCACAAAACTCCTAGACTGGGGACTGATGATCAAGATCTGAGGTCCACTTACTCAGGTATCATTACACCTCCCAGTGCCTGCTTTTTCCTCTGTAAAAGAAGGCCAGTAACAATCACCTTGTTTTTCCAGAGTTGTGCAAGGAGTTTGAGGAAATAATACACTAACACGTCCTGGAAAGCATAAAGGCAGCTGGGAGGTATATTCTTACCGGGCCTCCCAGGGATCCCTCCAACCCAGGCCTGGCTCTGTGACAGACGCTCTGTGGGGTCTCAGTGGGAGGGTGGCTGGTCACTCTCTGTGATCTCAGACACTTCTGAATAGATCACCCTGACCTATAACTAACTCCCCCTTAAGATCTTAAGTACACGGATGGAAAAAAGAATTCCAGGCCTACGAATGCCACTGCTGACTATTCAAAGAAATCCAGGAAATGTATGTAATTCTCTTCCCAAAGCCCCGGGTCATAAGCCAGAACTGATGTTCCTCTATCACTGTAATCGAATAATCTTAGGACACTGGGAGGATACTTCTCTGGCAGGTGATAAACTCTGAAAAACTGGCCTTCTAAAGCCAGAGGCTTAAGATTCTCCCAGGCATTCATGTTTTCCCTCCCTTAACCAACTTTATTAAAAACTCAGTAGTTCAGGGATGGAATTCAGAGCTACCACTGGGCTGGCCTTTGTTTGGAGGACTGGATGGTTCTCCTCTACACGGGCAGTTTGAATTCCACTGAGGTTGAGTGTAGTTCTGTCTCACCACCCGGCTAAGTTTATTAATGGGCTCTCAGGGCTCGGGGTCTGCTGTTTGGGACTGTTTTTTCCTCCTTAGTGTAAAGTCAGCAGTCCCGATGAAAGAAACTGAAGAATGTCTGTGGTATGGAATGTTTTTATGAAAAGCATTAGGTGGGCTTACTTGGGGATGGAAACAGGCTGTAAAAATGCTAAAAAGCCTTTCTGAAAGTAAAGCAGTTATATCTGTAGAGATTTGAACTTTCTCTGCATTCTGCTACAGCTTAATTTCTGGAGATACTTTCTGGTGACTCCTTTCCTCCTTCTCTTAAGGTCTGATCAAGCCCAGACTCAGGCTTGTGTCCCTACAAGGAAAATGAAGTTAAATCTTCAGACAATTTTTCTGAAAGTCGAGACCTGCCAACATTCCCCCCTCACTGCAGACAAAAAAATATGTTTGGGGATTTTCTGAGTTGACTTTCTACGCTGATGTTAAAATTGTCCACACTTGCTACAAAGAACCTGCATTTTGCTTTTGCTTCATTATCTCCAATCAGAAACCATGTCATATCTTTGGTAGTTTCATCATTTTCAAGAAAGTGAAACTTTACTCGTGTTTCTTTAACTGGAAATTTAACTCTCAGATTATATTTCCTAGTAGCTACAACTACATTGAATTTCACTTTTAATTTTCATCTCTTCACACTAAATGCTGCTCTTAAGACATCTTACTTACAGTATAGGAAGCCGATGCTGGTCTTTCACTAACTTTCTATCTTGGTCTTTCTCCCAGCCTCCCTAAAAATCATCGATGTAAGGCTGGAGCTTCAGGAACAGGCCTATCACTACCATTCACAAGCTGAGCACCCACTGACAAGCCACTCAAGGTTTCTGGGCCTCAGTCTCCTTATCCGTAAAATGAGACCAAAACCCCCTGCCCCCACTCCCTCACAGGGCAGTTAAGACGATTATATAAATGGCACGAAAGTGGATTTATACCCGAACTGAGGAGCCATTGTTACTGTGATTCCACTTTCCCCATTTCAGAGGGAACTCAAAATGTTGTTGTCAATGCAAGTTAGCCCTATCGATCAGGAATGCGCTAGAACCCTAATGAAATTTAGGTCATTCACAGCTTCTTTTACACCTTGATTGACCCAGGGCTCCCAACACACCAGGTCAGTTCTACCCCACTATTTATTTGCTGGCAAAACCTTGTCTCCACTGCTCTTACACACTTGAGAAATAACCAGTTCTCAAGTATGGAACCATCTCTGGTTTCTGTGGTCTCCTGCCTATGCACTTCCTCCTCCCCGAGCCGGGTAACACTTGGAGCCATTGACCCTGTTCCATGCCCAGCCAATTTGCAACGAGAGGAAATCACGGGCTCTAGATAATGGGATAAAACGCCCAATATTAGAGTCACCTAGGTCACACCTTCATTTTGCAATTGAGTAAAAGGAGACCCTGGAAGGTAGTGACTTGCACAAGGGCCGTAAAGCTGGTGAGTGGCCCACCCGTGGCCAAACTGTTGGCCACTCACCCACTGCTCATTTTCCTTTATCACCAACAGAGATTCAACCCCAAAAGGACCAACCAGTAGGGCAAATGGAGAATAGAGTCATTGGCCAGGTAGATGAGGGGTCAGTGGTCTTAGTAACCTGGTATCCACCACAGAAGAGGCTTTGACAGGACTGAGGCAGGGAGGGAGTACAAAAGAAAGAGAACAATGGAGAGACAGGGCCAAAAGAGAGACAGGGGTGGGGTTCAGACAGGAAGAATGGGAAGGCTCCAACTGTTGCCACAGGTGCTGTGGGCTACATCTTATCCACACTGTCAGCCTGGAGAGCGACCTGTCACATTGTCTCTGAAGCCATGCAGACAATACAATTACAAACCCCTCTGCCACTTCAAGCTTTGTCCAGAACATCCTCAAGGCAAGAGTCTGTATGTTGCAGCGTTATTCTACGCTAAATACTAAACATAAAACGAAAGGACAGTAAGAACAATTTCTCCTTCATTTAAAGTCCGGGAAGCCCCCAACAGAGGGGACTGTCACCCACACTGAAATACGTGCATTGGGAGGCCACCCAGATTTTCTAGCACTCATTTTCTTTTTTCTGGCTCCATCAGGGGTTTGGCCATGCCTTTATTTGTAAGAAGCGTATGTGATCTAGGTAATAAAATTAGGGAAAAGAAAATGGTTAGGAGGAAAGAAAGTAGGTGAAATGAAAATGGAGAGGAGAACCAATTCAATGGAAAGAAAGGAAGGGAAGACATGCCCATGGATAAGTCCCCTCCCCCTCATTGCCACCGAAGCTGGTCTCAGAGACCCACCCCCCACCCCCCTCCCCCACCCCCCTCCCCCACCCCCGCAAATCATCCAGGTCTCCTCACCGGCCCCCTTTCTTTCAGTTATACCACTGGAATCTGGAGAAGTTCTGCCAGAGAGAACAGAACCTCAGTGGTTATCTGGTCAACCACCACTTGGTGCTTGTAAACAGAGGGAGGGGCCCACTTCTCCCAGCTGGGGATACTGAGACTCAAAGACACGAGGCGCAGTGTAAGCGCTCAGAGTCCTGACCACCAGGCTACAAAGGCGTGCTCTCAATTATCTGACGGGGCTCCGCACCCTCGCTTCCTCCGAGGTGGGTCTCCACGGGCGAAAAGCAGAGAAATCCGCGGGCCCGCCGGAGGAAGAGTCACAGATAGGGAAAGCGTGTGAGAGAGCTTTGGGACAGGAAGTCTCAGGCCCAGGGGCTGGACGCTCGCTTGTGCCGGGAGCCCTCTCCGCCTTCCGCCCCGGGACAGCAACCCGAGCGCTCGCCACCTCTAAACTCGTCGCAACTAACTTTCGCTCCCGGCTCCGGCGCGGTCCCGCGGCCCGGCGCTCCAGGGAGCGCAGGGCGACCCCCAGCGGCCGCGCCCGGCACCCAGGCTCGCCGGTCCCTTTCCCATTCATTCGCTCCGGCCTCTGGGGCAGTCCTTCCGCCGGCACCCGGCCTCGGTGCCTCTCGGCGGGCCCCGGGAAGGCTGCACTCGGGAGCGGCGGTGCCCGGCTCGGAGCTTAGGATGAGCGGGGGCCAGCGAGGCGGAGAGCCTTGGCCACCCCCCGCGCACCCACCTCCCCACGCCCGCTCCGGGAGAGGTAAGCAAGCGCCGAGGGCCAAGAGGAGCAGTGCCCCGGAGCCGGTGGAGGAACCGGAGCCCGACGTCTCCGTCGCCGGGAACCTTTCGCGCCCCAAGTCAAAAGAGAAAGTTCTTTGCGAGAAACTTTCCGAAGCGCTGTGGAGCAGCCTCGGCTGGCAGAAGTTCGGCCAGAGTTCCTTCGCAGCCGGAGGCTGGGCGCGCGGGTCGGGGGGCGGGCGCAGGGGTCGCGGGACTGGTCACTAGAGGGGCGCCGAGGGAATGAAAGCAAGCCACCCTCGCCGCGCTCACTCACTCGGCTCCAGCGCTCACCTCCGGTCTCCACTCGGGGCGGCCAGGGTCCAGAGGGCGGGCAGGGTCGGGGCGGGGTCGGGCTGTCTGTCTGCGGGGCGGGCGGGCGAGCCCCGAGGACTCACGGCCGGCGCGCGGGCTGGCGGGTCGGCTCGGGTTCGGGCGGCGGCGCCGGGAGAGCGCTGTGCACTGCGCGCCTCGCTGCGTGCGACTGTGGCTCGGCGAGCGTTGCATCACCCCTTTTATAGCCCTCCAGCTGGCGGTGTGCCCGTTTACTCCGGGTTACCAGTCCCAGGCTGACGTAATGCTATTAATAGCTTCCCCCGAGAACCAGCCGAACTAGGCTGGGCAGGGAGAGGGATGGAGGAGGGGCCAAAGCGGGGAGGGAAGGGGGGCACTGGTGATGCAAGCTCGGGGAGGAGCCCGCAGGGCCGCGCTCTCCCGGCCTCGCGCGCTCGGACACACACCCGCCCGCCCTCTCTCTCCATATCAGGACCGGAGCCGTCCGGGCTGGCCGCCAGATGTGCGTACTCGCCGCTGCGTGTTCCAGGCATGAGCCAATGGTGCCCAAGCCAGCGGCATGACTCCACTGCGCTGGCATCTCTCCCTCCGCTAAGTTGGGGGATGGGGGGAGATGGAGGGGCGGGGCCTGGCCGCAGCCCAGACTAGGTGAGGCTGGGAAGCGGGCACGACCTTTCTCTAAAATGCGTGGTCATTTTCTGGAGGCTCTGGAAAATACCCCTTCCCCCGCCAAAAGAGCCTTCTCAAATGGAGGGCAGGGTAGTGTCAGAAGTGGTAGTCGCCGCTGTGGGAGAGGTGCCCAAGGGACCCCTACCGTGAGCCCCCACCGTTACCCGCCGGGGGTGACCGCCACGGCAGGGCCCGCGAGAAGTCTGCCCGTTAACCCAGTCGCGGAGGGCAGCGCTCAGCGGGCACTGTGCGCCCGCAGCCCCGGCGCACCCCGCACGAGCGCACATGTGGAACCGCCTCCCGGCCGGTGGAGAACCCGTCTCCCGGGCCAGGGCCAGGACGGAGCGGAGTGGGTTTTTGTTTTTTTTTTTTTAAACAACCACAAAGAGTTTGAAATTGACAGTTTCTCAGCGAAACGAACACAGCATGGAACGATAAGAGAGCTGTAAAATCAGAGGCAACAGGCGCTAAGAGTGGGGCTGAAACCGCGCGGCCAGGGCTAGGAGGAAAGAGAAGGTGCTTTGATCTACGCGAGCCGGGGGGGGGGGTCGCCTCCCTCTTAGGCTACGTTTAGGGAAAACCCATCTTCGTCTTTCACGTGTTTTTCTGCGCCGAGAGCGGAATTGGCTGGGACAGGACCGCCGGGACTGGGGACGCACTGACCGTAGCCGAAACGAAGTCTCGTAAAAGAAATCCCTTCTACCCTCAAGCCCAGTTGTCGGGAAAGGGTGGGTCCTATGGCCTCAGATTAGAGCTGGGGCTTCAGCAGAACTGGACGTGAACCTTAAAAACAATTTCCGCCTTCCGATTCCCCGACCCCAACT
This sequence comes from Panthera tigris, assembly GCF_018350195.1. Classification (NCBI taxonomy): domain Eukaryota; kingdom Metazoa; phylum Chordata; class Mammalia; order Carnivora; family Felidae; genus Panthera; species Panthera tigris. The sequence goes on from NC_056678.1 coordinate 30,962,666, forward strand.
GTCTCAGCTTCGAGAGTGGCAGAACCAGAGACCTTCTCAACTGCCCAAGGACGAATATATGTGGACGCGCATGTGGCCGGCGAAGTTTCGAACTTGCCTGGCAGGGGGGGACCCGCGTACGCGCGTGGGGAGTGGGGGCACGGTCAGGGGCAGAAGCCTCTGCTTCCACCTGCCTCTTGGGAGAGAGGTGATCAAAGATCATGCTTTGGTAACTTGAGGTAAGAATTTGAAGGGTCTTGGAACCTGGGCCTCGCCGTCAGCCCCACCCCCGCACCTGCTCCCCTAAAGCAGTTACAGTTGGCAGTGATGGAGGGGTCTCCCCCACCTCCCCCCACTCCGCCACGCCCGCTTACACACATAACAGTCCTGCACCCCAGGAGAAGATCTGTCCGTCTCCGCAGACCCTCTGATTGCCCAGCCGCCTGAGGCAGAGACCCTCAGAGCTGCAGGTCAAACTGCAGGTCCCCCCACACCCGGGTTCCTCTCCCCCCAAGCCCAAACCTCAGCCAACACACCCTCGCCAAAATTCCGGGCAGCCAAGACAACGCCCGAGGCCAGCCTCGGAAGTTCCCCCCGCCACCAGCCGGTCTGAGAGCCCAGGGGTTCCACGCAGGATCCTGGAGGATGTAGCCCTGTACCTGACCCGGTTTCCAGCTACGTCGCGCGGGAAGCACGGGGCGGTTGTTTTTGCTTTACTTTTCGCCCAGGTAACGGCTCTCCCGGCCCCACCCTCCACCCCCACGCCCACACTCCCTCACCGCCAGCCCCACACCCCCACACTCCACCCTCCTGCAGGTAAACCCCGGGCGTGTCGGCACAACCCCTAGAACGCTGCAAGACCAGAAGGAAGAACGCTTGTAAATTTAAATGAAAATTATTTGGGATTTTCTACGTATCTATATACTACTTACCTATTGCCCTGGAATAAATTGCACCATTATAAAGTGAAACAGGAAAATGGAGGGTGTCAGGTGAAACTCCCCCGTCCTCTTTTTTTTTTTTTTTTCTCTCTTCGTGAGATGCCTACAGAAATCTTTAACCAGTTTGCATTTTAATGCACCCCAGCCAGATTTGTGTTTTAATCCTGTCCTTGCGGGGAAATTCAATTTAGGGCGTAGGGTAAACACAGCCAGCCCAGCTTCTTGGTCCTTGCGAGAGAAGGGTAATTATGACTGAGAAGTCCACAGCTCCTCGTCATTTATTTTTATTTTTATTATCATCGTGCCTTGCGTTCCTTTTATTGGTCTTGTTTCATTCAAATAATTCTTGGTTTTGAATCTCCAAGTCACCCTGGATGGAAAATGCTGTCAGCTGGTCACCGGAGCGTGAGCCTGGCGTTCTCTGCCTCGCTCTCCCACTGAAACTCTAAAAGTGATAAGAATCTTGATAGAGGAGTAAATCCACCCCGTGAATGAAACGCTTATCCAAGGAAAACAAAAACTACTTCTGCCTGGCTCCCAGCCCCCAGCCCCCAGGAGAACTGTGAAATGCCTGCCGTTGGAGGGGGGGACTGGGAGAGAGCCGGGCAAGGGAAGAGAGCCCCAAGGTGTGTGCCCCTGGAGGAGTGATCAATATCTCAGTCCTGTGTGTCCTCACCATACCCTGACTTCAGTTAACTCCACCGATTTCTAGCGTGTACAGCCTGTACCATCCAGAAGAGGAACAAGAAAAGCTCCCCGGACCAAAACGCTTCTCTACACAAAGGCAAAGAATGCCTCTCACCCTGAGAAGGAAGCCCGACTGGGGTTATTGGGGGGGGGGGTAGAGGAGGGGTGGGGGGGGGAGGGTGTTACTCCTCCAAGGAAGGGGGTTAAGCAGAGACTTGACTATTGCTGAACTTCCCCCCTGGAGAACAGTGGAGGGAATCCACATTCAGACCAGCCTTAGTATGTTTTGCTGAGTGAGATAAGAATTGGAAACTTCATGCTGGGGCATGTGCAAAAGGAAGGGGAAAAAGTTAAAACGGGAGGGGACGGAACTAGGCAGCTAAAAACAGCCCACACGTGGCAACAGAATCTAAACACCCAAACATCGCAGGGAGCCAAAAGAAAAAAAAAAAGTTCAAGGGATATTTAAAGGTTTTAGCAGTGTCTTAGTCCAGGGAACAGTCCCTTCCCACTCCCCTCCCCACATTATTCTTTTTCAACCCCCAAGATTGTATCTGCTTACAGAGCTCTGGGTAAGTTCAGCACAAAATCGGCCAAGCAGCAAGGCACGTGCGCTTCTTTGCCACAGAAAGGGAGTGGAATGGATTTTCTTCTCTACTCTGCTTTCCAAAGCCCACACTTCCTATAAAGTCCGTTAGAATGTGGGGGTTACTATTTAAGGTTCTCCAAAATGGGCCTCCTCAGGAAAGGCGGGGAAACACCGCATCCGTGGGCTCTGAAGGGTGGAAGGTGAGACTTGGATGCTGTAGTTGGCACTCAGCAACTGTGTTACCTTGGAGGAGTCCTTTCCCTCTCCGGGCTGAGCTGGAAAATGGCAGCAGTAACAGCAGCTAACACATAAACTTGTTGGGAGGCTTCACTGAGGATGGGGCACACAGCCAGTCCTCGGCAGTGGTCTCATTACTTATGAATCAAGAAGGGGTTTCTGGGGGAAACCCCTGAATCTCTGCCAGAGCCCATCTGTCCCTTTAGTCGGTAGCAACAGTGGTGGACAAAGTGGAGCTATATCCAGAAATGATCATCTTCAAGGGAGCAGGGATTAGACTCCATACAGAAAACGAGAGGGGATCCCCGTTCTCCACACACCCAGCTCTGGTACATACCTCCACTTTCCTCAGCACAGTGTGGACCAGTGCTTTAAGCTCCCAGTGAGTGGTCCAGTGCTAAGTGCCCCAGGCTGGGAGTGGGAGGTTTGGGTTTTGGTCTCTTTCTGCCTTTGGTATTCTTTTTTTTTTTTTTTTTTTAATTTCTTAAAAACATATATTCATTTTTGTGAGACAGAGACAGAGCGCGAATGGGGGAGGAGCAGAGAGAGCGGGAGGCACAGAATCCAAAGCAGGCTCCAAGTTCTGAGCTGTCAGTACAGAGCCCGACGCGGGGTGGAACCCACGAACTGTGAGATCATGACCTGAGCCGAAGGCGGACGCTTAACCGACTGAACCACCCAGGCGCCCCTGCCTTTGGTATTCTTGACCAAGGTACTCCCTCTCTCTAAGGCCCCATCTTCTCTGAAGTGAAGGGCCCCGGGCTGAGCTCTGAGGGTCTTGAATGGACACCTGCAAAGCCACCCTGCAAGCCCTGACAACCCACCCTAGGAGCTGGAGGGAGAGAAGCAAGAAGAAGGCATTGAGTAGCACAAGGACAGACGCATTTCACTAATCACGGTTCTCTCTAAAAACTAGAGTTGAGAAATGTTGCCCAACTTGATTCTCAAACACAGCCTGTGGTCCTGACAACTGATCTTTCTCTCTCTTTCTCAACATTTCCAAGGAGTTTTACTGATGGACTTCGTGCCTTGCTAGAAAGGAGGGAGTATGAGGGCACCCTAGGTGGGGATTGCATCTTTGGGGACCTTCTTGTAAGTAGTCTATCTTCTACTGCCACAGACACCCGCCTTGGACCTTGTGACCAAAGCCCAGGTAGCAACTATTCCCATTCAGGAGTGGGGACCCTAGAGCTCTGGGTGTCCAAAATGAAGTCCCAGCTTCTAGGTGCTAGCAGGACTCAGGAGACCTGGGACCCACTCAGAGGTTTCCTTCCAGCCAACTGAGTGACTCAGTGCAGGTCATGAACACTTCACCTGTGTTGCAGTCTATAAAACAGGATTATTTAACATGGACTCCCCCAAAGGTTTGCTGTAAGAATCAATGAGGTCACAGATGTGAGAGTGACTTGAAAATGATGAAAAGATTCATACTTTTAAAGACTCCTTGGGGGAGCTCTTATACATTATATATACACATACATACATATGTATGTATATACATAGATATAGATATAGATAGATATACATATATATATATATATATATATATATAGAGAGAGAGAGAGAGAGAGAGAGAGAGAGAGAGAGACGTATATAGACATATGGGAAATGGGCAAGAGAAAAAAAGTACCCATAGTCTCAAACACTATTTTGACGTTTCCCTCTAGTTTTTCCTCACACATGATTTTTAAGAGCATAGTTGTGATTGAGATTGCATGCAACTTTGAAATTTGTTCTTTTACTTATTACTGTGAATTGTATGTGGTATTTATTACAATAATTTTTTCTTCGCAAAAATAAGATGTTCATTCTATTGTGAAATGTAGCATACATACAGGTGATTATATAGAACGTGTATGCCCATTTTAATAATAAAACAAACATCAAGAACCTACCACACAAGAGGCACTCGGCTGGGTGAGTCGGTAGAGCGTGCAACTCTTGATCTCAGGGGTGTAAGTTCGAGCCCCATGTTGGGTGTAGACATTACTTAAAAATAAAATCTTAAAAAACCACACAAGTCAAGAAGTAGACCACCACCTCAAGTACTGAGAAGCCCCCATGTGACCACTCCAGATCACATCTGCCTCTCTCTACTGCCCAGAGGGAAGGATTATCCTGACTTTTATTACCATAATTTTCCATGGCCATGGACGTAGAATGTTTTACTTCGTCATTTTCCTACTTTTAGCCTCTAGGGTGTTGCCAATATTTTTGCTAGAGTGCTATTCCAGATTTAAATCTTTATTATGGGGAAGGGGGCATCAAATTCCATCACTGCCCCTGTTGTTTAAATGGAGTTCAGGAAGGGGTCTTGATTTCTACCTTCAGGGGCTACACAGGGCATGGTGCAAGCTGGAAGGACCCCCGGTAATTATGACTACCTGCGCAGTTTCCTTGCTGCTGAATATCCAAACAAACAAATCCTGCAGGTACTTTATCCCATGGAAGCATCTGCTTTAATCCTCCTGCTCTTTACCTACCCATCCCCCTTTATTTTCTGTTTGTCTCTCTTAGAATAGAAAAGCCAGTCTGCAGCACAGGTGGGTGGTACAGAGGCAGACCAGCAGGAACGATGCTTCTGCCTGTGCCTTCTGGGAGAGATCTTGCTGGAGTGTCTGTCTTAATAAGTGCTTTATTATTTTATATTAAACAAATATGCATATGTTGAATTTAAATAAAAGTCACACAAGAATTTTTAAGGAAGGGAGAAGATATCAAATACATTTGGGGCTTGGGATGGACCATGGAAAGTTATATTCCAAAAGACTGGGGGTGGAGGAAGAGGTTAGTACCCTCTAATCAGCCTTTTTAAAGAGCAAGAGTGTAAGTGAGGGGCAGAGAGAGAGACGGAGAGAGAGAATCCCAAGACGGGCAAGAGAGAGAGGGAGAGAGTGCGGAGCCTGGTGAGGGGCTTCAGCTTGCCCGATGTGGGGCTCGAAGTCACGAACCATGAGATCATGACCCGAGCTGAAGTCAGATGCTTAACCAACTGAGCCACCCACAGCCACCCACTTGACTTAAAAAAAAAAAAAGATTATTTATTTAGAGAGAGAGCGAGAGAGAGAGCACAAGCGGGGCAGGGGCAGGGGCAGAAGGAGAGAGAGAATCCCAAGCAGGCTCCACACTGTCCGTGCAGAGCCCGATGTGGGCTCAAACTCACCAACCATGAGATTATGCCCTGAGCTGAAATCAAGAGTCAGATGCTTAATCGACGGAGCCACCCAGGCACCCCTCTCTTCTGCCTTGAAGTATAAAATAACATCAGCAAATGCTGTTATGTAGCACTCATTGTGTTCCAGACCGCAGGCTCAGCCCTTTACATATACTTACTGCTTTTAATCCTCATAGCAGCCCTATAATGTAAGTACTGTGAACCGCTCCATATTATAGATGAGGAAACTGAGGCACAGAGAGGATAAATAATTGCTCAAGTCTGGTTGCTTACCCTCAACACCTACTGCCTCTCAACAACTGTTCATGGGAAATCTTGGGAAATTCTGATGTGCTTGAGTGTCCTCATTTAATGGTGGGGAAATGGAGCTAAAAGAGGAAAAGTGGCTCTACGTGGTCTCAGGACCATAAATTCTTACACTGTGGGGCTCCTGGGTGGCTCAGTCAGTTAAGCGTCTGACTTCAGCTCAGGTCGTGATCTCACAGTCCGTGAGTTCGAGCCCGGTGTCGGGCTCTGTGCTGACAGCTCAGAGCCTGGAGCCTGCTTCGGATTCTGGATCTCCCTCTCTCTCTGCCCCTCCCCTGCTCACATGCTCTCTCTCTCTCTCTCTCTCTGTCTCTCAAAAATAAAAACATTACAAAAATTTTAATGAAATAAATTCTTACACTGAAAGGAACCTTAGCAGACAGACTTCTGAGCTCCGTTCATGCCCTATTTGCCAAGATTGGGGCCAAGATGAAGAGTGCGGATTTTAGAGCAGTAGACGCCATTTCAGGGGCATCCCGTGCTAGTGGGGGCCATGCATAGCATCCCTGAAGCTGAAGAGGTGAGCAGCAGAGAGGCAGGAACCACAGATGGCAGAGAAGAACCATGGACAGGCACTCAGAACTGGGTTCAAATCTCTATACTCTGCCATCTCCTATTTGGCTTTGGGCGGGTCCTGAAACCTCAGTTTCTCCTGTGAAATGAGGATAATATCAACTTTACAAAGTGATACTGAGGATTAAAGAACAATGCACCGTCCAGGCTTCCATCGAGCGGGTATCCAATAAATGTTACTTTTTTTCCTTTCTCTTGCCTTACCCCTGACACTAACAAGTCACAAAGAACTCTGATGCATAGGAAATGTCTAGACTCCAAAGGAAATTTCTATCTCTCAGGTGACTTACTGACTGATTTTAAAACAGATTAAAAAAAATCAGTTTGGGGCACCTAGGTGGCTCAGTCGGTTATACATCTGACTTTGACAGGTCATGATCTCGTGGCTCATGGGTTCAAGACCCACGTCGGGCTCTGTGCTGACAGCTCAGAGCCTGGAGCCTGCTTCAGATTCTGTCTCCCTCTCTCTCTGCCCCTTCCCCACGCTCTCTCTGTCTCTCTCAAAAATAAATAAACATTAAAACAATTTTTTTTAATCAGTCTGAGGCCAGGTCATATTTAGTAATTACTATTTACTGAGCACATACTACATGCGAGACACAATGGTAAGCACTTTTAAAAATACCTAGTATCTTATTTCACCCTTATAATAAATAACCCCATGAGGTAGGTGTTATTATTTCAGTTTTACAGATGAGGAAACCAAAGCTCAGAAATGTTAAGAAAGTTGCTCATAGGTACTTGATTCAAACACTAACTTATTTGAAAACTTCTATTAAGCTGTACTGTACCGTCCTCCAAATCTTTTTTTTTAATTGTTTTAAATGTTTATTTTTGAGAGAGAGAGAGAGAGAGAGAGAGAGAGAGAGAGAGAGCATGAGTGGGGGAGGGGCAGAGAGAGAGGGAGACACAGAATGAGAAGCAGGCTCCAGGCTCTGAGCTGTCAGCACAGAGCCCGACACGGGGTTCGAACTCACAAACTGTGAAATGATGATCTGAGCTGAAGTAGGTTGCTCAACCGACTGAGCCACCCAAGTGCCCCCGGTCCTCCAAATCTTGAGAGCTTTACACATGTGCTTATTTTTTTTATTTTTTATTTTATTTTTTTAACTTTGCCTCCCTTGTTGAAAATGGGCAACCTTCCTTTATCAAAGTCTTGGTGAATGCATGGAACCTTCTAGAGTTGACCTTACCCAAAGTCCCAGAAGATCTCACTTGACAAATTCCACATCCCTGTGCCCTCTGTGATACTATCCCGTCTGCCAAATTTGCAATTATTCCATAATTTGCTTTAACCACAAACATAAGCCTTGCTATTGACTGAGTAAACTGAGTAGGGCTTTTTGGACTTTTATTCTGTTTCCCAAAATATGATGAACTGAAATCATCTGATGATGAACTTGTACTTGAAACTGGAGTGGCTGAGGGCAGAGTGAGTCACTCTGGTGACTTTATACCTATAAGTCGGTTCTTCAAACGTGTCCTATTGCCAGATCCTGCTCTCAGCAGTATGTGTAGACAGGTCGGGGCTACAAGGGCAATATAAGAGCATTCCTTGCCCTTGAAGAGTTTTAAATCTTGTTTAGGTGGCAAATGACCGTGCATGAAACCGTAGCCAGCAATAGCAGGTGCCATATATATGTTACTGTATATACATTATTCCACAAACATTTATTGTGCATCAAGTATGTGCTAGGTCGGGAGCTACAGATAGATACACAGTGGCGCTTCCCTGCCCTGCAAGTGCTCACAGCACGTGGGGAGACAGACTTTGGCAACAGGTGGTTACAGGCTCATATAATAAGGGCTAAAGTGGGGCAGGATGTCTCTGCTCAGGAGAGCTGGCGAAGGCTGATGGATGAAGTGACGTTCGAGCTGGATGTTGAAGGCTGAGCATTTTCTGGGCAGAAAAGGAGGAAGGCATTCCAGGCACAAAGAGAAGCAAATGCAGAGGCTCTGGGTGCCAGGAAGATGGGGGCTGTGCCCGGCTCATCCTTATGCTCGTTCCCGGCTCCTTGCACCGGTCCAGGCACATGCTGGCCCCACCATAAGTGTGCACGCAGTGAATGAAAATATAGAATTGTGAAAACCTGTAGTGTATCTGGAGAATGGTGAGGTAGCTGCCTTGCAGGAGTGTGTGGGAGGGGAGGGGGAGTTGGGGAGGAGGCAGGGAGAACAATTGTAATAGGTCTGGGAGGTTGTGATGATCAGTTTGGATTGTGTCCCAAGGACCAAGGGGAGGGGTGGGTAACAGGGTATTTCGGCCGCCGATGGACACGAGCACATGTTGTTGAGGAAGACCGCTGGTGCGGGGCGGAGGGCAGACTGGATGAAAGAGGAGGATGCTGGTGGAGGTGTCAGGAAGCGGCGACACTGGTCACGTGACACCCTCGAAGGCCACATGAGCTGGGAAGGTGGTGGTGTCCTCACCCTCATGTGTTGTGTGTTCAAAATAAAAGCGATTTGGGGCGCCTGGGTGGCTCAGTCGGTTAACCGTCCACCTTCGGCTCCGGTCACGATCTCACAGCTCATGAGTTCGAGCCCCGCGTAGGGCTCTGCACTGGCCGCTCAGAGTCTGGAGCCTGCTTGGGACTCGGGGTCTCCCTCTCTCTCTGCCCCTCCCCCGCTCACCCTCTGGCTCTGTCTCTCAAAAATAAATAAACGTTAAAAATTTTTTTTCAAAATACAACTGGTTCACAAAACATAATGCTGTAAGTAAAATAGATCTTTTCATTGCAAAACACAAGATGCTTTCGTTAAAGCTCAGCTTCTCACATTTTGGGGGCTACGTGGAGCAGTGGTGCCTGAGATGAGGTGGGGTCAGTGAGGTGAACAGGAGAGGATGATCTGGAGAAACTTCCAGGCAGCCGCCTTTGGCCAGCTTGGTGTCAGGACAGAGAGGGGAGGAGTCCCGTGTCTCAGCTGTTACAGAGTGGAGAGTTGGGAAGGGCTGGGGAGGGAACTGATTGGTATTGTAGGGACTAGGGGCGGGGAAGAGGCTAGTGGGTTCATTTGGGGACAGTTTTTAGCAGTAGGATGTCTAAGAAGGGAGGACCCTGGCACCAGCATGTTGGGGACATTAAAGTGACAGAAAGACTGGGTGGGGGTGGGGGAGAGAAGGAGGAAGGGTAGCCAGGCTGGGCCCTAGGGCTCAATGTAGGGCTTCACGTAGCCTATTCTGGGTTATTGGCAGCTTACTGTTCATTTCCCAGTACCCAGCAAATCTGCCCCCACTGCATCCACAGCTTCCATCTGTGTTTCCCCCCAGACTTTTGCCAGTGATATTGACACTAACTCAACAATAAGAAAATAAACAACCCAATTTAAAAAATGGGAGAAAGACCCTAGCAGACACCTCACCAAAGAAGCTATACAGATAGCAAATAAGTATACGGAAAGATGTTCCGTATCCTATGTCATCAGAGAGATGCAAATTAAAACAACAAGAAGGTACAACTACACAGCTATTAGAATGGCTCAAACCCAGAACACTGACAACACCAAATGCTGGTGAAGATGTGGGTCAACAGCAACCCTCGTTCATTCTTGGTGGAAATACAAAATGGCACAGCCACTTTGGAAGATAGCTTGGTGGTTTCTAATAAAACTAAACATACTCTTACCGTATAATCTGGCAATCACACTCCTTGGTATTTATCCTTATAAGTTGAAAACGTGCCCACATAAAAACCTGCCCATGGATGTTTATAGCATATTCATAGCTGCCAAAACTTGGAAGTGACCAAGATGTCCTTCAGTGGGCGAATGGAGAAGTCCACGGTGATACACGCGGACAACAGACTATTATTCAGCAGTAAAAAGAAGTAAGCTATCAAATCCTGAAAAGACATGAAGGCCCTTACATACATATTGCTAAGAGAAAGAAGCCAATCTGAAATGAGTACACACTGTATGATTCTAACCATATGACATTCCGGGAATGGCAAAACTATGGAGACAGTATAAAGATCAGTAGTGGGTAGGGGTTGGGTGTGTGTGTGTGTGTGTGTGTGTGTGTGTGTAGGAAGTGGGGAGAATGGATAGACAGAGGATTTTCAGGGCAGTGAAAATACTGTACACAATACTATAATGAAGGATACATGTTACTATACATTTGTCCAAATCCAAAGAAATGTACGACACCAAGAGTGAACCCTAATGTAAACCATGGACCTTGGGTGATTATGATGTGTCAGTGTGAATTCCTCACTTATAACCAATGTACCACTCTGATGGGGAATGCAGATTATGGGCGAGGCTGTGCATATGTGGGGCTGAGGGGAGTATGGGAAATTTGTGTACCTTCCTCTCCACTTTCTTGTGAACCTAAAATTGCTAAAACTAAGTCTAGGTTTCTGATGAAGTGGTTAATTAGCAGTGGAGTGGCCACCAAGGAACCAGAAGTCGGTGATCCTCAGCCAGGCATAATTGATAATTGACAAAATAGGTGCTCATTTAAGTAAGAGTCTATTTTTTTCTATGCTATGCCCCTATTTACAAAGAGCTTATAACTTAAAGAATGCTATGAGAATGTAAATTTTAAAAAGCAAGATGCATCCATTGTAAATACAGAACAATCACAACTCAATAAAAACCATAAATAAATAATAAAATACATGAATAGAGAAAAAAAGAATAAATTGCCATAAAATATTGAAAGTGCTTTATCTGGGTTGGTGGGTGCTTTTTTTTTTCCTTCTTCTTCATATATACCTGAATTTTTAAGCTTTCCTTTAATGGAGTCAAATTCATTCTTAAAAGATGAAAGCATAAATTTTATATTATAATGAAGGTAAAAGTTGGTATCGTACTGTGCCTTTCAAAGGGTATAGTTTCCTGCTTTTTTCCAGTCCTGCTGCTAAGAATATTAAGGACTGAGATTCCATCCAAATCAAATCCTGGCTTAATTAAGTGTATCAAGCACTTATGAATCTCTACCATGTGCCAGGCACTGAGATGGGATACAGGAAAAAATCCAATAGTTCTGAGGTGGGAAATGGAATGACTAATCAACTCTAATAAGCTCAAATCTTTTTTTCCCTGCTAACCTTAGCATTGACTGACACAAACAAAACAGAAAGAAATCCAAAGGGTATCGTCTCAAATTGAGAACATTGGGTAAGTGGAAATGACATCGATGTGGGGCTCAGGTCCTGGTTCTGTGCTATCGGAATAGCCTTGGGTCCTCTTCTGAGGGTCAGATTCCTTCTGTATTGATCAGGGAATCTGTGCTGGGGTGCCCAGGTGGCTCAGTCGGTTAAGCGTCTGACTCTTGATTTCAGCTCAGGTCATGATCTCAGGGTTTGTGGGATTGAGCCCTGTGTCAGGCTCCGTGCTGACAGCATGGAGTCTGCTTGGGCTTCTCTCTCCCTCTCTCTCTGCCTCTCCCCAGTGCTCTTGCTCTCTCTCTTAAAATAGAAAAATAAACATTAAAAAAAATTTAAATTACATAAATGGGAGCTTCTAGTATTATAAATAAATTCTGAACTTCCTTACAGTTCTTCAATCCTATAATTTTAGGCTCTGTGTCTACAGTCAATAATGACGGTGAAGATGATCGTGAAGGGGAAGTTACACTTTAAGAGCCCCTTTTCTCCTGCTATCATTCCCCATTGACCACAGATTCTATAGAAGAGACACATACTTGGTCGCAAAGAAGTGAGTCACCAAGGAAGCCTCATGTTGTCTCTGTCTGCCTTGTACACACCTGCCTGGACATATCATCTCCTTCCCTCAATTGCTAGCACATAGTCTCTGTGTTCTTTTTTTTTTTTTTTTTAAGGCACATTCTATTTATTTTTGTATTTTTTTAATGTTTATTTTTGAGAGAGAGAGAGTGAGAGAGAGTGAGCGGGGGAGGGGCACAGAGAGGGAGACACAAAATCCAAAGCAGGTTCCAGACTCTGAGCTGTCGGCACAGAGCCCGACACAAGGCTCCAACCGTGAGCCGGGAGATCATGACCCGAGCCAAAGTCTTAACCGACTTAACCGACTGAGCCACCCAGGTGCCCCAGTCTCTGTGTTCTGATCTGAAAAGTGTACACAGCCACATAGGATTACTGTGAGGAATAAATTTATTCACTGATTCATTAACTGTTTATTGAGTGCCTGCTACAAGTCAGGTGTTGTTCAAGTGCTAGGAAGACAAGAATGAACAAGGCAGACAAAGGCTCTACACTCAGCACTTAGCAAACACCTGAACATCACTTTCTCCTCTTATGTTTCATTTAACTTGAAATAAGCCTGTGGCAGAAACTCAAAAAATATTCTCAATTCAGAGGACCAGTGTTGTCTCTGTAGCATTTTTTTTTTTAAAGCTGACTTATTTATTTTGAGAGAGAGAGAGAGAGCACAAGCATGAGTGGGGGGAGGGCAGAGAGAGGGAGAGACAAAGGCTCAAGCAGGTTCTGAGATGTTAGCACAGAGCCCGACGTGGGACTCGACCTCGCAAACCATGAGATCATGACCTGAGCCAAAATCAAGAACCGGACTCTTAACTGACTGAGCCACCCAGGTAGCTCTTCAGCATTTTTAAAAAATAATTTGGGAGCAAAATATTGGCCATTACCAGCTCATCAGCCCTGTGTGGAGAGAAGCTGTCGTCTCCCTTTCATGTTAGCCTTGAGAAGGGAACACTGTACTTTCCTTGTCACACATAAAGCCTTCCTTTTAACTTTCAGGTTCCCCACAGCACACTTCTCCATGGGTTTTCTAACATGCCCTGACATGTAGCACCAAAGGAAACACAAAATGAAAATGAAACAGTGTTCCACCTGAGTCACCGTCTGTGTTTCTTCTTTATCACCAAAGCAATGAACTCCCACACAATTGAGGCTTGTTCTATTTAGGTTTTAGAACGTCATCTTTGTAATTAAAGCACACTATTATTGTTATAAACAGTCGGAAAACACGTTCTTAGAAACATCTCCCTGATTCATAAATATTTGGATGGTGAAGTCACAGAGGTGGAATGCAAACCTTGTTAACATGCTGATGATAAAGATCAGTAGACGCTAATATTACTTGCCGAAGAGTTAGCCTTAGTCTGCGATAGACAGGCAAGGAGGGAAACGGGGCTGTGTTAGTTTTTAAGGGTCATTTGGAAAATACAGGTTTACAAAAGAAATACATTTTCTAGTGTAATTTACTTGACTTGTCTTTGCTAATTCATTCAAGAAATATTCTTTGAGCTCCAGCCTCCTGGCTTGACACACCAGGTCCCTCCCTGCCCCTGTCTCTCCGCTCAGCTGGGGCCACCCCTGCACTTCAAGCCCCAGCCACTTGAGACGCTAATGGGTTCGGTTTCTCCTTGAACCTCTTGCGTTGCTACCTTGTTGCCCGTGCTAATCCCTCTGCCTGGAATTTCCTCCTGCTCCCTTCTACCTCTTAGCCCTCCCCACTTGGAAAATGGCTATTTTATCTTTGAAAATTCAATTCCAAAGTCACCTCTTTGTGTATGCAATGTAATGGTAGTCACATCCAGGATAAGTTTGTGATTTGTAATTTAAGTGAAAATGGAGATCCCCTTGTTCTCAAATTATGAAGAATTTCAAGCTGGTGACAGCGGAGCATTCACCAAGTGCAGGACCTGTTAAGAGTGGGACTGTACAGGCCAAAAGCTCATGAAGCCAGCCCTGGTTACACCTTTTCTGCGTTCTCATAAATTTTAGTCAATATTGTTGTTTCTTGGCCGTTCAGTATCCATCCACCCCAATTCAAGTAACGGTCTACCAGTTTTCCTTTGGGAAAGCCGTTCATTCCCCTCACATTCCTGGTCCACGTGCATCTGGGTGACCAGGCAGAGCAAACTGTGCTAGGGGCCGCAGCCACCGGTTCAAGAACGGGTCAATCAGAACCCATAAGCTGCTGGGAGCTCTTGGTTGGGGCTCACTGATTTTACTGCTGGACTCGAACGTGGGGACTCCGGCGCCAGGGGCTGCTGAGGTGGTCACCTGGAGCCAGAGATGAGGGGCGGAGCCAAGAAGGGGGCGGTATCAAGGTTGGCCTACAGCCACATTTACCACAGTGTCTCCAGTCACGTGCGCCAGTAGATTTCCTCTTTTTGTTGATGCCCTTTGAACTGGGTATTTTGACACTTGCAAACAAGAGTCTTAGGGCATACGTATCTATTTGCTTCTTATACACACATTTTTGCATATGTGTTCCTCCCGCCAACCCTCCCCCCAACCCTCCCCCTCCCCCCCCCCCCCCCCCCCCCCACTATGACCTCATCAGGAGCAAGCAGCTTATTTTTCTCATCTTACATCCCTGGTGCTTGGGAGAGTATTAAAATATGCTTTCATTTTTTAATTGTTTTTTAAATTTTTTTTTCAACATTTTATTTATTGTTGAGAGACAGAGACAGAGCACAAACGGGGGAGGGGCAGAGAGAGGGAGACACAGAATCTGAAGCAGTTTTCAGGCTCTGAGCTGTCAGCCCAGAGCCCCATGCGGGGCTCTCCAGGCTCCAACCCGCTAACTGTGAGATCATGACCTGAGCTGATGTCAGACACTTAACCAACTGAGCCACCCAGGCGCCCCAATATCCTTTCATTTTTTAAATAAACACAATGGTTGTGATAGTAGATGTTCTGTAGAACAACAGTTGACAACCTGATTTTTGTTGTGAAATTGAACTGTCTTGTGAAATGGAGGTGTCAGTGAGCCCCTGCCACGCTTCTTTTTGGTTCCATACATGCTAAGTCCAGGTGACCAGGCAATACATAGATTGATAGGTTGATATTGGCAATACTTGCTTCTTTCTCCTGAGGTAGGGGCCTGTGAAGGGCCCAATAGCTTTAGCCCAAAGCACATTCATGCCTATTGGCTGCATGCATCTCATACAACCCTTGAAGGGGATCAGGCAGGGAGAGTTATCCCTGTTTTACAGACTGGAAGTTGAGAGAAGAGTCTGAACAGTTTGGTCAAGAACCAGGGCAATGCTGTCCAATACGATAGCTACCCACCAACATGGCCATTGAGCGCTTGAGTGTGGCTAGTCCGAGTTAAGACGTGTTGTAAGTATAACCTAGCCACTGGATTTCAGAGACTTAATACACAAAAAAGACTGTGAAATAGCACATTCATAATTTTTCCATTCATTGCATGTTAAAACGATATTTTGAGTACTTTGGATTAAATATAATATATTATTAACATGTATGTCACTTGTTTACTTTTACTAATATGGTTACTAGAAAATTGAAAATTGTGTGTGCAGCTCGCATTTGTGCCTCGTATTTTATTTCTATTGGATAGCTGATCTAGCGTCCAGCATCCTGGCGTGAGCTCTGTTTCTATCTATAGACTCGAGCTCTCCTCTTCCCTGCTGCCACCCTCACCTCAGGTCCTTCTGCCCCACTGTCTCTGCTCTGTCCTCTCCCTCCTTCTTGCTCCCTCCTCCCTAATAAGGCAGAGTGTGTGAGAGGTAGACTGACTTTTTAGGTCTGGCACCTGTTGGCCTCTGCGAATTTATAAGGGCACGAAATAGGTATGTCAACTCTGAACTCTGGAAAATTGTCAGGGCCTGTTTGGTTCAGACTCTCTGAATATTTACTTTTTAAAAAACACCTCATCTGTATTTAACTGCAAAAGAAAAATAACAAATCCAAGCTGGGAAGTTTCAATAAAACATATTCCAGTCCTTGCCAATCTTCTGTTAAATTCACGAAGCATGGAGGCTACCTGGGATGTGTCTTAGCCTCATGCATCATGTCCCCAGACCCCGTCTGCAAGGTTTGCTGGCCAGCTGTCCTTCAGCCTCCCCAAGCCCCAAACTTAGAGGAAACAGAATTCAGTTCCTAAACCGGACAGAAGGCAGACTTACTCTCTATGAAACGTTTAGCCTTTAGAACAAGCATTCAAGTGTGGCTCTGAGTGCGTTCCCATTTGTAGGGAACTCAAGGACTAACTGGAAATAGAGAGCTGTCTTGGATGAAACCTGAGAGCTCAGGAATTCTAGGAGATCAGCATCAGAGATTGAGTAGGGGCAGTGGGAAGTTTTGAGGGTCTGTGGAACGATAGAAGACAGTTGTAGGGCTGAGCACAGTGACTGATACAAATATACACAGAGAGAGATACAGACATATACGCACGCTTAAGATTACTTGCAAAGACTTAGGAACACTTAAAATGCCATATTATCAATGCACGGATCAGGCTGGCAGCGCTTAAACCCACTGATCTGTCTTAATATCCCTAAAAGGGAGACCCCCAGACACCAGGGACTTCTCTTGCTGTGATGTAATAGGATTATTGCTGTGATTATGACTTACAAAGTACTTATCAGTATTAAAGAAGGAATGGCATTCTAATACATGTTACAGCACAGGATGAACCTTGAAGACGTTATGCTAAGCGAAATAAGCCAGACACAAAAGGACAAGTGTTAGACAATTCCGCTTATCTGAGGTATCTGGTATAGGTACATTCACAGGGGCAAACGGTACAATTGAAGTTACCAGGGGCTATGGTAAAGGGAGAACGGAGATCTAGTGTTGAATGGGTACAGAGTTTCAGTTCAGGATGATGATAATGTTCTAGACATGGACGGTGGTGATGGTTGCATAACAGCGTGAATGTACTGAATCCCACTGAATTACACTCTTAAAATGGAAAAATGGTAAGTTTTTTGTTAGGTATACTTTACCGCAAGTTTTTAAAAGTAGGTATCTGTTAGAGATCTATCCCAAGACGCGTGCTTTCCTTTAAAATACTCCTGTCTCCCTCTCCAATAAAAAGAGGTGTGGAAGGATAGAGAAAATAAGATTGGCAAAATATCCACCATTGTCAACACTGGGGTATGGGTATCTGAGGGTTTGTATGTGCATGTTTAAAGATTTCCGTAATTAAAAAAGTTTTAACATTAAAGTTTAATGCTTGAGTCTCAGGGGTAAATGAATTCCGGGGAGACCTGTTGGCAAACGTAACTGAGCCCAGCCAGTTGGAAGGGCACGCGTGATGGACCGGGGACAGGGTGATGAAGAGCCTCTTTTACTGCATTCCCCGTGACTAATCCCAACACCACCCGAGTGTAAAGAGTGCTTGCTTTTTCAAAACGACATCCCTCCGTTACAACATTTTCCTGACCTCTGCCCTTGCTGCAACACCTAATGTCGTTCTCAACCAGTTCGATGAGCTTCTGGATTATATTTTCCCTGCAGGTATAAGCCAAGATACAGATTTTTCTCACAGTAAGGTCCTGGGGACAATCATTGAGTAGAGTTAAAGAACATCTGTTGAGAAACAGGATTGAGCTGTATTGAGTTCCAGGCTGCTGGAAGCCTCGGGAGAGGTCCTGTCTGCTAAGGGGCTTGAGGAGGCTGCCATGGGGGGGGGCTCCTTTAAAGAAGGTGGATCTTGAAGTCATTGCCTTAAGACAGGAGAAAAAAGCATTCCAGGCAGAGGAATCGGGATATGCAAAGGCACGGGAGTACAAAGGAGTGTCTCCTGGTGTAGGGACATGGAATGGAAGAAGAGGCTGGAAAAGCTAGCTGGGGTCAAATTGTGGATGCTTTTATATGTCTCACAATGAATTTCGTTCTTTCAACAAATTGAGAGCCTACTAAGGGGCACGTTCTTTGCAAAGATGGACGCTGCCCCTTCCTCCGCTGACTACAAAGCTTGACCAAGAGGAGAGATGATGAAGGGAAATGCACAATCTAGGACACCTTGCTATGGAGCCAGAAGGTATTTGAATCTAATCCTCCTTTAAACCCAGCTTTGCAGAAATGGGTGAGACCAGGGCAAGGAAGAGAGACCTGCTTAGGTAATATGAGAAGATTCTAGTTGATAAATTGGGCTTGGTACAAGGAACCAGGTGCATCATAAAGAAATATTTTCCACTTCTGTGCAGTCTCTCCTCATTATCTAAGTGGTGGGCTCATTTACCTTGTGGCCAACATTAAGAGCAATGAAAATACATTATCTCCTCCCCTAATGTTGCCCGTATCCAATGCTAACTTCGTAAGTCTCTCAATAAGGGACCCATTAAGTTTATGTTACCATTTAAAGAAGTGCCTGGAAACTGTGCAATTTTTGAAGGAATAATAATACAGATTGCCATTGCAAATTGGACACCTGTACCATGGCTTATGTGTTCACACTGAATTCAACTTTTTTTTTTTTTTTAAAATAGACTTTATACCCAGCACAAGGTCCAAGGCAGGGCTTGAACTCATGACCCTGAGATCAAGACCTGAGCTGAAATCAAGAGTCAGACACTCAATGGAGCCACCCAGGCGCCCCTGAATTCAACTTTTAAAAATGTGTGAATTTCCCTCTTTTACATTTGAAAAATTGAAGTAATATATACACAGAATTTTTAAAAATCCAATCATTCGAGAGAAAACCAACACTGCTCACCCCATACTCACATCACTTTCCAGAGACCCCTGCTTTCGTCTGTCTCCTTAAAAAAAAAAATTTTTTTTTAAATATTCAGATTGGTTTTGGGGCACCTGGGTGGCTCCGTTGATTAAACACATGAGTTTTGATTTCAGCTCTGGTCATGATCTCATGGTTTGTGGGATCAAGCCCCATATCTGGCTCTGTGCTGACAGTGAGAAGCCTGCTTAGGGTTCTCTCTCTCCCTCTCTCTGCCCCACCCCTACTCTGTCTGTCAATTTCTCTCTCTTTCTCTCAAAATAAATAAATAAACTTAAAAAAATACTCAGATTGTTTTTAAAAGCAATTTCTTGGTCGGTTTTAGACAGGGTCTCTTGACTCACCTCCATTAAATATGAGGATTTAGCTTCCTACCTCCTTGCCCCCAGCTCTCTGATTTATAATTTAGCTTTTCTATTGGTTCCCTCTGTACATGTATATGACATACTCAGCCCTCCTTTTCTTCTCCTATCTATGCAGCCCGTGTTGACTCCCCACTATGTTAGCTGAGGATATTAACGCAGTTCCCTTCTGTCTGCCTCTCCCCT
This sequence comes from Panthera tigris, assembly GCF_018350195.1. Lineage (NCBI taxonomy): Eukaryota > Metazoa > Chordata > Mammalia > Carnivora > Felidae > Panthera > Panthera tigris. The sequence goes on from NC_056678.1 coordinate 30,982,085, forward strand.
CTACTTCCCATTATCTGCTATTTATACCCTTACTTTTACATCAAGAATGAAACATCTACAATCAGCTTTGTCACCTTAGTTAAGTCTTCCTTGCTTTGTGGGAGGTTTGATTTCTAGAGTAGAAAGCAAACAGACAGGGTCTGCATTATTAAGACCATGTAAATTTGGATTACTGTGATGCTAGGACCACCTTTCCTTCTCTGCCAGGTCAAGGTCACTGCCTCTTTGCCACTTAAAGGAGAACACGCCTAGTGGATTCTCTCTTATGCTCACAGTGATGCTTGGCTTCCAATTGGGACAATCATTTGCTTTTCAAAATAAAACCATGCCTACATAGTCACAGAAAAAAAAAAATCATGTACCTGTATTGCCTATATTTTTGAAAGGAAAATTATTGACCAAATATGAAGACAACTAAACTGTGGCATTATTTTGAGCATTTGATGGGGGGATTACGAGGATGGTGGAGGAAGAGAGCTAAATCCAAAATGTCCAAAGTAAAAAGTCAATAGACAATGTCCAAAATGGAAAACTCAGGAAATCAGCAAATATAGCACATTATTTATAAATATGGAGGAAAAAAACAGCTAAGAGAATGGTTAACAAGTGCCTTTGGGAAGTGGAAATCAAGGCTGGGGTCGCCTGGGCTGGGAGACGGTTGTAGTTTTCATCATAGAGCCTTGTAGAGTAGTTGGACTTTCTAACTTTATACACGTATTGCTCTGATACAAATTAAAATTAAATTTAAAAAGAGTAACTGTCCCTCTCATCCCACTCCCCAGATGATCTCTGCCCATCCAATCTAATAGCTGAAAGTGAGACATTAAAAAGAGAGAGGATTGGGGCTTTTTGTGTGGGGTGAGACTCGTGCCTCCCGGTGATTGCCCACAGGGCATGAGATGTGGTTCTTCACTGGAGGTCCTTGATGGTAGCAAGCCTAAGTCCCTTCTCTGACTTCCCTCTGGTTGAGTTGGGGGCGGGGGTTGCTGGCTGTAACATGCCTGGTTGGGGCTGTCTGTGACCAGGGTGGGAAGTGTGCTGAGCACCCCGAAATTCAGAATGTGCAGCCTCACTGAATCCCCTCGTTAACGTCCAAGTCCACACCCTGCCTGCATGCTTCATGTCCTGAGCCTCTCCAGTTTTCATTTCCCCTTAGAAGGAGCTTCTCAACGTGGGAGAAGAAGTCACCTGGCTAGGTGGGGGAGGGGGGGAGGAGGGAGGGCAGCTACTTAGGGTCCCCCTCTTGATCTAGATTTATAAATCTCCCTCATTTCAGCCTCAGCCTTCACCCTGACCTCCTGCAGTTACTGCTGCCCCCAATGCTAAGCCTCGCAGGCACCTGTAGAGAGACCCCCCCCACCCCGCCAGCCCCTCTGGCAGGCACCTCACTTGGACTCTTCTGTTTTCCTACTTAATTGCACATGCCCCATCCCACCCATACTTTCATCTCTGCAATTCTGTTGACATCTCCTGTCTGCTGTTATCTATCCCCTTGTCCTTTCTCTCTTTATAAGTTAATATATTTTTTTATCCCTTTGCTGTTACTTCCGAGAGGCTTATGGGGAGAGAGAATGGAAATATACATGTGTTTTTGAATGAGTGAATGAATGAATGAATGAATAATTGAATAGTTAATGCTTCATTTTGACTGAAGTTGCAACTGACTTTAAAACAGAAAGGCTGGGGGCACCTGGGTGGCTCACTCGGTTGAGCGTCCGACTCTTGGTTTTGGCTCAGGTCATGATCTCATGGTTCCTGAGTTCCAGCCCTGCATTGGGCTCTGTGCGGATAGTGCAGAGCCTGCTTGGGATTCTCTCTCTCCCCCTCTCTCTGCCCCTCCCCTGCTTGCGCTCTCTCTCTCAAAATAAATAAATAAACTTTAAAAAAACACGCACGGAAGGGCTGGATTTTATTTACCATTTCCTGCTCTCTGTCATGAGTTCGTATTTTGAGGTATTTTCTTTTTAGCGTGACTTTGTCCCTTTGGCCAATGACTGCTTCCCTGAGCCCAGCCTATGGGCTTCTAAATGTGTGGGCTGGTCACAAGAGGCCCAGGCCAGCGACTGTGGTATGTGTCATGGAACCCACCCCAGGGCAGCAACCCCAGCTTCTGCAAAAGTTCCATTGCAAGTCAGTTGTTTGGAATGCAGAACATATTTTCCTATGGAAACAATATAATAAGGGAAAATTTTCGTTCCTAGGCCAACTTTCAAGAGTCTGTTTAAAGCTCATAGATATGAATATTCTTTATTAACATACTCATCCTTCAAACTTATTGAATACCAATTATGTGTAATTTAAGCATTATACTATTATTACAGGATTCCATCAAACACAGTTTTTTTAAATACATCACTTTGCTCAATTTTTAGCTTCTATTGTTTTTAACTTCCAAATGGTCATCTCTTTTCCAAACATAACCCCTTCTTCTATCCTTCCCTTAACTCACCTGCCCACCTTAGAAAAACTCATGTGAGAGTCAGTGAAAAAGTTCATTTGTCAGAGACAGAAAGTTCCTGATGATGTCTGAAGGGAGAAGCACCCAGAGGGCTCCTCTGTCCAGTGAGGGGCCATCATAGGAAGTGAGGGGCCTGTCCAGTGAGGGGCCATCCTAGGAAGTCACTGGCCATGTTCTCCAGCACACCGCCGTGACTTGGGTCAAATTGGGAATTAGCTCTTTTTTTTCTTTTAATTTTTTTTTTACATTTATTTATTTATTTTTGAGAGACAGAGAGAGACAGCACAAGGGGGGGATGGACAGAAGAGAAGGAGACACAGAATCCAAAGCAGGCTCCAGGCTCCGAGCTGTCAGCACAGAGCCGGACGCGGGGCTTGAACTCACAAACAGCAAGATCCTGAACGAGCAGAAGTCAGACGCTCAACCGACTGAGCCACCCACGCACCCCCCCCCTTTTTTTTAAATATTCATTTTTGAGACAGAGAGAGGCAGAGCATGAGCAGGGGAGGGGCAGAGAGAGAGAGGGAGACGCAGAATCTGAAGCAGATTCAAGGCTGTCAGCTGTCAGCGTGGAGCCTGACACGGGGCTCGAGCCCTTGAACCGCGAGATCATGACCTGAGCCGAAGTGGGATGCTTAACCGGTTGACTGAGCCACCCAGGCACCCCAGGACATTAGCTCTTTATCAATATCTTTGGGATTGCTAAGGCTGCAGCACCGACACAACCCAAAATCCACTTTTTAAGCCTTGACACCCATAAATATTGGCTGTTTTCTGCCTTCCCAGCGCAGCCCTTCATGTGCTTATTTTCTTGCACGCTGAGTTGCTTTGGGCTTGCCGAGAGCAATGCTCTCACTCACGAGGAGAGGGGACAACTACCTTGCAGTGGACATTTGAAACGCTTACCAAATTAAGTTCTTTGGCACTTTCTCCCAAGGTTATTCTGGGCAAGAGTATCATCCAAGATGGCAAATACATACTCACACAGCCGTTGGTTCGTTCATTAAACCGTAGTGAAGGCTTACTACGTGCCAGACACCATGCTGAGGGCTGAGGGTGCCTTCCTGGAGCTGCCTCCACCCCATCCATGTGGCACTCTGAGCAGCAGAGAGGAAGAAAGTACCACAGCCCGAGAGGAGTGTTCCCTCTCACTGACCTTCCCCTTTCCCCAAATAGAGTTCTACCAGCTTGGAAGAGGAGGGAGAAGCAGGACAGGGAGAGATAGGGGAGCTAGCTGTATGGGTCTCCTTTTATTGACCGTCGAGCTCTGGGGTCAGAAGGTAAAAGAACCCCCATGGAAAATTGCAGAAGCTCAGAGCAGAGGAGACTTGTACCTCGCTTCCTGTAGGTCACTTCCCAGAGAAGCCTGTGTGTGTGACAGTAGAAGAGGTGTGGGTGAGGGAGGCGTCCAGGGTCCTGGGCTGGGGCAAGCCTCACAGTGTGGTGCGGAAAGAGTGGCCACCACCTCCCCTTCCCACAGACAGGACCCAGAATTGGTGAGAGAGGCCAGAGGCCCCAACACGTTGGGGAAAAGGAGGAGGCAGAGGGCTTTGGAGGCCACAGCAGGACCTGGGGCATTCAGGAACAAGCCAGGTAGGTGAGTATCAATGGCCAAAGGCTAAGAGGACTTGAGAAAGAGACTAAGGACAGAATGCTGAATCTGACTAAGCTGATAAACCTGAAGTGACTCCATGCTCATTAATGTGGCTGAGTTGATCTGAAAAGGATGAAATTATGTCTCCTGTGACAAAGAAATGGAAAATTACAAAATATAATTTATTACAGTTGACATGTATGTGACTTATAAGATTTGTTCCCGCTTCACAAATACATTTGAAAATTATACATCTTCATATGTTCTTTAGGGGAACATACAGGTGATGAAATAGAGGCTGAGAGGGAGGACTTATGTTGGATGGGGCTTGAGGGGGGCCCTTTAAACAGGTCTCTCTTTAAGCTGAAGCCTGAAGGGTGAGAGGGAGCCAGCCACCCCAAGAGTTTTAAGAGTGCTCTAGGCAGAGGGAAGAGCACGAGCCAAGGTCCTGAGGCAGGAGAGGGCTGGGCTCTCAGAGGAACTGCAGGAAGTTCAGTATCACCGAGCGTAGTGAGCAAGGGAGGGAGCCCAGGTGAGCTTAGAGAGCTTGGAGACAGACAAGCAGATCGAGCAGGGCTTTGGGGTCCTTCAGTAATTAGCAACCCCTAAGCTGCCACATGCAGAAGTCCTTCTTCCACCCCTAACCCCCTGCCTTCATTAATAAACCCTCTTCTCTTCACACTGTGGTTTGCAGCTCTGTCTCACTACCAAGGCCCGTCTCCCTTACGCCTTTGGCGTCCTCAGCACCCCTCAGTACAGACCTTCCCTTGTAGGGTTTCTCTTCACCTCCTCCTCTTGGTATCTGCTGGGCTGGAAGGGTGCATGGTAGATGAGTAAGGGCTAACAAATGAGTAGATTTTTAGGCCTCCCTCCCCGGCACTGTCATGCAGTAGGCGTGGGTGGGGCCTGCACTCTGCATGGTTACCAAGCTCCCACAGGAATGCGATGCCACCTGCATCCAGGTGAGAAGCTCCAGGTGAAAGAGGCAGGTCATATTTAGGCAGGAGGGAGGAAGAGTCGGGCAGCTCAATTAAGAATTTTGACTCCAGGGTAGTGTGACAGTGAATTTTATCTCTCAGGTTAACTGGGGTCATGGGGTGGCCAGATATTTGGTCAAACATTATTCTGGGCGTTTGTAGGTGAGTTTAGCTTTTAAATCAGTAGACTGAGTAAAGCAGATTGCCCTCCCTAACATGGGCCTTATCTAATCAGTTGAAGGCTTGAATAGAACAAAATAGAACAAAAGGGCTGACCTTTTTGACCCTTAAGAGAGAACTCCTCCTGCCTGTTTTTGAGCTGGGACATCATTTTCTTTCTTTCTTTCTTTCTTTCTTTCTTTCTTTCTTTCTTTCTTTCTTTAAGTTTTTATTTATTTTGAGAGAGAGAGCGAGCAGGGGAGGGGCAGAGGAAGAAGGAGAGAGAGAAGCCCAAGCAGGCTCCACACCATCAGTGCGGGGCCCGATGTGGGGCTTGAACTGATGAACCATGAGATCATGACCTGAGCCCAACCCAAGAGTCAGATGCTTAACCGAGTGAGCCACCCAGGCACCCCGAGCTGGGACATCATTTTCTTCCTGCCTTCAGACTTGTTCTGAAACATTAGCTCTTCCTGGGTCTCAAGCCTGCCAGCCTTTTGACTGGAACTATACTACCAGTTTTCCTGGGTCCCTGGCTTGCTGACTACAGATCTTAGAACTTGCCAGCCTCCATAATCCTGTGAGCTGGTTCTTATTATCTATCTACCTATCATCTATCTATCTATCTATCTATCTATCATCTAATCTATCTATCCATCTAATCTCCTAGTGGTTCTGTTTCTCTGGAGAACCCTGACTAATATAGGTAGTGATAACTGTTTCTTTCTTCTTAGGATGCTCAAAACTTTATAGTATGGCAGGGAACGCTGTCCTGATGGTAAAGGTTGTTCATAAACATTGGTATAAGAAACAAGAAAGTGCTATGTGACATAGGTCTTTTTGGGAGACTTTAAAAAATAATTATGGCTACTATTTATAAATGCCCTCTGGTGATATTTTACCTCCTCTCCCTTGTAAATACTTACGTGATGTCTGACTCTCTTGTAAGTATAATCTCCATGAGGGCAGAGACATTCTCTGTTTTGGTCACCACCATATCTATGACAGAGAACCTAACACATGGTAGGTGCTCGGTAAATGCTTGGTTGAAGGAGTCAGTCAATCTATATCTAATCTTCCCTACAACACCCCATGGTAGGTACTGTGATTCCCATTTTTAAAAAAGGGAACCAGGGCGTCCGACTTCGGCTCAGGTCCTGATCTCACAACTTGTGAGTTCGAGCCCCGCGTCGGGCTCTGTGCTGACAGCTCGGAGCCTGGAGCCTGCTTCGGATTCTGTGTCTCCCCCTCTCCCTGCCCCTCCCTCACTCATACTCTGTCTCTCTCCTTCAAAAATAAACATTAAAAAAAATTTTTTTTTAAAGCAAATCAGGGGTGCCTGGGTGGCTTAGTCAGTTGAGCGTGGGACTCTTAATTTCAGCTCAGGTCATGATCTCACGGTTTCGTGGGTTTGAGCCCCACGTTGGGCTTTGTGCTGTCAGTGCAGAGCTTGTGTAGGATTCTCTCTCTCTCTCCCTCTCTCTCTCTCTGCCCCTTCCTCACCCACGCTGTCTCTGTCTCTCTCAAATAAATAAATAAACTTTAAAAAGCAAACCAAACCAAAGCTCAGCTTGAATGCTGTTGTTCTCTGATTACAACACCCCAACCCCCTTCCTTCCCTGTCTGCCCTGCCCCGGGTCCTGGGAGGCTGACCTGTACAGATATACAAAGTGGAATCCTGGCCAAGGAAGGAGAGAGAGGTCAAGGTTCTAACCTCTGTTCCACGTGTGGTGCTGATACAGTGGCTGTGTTTCTTCAGGGCCATGGCTCCTGTCAGGTGGCCCCCTTTCCATGGCTCCAGCTTTCAACAGGATCTAATAAAATATTCCCTCCCCTTACCCTTCAGGCCTGCAGCGGTCATGGCTTCCTGCTCTTACCAGTTTCCTGGTACTTCACCATCCCTTGTTGCCAAAACCCTTTATGCTGCCAAAGCCTCAGTTAATAGTCCCTTTATTCAACTCCCCTTAGTTGGGGTGCCTGGGTGGCTCAGTCGGTTACGTGACCAATTCTTAGTCTGAGCTCAGGTCATGATCTCACGGCTTCATGGGTTCAAGACCCACATCAGGCCCTGTGCTGACAGTGTGGATTCTCTCTCTCCCTTTTTCTCTGCCCCTCCCCTGTTCACTCGCTCTCTCTCTCTCGAAATAAGTAAATAAACTTAAAAAAGAAATTTTAACTCTCCTCAGTTAAGTCACTCGTGTGTGCCATCATTTTCCTGCTGGGATCCTGACTGATAAAGAGAAATTAGGTAACAACACCATACGGCTAAAAGGTGGTAGAGGCAGAATTCAAACCCAGGTATTTTTGTTATACATTTTGTTACACATCACGACGTCCACTCTCACAAATTGGCTAAGAATGAACCTACCCCATGAAGTCCTATAATTTCTTCTAGAACATTCTACAACTCTAGCATGCTTTATCACCTCCCTCCTTCCAGAGAGGAAAATTGGTAAAATGGAAATTGGGCTTGGCCTTCTGTAGCCCCAGACATCTCAACTTGAATCCAGACTATGCTGCTAGTTATGTGTCTCTGAGCAAATGGCTTGACCTCTCTGAGCCTCTGTCTCCTGGTTGAAAAGCGGAACCATGCTACAGCAGGTGGGAATGAGGAGTAAATAAATCAAGGTATTTGTATCACGAGCTCAGTAAAGTTGGTGTTTCCTCTTCATTCTCCTAAGTTCAAGTCTCATGGCAATGCCTGAATGAATACCTGACTGAAGTCACTCAGTCTCTTTCTTGGTTAAAAAAGTGTTGCTCGGGGGGGCTGGCTGGCTCAGTCAGTACAGCATGCAACTCTGGAACTCAGGGTTGTGAGTTCAAGCCCCACATTGGGTGTAGAGATTATAAAGAAATAAACTTAAAAAAATATTTTTTTTTTGGCTCAATATCTATGCAGGGAAAGATGTCAGAGGTTTTGACTAAAAACATGTGGGCGTGTTGCAGAAGAAGGCTTCCAGAGTCTTCAGCTCAGGACACAGATCTTTTCTCCCACACTTTCCTTCGGGCATTTAGTGTTACTGACGCTCTTGTGACATGGCAGAAAGTGAATCTCATGACCAGAGTGTTTTTTCTCCGGCGCTAATGACTGTGACTAAAATAGGCATTATGGGGGGAGCCCACACAGCCCTCCCCTTGCAGAAGTTCTGAAGGCCACACTGCTTCAGAAGGGTGCACTGGATTTGAGGGACAATTGCTGGTGAACCTAGTTTCTTTAGAAGCCTCACAATGTGTAAGTGAAAACACATTAAGGAAAGCTCACTAGTACAGAATTTATGGAGTCTGGGGCAGAGGCTGGCCAGGTTCTTCCAAAGGAAGAATCTGAAATTTGAATCTGGAATTTGAATTTCAGATAAACAACACACAATTTTTTTTTTAATCATAAGTATGTCCCATGAAGCATCTGGGATATACTTATACTAAAAATTCTTTGTTTTTGTCTCAAATTCCCATTTCCTTGAGCACTGTGTATTTTTATTTGCTTAATCTGGAATCTCCATAGATGAGGGGCAGATAGATGTTTCGCTGGCCTTAGAGAACATTGTTCTCAGGATCTCCTCACAAATTTAAGAAATTCTCTTCTACTCAGAAACCAATGAACCATGTGCTTTTTATAAACTGTTTTTTTATATCCATTAAAAGAGGATTCTAACATTCTATTAGTTAAGTTCTAACGTCTATGTTCTTGAGAATAAAACTGCATTTCTTTAAGAATATGTACTTATAAGGGTGCCTGGGTGGCTCAGTCTGTTAAGCGTCCGACTTCAGCTCAGGTCATGATCTCTAGGTCCGTGAATTCAAGCCCCACATTGGGCTCTGTGCTGACAGCTCAGAGCCTGAAGCCTGCTTCGGATTCTGTGTCTCCCTCTCTCTCTGCCTCTCCTCTGCTTGCACTCTGTCTCTCTCTCTCTCAAAAATAAATAAACATTAAAAAATTAAAAAAAAAGAATATGTAACTATATCCTTTATCCAGAGACCACGTATCAAGCAACTTCAAATTTTGTAACACTGCCAAGCTTTTACTGTGTATATGTGTGGGATATTTCACATGTATATATTAAGTATTCCTCAAGATACTGAGTAATTATCTTGTGCTTTTCATTTGTATGGTGTGCATTTCCATACTATTGGCTATATTTTGTTTATACTGTTTATTTCTCTTAAACCAGTAATAATTATACCATAAAGTGCAATATTTATAGCACAGCAAAGGTCTGTGAAACCACAAATATTTTTTGCATCTTCAATTCAATAAAGCATGCTTTCATTGGTAAAAAACAACACAAAACTACACGACCCCCATAAGAGATGCCAGGGGGCTTATGCACTTGACTTAGGGCACTGCTCGACTTTTTGTAGATATGTACTCAAAACCGAATGTTCTAGTTCCTATTCTTCCAAGTTCTCGGTTTTCATGTTTTCCACCTCATGGGAGCAGTGGGGAGCAGACTAGGAAGGTGGCTGGGCTTTCCACTAGAGGTGTGCACACTAAGGGCAGAAAGCAATGTAGGAGCAGAGGTCCCCCCACCCCCAATACAGGGCATCACAGTCCGGGGGCATTTCCTGTCAGGGCCGGTAGGCTGGCAACATTATGTTGGCCCCCGTTGGCATCACTGAGTTACTGAGGCATATGATAATGTGGCACGTCACCATGCAAAACTTAAATTATGTTCAGGTCAAAACTTTTGTCTTCCCATCTCCAGAAAGGGCACCACGACACTTTTTAAAATATTATTAGAGTTCTAAGAGTTCTAGACAATGTCACAATTTTCTCAGACAATTGGAAGACTGCAAATATGAAACAATTATTGGCTTTTAACATGTCTCTCATTAGTAGTGAAAACGGAGAAAAGAACAATGACCGTATTTACATACTACTCCGGAAACTGGGCAGCAGTAGTAAAAAAAAAAAAAAAAAAGAGGATCCTTCCCTCAGCAGAGCTCAAAATCTATGGAGGGGCATTTGTATCCACCAGGATAGCCTAGGTTATGCTATAGCAACAAACAACTCTAAAACCCTCGGTGCCTTTATTATTATTTTTTTAATGTTTATTTTGTTTTGGGAGAGCACAAGTGGGGGAGGGGCGGAGAGAGGGGGACAGAGGATTGATCCAAAGCGAGCTCTGCAGCTGACAGGCTGACAGCAGCGAGCCTGATGCAGGGCTCGAACTCACAAAACACGAGATCATGACCTGAGCAGAAGTCTGACGCTCAACTGACTGAGCCCCCCAGGTCAGTGCCTTTAAAACCATGAATTTGTTTCTCATTCATCACCGTCCACTGGCCATCTCTGTTAGTCCCACTCCAGAGCCCAGACTGATAGAGCAGTCACCAGCTGGCTAGACTGTTGTCATCCAACCAAGGGACGTTCATTTTATAGAAGAGCATTTCTGGATTTCGGGTGATTCAGTGACGTAGCTAGATAAGGTCCAGAGCCTTCCCGAAGTCACAGAACTTAAATTCTTACACCAGTGTGTCTTCCTTTCTGCAGATACGAGCTATCCTGTTAGGCTGGCCACCCTCCAGGAAGACTGAGTAAACAAAGCTCCAGGTTCAACTTCAAAGGTGTAGTTTTCCTATGTGTTAGCACTATTTTATGCACTGGGTATACAGTGATGACCAAAGCATATAGAGTGTGTCTCCTTATGGAGCTTATGGTTTTGGGGTGGGGGGAGGCACCACACAGAGCTGAGCTTCCCAAACTCGGGAGGAAAGACTGAGAAACTGCTCCGGAGAGTTGCCCGGGCTCCCAGGGCTACAAGTTGTGTAAGAGGATGCAGGCACAGCCTGCTGATTGGGAATGGGTCGGCGACTGGATCTGCCGTGTCCCTGTCACCACCATGCAGCAGTGACCCTGCACTGACCCCAGAAACGCTGGTTAGGGGTTGGGATCCAGGGGGCTGGCTGAGGCAACTGCAAGGGTGGGAGTGAAGGAGGGGGTGAGCGCAGAGTGAGAAAGAGAGAAAGAAAGCAAAAAAAAAAAAAAAAAAAAAAAAAAGTAACATGACTCCCATCTGAAATGAGCCTGCAAACCCCAATTCCAGAACACATGAAGAAATCTAATGCCGGGACAGACGGCCAACAGAGTCAAAAAAGTAGGACAGGATTTCATTCCACATGGAAACTAATTTTGTAGATCAGCCTAACAAATACTTTAGAATAAGTACCTCTGAGGTGTCAAAAGGGATGGATAAAAGAAATTATTAGAAAATTAAGGGGTGCCTGGGCGGCTCAGTGGGCTAAGTGTCTGACTCTTGCTTTTGGCTCAGGTCATGATTTCACAGTTTGTGGGTTCGAGCCCTGCACTGTCAGTGTGGAGCCTGCTTGGGATTCTCTCTCTCCCTCTCTCTCTCTCTGCCCCTCCCCTACTCACACACTCCCTCTCAAAAAAAAAAAAAATAAATAAAATAAAACAAAATTAAAAACAATGCCAGGTTAATTTTCTTTCTTTTTAAAAAAATTTTTCCCTAATGTTTATTTTTAAGAGACAGAGCATCAGCGGGGGAGGGACATAGAGAGGGGGAGACACAGAATCCGAAGCAGGCCCCAGGCTCCGAGCTGTCAGCACAGAGCCCAATGTGGGGCTCAAACCCACGAGCCATGGGATTGTGACCTGAGATGAAGTCAGATGCCCAACTGGGCTCACCACCCAGGCGCCCCATTAATTTTCTTAAAAAGAGTTACCTAAAAATCTCAGGAATGAATAATAAAGTCATTGAAATTTAAAATAGCCTGGCTGAGAACATTTCTGGACTGAATGAAGTTGCAGAGCACAGCAGTGAAGGTGAAATTGGTTGTGGGGAGCACAGCCAGCGCATGGACAGGGAAGAGAAAGCATTAAGACACATGGGGGGATCGACTGAGAGACACCCACCGTCATCTGATAAAAATTCTGAAAGAAGAGAAAGGAGGCAGTGACAGTCCAGCAATGTTTAAAGAGATCATGACTTGGAATTTTGCGGAATTGAAGACTTCAAATCAAAAGTACATTCAAGGGGCGCCTGGGTGGCTCAGTTGGTTGGCGTCTGACTTCAGCTCAGGTCATGATCTCACCATTCTTGAGTTTGAGCCCCATGTCGGGCTCTGCGCTGACGGCTCAGAGCCTGGAGCCCGCTTCGGATTCTGTGTCTCCCTCTCTCTCTGTCCCTCCTCACTTTCTGTCTCTCTCTCCTCTCTCAGTAATAAATAAACACCTAAAAAAAATTTTTTTAAAAAGTACATTAGAGTACCAAACACAGAAATAAGAATAAACCAATACCTAAACTCATCGTAGCAAAATTGCAGAACATGAAGGATAAGGATAATCCAAAAGTCAGCAGAGATAAAAGAGGGACTACCTACAGAGGAATGAGCATCGGTGCAGTGGCAGCCCTTTTGTAGGCAGTAGATTCCAGAAGACAATATGCTGATGTGCTCAAAGTGCAGAGGGAAAATCATGGTCAGTTTAGAATTCTACACCCTGACGAGTAAAGACACCTCAGCCACACAAAGACCCAGACAGTTTGGCAACCACAAACGGTCACTAAAAGAACTACTAAAGGGTATTATGGTTTAGTGTGTATAATCAGTTATTGGTTGTAGAAAATACTATTTTTTTTTATATATTTAAGAGGATGAAACTACAAGTCTGGAATAAAAATAAGAGGGGAGCAGGGTTCAACAGGTAACTAAACAGTACTGGTGCTTTTGTTGTGGCCAAGAGAATATTAAGCTATGAATACTTCACACCTTAAAAAGTATATTCTGTAAGAGTGAAGTGAAAAGTGAAAAAACAGACAAAAACAGGACGAGTAAATAAAGTGATCGACTTAATAAACTAAGGAAGGAACACCAGAGAAACCTAAACTAGAAATAAGAAAATAATAAATAGAAGAGAAAAAAGTTAAAAAATAGTATTTGGGGAAGATATATAAAACCAAATGTTTGTTTTTTGAAATAAGTACGGAAATAGACAAACCTTGAGCAAAGGGATCAAGACAAAGGAAAACACACACACACACACACACACACAGAAAATAGGAATAAAAAGGGGCTAGAGGGGCGCCTGGGTGGCTCAGTCGAGTAAGCAGCCGACTTTGGCTCAGGTCATGATTTCACGGTCCGTGGGTTCGAGCCCCGCGTCGGGCTCTGTGCTGACAGCTCAGAGCCCGGAGCCTGTTTCAGATTCTGTGTCTCCCTCTCTCTCTGACCGTCCCCCGTTCATGCTCTGTCTCTCTCTGTCTCAAAAATAAATAAACGTTAAAAAAGGGGGGGCTAGAAATAGAAAATAGGAATAAAAAGTGGGGCATCTGGGTGGCTCAGTCAGTTAAGCCTCCGACTTCAGCTCAGGTCATGATCTCGGAGTTCAGTTCATGAGTTCGAGCCCCACATCAGCCTCTCTGCTGTCAGGGCAGAGCCCACTTCAGATCCTCTGTCCCCCCCTCTCTCTGCACCTCCTCCACCTGCACTCTCTCAAAAATAAATAAATTTCTAAAAACGTTAAAAAAACAGATACAATGAAGATGTAAAAATACTTAAAAGAATACTATTAACAACTTCATGCCGATAAATGTGGACACTTAGAAGCAGTGGATAATTTTTAAGGAAAAATAAAATTTTGGTGATGTATTCAGGTAAAACCAGAATAAAGCCTTAGTCATTAAAGAATTTAAATTGGCGGGGTGCCTGGGTGGCTCAGTCGGTTGAGCGGCCGACTTCGGCTCAGGTCACGATCTCGCGGTCCGTGAGTTCGAGCCCGGCGTCGGGCTCTGTGCTGACAGCTCAGAGCCTGGAGCCTGCTTCCGATTCTGTGTCTCCCTCTCTCTCTGCCCCTCCCCCGTTCATGTTCTGTCTCTCTCTGTCTCAAAAATAAATAAACGTTAAAAAAAATTTAAAAAAAATAATTTAAATTGGCAATCAAAAGTCTTCCCATCTCCAAAGACACCAGGCCCTACTGGGTTTATCAGATCTTCAAAAAATAAATAAATGTCATTTAAAAAATCTGTTTGAAAGAATGAAGGGGAAAGGGAAGAAGACTACATAATTTATTTTTTAAGATACTAAATCCAGACACGTATACGTAAAGTATAACTTAATCTCACTTTTTATGTGGATGCAAAATCTTAAAGAAAATAACATAATCGGACAGGATTTAATCACAAATTGAAAGCATAATTCAAGACTAGAAAACCTAAAATGTTTTTAGTCTCATCTTGATAAATGCAGAAAAAACATTTCACAGACCAAAGTAGTTATTCATAGTTAAAAAAAAAAAAAAAAAACCTTTGCAAACTAGGTATAAAAGGCAAATTTCTTTACCTGACTAAGGCCATATATCAAAATTCTATAGGCAAATATTACACTAACTTTGGATATTTTAAAGACAGCTCCAAAAAAGTAGGAATAGTGTGAGGATACCAGTTGTAAGTCTTTATTCAGCATTTTACTGAGGGTCTTAACTGATGCAACAGAAAGGGGAGAGAAAGAAAGAAACACAGAGGGACAGAGGAATAGAGAGGGATTGAAAAAAAGAAAGAAAACTGTTCTTGTTTGCAGCAAATGCGATTACCTACATAAAGAATTACAGAAAATTCACAGAGAAATTCTTAAAGCTAAAAAGCATTCAACAGGGATGCTAGATATAAAAGTCACACAAAAATCAGTAGCATTCCTACACAATAACTAATTAGAAAATATAATGGGAAAAAAAACGATCCCATTAACGACAGTAGTAGAAATTATGTGTCCCCTCGGGGCAAATTTGTTTAAAGGTGTGCAAGACCTTTATGGAGAAAGCTAGGAAAGTATTATTGAACAATATAAAGACCCAAATGCATGGAGAGAAATAGCATGTTCATCGATTACTCAACAATGTAAAAGTGTCCATTTTCTCCATATTGATCAATAGACTTGATGCTATTTTAATTTTGAAAATCCCCAAAATACGTGGTGTGTGTGTGTGCGTGTGCGATTCCTAATAAGCTAATTCTGAAATTCATGTGAAAGGGACAAGAAGGATCAAGACGAGTCTGAAGAAGAGGAGGGTAGTAAGACTGTGGTGGTATTGGTGGAGACAGACAGACAGTTGAGGGGATCAGAACAAAAGCCCAGAAATACTTCGACACACCAGGAAACTCTGTACCTAAGACTAAGGTGGCATCACAACACAACGGGGGAGAAGAGACAAAGTAGAGTCTTACACCAGCCACAAAGATTAAAGACCCAAATGTGAAAAGCAAATGTTTGTAAATTTTAGAAGAAACCACAGGAAAGTACATTTATTATCACCAAGTAGGGGAAGATTTCTCCTATAAGATACGAACATACAAACAATAAAATAAGAGAGAAATGTTTGCTCACATGAAGACAAAAACAAACAAACAAACAAAAAAAAACAAACAACCAATGCACCAAAAAAGACACTATAAATATAATGGAAAGAAATTACAGAACAGGAGAAGGTATTTGCAATGCATATAACCAAAAAGGGGAAATATTTTAAGGAGGAGACATTATATAAGCTTAATGCTTTGATTTCAGGGCAATAAAACAAGCTATTAGTACTAGGAATTAAAATAACAAAGTCTAAGGACAGAACAAAAATTAGAACAAAAATCAAAGTATAGGAACATGGCAGAAGAGAATTAAAATAACAACACACCATATCAAAAGTTATGAAATGTTATCAAAGTATATGGAAAGGTGAAATTATAATCCTTATATTTTTATTATTTTCAAGGAAAGGAAAAATGAAAGTATTCAATCTAAAGATTTATGAAAATGACAATAAAATTCTTAAGAAATCAAGAGAAAGAAAAATTAAGGCAAAACCAAAACTAAATGAGTTAGAAGAGAGGAAACTTTATAGACTTAATTTAAGAGTTTCTTAAAATAAAATAGAGAAACCTTTAGAGAAAATAAAGAAGGAAAAAAAAAACCCTGTGGATAACAAAATTAGAAATGAAAAGAAGGATCCAACATCAGATAAAGAGATATTTTCAACATAAGGCAATACTTTGTAAAATTTTAAGTTAAATTTGAAAACTATTTCTTCTGGAACCAAAATTAGAAATATAAAACCTAAATATAATTATCACAGCTAGAAAAACTAGAAGAGAAAAGAAGGAAAGAACTGTCTCCAGAAAAAAAAAAATTGCCTAGGCCTAGAAACCTTTAGAAGGAAAAATCTTTCAACTCCTAAGGAATAGATAATTACTGTGTGTCAGTTATTACTTCCAAACACTGAAAAATAGAAAAAGTATGCCTAAGTTAAAGAGATAATCCTGATGTCAAACCTGAAAAAGATAGCTTGAAAAAAAAAAAAAAAGGAAAATAGGTTTAATCTAAATTATGAACAGAGAGAAGAAAATCTAAAGACAGATACTAGAATAGCAAAAGAATAACCCCAGTAGAGTTTAACCTAGAATGAAAAGGTTTTTGTTTCAATATTTGAAAAATCCAGTAGTAGAATATATCACATCCACCGGTTCAAAAAGAAAATCCAACAATAGATACAGAAAAAAGCATTAAAATCTAATAGCTAGTCCTTATTAAAAAATGATTATAAGTTTAAGAACTTCTTAACACAAAATAGTATTACAACAGTCAACACTATCCTTAAGAATGAAACACTAAGGCAATATTATTAAAATCAGGAACAAAATAGGGATATAAGCTATTGCCATTTTTATTTAATTTTGATCTGGGAGTTCTGACCAATTAATAGTACATATATAAAAATAGGATGCATGAGTGTTAGAAGGGAGAAAACAGATTTATATTTTTTTGTAGATGATATAATTAACTCCTGGAAACTCAAAAAAATAATTCATCTAAAAATTATTAGAGGTGGTTTGGGAGTTCAAGAAAACTGCTAAATATACAAAAGAGAGGCAAAAACCTATGTAGCTTTTCTACATAGAAATACTATCCAGTTCAAAAATACAGTGAAAAACATAAAATTATGATAACAAAAATGAATAATGACGACATTGAAAACCTCTTAAATGCCTTGGAATAGCTTTCAGAAGAAAGTGAAAGATTCACATAATAAAAACTACAAAATGTTACTGAAAAATGTAGAAGAAAATTGAAACATTAAGTTCCTTGGCCACGATGTAGGATTTTTCAAATTCGTCTGTATGCTTAATATATTTTCAATAAAAATCTCAATAAGATTCTTTTCGGAATTTGACATCATCATTCAAATTCTTACTGAAAGAATAATTAGGTATGAACAACAAAGAAAACGTGCATGAAAAGAAATGATGAGGAAGAGGCCCCGCCTGGTGTTAAAACCATTTGAAAAAGTATCAGTAAAATCATGTGCAATTGACAAAAGAACAAATGTACAAATCAATTTTTCATTATATTTTCTAACAGAATAGATATTCTGAGGCCACATTATACACAACAGCTTAATCTGTGATGAAGAAAGCAAAATAAGTCAGTAGGAGTAAAATTATTGTTTAAAAAGCTGTGATTATTTAGAAAAAAATAAATTTAAAGATTTACTCCAGATCGTCATCAAAATAACTGGATATGGCTACACAGATGTAATTAGATTTAAAATACAAATCTATTCAAATAAAACTAAAAGAAAAGTAGAAGCACATAAAAAAATGTTCAAAAACTTTAGTCATCAAGGAGATGCAAATTAAAACTACAATCAGCCACCACTGTATGTCCAATACAGTGGCTAAAATTTAAAAAGACTGACAGTATCCGATGTTAGGAAGGATATGGAGCAGCTGGAACTCTCATACGTTGTTGGTGGGAATGTAAAATGGTGCAATCACTTTGGGAAAAAGTCTGGCAGTTTCTTGTAAATCTAAACATACATCTATTCTATGACACAGCAATTCCACCCAAAAGTACTTCCCCAAGGGAAGTAAAAGCATATGTCCACAAGAGGACAAGTACAAGAATGTTCTTGATGGCCCCAAACTGGACACAGCCCATGTGTCCATCAAGAGAGAAATGGAAAGACAAACTGTAACACAGACAAGTAATGAAATATTACTCTTAGCAGCAAAAAGAAACTCCGGATACCCACCAGCAACAGATGAATTTTTAACACATTATATTGAGTGAAAGAAACTTTACACAAAAGAGGTAATCCTGTAAGAGTCCATTTATATAAAGTTCTAAAATAGGTAAAAGTAATCTGATGAAAAAACTAAAAACCGTGGCTGCCTCTCAGGTAAAGTGGGAGTGAGAGTCTACTGGGAAGGGATGCTATGGAAATTTCTGGGATGATGTTAATTTCTCTCTATATATTTTAAAAGCTTTATTTAAATATAATTCCTAATCCATACAATTCACCCATTTAAAGTGTAGAATCCAATGGTTTTTAGTGTATTCATATATCTGTGTAACTATCAGCTCAAAAACAAAACATACCCTTTAAACTTATAAACCTTGATAGGTTTATGCATTTGTCATTTTCAAAATTCAATGAATGACCCTCTTACGGTTTGTGCGTTTCACTGTAAATACATAAAATACATGAACTTTATGGTTTATGGGGTGGGTGGTGGGGGGAGTGGGTGAGATAGGTGTAGGGCATCAGGAGTGTTCATGAGTTGTGTTGATGAGTTCTGAGTAAGGTTTGGAACCGTTGGGTCACTATGTTGTGAAACTAATACAGCACTGAAATTAAAATTTTAAATGTTTAAAAACCTTTTTTATTAAGAGAAAATCGGAAATAATTTTCAAATTTCTATATGGAAAAGCTGTTTTCTTCAGAAAGGAAAATGTTGATAGATTTGATTACTTTAAATTTAAACACCTTTGTATGTCAAAAAATATAGAAACATAACCAACATTAAAGTGCAAATATCAAGCCAGGGGATGATTATTATTTAAAAATATTAGACAAGGAGGTCTTTGCCTGTATATTTGATATATGTGGAAACATTCTAAGTCATTGTATTAAGGTACCAGCCAATATGTGTGGGCAAAAGCTCTGACTAGAAAATTCATAAATAGGAAATAACACTTGTTAACAAACATGGGGGAAATTTCTTTATGTTTACAGAAACTTAAATGAAAATTATCAAAAGACCCTTGAATTTATATACTCTGATGTATTTTCCTTTGAGAAATATATTTCTTCTCCTTGAGAAGACATATTTAAAGTAAAAGTGGGGGGCTCCTGGGTGGCTCAATTGGCTGAGCGTCCAACTTCAGCTCAGGTCATGATCTCACAGCTCATGAGTTCTAGCCCCGCGTCAGGCTCTGTACTGGCAGCTTGGAGCCAGGAGCCTACTTCTGATTATGTCTCCCTCTCTGCCCCTCCCCTACTTGTTCTCTCTCTCTCTCTCTCTCTCTCTCTCTCTCTCTCTCTCTCTCACAAAAATAAATAAACATTAAAGAAAATTTTTATAAAGTAAAAAGGAAGAGCTATGCACAGAGATGTAAGTATAAGAATGTTTATTGTACCACTACTTGTAATGACAGGTCAGATATTACCCAAATGTTTAACATACAATATTAATTAAATAAATTATAGTGTCAAGATAATAAATTAACTTAGGACTCTTGTATAACCATTAAAAATGATATCGTAGAAAAATACTTAATGATGTGGGAAGACATTTACATCCTGAGCTTAAAAAAAGAAAAAAGCCCCAAGCTTCCTTGATCCTTCCCCAAACCCATTCTCCTATATCCCCACTGTGGACACAGAGACATTTAGCTTCTGTCAACTTTCTCCCTTCTCTTTTTCCCACATCCCTTTGGAAGCTGTTTCTGTCTTTCACTTCTGGTGAGGAGGAAATAGACTGGCATTAAGATTGGGAAAGGAAATAAAACTCTTAAAAAAAAAAAACCCAGGAAACGTATGAAATACTGCTTCATTAACTATTTTTTTTATTTGGGAAAAACCATATGTGCACATCATTAAACATTGGAATAATAATAAAAAAAAATGCATATAATGGAAAGTCTCTATCAGTCCTAGGTGCCTTAACCAGTTTTTCTTAGATATATATTTTTTGGAAAGACATTTTCCATAAGCACCAAACAAACAAAACACAAGAAAACAGAAAGAGGAAAGAAGGAAGAGAGGGAAGGAAAGATTGAGGGAGAGAGAAAAAGAGAGAGAAGAAGGGAAGGAAATCAAGAAAGGGACAATATGGGAGAAAATTAGAATAAGCTTTTTCTCTGAGGGGTTTAAAGAGACAAAATTTATTTGCGAAGATATGTTAAACATTTGGATCTCAAATGTTCGGCAACCTGCTACTAACTTAATAATACCTAAAGGGGGGCACCTGGGTGGCTCAGTCGGTTAAGCATCCGACTTTGGCTCAGGGCATGATCTTGCAGTTCGTGAGTTCGAGCCCCACATGGAGCTGGCTGCTGTCAGCGTGGGGCCCACTTTGGATCCTCTGTCTCTGTCTCTCTCTCTCTGCAACCCCCACCCCACTTGCATGCGTTCTCTCTCTCAAAAACCAATAAACATTAAAAAAAGAAATAAATCTTAAAAAAATAATACTATTAAACAAATATTATTTATAAATACTTCTAAAACAAATCAGGATCGAAAGTGAGGAGCTTTTTTACTTGAGACGTCTTAGGGAACAGTGAGCCGGTCATTCAAACCCAAATTAGGGTTCCTGGCCTGACACACATCTGTGTACCTGCAGGAACAAGGGAGTAGGGGATGTGAAATCAGGACTGCCCCGGGCCCTGGACACGCAGCTCTGATATAAAGAGACTAGTGGAGGTTCGGAACCTGAGAGATGCCCCCAGCCTGGACTTACCCCACTGGAGAGTGTGTCTAGGGCAGAAGCACCCAATGACAGCCACTGGGAGCATATACATTTTCTATCCTGGCGTCGTCCTCAGGCGCTCGGGATGGAACCACAGATCCCTGTTCTTTTTAACAACCACTTTGGACTGATTAGCCGTGAATGTACTGGCTTATATTTACTGCTGACAATACTGTATTAATGAGTGGGGAGAGGACAGACCTGTCAATCCAGGTAGTCTACCAAAAACACAGCTGGGCGTCTCAGCCGAGAGCAGGCTTAGGGCTCACGGTGTGTATCTTTCTCAGGGGATCCCTTTTTTCCACCGTGCAAATGTAGAACATTCAAAAGGGTATGTTCTCAAGGGAGGAGATTTAATTAATTTTTACTGCTTCATCAAAGACATTCCTAAGTGAATAGGAATATTTTTGTGTATGATGAAGCTTAAAAATAAACAATTTATTTATGAACAGTTTATTTATAAGTGGCCTTATAATTAGTCCAGGGCTTTTTCTCTTTATATATATATATTTTTTAAATGCTATTGACCACTCACCATGTACATAACTCCTTGCCAGGAGCTTGAAGAAAGTTCATACAGTGAGAAGGAAGGCTGGGGGAAGAAAGCAAAATGGGAACAAGAAGGGAAGGAAGGAGTTAACTTAGGGATAGAAGGAAAAAAGGAGACAAAGGCAGAGAAGCCAAAGCAGGAATGGAAAGAACAAGAGAACAGTCATCTGTTGCAGATGTCATAAAAAGCTAGAGCTGCCTTCGTAAGCCCTCATCAAAATTCAGAAATATGTCCTCACGTATAAAATCAAGTGGTTGTTTTTCCCATCGGAAAAAAAAAGGGCAGAGTAAATTTTTCATAATTTCTACTTTTCTTTTATACCTTTACACACAGGTATCTGAGAGCGGAACTGGGTTTTTTTTGTCTTTTTTTTTTTAAGGGCTTTTCCAGTCCAACTACTTCTCTTTCACCAGCCGTCACAGAGCCCAGACACTGAGTTGACTTTATTGTTATTGCAGCTCAAGTGATGACTGCAGTTCAAGAATCAGCAGGTGAAATGAAGCCTGACGGTCTCCTGATTTACCTCCAACATATAAGCAAATTAAATTACTGTCATGTTTTTAAATGAGCTTTCTCTAAAAGAGTTTCTGAGTGTTCCATTTTCATCTGATTTTAGCTGTTAGTCCCCGAGGATGTGAGCAGTTAATTTTCCTTATTAGTGTCAGTGCCTCCAGTAGATGCATCTCCAAGTGTAGCCCCACCTTCTGAGCTCTCTGGCTTGGCACAGGGAGAACTAAAGGCAAGAAGACCAACAAAACAGAAGAGCAGAGCTCTGATGCTCAAAGCTCTTATCTCATTCATTAATTCTGCAAGTACTTAGTGAGCACTTACTATGTGCAGGGCCCAAGTTAGACACTGTGAGTACAGTGATGGAAAGACACTACCCTTGCCTTCCCTAAGGCCCAAGAGTCCTCCTTTGAGGTGGGCACAGCAGGTTCTGTTAATATTCCCATTAAGAGTCTGGGAAACAGGGGCGAGGGACAGAGACAGCTCTGGGATTGGGCTGAAGCCTAGCTCTTCTCTCCTGAGGTCTAAATACCTGGCTAACTGTACTCAATAGCTCTCAAACTTTTCTCTTCCTAGTTTAACAAAAGAAGGCATTTGCTGACCCCACAGCCCACCCCCATGGGATTCCACTCCCATCTTTACAACTGGGGAAATGATTTGTGTCTCTGCTCCTGCCTTAGAAGCAGCAGCACATTTCTTCACACAACTTTAGACTATTATTATAACACTGGTAATAAAATGCCTTTAAGAAATAATTTGCTGAAGTCTTTAAATGTATCTTTCCCTAGAGCTGGGTATATAAAAATTAAGACTATAGGCGTGCTGGGTGAGCTCAGTTGGTTAAGCATCCGACTTTGGCTCAGGTCATGATCTCACCATTTGTGGGTTCAAACCCCAGGTCAGGCCCTGTGCTGACAGCTCAGAGCCTGGAGCCTGCTTTGGATTCTGTGTCTCCCTCTCTCTCTTTGCCCCTCTCCCATTCATGCTCTGTCTCTCTCTGTCTCTCAAAAAATAAACGTCAAAAAAATAAGACTATAAAAAGTTTTTTTCACATAAAGTGATCAGACCTCTAGGTATTCAGAGAGCGATGCTAGATGTGGATCGCTCCTTGGGGATCTCTGAGTTCACCTGCCTTTCATGTCTGAATCCTTCCCAAAGAAGAGGAGCCCAGAAGGAAAGGTGGTTTTTCCTGACAGCATTTTCTTATTCTTTCGCTCATTTCAGCTGTTCGCAGCAGCTGGTTTTTTTCAGGGCGCTGAAACACCCGCTGCCTTGTAAACATACTCTCTAATACCGTGCATTACTCATAGTTTGAAAAATCACTTTGACTCCTGAAACATAATTATGTTAATGTCAGATGAGTCAGCAGGAGGACGGCATGCTGCTGCTGTGGTAGCCCGTGCCTCCTGCCAGCTCTCAACCCCAGCGCCTGGGGCTTCAAAAAAAAAAAAAAAAAAAAAAAAAAAAAAAAAAAAAAACCAAAGAAGAGAAACCCCCTTTTGGTGGGAGGGAAGAGAACTTCTACTTATGGCTCAAGAAAGGGCTTCAAAGGAGTGATCAATTTCATTTTCGCCACAGCGTGAAAGGGAAAGGGAAAGCCGAAGTAGAATCGCTAACCCTAGGTTAATCCGTTTACGTGAAGAATAAACAGGAATTTGCAGAGTTTCTCTAGAGGATCTGTGATTTTTCCCTAGGAGATAAGTTGAGACAGCTCACTCTGATCAATATACAGTCGTGATTCGTTATTCCCAGGGTTCCTCTCTGAGGTATTTTCACGCTCACGGGAGGTGATGCTGAGCTGGGAGGTGCAGGACTATTACCCTCACACATGCGTAGGAAATGGGAGGCTGCTCCTTTGCGTGGGGATTCCAGACCCTTGCTGGGCTCCCCACGACCCTCGCTTTGGCTCTGTGCCCACTTGGGCAGCACGACTCCTTAGACAAGAATTTGCAGCCACTTTCTTGGGTCGTTTTCAGCATCACTTACAACCTCTCAATGGTTTCCCCTTCTCTAGCTGCTGGGAAATGAAGAGGAACTGCGCAGGACAGGGTTGGAAGTTTTCATGGCTGACCACAACCCCTACCTCCTCAGGCTCCTAGCCTTGGTCCAGCTTGCCAGGAACCTCAGCTGTGCCCTTCTCAACCAGCCTTACACCCTACCCCCCTTGCCCTGCTGAATTCAGAGCATCATCCAAAAAGGCTTCCAGGTTTACTACTGCACCCATGTCTCATAATAACCCATATTTCATAGATGGGAAAACTGAGGTTCAGAGAAGGGGTGTCCTTGTGCAAGGTCACACAGTGAATGGCAGAGTCAGACGCTCTACTCTGCCAACAACAGAACAGCAAATCCACACTTTGAGGATGAAGAGTGTGTCAGTTAGGGTTGGAAGGACCCCAAGAGCACATATTTTTACAGACGAGACAAGTAACCAAAATCTAGAGAGAAGCAATGATTTTCCCAAAGCCACCCAGCTCAAAAAGTGGCAGAACCCACTGCCAAACAGGGTCTCCTAACCCCTGGCCCAAGAGCTTTTCCTCTCTAACCTCCTTACTTCCTCATTCTGGACTTATTCCAGTTTAGACACAGAAAGAGCCTGCTCTCCCCAGTTAAGCTATGCAGCTGACACACTGGACACAAAGCATTCTATCCCCAAAGCACGAGACCCCACGAGAGCTAGAGATGTCGAGGAGGAGAATACCCAGGAAGGAAGGGGTTAACCCTGTCCTGCAGCTTTCCATGATGATATGGCTAATCAATATCCCAGATTAACTACAGCACCGATCAGTGGTATCTTCAAACTATGGCTTCCTCCAGGCTCATTTCAAAGGCTGGGAGGACATCATTGATCAATTGGGGGGCGGGGTGTGCTGACCCGGGCCCCACCGTTGTCATGTACCCTGTGAGAAGAAAAAACCCCTAATCCAACCTAGAGACTCTGCAGCCCCTAACTCCAGGCCTTTTCAACCCCCCTCCCCGGGACGCCTTCTTGGGGTGCCACTAGACATCATGTACCTGGCTCATAGAACTTCCGGTTTTCCCACCCTTCCACAGGGTGGCACCGTGCCCTGGCCATGGTGGGTGCTCTCCCAGCTAAGGGCTTCCTGACCACACGCCTTTGTCCCATGACATTTTCCCCACTTGGCCCCAGAGACAAAGAAAAGTCAAGACTCACATTTTGGGGTGAAGTGCCAAAAATCCTGAGGAAACCGTGGTGCATCCTATTTAGAGGAGGGTTTCCCCTTGTCATGTCTTCCCAGCTGGTTCTATCCAATTTATCCTGGAGGTATGGTTGAGGGACAAAAGCTAACCCCGCCCCTGTCCCCCAAAGCAATCAACAGCTGTTACTATATTGAGTGGCAATATGATGTCATATCATAGGTGACTAACCCACCGAGGCTTCCCTGCGAGCCATCATCTAAATATGACCGCCTTCCATCACCCTGACCTTTTCACAGGAGAAAGCTGAGTGA
The DNA here is from genome assembly GCF_018350195.1 of Panthera tigris. Lineage (NCBI taxonomy): Eukaryota > Metazoa > Chordata > Mammalia > Carnivora > Felidae > Panthera > Panthera tigris. The sequence continues at coordinate 31,007,555 of NC_056678.1, forward strand.
GGGGCTTGATAGTGCCTCCCGGGGCTCAAGTTCATGGCTGACCTTCTGCAGCCAGCGTCTCTGACTGAGCATGTGAGAACACACACGCCCACCCCCACATGTTGATTCCCTTCTTGGCAGAAGGTCACTTTCGACCAAGGCAGCTTTCTTCCACTGGCCTGATTTTGAAATTAGTAACCACTGGAATGTTTAATAATCACAGCTATTAGGGAGGAGGTGAGGGGGCATCCTGTATATAATTACCCTGGCATATATCCCAGGTGCTGGGTTAGAAACTTTACATATAGTTTTTTAACGCGATACGCAGAATGCTCTGAGGAAGACAGTACCGTCCTGTGGACTCAGAGAAACCGAGATCAGAGGAGTTAAGTAACTTTCCTAAAGTTACAGAGCTGGTAGTCATGGTGGGGCTCAGATTCCAGCCCAAGTCTCCGACTCCACAATGCACCAAACTCTGCATATGGAAAGATGTAATCACCTCACCTGAATTTTTTAAAATAGACTTCATTTTGGGAAGCAGCTATAGGTTCACAGAAAAATTGAGCAGAAACTAGAGTTTTCCCATAGACCCCCCCGCCCCCACACGTGTACAGCCTCCCCCACTGTCAACATCCCTCACCAGGGTTGTACATTGTTATAGTTGATAAACGTACATTGACATATCATTACCCGAAGTCCATAGTTTACAATATGGTTCACTCTTGGTGCCGAGAACCCTATGGGTGTGGACAAATGTATAATGACATGGATCCATCATTATAATATCAGGTATTCTCACTGCTAAAAAACCTCTGTGCTCGCCTATTCATCCCTCCCCCCGATTCCCTGATCACCATGGATCTTTATACTGTCTCCATAGTTTTACCTTTTCCAGAATGTCATATAGTTGGAATCATACAGTACGTAGCCTTTTCTGATCGGTTTCTTCCTGAGGAAACTGTGGAGCATCCTATTTAGAGGAGGTTTTCTCTTGTCAGGTCTTCCTGGCTGGTTCCATCCAATTTATCCTGGAGATATGGTTGGTGGACAAAAGCTGACCCCGCCATGACTTTTTGTAGCTTGATGGCTCTTTTTTCTTTTTTTTTTTAAGCACTGAAGAATATTCCGTTGTCTCGATGTACCACAGTTTATTTGTTCCTTCACCTACTGAATCACCTGGCTTTGAAATCTTTATTCCAGTGTGGTTCACTGGTCTTCTTCTTCTGGACCCCATCCCTGCCTCCTCAGCCTTGCCACCTACACAGCCCCTGCCTGGGGCAGGGGGTGGGGGCTGGAGGGGTGAGTCTTGGGCATCCCTGGTCTATGAATCATTTCAGCAACCTGGAAACCAGCTATCCCTCTAGGACACGCTCTAGGGTCGATCTGAGGAGATCTCTCACATGCACACGTGCCAGAAAATCAGAACATCCCCTTTTCCCTCCATGCCACTTATACTCATGTTTGCCCCGGTCCCCAACATGGTCATTGTTGGTATGTCGCACCAGTTACCACAGGGGTTTCTCTCTTTTTTTATTCCACCCGTTCATCCATCCACCCAACAAATATTTATTGAGCGCCTACTATCTGTTGGCCCTAGATGGCCAATCCACAGAGGACACTGAATGTATTTACATAAGTTTGCATACAGAGTTACACTCACCACGCCACTTCCCATTCCATTAGGAAATACTATTTGTTGGGGGTGTGTGTACAAGGAGATAAAGACAAACACATAGCGAGTGACTGAAAATAGGACTGTGAGGCCATGTGAGTTAATTATTATCTCAAATTATAATGTCATATTTATTACATGTAAAATTGTATTGTAATTATTAAATTATTTTTACTGTTATTTTTTTAAAAAGCCTCTTATACAGCGCTTTCTGGTTTTTAGGACCTAAGTGCTTTTACATAAATAGTAAACTTACACGTCGCCTGACAAGGGTGTACAGGTTGAAATATAAGAAAATTTCGGATAAATTCCTGGAGGGCAGATCTCTAACAAGTTATTAAAGTGGAGTTAGGAAGAACCAGAGTGCATTCCTAACCAGTGAGAATGATGTCATGAAGGCTAAGTGCCATAATCCATCCCAAGCCTTTTTAGCGGCTCCATCACAGGCAGGCGCTCAAGTGCGACACAGTTCTGGGCTGACCCGGCGGGCCATTGCTAAGCAGTTACCATGGATCTGGATTCACCCAGGGACCACTGAGCTTCCATGATGCTGGGAGCCGGCTGCATGGCTTCTCGCCGACCCCTTCCACCCTGTCAGGGAAGCAGCCGTGTGTAATGTCCCACATCTTGCCCCCAACAAAAGGAAAACTTTACTGTGTGTCATCCAGTGAGTCACCAGCACGGGTGGGAACAGACCCAGGATTCCTGCTCCTTTCTTTGCTGGAGCTGTTTGCTGGAGATGACAATCCTTTCACATTAGTGGCCAGTTACATTTATGGTTCCTAATGACATTTTAATGGGGCTTATGGGATAGGAAAATGATGGGAAGTGAAGGCTGGGAGATAAAAAATCAAAACCTGAAATGAAACACAAGAACCTGATTACTAAACGTTTAAAAATGGCAATCCAACTCATCAGGTCATTCCATTGGGAAATGGTGCCTAGGTCTGAGGAGGAATAACCCCCCTCGTCTGTCTTGAGGTTGGATGAGGGAGACAAGGAAAGGAAGGAGGGAATAGCCAGGGATCCTCAGGAACTGTGTTCTCCAATTCTCCCCTCTGATTTCATCTCTATATTTACTTCATTTGTATTCCCTTCCATCACATATGGACATGTCACAGTTTATCATGCAGCTTAACACCCACCGTCCCAATGGAGACTTGTAACGGAGCTGTGAGCCACGGGAAGAGCAGTAGGTACAGACAGGTCAGCTGACTAGGACCCTCTACCTGACAGGCCATGCAAGCCCGAGTAGGTCACCTCACCTGGACCTTAGTTCCCTTAGTTCTAGAACAAGGGCTGAACTGGTTGGCCTGAAGGTCCCCTACCGCTCTAAGCTTCCATGTCTGTGTACCCAGCCCCACAGAGGAAGAAGCCACTGCCTCCATAAACCCCTACCCCCCTCTAGCTAAGGCTGCCCATGGTTTCCTCCATCTCCTGCTGAGGCTGCGGTGAAAGCACACACAAGGTGTTTGGTCACAGGCTCCAGAAAACCTGGCAAAACAGAAAGAGAGCAGTGGACAGGGACTCCAGCAGGATGACACGGAGGACAGGAGCAGGGGACACACAGAGAAGAGCTTTGTGGTGGCTGGAGACTGGGTGCCAGGGAAGAGGGGTCAGCTCGGAGAGTGAGCAGCAGGGAGGAAGGTGCTTCTGTTAGACCTGGCGCGTGAACTCTGAAGATGTGGGTGTGAGTAGGGACTCACCAAGGACCAGCAGTGATTGTCAGGAGATAACAGCGACAGCAGCTCACCCACTTGCCTCTATCTCCAGGACACAGGCACCATCGTTTTGCTCCAAACTTTGAGAAGCTGCCGTCTCTAATTGGTTTTGGGCACAACGTTTCGTTCTCGTAGGAAATTTTCTGTTGCTTTCTAGGGAGGGGATCGTGGGAGGAGAAACGAGGTGTTTCTTCTGCACTGGGCGTGCCAGGTGAGGACGCTTTGATTAAGCGGGATGGGCTGTCTAGTTTCAGGAGAGGACTTACAGAGTCAAGGGTAGGCCTGGTAGGGCTGGGACTAGAGTGCGGCGAGTGAGGTGCTTTGGGGGCAACCCTCAAGGGGGCACTCGCCCTCGGGGTCCTGCAAGGGCAGGATGAGCACCTGAGAGTGAGTGCCTCCTCACTGCCTTAGCCTTGGGGACTGGCCTTCTCTGGGGATCCTCTGGCATGCAGTGGGTTACTCGTTCAGAGGCGCTGGCCTTGCGTTATGAGGGGAAAGTGGTTCTGGGGGACTCAACATACAAAATAAGACGTATTTCACGCCTCACCTTTAACACCAAAAACATGGACTTGGGGGTCCAACCGACCTGGGAGTGGTTTCCAGCTTGCCATTCTTCAGCTGTGAAACATACTGACTCTTGCCCTGCCTCCACTTCCTTCCTCCTCAATGTCAGAATGGGGACAATAGCCCCTACCTCGGAGAGGAGGTATGAGGATTGAAGGAGGGGGCCAAGGAGGATAATGAAAATACCTGCCTCATGGGAAACCTCAGCATAGCAAACCTCCCCGGGAGGCTGTGATACTGTTGAATGACCAAGTGCTGTACAGGGTTCTTGTCCCAGAAGCTTCCACGGCAACAGTAGCGTCGGGGGACGGTTTGGAGATCGGTCCACCAATTTCACACCCAGAGGTAAATAACATGTTACAGGCCACGTGACCAACAAAGGTTTGGACGCAGTCGAAAACAGTGATAAATGGGCCAACCTGGCCCAACTGATGGATTATTAAATAAACACCCAAACCACAGCTTTTCTCTGCCAGCAGGCATAGAAGACTATGAGGAGGGATTGTAAGTGAAGGGGTTGGGAGTCGAGGGTCACGGAAAACTCCCTGACCTTTGGGTCAAGATCAGATTCTGACTAATCAAGGAGGGCTTCCAGGAGGAGGTTCTGGGGCTTCCAGCAGCTTTAATGAGGCTCAGTTGCACTCCCTTTTTTTCATCACCATCTCAACAGCCAACACTTCTCAATACAAAGGGCTAGAAGATGGGCTCTGACCCCACGGTTGGGTGAGTGGAGTCATCGCCCCAGATCTTTCACGATCCGACGCCTGGTCCCTTTAAGGCATCGAAACTCAGTGAACGTTCTACGGGAGCCTCGCGGCCTCCGCGAGGCGCGCTGACGTCACCCTTCGGGGAAACGGCTGACGTCACCGCGTCCTCGGCGAGTGGGGGCGGGGCCGTGACTCACCCGGGCCGCGCCCCCCGCCCGCGGCGGAGCGCACGTGAGCGCGCGCCGCGCCGGTTTCTAAGTTTAGCTCGGCGGTTTCGGTGGGGTCGGGCGAGGTAAAAGCGGCCGAGGGGAGTAGGTGGGCTGGGGGGGCGGCTCTCTCCGTCCCTGCTCGCCCCGCTGGAGGGCCTCCTGGAAGCCGAGGGTCCGGCCGGAGGGTGGAGCGCGGGCGCCCCCGCGGCGCAGCGCTCCGAGGGTCTCCCGCGTGCAAGCCCGGCCCCGCGCTCGCCCAGCCTCCAAGCAGGCGCTCAGTAAACGAGCCCCCGTTTCCGCCTGTTCGGCGACTCGGGACTTCCCGGAGAGTCCAGGGTTCTGGAAAGTTCTCCCAGGGTGCGGTGTGGGCTGAGGTCCGAACAGGCGCGGGGCCCGAGCCGTCGGGGCCCAGTTCTCAGTGGCCATGTGGGGCCATCGCTTAGCGTTTCCGAACTCGGGGGCCCCTCCGGGCATGGCCGGCGTCACCATCAGCGCTTGTTGGGGGTGGGGGGGGGCTTCCCGGGACACCTCCTTCCGAATTCGGCGTGGCGGTGGGAGGGACTGTGGCCGTTCTAGGGTCAGCCCAGCCACAGGGGCCTGAAGGTCACCGGATGAGGAGCCAGAGCTGATGCCACAAAACCGCAGGCTCCCGTCCAGAGGAGCCGGGGGGCATGAGCCAGGGGCGTACCAAGGTGACCTTCAGGAAACATTAAATCCTCGTTTTAAAGAAAGTAGCCCCAGACACCTTGGGAAACCGACACTCCCCCCGTTCTCGTGGGGGGAGGGAAAAGTCGTGGAAAGATGCTCTGTCAGCGTAAAGTGAACTGCGATTTTGACTTTGCAGAGCGGTGGGCCACGTCACAGTGACCTGCATTCCGTTGTTGGTGTGGCATCCTCGGGTTTCACAGGGTTTGTCTTCGTAGGCAGCTTCTTAAACAATGTTCATGAAGCTTTTGACCTTGTTAGATGGAGTGTCAGATACTACAGAAGTGTTAAATATAATGGCCAACTGAGACAAAGTCATGTGATAAATGGAACGTTTTCTAACGGGTGGGCCGTTAAAAATTTATTATTTCAAGTTTTCGAAGGCCATTACCTTTTTCGTATGTTCTTGTCTTAGAAATTGTGGAATCAAGGTAACTTTGTTGATGATGACCTGAATGAATGACAGAAACCCCTAACTCCAAACGTGTAAAGGTGGAGATTTTCAGATATACGTATGGAAACTGCAAGCGTTGAGGGCTTTATTCCCCTTCCGTGTCCATCTTAACACAGCTGAAAAAGGGCGGACAGTGTGGGATCTAACAGATCCATCCAGAAGTAGGCTTACTGTTTTGTATTGTTCATATAGCCGCAGAAGACTCTTTTTCCTAATATTGTACAGTTGCTACAACATTTTCCTTAATGTAATGCCTGTTTGGGGAGGGACTTAAGGGGAGCAGGTGTGAGTGATGATGAATCACGTTCCCAAACTGAGCTAATTTCCCTTTGTGTAGGCTATTGTTCTTTATATATGTAATGTGTAGGGACCTTAACGTAAAAGTTCTCACATTCAGAAATTAAGATTTTCAGTCCGGAAGTTGAGTTTTTGCTTTTAAAAAGACTTACCCTTGGAACAGGCCACCTGCATCCTGTAGGCGGCCTGTTTGCATTTCTGTGAAGTCTTCCCTGCCCCCAAGATGTACCTGCTCTCTTTGAGCTACTACATCTGTTACTTATTGTTCGCTATACTGTCATTGTTTGCTTAAGTGTTTGTTTCTCCCACTAGACTAAGCTCTTGGGTCTACGGGCTGGTGCCTTTGTATCTTTGGCATCTAGAGCACTGTTAACGTATTTTCGGAGTATTTTGTTTCATTGAATAAATGTGGGTTTCCCAAAGTAGATTGCACATTTTGCGAAGGGAGTTGTTTTTTTGTTTTTTGTTTTTTGTTTTTTTTATAGCTGAGGGGATTGAGCTGCAAACATATATAGTTGCTGTAGGAACACAGTTTACTTCTTTTCTAAGCCCACCCTAACTCAACCCCCCCCCACTCCCACCACTCCCATCACCCATGAGAAGGGAGCCAAAGAAAATAAAACAAACCCTAAATTATGTTGGGATCTAAGTGATGGGTGTACCTTTAGATTGGGGATTGTAGAACTTTGTCCTGCTCTCGGGCCATAACTGTAATCCACACACTTGACATTAGTTAGGTCCTTGTCACAGGGGAGTTGACTAGTCTTCATTTTTAAAAAAAATTAGGAATTTCAGAATCTCTCTTCTTCTGTGGATAGTTAAGACTGGTTGCTAAATGGGAGTGTCTTACATTGAAATAGATTTATTTCTGTGCAATGATAACTTCATGCCTACCCTGACAGATCATGACCTGGGCCGAAGTCTGCCACTTAACCAGCTGAGCCACCCAGGCTCCCCAGAAGGGCTACATTTTAATATCCATTGTTTAATTAAGAAAGAGTAATGTGTATGTGGAAGATTTTTAACAAGGTTTTAATTAGGGTTTTAGAACGTGGTTCAGCTAAATTTTCCCACACAAGGAGTTACACAAGTGTGATGAAAGGCAGAAAGTAACTTTCATGAAAACAGAAGAAAGAAAGCTAGAAGAAAAGACCAAGGGACACTTTGCTATTGGCTACATTCAGTTTTGACAATTCCTACTTCTTTTCACACCACCCTTCTCACCACTTTTAGGCACTGTTTGACCTGGATTTTTTTTCTCAAAATAGAGCTTTCTATAATAATAATTGTAATCATAATCATAATAATAGAAATAACTTCCATTTGTTGAGCACTATGTGCCCTGTGCTCGATGCTTTATGGAATTATTTCAGTTAATCTGTGTGTGTGTGTGTGTGTGTGTGTGTATGTATAATCTCAGAGATTTATTATAAAGAATTGGCTCACATAAGTACAAAGGTTGGCAAGTCCAAAGATCTGCAGGGTGACTTGGCAAGATGGAAACCCAGCAGAGCCAGTGATAATGGTTCCATTCCAGGTCAAAGGCAGGAAAAAGCTGATGTTCCAACGCCTTCAGGAAGGAAGAATTCCCTCTTACTGGGGAGAGGGTCAGCCTTTTTGTTTTTCTCAGGCCTTCAACTGACTGTATGAGGCCCACCAATGTTATGGAGGGCAACTACTTTACTTAGTCTACCAATGTAAATATTAATCTCGTCCAAAAACACTCTCGCAGAAGCACCCAGGATAATGTTCGACCAAACACCTGACCACCCTGTGGCCCAATTTAATAAATTTGTTAGCCATCATCCAGATCTATTTGATTTCCAAAGCTCATGCTCTTAATGTTAGTCACAATGTCTTCCTCCTACTCTAAGATTCACAAAGTAGCTTTAACCCTGGGCCTGCCTTCCCCTCCTCATCTGGAAGGAATGTCTGTCACAGTTCATTCCACTCACACGTGATGAACACACCTAATTAGGGCAGGTGTTTAAATGCCAGTAACCAAGCTCAGGATCCCCTTCCCCAATAGCACATACAACATACAAGAAAGCCATTCCAGCTTTCTAATTATATTCCAAGCTTTCTAATTTTGTATTCACTTAACACTTTGAACTGATTCCCTCCACACAAGCACATCCTACCTGATTCCTTGTTCGGTTCCCTTCATGTCCTCTTTGAAGGGCACCAAGCCAGTGAGCCCATGACCTTCCCTTCTCTCTACTGACCAAACTTGCTATTGCTTACTCTTGACTCATTCCTGCTATCATTGTCACTGTCATCTTAATTTTTTTTCTTTTTTTTACCTAGTTGGCGCTATTCTGTTACATCCTAGGGCACCTTCTATAGATATCATAGATGTCCTAATAACCACTCATTCTTCATTTTTTCACGAACCGCCTCAGAGCATTTGTTCTTAGCAAATTAGTTGTCCTTTAATATCCAGAACGTGGCCATTCCCAGCGAAGTAATACTTTGAATTTTTATTCGTTTTTTTTTGTTACATATTATTAAAGTTAAAAACATTAGAGAACACTAGAGATGGACAAAATCAGATTTTATTGATAGTCAAAAGATATGGTTGAGGCTGTCTAGATTTTAAAACCAAAAATGTTGAGATGGTATTGGGAGAGGACAGTTGTTAACAGATGTTACAGATACTAAGTTATCACTGAAGATATTGTTCCATTCTTCTAGAAGTTAATTTACCAAGCACAACTCACATAAAGGGCATTTTTATTACAGCCGCAAATTAAAAGACACTTGCCTTCCATATTAGAAAAAAGTCAAGTGCATATTTTTTGGTTGATAAATGACATCTGCCACAATTATATGCATTGAATCAAAATGAAAAACTTCTGTTACACAGTACGTTTATTCCAGGGTTTGCAGGGCTGGGAATTAACGTTAGTCCTCTTAATTTAAACTGACTTGGATTATCTGATAGAATAAAAACAGAGTATTAAAGTAGGGATCCTAAAAATCTAAGTTGAGAAGTTTGATTTGTAATTTGGTACTGTTTTTACAAGCTACGTTCCAAAGATAGGCAAGTGACTTTGGTCTGTAAAACAATTATGAGGCTGGCTCTTTTGTAAATGGTTTCTTGGGTGCATTTTCATCTATTGAAACCTTAATAAAAGAGGAGACATCACTTAGTTACCCCATCCTGTGTTTTTAATAGTGTTGTTGTCTTTCTAAACCCAGGTTTGTTGAAAACAATCCTGTCTTTGCCTTTGCATTTTTTTAGAAGCTGAGCTACAATTAGTTTTAGGACACAGTAGAATCTATCAAGTAATAAAGCTAGCTGGTGATTCTTTGTGCTTAACAAAGAATCTATTAAATGTAGAATTTCTAGCATATTCGGTAAGCAGCATTTATGGTGATATTCTGGAAGTTTAAATCATTGAAATTTTTAACAGACTTAGATTATTTTGAGATTTTAAAAATATGTATTGTCTTAGTGACCTTATGGTTATGATAAAGGTTTCGCAATCCAAATCCTTAAAAAAAATCTCGTAACATTTTTCTTATATCCTATTTTAAATGTTGATATTATCATATTGATTAATACCCAATTAGATTATTAGTGTTATAAATAAATACAAAAATTACTAGATTGGCTTCACTCCTGTAAATAAGATTTGTTTTATACCTAAATTGTAAACTATATTTTAAATTTTATTTTATTTTTAGCTGGGTAGTTAAGGTTTCATGCTTGTTTTTTTAAAATCAGGTTTGCTGAGGTAATTTACATGCAGTAAAATTCATTCTTTTAGGTGTAAAATTCTATGAATTCTGACACACACAGCCATATAAGTATTTCCACAATCAAGAGAGAACATTACTACCACCCCAGAAAGTTCACTTGTGCCCCTTTTAGTTAATCTCTTATCCTGACCATGAAATTTTAAATAAAATTAATGAAATAAGACATTTAAAAACATGTCTGATACACTAGCCTTGGGCCATTGTTGTTGTAAACTAGATTATAACTTTAGTGGGAAAGCAAATGTAATTGAAACAAACCTAAGTTTTTGAATATATTACTCAAAAGTTATTGGGTAGAAGTGTTAAAATGAAGTGAAAGATTGATTTAAAAATTTTTTTAAGTCTTTATTTTTGAGAGAGAGAGACAGAGTGTGAGCAGGGGAGGGGCAGAGAGAGAGGGAGACACAGAATCCGAAGCAGGCTCCAGGCTCTGGGCTCTGAGATGTCAGCACAGAGCCCAATACAGGGCTCAAACCCATGAACTGTGAGATCATGACCTGAGCTGAAGTTGGATGTTCAACCGACTGAGCCACCCAGGCGCCTCTGATTTTATTGTTTTATTCCATCTTCATGATGTAGTATGTTTACCTTTCTTCGCCATATGTCCATCTCAAATATCTTGGTATAACTAAGTCCTTAAAGCATTTTCTTTTGCTAGCTTGTATTTTCGTCTTTTCAGTGAATATTAAAAATAGAATACTCTTCCTGTCCTTCTGAAATAAGTAAGTTAAGGGCAAGGACTATGTCATCTTCATTGTTTATTACCATCTCTTCCATACAGAAGAAGCCTAATGTTGAATGAAAGAACTTTTAAGTTGTTTCAAGCTGAGCAGAGAGGGATTGGAGAATGACTTGGATTTTCTCAAATAAACATTGAGAGTATTGGTAATGCTAGGTTAAAACTTAAAAGTCAGTTAAAAACCTAGGTTTTAGAGTTGGATCTAAATTTCTTTCATCCTTTTTTTAAATTTTTTTAAAGAATTTTTTTATGTTTACTTAGTTTTGAGAGAGAGAGAGAGAGACAAACTGTGAGTGGGGGAGGGGCAGAGAGAGAGGGAGACAGAATCCAAAGCAGGGTCCAGGCTCCTAGCTGTCAGCAGAGAGCCCGACAGGGGGCTCAAACCCACGAACTGTGAGATCATGACCTGAGCCAAAGTCAGATGCTTAACCAACTAAGCCACCCAGGCGCCTCTTTTTAATTTTTTAATGTTTATTTTTGAAAGACAGAGACAGCATGAGTGGGGGAGGGTCAGAGAGAGAGGGGGAGACCCAGAATATGAGGCAGGTTGCAGGCTCTGAGCTGTTAACACAAAATCCGACGCAGGGCTCAAACCCATGAACCGTGAGATCATGACCTGAGCCGAAGTGGGACGCTCAACCGACTGAGCCACCCAGGTGCCCCTCTTTCATCCTTTTTTTAATTGAAGTATAGTTGATATCCAATGTTACATTAGTTTCATCTCTGCAACTCACTAGTGAGTTAACAATTCTATACACTATGCTATGCTCACCACCATAACTGTAGTTACCATCTGTCACCACATAACGTTATAACAACGTTATTGACTGCATTCCCTATGCTGTACTTTTCATCCCCTTGACTTACTTATTTTATAACTGGAAATGTTCATCTCTTAATTTCCTTCATTTATTTTGCCTTCCTCTCCTCAACACCCGCTGCTCTGGCAACCACCTGTCTTTTTCTCTTTATGTAGGAGTCTGTTTCTAGGGTTTTTTTGTTTGTTTTTCTGCCTGCTTGCTTGTTCATTTATTTTGGTTTTTGGATACCACATACAAGTGCAATCATACAGTATTTGTCTTTCTCTGTCTTATTTCATTTAGCATAATACCCTCTAGTTCTATCTATGTTATCGCAAATGTCAAGATCTCATTCTTTTTTATACCTGAGTAATATTTCTGTGTGTGTGTGTGTGTGCACATGTGTGTGTGTATGTATACATACAACATCTTCTTTATCCATTCATCTATCAGTAAGAATTTAGGTTGCTTCCATAACTTGGCTATTATAAATAATGCTGTAATAAACATAGGGATGCACATATCTTTTCAAATTAGTAGTTTCATTTTCTTTGGGTAAATAGTAGAATTACTGAATTTTATGGTATTTCTGTTTTTATTTTTTTGAGGAATCTTCATACTGTTTTCCATAGTGGTTGAAACAATTTACATTCTCACCAGTAGTGCATGAGGGTTCCCTTTTCTCCACATCCTTGCCAACACTTGTTATTTCTTGTCCTTTTGATATTAGCTATTCTGACAGGCATAAGGTGGTGTCTCATTGTGGTTTTGATTTGAATTTCCCTGATTCTTAGTGATGCTGGGCATCTTTTCATGTGGACCTACATTTGAATACCAACCTTATCATTTATTTAGCTGTAAAACTTCAGGCCAATAAATTTCTATGAGCATCCGTTTGCCTACCTATAAGATCACAGTAAAAAAAGTAAAATGCATGTCCTATCAGAGCTGCTATCAGGAGGATTTCAGATTAAAGCACTTGGCAGTGTCTTGCTCATAGCCTAATTCTTTTGAGTTGAAATCTTAAAGAAGGTATTTTAAATCACAGAACACTGCTATCTAAGACAGAGGAGAGAATTCGGTTTTAGAACGAAGATGTAGGTGGCTGGATCTGACCTGTGGGCTCAAGAGGAATAATTACTCTCCCAACTTGTGTTTCCGTTAATTACACATTTTGATTTGTTGGATTTTTCTCAGAGAAAAGAAATAAGAGTGGCAATGGTGAAGAGAAAGGAAACAAGATGGGGAAATTGACAAGGGGAGAGATACCGACTGAAATGATGAATGAAAGAACAAACAGAGCATGGCACCAAAAACAGAGTTAGTAATATTATCCCATGTAAGCTAGCTTGGTTCGTGGCATCTGTACTAAAAAAGAGAAAGGAGTAAGGAAGTTATATAAACAACGGAAAAAATAGCTATCTAAATATTTTGAAAAAAAATACAGTGAGAACCCCAAAGTTTCCTCTTATGCAGTGTTAATTTATATATAAATATGTTAATGTTCAGGAAACAGTGGTTAAGTTATTTGCTCTGATTTCCTAAAGTTGTTAAATAATTTGATCAATGCAATGGTATTAGAGCAGCTACATTATGAACATTATGAAACAGAATACTACTTTTTTTTATCCCCAAAGAGCACAGAAAAAAAAAAAAAGACTTTTCTGTGCTCAAAGTGTCAAGGGTGAGGGTAAAATAAGGATGATTTCAAATAAGATCTCAAAAAAAAAAAATCCTTCTCATTTGCCTTTGTCTCAGGAAGCTGAGGGGGTGCTCTGTCAAAATGAGGGAAGAAACCAAGAGGAAGGCGTGAGATGCTGGCACCAGGGATTCCAACTAGTGTCGCAAAGGAATAAAGGTAACTTTCTGAAATACTCCTAATATGGAAGATTGAAATAAAGAATTGAAGGAGTACAGGTGAAGGAAAAAGTTAGTTAAGAAATTAGGAGCTAAGAAGTAAGAGGAAGAAGAACACATACTCTGAACGTGTGCAGTTTCAAGAACGGGATAACAAATCTGGCCCTTAAGTCTCCTAGCATCCAAAGCAAAAGGGAAAATATACCCACTTGCAAGTTGCCTAATGTCCTTACGATAAAAACAAAGTGGTTGTTTCCTGAAAGACCTATTGTGGATCTTATAAAAAGGATCCTTTGCTCTTAATTGTATCCCCACATGTGTTTCATGTGACTGTTTCTTACAGTGTACCTTATGGCCCCAAAGCATTAGTAAGTAAAGGCAATTCTGTAAGGACTAAATAGTGCACTCCAAGGTAGACCAAGGGCTTGTGATTGGTCAGGATATTATTATTTATTATTTATTTATTTTTATTGTAGAGAGAGAGGGAGGGGCAGAGTGAGGGAGAGAGAGAGTCTTAAAGACACTCCGTGCTCAGTGCAGAGCCCAGTGTGGGACTCTATCCCATGACCCTGGGATCATGACAGCCGAAATCAAGAGTCCGATGGTCAACTGACTGAGCCACCTAGGCCCCCCGTGGATATTATTAATTGACATCCCATTAAACTTCATGGGAGGCTAGAAGGAGGTTGGTAGGTTAGTCTGTTATCCTAAACAGTTTAGCTCTTTCCCCACACTAGCCCCGTTGAAGCAAAACAAGTTATCTTTGTTTAAAAAACTTTTTTAATGCTTATTTATTTTTGAGAGAGAGACAGAGCCTGAGTGGGGGGAGGAACAGAGAGAGAGGGAGATACAGTCTGAAGCAGGCTCCAGGCTCTGAGCTCTCAGCACAGAGCCCAGCATGGGGCTCAAACCCACAAACTACGAGATCATGACTTGAGCCGAAGTCAGATGCTTAACCTTGACTGAGCCACCTAGGCATCCCCAAAACAAGTTCTTCTAACTATACTTGTCCTCATTAAAAGGCAGTTTTGTGGCATGTTCATTTGGGGTCTTGTGCCCTACCCCAAATGGCTCATCAGAGTATGCTTTCCTGTCTTAATTTCTTTTTTTTTAAGTTTATTTTTATTATTTTGTGACAGAGAGGGTGAGAGAGATAGTCCCAAGCATGCTCCACACAGCACACAGCCTGATGTGGGGCTCAAACCCACGCACCCTGAGATCATGACCTGAGCCAAAATCAAGGTCAGATGCTTAACCAACTGAGCCACCCAGGGGTCCTTACTTAATTTCTGAGAGAATTTTGATGAATGCAGTTTTTCTCTAATGCATTACATTTCCAATAATGTTTTAGTACCTTTAGGCTGGATTTTCTGGCTCTTCCATTAATCTAGCTCTGAATATAGTCTAGACAGAAAACTTTCTGATTGCCCTGTTCCTTCAACAGGTAGCATTTGGGATACCGTGTCCTTCAAGCAGTCTTTCATAAGCACTTATTTCCTATAACCAAGCTTATATTAATAATTAAAATGGTATTTAGTTAGAATCTATAAAGTTTGGACAACTAACTAGAATTTTCAGTTGTGTCACATATTCCCCTAACCACTAATGAGAATTTGCTGTGCCACCTGTACAGTCACCGGTTTTGAAAAATTCAGCCCCTATGCTTTCATCTGATATATTTTCCATGAATAATAATTATTAATGGAAAATCAAGTATAATTTTTATAACTCATTGAGTGTTTGCCATTATTTAACTTATAGTTCACTGGTTATTGAACAAGCATTATAAGTATGTTTTTAAAATAGCTTTTGAACTAACCTTTAGAAAGATAAACATTTTTTGCTATTAATCTCTTTTGTGTCTAGCAGAATATGTTTATTTACACAAAAATAACTAAATCTCTCTGATATCCTAAAATTTGAAACCTTAAAAGTTGATGTCTATTTGTGCAGTATTATTATCTGCTCTTCTCTGGGAAGTTTATTATATTTCAAAGTAATAAACTACACTCCTGCCACTTACAGGTCAGTTATTACTATGGTAGAATTTCTGTTGTCTCTAAGAGAGTCTAAAATGCTTGAAATTGAAGACTAGAAAATGCTGTGGTAGCTCAGTAGAACCCATGGTGACATTTTTATTCTGACCTGAAGTAAATTACCGTGTAGTAACGATTCAGTGAAATAATATTTCTTCCCAAATCAACATTTGTCATTGCTACAAAAATATATCTGTTTCTTTTATTTTTTATGACTGTTGTTAATTTTTGGCTCTTTTTAAAACGAGAAAAATACTTTTCTCAAACTTGATATGATTTATAAACAACGATCTCTGAAATAGTGATGTATTTGTATAAATAAAACTGTCATAAATTTAGAAATCAGTTTTGTAAGTGAGAAAATACCACAGATGTCAAAGAGGGGTTTTTTTGTTTGTCAAAAATTTTTTTTCCAAATTTAGGCAAATTATTTTGACTTTAGAAAAATCTGTACAACAAGAATTTTCAGGAGTGATGTTATCAAGATGGCAAAATAGGAAGCCCTGGATCCTGCTTCTCTCACAAACACACCAGTTCAGCAACAATTCATGAACAAATTCACATTATGTAAAATCCAGAAACTAATTGAAAGGCTCTTACACCCTAAGTGAATATGAAATCAGACTCAGCAAAGCCAGTAGGGAGATTCAGGATCCCTTTTCACCAGAGTCCCTGTTCCCAGCACAGTGCTATATAATCAGGAAGAGAACCCCTAATTCCCCGTTTCTCCTAGGGATGGAGAGATTGGTTCGTGCATTCAGCACCCCAGCATTTCCCAGGGGGCTCCCAGAGGACTGGTTTCTATCTTTTAAGTCTTAGAACTCTAATGGACTAGCAGAATCTAGCCACCTGAGAGAGAATGGAAATAGCAGCTTGGGCTGATAGATGTTATGGATCTTCCCTCCTTCTAAGCATGGAGTGAACAGATGTCAGTCTTGGAGCCCTGATGGGTCTGGTGCTGTCTAGCCACCTCAGGGAGAAAGGAGACTGCGGTTTGGACTGATAGATGCAACTGTGTCGCCACCCCTGGCTTAGCACAGAGTGAGCAGACAAAACCCATGCTTCCTACTTCTCCCTGTAGAGAGAAAGAGTTGATAGAGTCCCCCAAACCTTTGGCAGGGCTGACAGTGGGAGTCTTCTCTTGTATGAGGTCAGTCCATGCACACAGGTGCAGGTGCCTGCTTTGTCCAATGTACAGACACCAACACAGACAAGGAAAATGAAGAATCAGGCAAAGGTGTTCCAAACAAGGAAGCAATATTAATTTCTAGAAACTGACCCTAATGAAATGGAATTATAGGATTTACCTGACAGAGACTTCAAAATAACTGTCATAGATGCTTACTGAGATCAAGAGAAAAGTGCATGAACAAAGTGGGAATTTCAACAAAGATGTAGAAAATATTAAAAAGTACCAAACAGAAATCATGGAGCTGAAGAACACAATTGCTGAACTGAAAAATTCACTAGAAGGGTTTAACAGCAGACTAAATCAAGCAGAAGAAAGAGTGTGTGAACTCGAGAACAAATCATTGGAAGTAATTCAGTCAAAAGAGCAAAATGAAAAAGAATGAAAGAGAGTGAAGAAAAGTTAAGGGATTTATGAGGCATCATCAAACAGAGTAATATATGTATAATGAAAGTCCCAGAGGGGAAGAGAGGGAGAAAGGACCAGAAAGCTTATTCAAAGAAATAATGTCTGAACAAACCAGGGGGAGGAAATGAATATCCAGATCCAAGAAGCCCCTGACACACTAAGTGACCACAAAGAAATCCACACTGAGACACAATCAAATTGTCAAAGGTCAAAGACAAAGAATTTTGAAAGCAACAAGATAAAAGCAGTTTGGTGTGTACAAGAGAACCCCCCATAAGACTATCAGTGAAGTTTTCAACAGCAACCTGCAGACCTGAAGGAAGTGGAATGACATATTCAAAGTGCTGCAAGGAAAAAAAAAAATCCAACCAAGAATACTGTACTCAGCAAAATTATCCATCATAAAAGATGGAGAAATAGACTTTCCCAAACAGATGAAAGCTCAGAGTTCATCACCATTAGACCTGCCTTACAAGACATGCTAAGGAGAATTCTTCATGTTGAAATGAAAGGGTGCTAAATAACAACATAATAGCATAAGAATACATGAAACTGTGGTAAAGGTAAATACATAGACAAATACAGGATACTGTATTATCATAATAGTGGGTAAGTCAATTTTAATTCTAGTATAAAAGCTAAAAGAGAAAAGTATTAAAAATAAATATAACTAAAAAATATGTTAAAAGGTATACAATATGAATGCATGTAAACTGTGACAATAATAACATAAAGTGTTGGAGGAGAAGTTGAAATATAGAGTTTTTATACATAACCAAACTTAAGTTTATCAGCTTAAAACAGACTGTTACGGGGGTACCTGGCTGGCTCAGTTGGAAGAGCATGCAATTCTTGATCTTGAGGCCACAAGTTTGAGCCTCACATTAGGTATAGAGATTACTTAAAAATAAAATCTTAAAGAAATAGACTTACAACTATAAAATAGTTTATGTACGCTCCAAGGTTCACACACACACATACACACACACACACACACACAATTCCTATAGCAGTTACACAAAAGAAAAAGAAAAAAGAATTAAGGCATACCAATGCAATATGTATTGCCACCTACAAAGGAAAACAGAGGAAAAATAGACAAAAGAAGTAAAAGAGTAATAGAAAACAACTAACAAAATGGCAACAATAAAGTCTTCCCTATCAGTGATAAAATGCAGATGGATTGAATTCCCCGTCAAAAGGCATAGAGTGGCTGAATGGATTTAAAAAAAAAAAAAGTATACTGTTGGGTCTACAAGAAACTCACTTCAGATTTAAGGACACACATAGGCTGAAAGTAGAGAGAAGAAAAAGATATTCCATGTAAATGATAAAAGTGAAGGGGTAGCTATACATATATTAGAAAAAATAGACTTTAAATTTTAAAAATGTCATGAGACGAAGGACATCATTAATGATTGAAGGATCAAGCACTAGAAAGAACAGTTATATATGCGCCCAATATCAGAGCACATAAATATATAAAACAAACATTGACAGAAGTGAAGGGAGAAATAAATCACAATACAGTAAAATAGGATTCTTTGATATCCTACTTTCAATAATGGATAGACCATCCAGATAGAAAGTCGATAAGGAAACAGAGGACTTAAACAACACTACTGACCAAATGGACCTAACAGACATATACAGAATATTCCACCCAAAGCAGCATACACCTGCTCATGTGCATGCAGATTCTTCTTCAATGTAGATCACACATTAGGTCACAAAACAAGTCTTAGCAAATTAAGAAGATTAAAATCATATCAAGTATCTTTTCTGACCATAATGGAACGAAACTGGAAGTCAATAGCAGAAGGAAACTGGAAGAAAATTCATGAATATGTACAAATTGAACAACACAGTCTTGAATAACTGCTGGGCCAAGGAAGAAATCAAGAAGGAAATTAGGAATACCTTAGAACAAACAAAATGAAAACACAATATACCAAAACTTACAGGGTCCGGGATGAGATGGTTTCACTGATGAAGTCTATAATGTTTAAAGAATTAATTGAGAAGAATTTCTCAAACTCTTCCAAAAATCTTCCTGAAGATTAAGGAATATGCACTTTATGAAGTCAGCATTACCCTGATACCAAAGCCAGATGAAGATACCACCAGAAAAGGAAACTACATGCCAAGACTCCTAATGAATATAGACAAAATACTGGCAAGCTGAATCCACCAGCATGGAAAGAAATCCATGTATATACAGAGGATCGGTCTTTGACAAGGGTGCCAAGAATACACAGCAGGGAAAGGATAGTGTCTTTAACAACTGGTGCTGGGAGAACTGGGTATCCACATGCAAAAGAATGAAATTGGACCCTTTTCTTACACCATACACAAAAATCCACTCAAAATGGATTACTTAAAAATAAAACCCCAAACCGTAAAACACCTAGAAGAAAAAAGAAGGGAACAGTTTCATCACATTGGCCTTGGCAATGATTGACACTAAAAGCATTGACATCAAAAACAAAAGTAAGTGGGACTACATGAAATTAAAAGTTTCTGTGCAGCAAAGAAAACAATCAACAGAATGAAAAGACAGCCTATGGAATGGGAGAAAATATTTGCAAACCACATATCTGATAAGAGGCTAATCTTCAGAATATATGAAAAGGTTGATTTATATGTCAGCCAGATGCCCAGATATCTGGTAAGACATTATTTCTGGGTGTGTTTGTGAAGGTGTTTCTGGAAGAACTCAGTATTTGAATCAGTAGACTGAGTAAAGAAGATCCACCTTCACCAAAGTGGACAGGCATCATCCAATCCATGGAGGGCCTGAACAGAGTAAAAATGTGGAGGAATAGTGAATCCTCTCTCTTTTTGAGCTGTGACATTTTCTCCTGCCCTTGCACATCAGAGCTCATGGTTCTTGGCCCTTGAGCCTTTAGTCCTTACCATCAGCCCCCCTGGTTCTCAGGTACTTGGACTCATACCAAATTATACCACCGGCTTCACTCATTCTCCAGATTGCAGACGGCAGGTTGTAGGACTTCTTAGCCTCTATAACCATGTGAGCCAATTCCTATAATAAGTTACTCCTTGTATAAATATACATGTAAATATACTATTGGTACTGTTTCTCTGGAGAATCCTAATACAATATATGAGGAACTCGTAAAGCTCAATAATAAAAACAGACCAACGACAACCTAATAATCTGATAAGAAAATATGTTAAGGACTGGAATAGACATTTCTCCAAAGAAGACATAAAAATAGCCAATAGGTATGTGAAAAAATGCTCAATGTCACTAATCATTAGAGAACAACAAATGAAACTCACAATGAGGTATCACCTCACACCTCTCAGGATGGCTATTATCACAAAACAAAAGACAAGTGTTGAGACTATGGAGAAATTGGAACCTTTGCAGACTTTTGGTGGGAATGTGAAATGGTGCAGTTGCTTTGGAAAACTATGGAGGTTCCTCAAAAAATTCCCAGTAGAAGTACCATATGACCCAGCAATCCCACTTCTGAGTATCCAAAAGAATTGAAATCAGGATCTGGAAGAAATATTAGCACTCCTATGTTCATTGCAACACTATTCACAATAGCTCAGATAAAGAAAGAGCCAAAACTTGTCTATCAACAGATGAATGGATAAAGAAAATGTATATACATACAAGGGAATACTATTCAGCTTAAAGAAGGTAATTCTGCAATATGTGATAACATGGATGAATCTTGAGAACATTATGCTAAGTGAAATAAGTCAGTTACAGAAATACAAATACTGCATGATTCCACTAATATGATGTATATAAAATTGTCAAGTTCATAGAATCAAAGAGTGGAATGGTGGTTGTCAGGGATTGGCGAGAAGGGGAAATGGGGATTTACTAACCAACAAACATAAAGTTCGTTAAGCAAGATGAATAAGCTATAGGGATCTGCTGTGTAATATTGTACCTATGGTCAACAATAATGTACGTTTAAATTTTTTGTTGAAAGCATAGATCCTACCAGTATTTTGGAATGAGTCAAATAAGCCTCTCTTATTCCTTCTTCTGCAGTCTCTGTTTCATACCCTCGAATGGGCATGGTCTGTTTTTGTCTATATGCTTGGTGGGCTTGGTGTCCTTAGTGCGTGTGTGTGTGTGTGTGTGTGTGTGTAATATGAATGTTTCAGTGAGATATCTGCCTTTCCACACCCACCTTCTCTTCCATCTTTGTACCCTAGGATCAGAGTGATTTGAGGGACAGTCATAACTTTCCGACACTTTTCATAAAGGAAGTGTCTTTACATAGTTCAGGTGTCTGCTAAACATTTTCCTCAAGTAAAGACACATGATCCCCTTGCATTAGATTTACAATTTCAATTAGTAGAGGGAAAAGAGAGACATAAAATCATTTTTAGAAGAGAACTTGGCATAGGATGAGCAAATATCAGGCCACTGGAAATAAACATTCTATGGGAAGAGGGGCCCATAGTCCAACCCAAGCACTGACTTGGGAGACCTGGATTTTACTGCTGGTGCCTCTCTATCTGGGACACCTAGTCTGGTCCCTGGGCCCCTGTTTGTTTCTTTACCTGGAAGATGAAGGGGTTCAGTGACCTTTAAGATTCCTTCCACTTCTATGATTCTGTGCTTTAAATGACTTTCACATAACAGAGTACTTGAATTGCCAAAACTTAAGCCTTAGCCTTTTTTTTTGCATTGCTGTATTGTCCCTTCACTACATCGTTGTGATGTAAACATGAGTCTTTCAAAATTTCCACTTTTCAGATGGGAGTCTGAGCTGGGTGACTTTGGGTCATGTGATAGATTGCCTAACCTCATTTTAGGCGGCTTCCTTGGATCATCGCATGTTTAGGAGAAAAACAAGCTAGTCTCTTTCAAACAAAAGAGCTTATTCTACATCACTGTTATGTTGGCTGAAAGCAAGGACTTGGTTTGGGTACAGTCTCTACCACATAAATCAAGTCATCTGTAAGAGCCATTGCTCTAATTTCTGTAATTCTGTGACTTTCCACACCTACATCTGTATTTACACGGTAGAATCCTCCATGATCAAATCACAAATTCGTGTGATTCTTTTCTATATGAAAGAGAGGAAGGCAACTAACATTTTTTGAGAGCCTAATATACCCTAGATCTGGTGTTAATGATAATTACCTCTTTTAGTTTTTAAAGAGCTTTAGGAGATAAGCTCTTTATGTGTGATAAAATGGAAATATCTTCAGGATTAGTTGTAATGTTGAAAAAAAAGGTAAAATACAGATGAGCATTTATGGCATAATCCCATTAAGTTTTGTTGTTGCTGTTTTTGTTTTTGTTTCAATGTTTATTTATTTACTTTTTAAAAAATTCTTTTTAATGTTTTATTTACTTTTGAGACAGAGAGAGTCAGAGCATGAACGGGGAAGGGACAGAGAGAGGGAGACACAGAATCCAAAGCAGGCTCCAGGCTCTGAGCTATCAGCACAGAGTCCCATGCGGGGCTTGAACCCACGAACTGTGAGATTATGACCTGAGCTGAAGTCAGGTGCTGAATGGACTGAGCCACCCAGGCGCCTCTGTTTATTTACCTTGGAAAGAGAGAGCACACATGTGCAAGCAAGGGAGGGCTGGGGAGAGAGAGAATCCCAAACTGGCTCAGCCCCACCAGTACAGAGCCCTATGTGGGGCTCAAACCACAAACTCAGCCAAAACCAAGAGTCGGATGCCCAACCAAGCCACTTGGCACACCCCCCACCACTCATTAATTTTTTTAAAGTTAGATCCTGTACATGCCTAGAAAAATTCAGCAAAATTCCACAAGAAAGTGTTAACAGTGGTTAATTCTGGTAAATGTTACTAGGGGTTAAAAATAGAGTAAAAGAAAAATATTTTTACTTTCATTTTATATCCTTTTGCACTTTTTTTTTTTTTTTTTTTGTAATGAAGAGCAAGTATGAACCTAGTTCTTATATCTGTCCCCTTTAGGAGAAAGGAAATAAGAGACTTTGAAGAGTCAAGAGCATCAATGTTTGTTGTACAACTTATTTTTATTGTTTTCTTCATGTGAAGAAAATGATATTAAAGTAGAAGAAAATATAGTTGGCCTAAGTACAGACAAACGCATAAGCTTATTTTTCGGGTTTTGTTTTGTTTTTATTTGGTTGTTTTTGTTTGTTTGTTTGTTTGTTTGCTTGGAGGGTTAGAGGGGAGATCCTAATTGTCTCTCTTCTGCTGTTGGAATCTAACTTCCAGCTTTTTGGCAAATGCAGCTCAGGGATAGATGATGTGTGGTGAGATAAAGACTTGTGTGTGCGGTTTGATGCAATCACAGGATTTAGTTGTGGTTGCACAGTGTAAGATTTATTCACTTCTTTATTCTTCCTTGCTTTGGTGTAGAAAGTGTGTTTTGCATTTGAATAAAATGCAAAGTAGAAGAAAAATGTCTGAAACTCTACATGGTACTCATGTCCTAAGACAACTCTAAAACTCAAAGATACTCGTCCAAATATAGAGTTGGCTGAAAAACGTGCTTTGTGATGTTTATAGGTTTGGGTTTAAATAAAATGGCATCCCACCCTTAGTCCCAGGCAAGAGAGGCTTCTGCCTTGGATGCCGGGCTTCAGAGGGCCCTGCAAATACATACACACACACACACACACACACACACACACACACACACACACACACACTGTACTAATGAGCACATGAGTACCTCTGTCTTAGAATCTGGTGCTCAACACTGACATGGAACCACCTATAACCCTAAACATCTGCTTCAGTGACTAACACAATTCAGGTCCAATAGAATGCAAATTATGTGAAAATCTTGACTATAACAACATATCAAGTGATTTGACTAAAATGAAAGCAATTATATAGCATTTATGAATTATGTATGTCTTTATTTTATTACTCATCCAATACAGCTCATCAACAGAACATCCAGACTTATCAGATAATAAGGAAATTTTGATGTCTTCCCTGTTTTGCTCATATAAAAACCACAAGTTTCACCTGTTGTTCAGGTTGGGTGTTGTATTAATCAGCTTGGGCTGCCGTAGCAAGCTGCCACAGCCTGAGTGGCTTAAACAGCAGACATTTATCTTCTCACAGTTCTGGAGGCCGGAAGTCCAAGATCCAGGTGTCACAAGGTTGTTTGCTTTCTGGTGAGTCTTCTCTTCCTGACGTGCATACATCTAGCTTCTCCCTGTGTCCTCGTGTAGCCTTTCCTCTATGCACCTGCGGAAAGAGCGATCTCTAGTGTCTCTTCCTCTTAGAAGGACACCAGTCCTTTCACGTTAGGGCCCTACCCTTTTGACTTCATTTAACTTTAATTCTTTAAAGGTTCTGTCTCCAAATATACTCACATTGGGGGTTAGGGCCTCAACGTATGAATGTGAGGGAAGACGACACAATTCAGTCCGTAACAGGTGTTATGAAGGTGTTTTTGTCAAGGTAGATGTGTAGACTCTCTTTACTCAACAGTTTGCTAGCTTGATTTATAACTTTTACATATTTAGACATTTGGCATGTGGTCCCCTGCCTGCTCTAGACCCCACGAGTATGAGGAGGCATGCCGACAACAAAGAATACGTGTATGCTACAATTCGTAGCTAAGAGTGGCTTCCATCAAACCTAGCTCAAGGGTTATTTACAGAAGAACTCGTCAGTGAGTAAGGCTGTCTTTCAGGGGAGTGATCTGTAGTATGAGGTAGTAAGCTGTGTGTTACAGGATATGTCAAAGCTGAGGATGGTTGACCAAATGGCAAGAATGTTGAGAGGCATATGCCTATGCTGAGTAGAAGGTAAAGACGTGATCATCAAGACCCTTCCCAATTTTAAAATCCCGAGAAGCCTCTGTGTTCTAGAAATACAGGCTCTCAGGTCTTCTTCCTCAGTTATATCTTCTAGAAAACAATGCTTGCTTTCTAAATGCTGGAGTCAGAGAAATTTTCCTAGGGCCCTTAGTTTCTTCTGAATGTTTCGCTTTATGTCTATTTAATCTGTTAGGCCACAAAAGCTATTTTTGAGTTGTATGTGCTTTCAAAGGCAGGCAGACTTTTGGCATATTTCAGGTTAAGCTGTAAAACTGCTATTTAGTGAGAAAAACCAAAAACAATCCCAAGCCAAAAATGCATTGCTTTCTACTTCAGATAATTTCTAAACAAGGTATTTGCTTCACATACAATCACAATCATAAGGGGATATTATAATAGATTTTACATTCTCTAGAAAATGGGTGGTACACATATATGTGGAAAACTTGAAAGTATTATTTAGGGGTGTCTGGTGGCTCAATGGGTTAAGTGTCTGACTCTTGATTTCAACTCAGGCCATGATCTCACGGTTCATGAGTTCAAGCCCCATGTCAGGCTCTGTGCTGACAGTGCAGGCCTGCTTGGGATTTTCTCCCTCTCTCTCTCTCTCTCTCTCTCTCTCTCTCTCTCTCTCTCTCTCTCCCCCCCCCCTCCCTCCCTCCCTCTCTTCTTACCCCTCCCCATCTCAAAATAAACAAACTTAAAAAATAAAGGAAGAAAACATTATTTACCAAGATCTAACTGTGGAAAAGCTGGAGTCATTGATGGTTTTCCTTACCTCAGAAAGCTTTCTTTCAGTAATTGTCTACCTTTTTACAGAAAAGGGAACAAATGCCTTGTACTGAGAATAGTAAAGTAGGAAAAGACTTTAGTGGTAGGTCACCTGATCCTTTCAACTCCTTGTACTAGTAAAGAAATAGACTCAGAGGAGATAGACAACTCACCTAAGGTTACACATCTAGTTACTAGTAAAACCAGGATGAGACGAAGGTCTCTCCTGCTCCCAATTTGTTTCCATATACTGTGCTGTCATGGTCAGGTCACCAAACCATTCAGAATGTGGACTCCCAATAGTAAGAATCAAAAGCACACTGGAGAGAATAATGTCCTCATTTACAAACAAAACAAAACAAAATTTACCTCACAAAATATCTGATGTTGTGATGATAATTTCTGTTTCTCAGTTCTATTATTCTAGGTATTGAAATCATACAAATAATCCAGAATTTCCAAACCAGAAGGCCATAAGTGGAGGCCATCAAGTTCTCTCTCTCTCTCTCTCTCTCTTCCTCTGCACCTCAGTGAATGGCATTCAAATCCTGCCATCCTTTTTTCTGTCACTGTTTATCCTTTCTGTATAAAAACAAAACCAGACAAAAACAAAACCTATAGGCATTTATAGTCCTTGTCAATAAAATATTTTAAAACATTGCAGCATATAAATCAGAAAACTCTTTTTGAAGTTTAGAGGGCTCCCAAGGAAACCCCTGTAAGATACGGTAGGCATAGCCAAAGAATATAGGAAAACTAGAAAACCTTCAGTGAAAAAAAGAAGATGGAAACCATAAAAGGTAACTTCACTTGCTTAACACAGACTGTGTGAGGAACTGAAACACGAAGGAAAAGGCACCCAAACTGGAACTTAGGTCAAGTCCACCAAGAAGAGGAATGAGGCCAGGCAGCACTGGAGGCTCACGGTGTTAGAAGCAGAAAACCCAAAACAGGAAATGAAAGTCAAATGACAAAAGACGAAGGGAAATTAAGAATTCTTTATATAAGGAACTAGAGAAATAAAAAGGAAAATATTACCTTATTAGGTACTGGGGAGAGAAGTAAATAGCCACTAGCATATGCGGCCCAGTCAGCATGCACAGAAATTCTAAGGGAGTCAGTACTCTCCCTGTCTCCCGAGAGGCCTCCGCTGCCTGGTATCTGTTACTCATGGGGAATTATCTCCAAAAGCCCCAATTTCCTGAACTGAATGTGAGTTGGTAGCAACAGTGTCTTCTTAAAAGGGTAAACCAGACGATGTTGCTAAAGCATTTAGCATAAATGCCTGGTACCTAATTCATGCTGGCTACATGGCAGCTGTTATTAATGTCATTACAAACTTATTAAGCCAAATATTTATTCTTTCCTGATACTCGTACTTATTTATTATGGATATAGCGTGGCAGTTATAAGACCTTCAAATACACATGTAGATAAGGCCATTGCTTGTCATGCCTGTTTCATCAACATCCTTGATCATGGGTCATCAGTTACAAATTTTACTGTCTCAAATTTATAAGAAAATAGAATAGAGTCAGCTTAAGCAATTTTCCCAACATGATACAGTAAGTCAGTGACTTAGCTGAACACAAGACCTGCATCTCAGAGACCTGTACTCGAGCCAGGATGTTCTGCTAGGGTAAAAAAAGCCAATTAGTTATTTTACATTCTTATTTATAAGCTGCATCATGAAGCATAATCTAAGCAATGATTTAGACTGATTTAATTATAGAAAATGTAAATTTTCCATGTGATACTGAATATTTCTTGAAAGGAATGTCTAGAGCACCATTTATATTTGCAAACCAGGAACAGCAAACATTGAAGGTACAGAAGCATTTAATATTTAAAATGTGTTCATATTGGGGCACCTGGGTGGCTCAGTCAGTTAAGTGTCCATCTTTGGCTCAGGTCATGATCTCACAGTTCGTGAGTTCGAGCCCCGCATCAGGCTCTGTGCTGAACGCTCAGAGCCTAGAACCTTCTTTGGATTCTGTGTCTCTTTCTCTCTCTGTCCCTCCCCCTGCTTGTGTTTGGTGTCTCTCTCTCTCTTTCTCAAAAATGAATAAACATTAAAAAAAAAAGAAAAGAATATTTAAAATGTGTTCATATTGCAAAACAAATTATTCACAGGTTGTATATGCTGATTGGGAAACATGATCTTACATTCTTATCACACTGAAAATTTGTGTTTTATTTATTTAGCTTTATTTTCCGCCCCTCTGCAATACTAATATAAGTATTAGTGATATTAATATTAATAACCAGTGTTTTTCCTAAATTTTTACCATACCCTTCCCTACCTCTGAGGTCACCACCTTTTAATTACAAAACATTATATAGAGGAAGGATGTAAATTGATAAAGAGGCTACTGAGTGTGCATTTATTCATCCCAAATTCTTATAGTGGGGACCAGAAAGGCCAGAGAGGCTATAAACATCTAGAGTCCCAGATTTAAGGTTTAGAGCTCATTGAATTTCCAAAAAACAATGGGGAGATCAACATTCTAATTTTGCCAACATCTAATTCTAGATGCTATAAACATCTAGAGTCCCAGATTTAAGGTTTAGAGCTCATTGAATTTCCAAAAAACAATGGGGAGATCAACATTCTAATTTTGCCAAGTAAGGACATTTAAAACAACAACTATTACCGTATACTAACATCATTCTTTACTGAAAGAAATACCATGTGAACTTTAAGAAAAACCTACTAAGAAGAACAAAAATATCAGTGTAAAGGCAATTAACAAGAAGTGATAAATGACAGACTGTTTCATATGCATGTGTGTGTGTGTGTGTGTGTGTGTGTGTGTGTGTGTGTGTGTTTTCTAAATGTTTATGTTATTTCTCATTTTTCTGGAGATCAGTGATCAAAGATACGGCCCAATTCTTGTACTAATCTTTGAGAGCTGCTTCAGAGATTTCCAAAAAATCGTTTTGGGGGCCAGATAAGTATAAAATACAGAAATAACCAGGTGACTCTTATTGAGGGGTTCCTCTACTCCAGGCCCTGTGCTGAGCACGTGGTTTGCCTGCAGTGTGATGACCAACTGGTGATGTTCCTCCTGGTAAGGAACCTGCCCCTGCTTCTTTCTGGTTGTCATGACCATGAAAGCCACCCCAAGCATCTCACTGGGGAGCTGTTTTTTCCAAAAACATGATCATCATATGAAAATTTAAAACGACAATATAACAATGGCTTGATTAGTCCTAGGCCATTGCAACAGGATCTAGCCACAACTGGGGTACAGTGTTCTTCTCTCACAAAGGGACAGAAAGTTGCCAGGTTTTTTGCCACAAGCTTCTGTGCTGTGACAAAGCACTGCTTTGACCAGTGTACTGGGCCTGGTCCGAGACCACAACAGCCAGCCACTATGACAAATCAAAAATAGCCCCAGAGTCTAAATCAAGACATATGGAGAGTGACCACCCTGAGTCATGCAGACCCATTTGTTACATACTTTATTTTTGGATAATTTTAGTAGGGATCGAAAGTGTTTCGTTTGCTGGTTCTTCTCTCCAAATAAGAGTACAAAGAAAGGAACTAAGTCATGTGGTTCTATTTAACTTACCATGAGGCTGCAGCTGAGTCTCGATGATGTGATTCTTCGGCTTTGTAAAGGCCATGGCTAACTGGTTAGGACGATATGTTTCTCTGAATTGCCTAAAACGCCAAGATAGTAGCTCACAATCTATTGTGTAAGAAAGTTTTGCTCCCAGGAATGCATGCTGTCATCCTAAGATCTTTGTTGCCAGTCAGGGTGATAAAACACAAGTAAATGAGGGTGCTGATGTGGGATAGAACGCAGAGGATGTAGGAGAAAGCTTGTTTGCCTTATTTAGGCCTGTTTCCGATTTGAGATTTGAGTGGATTCTAGAAATATTTATAATTTACATTGTAAGTCCTCTAAGTATAAATATTTCATCTTAGCAAATGTATTAGTATCCTCATCCTTAAGAATGGTTTCCATGAGTACATGTAATCTAGGTTTTTCACCATCATCTGGTCCTCCCACCAAACTAAACCCATATCCTATTGTTCTCCTTCCACTGCTCTTTGTTCTTGCGAAATGCCAAGACCATTGTCACCCTAGGGCCTTTGCATTTGCCATTTCTTCTACCCACAGTTGTTTCCCCATCATCATCACATAACTGCTTCTTGTCATTTAGGTCTCTGTTCAAATATCATTTCTTGTAGAAGCCTTCTCTGACCACATTGACTGGAGTAACCCGTCCTATCAATCACTCTCTAATACTTTACCTTAGTTTATTATCTTTATAGCACTTACGACTATCTGAAAACATCTTGCGCCCTTATTTGCTAACTTATTGTTTGCCTTCTCTAGAATGAAAGCCCCATGAGAACAGGGACTTTGTCTTGTTTGTTCCCACAGCCCAGCACTAGAATTTCTGGCACACAGCAGCACTTAATAAACGTTCTTTGCATGAATGAACAAAAGGATGGAAGAATTCACCTGTATTTCCATATTTTGTCAACTTTATCCCAGAAAGTTCATGTCTAAATGGTACAAAGGCTAATCAATATTCACTAATTCTCTTGATCATTTTGTCAATAGCAATAGGCCAAATGACTCATGATTTAAGTTATCTGGCTTCACTGTCTATAATTGATCAGATCGTTGAACAGTTGCCAGAACCCCTCTTCACTTAAGTTATATAGCTCCGTCTAAAAGAGAATCATATAAGAGCACAAATAAAATTTTAATATAAAAAGGAAAGGTTAGAGTGATTTAGGATACACAAATACTTCTTAAAACAAATATCTAATTTAAATGAAAAAATCATTTTTCATAAGAAAAGAAAACACTAAAAGCAAGAGGCCTATCCTTTCCATTTTAAGAATATTGATCTGGAAATTCTAACTAATGCAATAAGATAAGAAAAAGAAAGAAAGGATAGAATATTTTAGAGGCAAAATTATCTTTACAAATAATGATTATCTACCAGGAAAACTTAAGATAATTTTTTAAAGGACTAATAGTGAAGTTCAGGGAAGTAGAGTTACAAAATAAGCACATAAGTTGTGATCGATTTCTTACAGAGAAGCAATAGTTCTTTAGGAAACGCAAAGAAGAAAATAGCTAACGAATGTTACAGATGTTAATATACCAGCCACGGTTTTGTTTTTCTTTTCCTAGTATCTGAAGACGGCATTAATCTTAGACTGTAGAACAGGACTACAGAGTTGAACATAATACTGTGTTTTTCTGTGATAAAGCATAACTTCCCACTTGTTCATTCTGCTAACATTTATACTCGTCATCTGTGTATCGTTCTGTACAAGAAGCATGCAGAAAACAAAGGGAAAGGAGGAAACATGGTCTCTGCTCTTGAAGGCTTTATAATTATGATGGAAAGAAGTAATTGTGAAACCATTAGAAAATCGTTTGTGGTAACATTTATTTAGTAAATACTTAGGAAGCATCTGTAATGAGAAAGCCTCTGTGAGTTGTATGTGGGGCGATGGGTAGACTTGTCATAAATGTGATTAGAACTCAGTCTTCAACATCTTGGCAAGCTTTTAGGGAGAATAAGGCATATGGCATGATAATGGTAAAGCAAGTGAGCTGAAACTTGAAAAAGAAGAAAAGAATTTGAGAGAATAGAGATGGACCAGGTGGCATTCCACGTGGAGGGCACAACTTTGGGTAAGACAAGAAAGTATGGGATATGTTTGTGAACACTGAGTAGACCTATCTGATGGAAGACAGGTGTACATTAAAGGGAACTGGTAAGACCAGAAGGAGAGATTAGAGCCAGCTCAGGTCACAGGATGGGGGGTCTTGAATTCCTGAATGAAGAGTTTAGATTATATTTGCTGAGCCCTCAAACATTTCAAAACAAGGAGGTGAACTTGAGAGCTCTGCTGCAGGAATATTTTTCTGACAGTGGCCTCTGGGCTGAGGTGAAACACAGAGACTGAGGTTGGAGGGTCTGTTAGTAAGCTTTAGAAGATAGGGAAATAAGTTCTAATAGAAAAGGAAAAAGTCAGACATAACAATTTAGGATAAACAAATACTTCTTTAAAATATCTATTTTAAACCAACAGCTAACATGATAATTCCTAGTGGAAAAATTAAACTACTAAAGGCGACAAGCCCATTCTTCCCATTTAAAAACATATTGATCTGGAAATTCCTTTTTAGGTTTATTTATTTATCTTGAGAGAGAGAGAGAGGGAGGGAGGGGGAGAGAGAAAGAGAGAGAGAGAGAGAGAATCCCCAAGTGGGCTCCGCGCTGTCAGCACAGAGACTGATGAAGGGCTTGAAATCACAAACCGTGAGATCATGACATGAGCTGAAGTCGAACACTTAACCGAATGAACCACCCAGGCACCCCTGATCTGGAAATTCTAACCAGACCTCAACTCAACTGGAAAAGACTTGAGAGACTGCAGAGGTGGGATTGAAGGGCTTTGCACCCAGAACAGTGCCTGGCTTTTCGTAGATACTCAAGAAACATTCACTGAATGAATGTATAATTTTCTGTCCTCCCCTCGTAATAAGTTCTCTGGGATAAGATCTCCCTCTCCCTCTCCCTCTCCTCTCATCCCTCTTTATTTTTTCTATACTACATCCCCAGAGTCTGGGTCGGTAGGCATTCGGTTAATGCCACCTCATTAGATATGTCACCTCAATGAATGTTACCTCACTAGATACAGGATTGAGAGAAATGAAGGAGTGGGCAATTATTCAGAGCCGTGAGGTCATGACCTGAGCCGAAGTCAGATGCTCAACCAGTTGAGCCACCCAGGCGCCCCTTAATTTTTTTAATGTTTGTTTTTGACAAAGAGAGAGAGAGACAGAGTGTGAGTGGAGGAGGGGCAGAGAGAGGGGGAGACACAGAATCCGAAGCAGGCTCCAAGCTCTGAGCTCTGAGCTGTCAACCCAGAGCCAGACGTGGGGCTCAAACCCACGAGCTGTGAGATCATGACCTGAGCCAAAGCTGGACACTTAACCAACTGAGCCACCCAGGCACCCCGGTTGAGGACACATCTTAGGACACACTGTTTTCAGTGAGGCACAAGAGGAGCCAAGGAAGGAGACAGAAATAAGTTAGAGATGGGAGGCAAACTGTATTCCAGTCACTCCAAAGGAGGAAGGAGATTTTTCAGGAAGGTAGTTAGCAGCTGCATCAAATTCATGAGGATTAGTGAGGACAGAATTCAAGAAAAACTATTACGTCTGGATGTTAGTGTGAGAATTTCAGAACGTGTGCATCTGTGCAGAGGGAATGTGGGAAATCAAATTTAAGTGGACAAGCTATGCGGTGAAGGGAGTTGGACAGAGTCCTCTCTCAAATTTGCTGAGAACAGGAGGGAGGACAGAGAAAAGATAGAGGTGTTTGACTAGTTTCTTTGTAGGTGCTCCACCATTAACTGGATAACTTGCCCCAAATTTTCAGACTACACACCAGTCCAGTTTAAGATCTGTCTGTTACACAGCATCCCATTGTATATTCCATTGCCATTGGCCAGTCAACAGATAGTTGCTGATAACCTCCTAGAGCAGCAGCATGGACTGGATTCTGTGGAAGAAGATAAAGACATGTAAATACAAGGGATGGCAAGAGACAACAGGTCAGGAGAAACTACATATGAACCTGCAAGGAACCACACAATGAGAGGAGCCAGGAGTAATTAACTTGGTTCAATGACATCATGGACCCCTGTTCTGTGCTAGGCGCTGGGATCTGGTTAAAGGATGAATCTGGGGCGGGGAGGGGGGGGGGCGGTGCACCTGAGTGGCTCAGTCGGTTGAACGACCGACTTTGGCTTAGGTCATGATCTCGTGGTTTGTGAGTTTGAGCCCTGCGTCGGGCTCTGTGCTGACAGCTCAGAGCCTGGAGCCTGCTTCGGATTCTGTGTCTCCCTCTCTCTCTGCCCCTCCCCTGCTCACTCTCTGTCTCTCTCTCTGTCTCTCAATAACAAATAAAAACGTTTAAAAAATTTTTTTTAAAAAAGGATGAATCTGGGGGCTGCGCATGGTCTCCACTTAATGGTGGGATGAGTCGACTGATGGCTTCAAAGCTGGAATAATGAGGGGCTGGAACAGCAGGCAGGGTGTTCCTAAATTGAATTTGAAGGTTGACTTTAATTAGAGTGGGGAGGAGAAGGCAGCTTCCAGCCTCTGGGACACACCTGGGAAACACACGCATGAGTACTGCCTTCCTGTAAGCCAGTGAAATCCCCTTCTGACCATGGTGGATGTGGAGGTCTTAGGGGTGAATGAGATTACAAAGGTGATCCTGAAAGCTATTTGGTAACATGGAAGAGGCAACCCCTCCTTACAGCTTAAATGAAAAGATGTTCTTCGTTTGTTGTTTTGTTTGTTTGTTTCTCTCCCACCATTTCTCTGAGCTGGAAGCAGAAACGTAACTTCTGTGTCATGATCACCATGACCACTAGTTAGGAGAAACATTTTCCACCCAAATAGAAAACAAATAAATGCTCACAATCTATGATATTCATGTGAGGATCCACATCTAGACCAGGGAATGCTTTATCACTCACCTTTTTGGAAGAGGAGGAAGGAAGAGTTCACCCTAGTCATCAGAATCAACCCACTCTTCCACCCATAAATTGCAAGGCAGATGCAAACATCCTCCCCAGATGCCCTGTCATCATTGTCATGAGACCAGGACTTTGCCCCTTGAAGGACTCATGTGACTCCAAGATCCTCTCCTGCCATTTAGCCTCCATCATCTTGGTCATAGTCTCAAAGAATTTGGTTGTACTTTATTCTTCTTAATACCACTTGGTTTAACTAGAGAACCCTCTTGGGGAAGGGGGGGGGTGGTTGACTATTAGCTGTTTAGTCCACTAAAAGATAGTCTAAAACACAGGGAAATGAGAACCTTCAAAGCTTTAGGAGAGCATGGTTGTAAGGAAGTGACTTTATGGTGTTCTACCAAGGACTATATTTCCTCAGGATAAAACAACAGGAAGCAGAGAAGATGTCCACTGGGAGAGGACTGTAGATCTCAGCAGTAAGTCAGAGGGCAGATGGGAGTTCCTTTCACCAATGATATTCCAGAATGGCTGTCCTTGAGTTAAATGTAAGACTTTGTATATCTTCTTTGATTAACAATTTACCAAGAACTACAAATTTCAGGTAGGTCCTGGGGGCTTGGAAACTGTGGAATTGGCACGAGATTCTCAGTGAAGAGTGGCAATCCTGTCATCCAAGTCTTTAATATCCATGAAATAGATGTGCCAACAGCAGCTGTTTAGAAAATCATGATCATCCCAAAAAAGGTTCCAGTTCAGTGAGTTTTGAAGAGTCTACAACATGACTCTTCTATTCAATCTGCCCTCGGTAACTGACTTTTGGAATTTCTCGGGGGTTATTTGGGACTTTTAGTGTTAAAATCACGGGTTAGCTATAGGAAAAAGGGCCTAATGATCAGGAGCAAAAACAACATAGTCTTAGGCATCTCAATATACTCATCTCAACTGGTCTCTCGAGAAGGGACCCATGAGGTGTGTGTTTGTGTCTCTTCTTAATCTTACTTAATCTTTGTATCAAAGAATGAAGAACACATGGTGCAGTTGTGGTGTGGTAATAAGCACACGAAGATGGATACAAAGAAAGATTTCTTTTGGCGTCATTGCTTTAGCAGCTATAGGCTCATGGCTGGGGTGTGCGGGCTGCTGTGAATGAGATGAACGATATACTTTGTTAAGAATGGCCACCATTCCTGAGTACAGTCTAGATTCCCTTAACACACCCTGAAACCAGCAGGAGTTCTGACTTTCCTTTACAATGTGGCACTTCCTGATTCCTTTACCTTTCTCTTTCCTCCTTGATGTGTACAACAAAACTTTTGGCAATAGTCAACCGTAGTACAGGGACTCAGAGCTCTCGCTCAACTGCGTGTGAATGGTTTCTCCAAGGGTCTCCGTGTTTTACCAAGGAAGCAGGGCCAGAGAGAAGTCCACACATGAGAGAGAAGGCTCATCGATGCTCACAGTTAATCCTTCAACCCTCTCCCCTACTCCAACCACTGCTGACCCTACTGACCTTGTGTTATTTATTTTCTCCCCCAAATTGGGGCTGGAAGTTTACTTTCACTCAGTTTCACCTGGATACAGATGTTAATAGGAACAAAACTCTATTTCTAGACATGAGAACTTGAATTTTTCCTGCAGTCCAGATCTAGAATATAAGAACCCACGGGGGCGTAGCAGGAGACGGGTTTACTCTGAGTGAAGTTTTCCCTGTTCTCTCCAAAGAAGGTGACTCTTGGGTTAGCTCTGGCCACCCAATCGAGTCTGGAGTCTTGGGGCTTCACCCTACCAGCTCCTTTAGTGTGAGCTTAATAAATTACAACACGAATTCTGAGAGACCACTGAATTTCTCAGACACTCACTTTCCAGCAGTGTAAAAGGGGGGAATAATGTTCCTCCTCCCTCAGGGTTGTTAGGAGAATCATGAGCTAAGGTAGTTTTGAAAGTGCCTGACACAGTGCTTCTCAGGAGTTTGCCTCTTTGTCAGCTTTTACTTGAGCTGTTAGAACACTCTTTGTCCGCAAGAATGCTCGGGAATGCAGGTGCAAAGTGACCCGTTGTCTTAGGATGGTGGGGAATGGGACACAGTTAATGGGAAATGACTTCAGTTTACTGCATGTGCTAGTAATCCTGTGATGCCATCGCAAAACAAAAAGCACATGACTACTCGAAAGCCCGCTGTACCTGAAGAAGAAATTGGATTCGACTCAGAAAATCAGACTGTAAAGCTAATCGCTCTGATCCAATAACGTGGCCCCGCAGAGTGGCATCATCAGCCCTGAGACACAGAGAGGAGGAGGGAGGGCAAGGAGGGAGAGTGAGGGCGCGGGGCTGCCCAGCTCTCCAGACACTCAAGCCAATGAAAAATTCATAAGGAGATGTTTTATAGCCAGTGTCTAATATCACCGCTGGGTCACAGACTGATCTGAGCCAATCAATAGGATTCATCGTCCTGAAAGGAGCTAGTAGTGATTGTATGTTTATGAGAACTGGGAGGTGCCCAAGCCAAGGCCAGTTTCTAGTTACTTGGTATGTGTCACCCTTAAAAATATAGAACTTAGTCTGAAAATGGAACCCAAGACCTTTAAAAATATTGTGTAGGGGAGAGGAGGAAAGTTTCTTTTCAAATCTAGGTGTGGGGAGGAGGGGATTTTTGAATTCTTTTTTTAAGTCAGCTTAAGGACTAGTTTTTAAATTGAAGCTGCTTTTTAGTTTCAATCTTTGGTGGCCATTTATTGTATCTGAGTTCTTTTTTACTTAGCTCCAGAATTTGTGTTTGTTTTTTTATAACACTTTAGCCTCTGTGTCAAAATCCTCTAAAGACAAATGGAGATTTATGACACTGGAATCATAAAAAGAAAGAAATATAGAGTCAGTTTTATCATTATTTATAACCAAGTTCCAGGTTGGTTTGGTTTTTTAAGCCATTTTTTTTTTTAACGTTTATTCATTTTTGAGAGCGAGAGTCAGCAGGGGAGGGACAGCAGATCTGAAGTGGGCTCTGTGCTGATAGCAGAGAGCCTGATGCAGGGCTCGAACTCACAAATTGTAAGATCATGACCTGAACCAAAGTTGGATGCTTCACTGACTGAGCCACCTGGGTGCCCCCAGGTTGGCTTGGTTTTTAAAAGCTTTTAAAGATCATAGAACCTTCAACTTGAGTTTGAGGGTTTGCTTTCTATACAGGCAACCATTTAAGGGCAGAAGGAGGTAGAACAAAATGAGCCTTAAAGGTTATGTGCTCAGAAGTCTGCTGAGGATTCCAGGGGAAAGCCCACATCAGCCTGTCTAGGTGAGGAAGCTCTGAGCAGGCCAGGGCCTCCGTGTGTGTGTGTGTTCCAGGCATGGCTAGAGCCCTCCCTGAGGTCTCGAAGAAGATCCCATTGAACGCCATCCCTCTCACCCTCACAAAAATTACTTTTCAACAGGTATTTAAACACCAAGAACTCATGAATGAAAAATCTTGGAAAGCCAACTTGTGAAGCAGGAAGGCAGGAGAGGAAGAGGGTCAGGACAGGATAAGGGATTTCATCTTTTCCCTGCTGATGGTGTCAGGACAGAAGCTATGTTCTTGCATCTTTGTAAACAAACAGGATTTCTTTTCATGGTTGTAAAAGATTATTGTGTTTGGGAAATACAGAAAGAAAAGTAAAAAAAGAAAAATAACTCCTATGCCTACTGTCGTGGAAAGTCCACTTAACTAGATGGTGTATTTTCTTCTAGGCTGTTACATATATAATATACCTATATATATTTGTATCTGCATCTGTATCTATATCTTCATACATACACATACACACACTAAATTAAAATCATAAATAGTAATAGTAAATGGTTTTATATCCTGAATATTTAATGTGTACTAATTTTGTAATCACTGTGCATGTGAAAATATTCAGATAGGAATTTTTTATTGTCCGGTTAGAATTCTGTTAAAAGAATATGCCATTATGTGCCATTCCTCTATCGACAGATGGGCCATGCACTTTCACATGACCCCTACGTGTTTGTTCATGCATGCTGATAGCTCTCCCATCTCTCATTAAATAAACCACACCTGAGCGGTGCCACCTATGCTGAGGCCTGCCCATTTCCCCAGTTACAATTCATCACTCCTGGGAAGGTAATGGTAGATGTGGGGGGGAGATGGGCTTCGGGAGCTGACAAGCCTGGGCTCCGTGGCTGGGGCAGCACTCACCAGCTGTGTGACCTTGGGGAGCTTCTTTACTAAGTCTCAGTTTCCTTGCCTATAAAATGGGAATAATACTCCCCTCCACAGAGTGTTGATACGATGATTGAGTAGAAACATGTATGTGTTCATTCCCTTCCCTCTGCCCTTTTTCAGTTTTCTGGCTTCTCCCCAGAGCAGTATAAAGTGGTGGTTAAGCGCTTGAGTGAGTTTGGGGCGCCTGGGTGGCTCAGTCGGTTGGCATCCGACTTCGGCACAAGGCATGATCTCATGGTTTGTGAGTTCGAGCCTCGCATTGGGCTCTGCGCTCAGAGTCTGGAGCCTGCTTCGGATTCTGTGTCTCCCTCTCTCTCTGCCCTTCACTCGCTTGCGTGCACGCACTCTCTCTTTCTCTCTCTAAATAATAAACATTAAGAACAAAAAAGAGCTTGAGTGACCTTGAACAAGCAACCTAGCCTTTGTGCCTTAGTTCTTCCATCGGTACCATGGGGATAATAGTACACTCATAGGTTTGTAGGGAAGATCAAGTCAGACAATCAACGTAAGACACTTTGTTCCTGGTACAAGTAGGAGAGCAGTCCTTCTTTAATAGTCTTACAGGACCTCTCACGAAGTCATGTTGCTGTTTTTTTACCAGGCTCCTTGATAGCTTCACAGCAGATGATAAGTTCCCCGCCGTTGGCTGCCTCCTGGAGTCACTGTCTGGTGAGGCTTCAAGCGACCAGACCTAGGGAAGGGCTCTTCCTTACTGGTGGCCATATCTTGCAAGGGGTCACTGAGACTTTCCCAGCAAGCCCTCCTTGATGGGTACCCGGCCCAGAGGAGCCCTGTGGAGTAAGTGGTCTGAGACAGGGAGATGGTCCTTAACCACTGCTCCACATCCAGCTGTCAGGCAGGAGGAAAGGACGTTAGGCTGTGAAAGAATTGCCTGGGCTCTGACCGAGGCATTTCCCAGAAAAAAGGCCTTAGTGACCTCATTCCCCTATTGGGCCTACTTCCCTTGGCAGGGAGAGTCTTCTTCTGACAGGAGGTGGTAACATCCTTACTTTGGTGCCACCAGGCAGGGTCATAGTGAGAGGGCAGGATTCACTCAGACACCAGGGTGTGGTGGCACCTTTGGAGGGTGTCTGCCCTGCCACCAACCTCCATGCTGTATTCTAGCATTGGCTCTCAAAGCCTTGTCCTTGGACCAGCAGCGTCAGCCTCACCTGGGAATGTATTAGAAACACA
The DNA here is from genome assembly GCF_018350195.1 of Panthera tigris. Lineage (NCBI taxonomy): Eukaryota > Metazoa > Chordata > Mammalia > Carnivora > Felidae > Panthera > Panthera tigris. The sequence continues at coordinate 31,047,162 of NC_056678.1, forward strand.
GATGCTCAGTCCCGCCCCAGACGTCCTCAGTCAGAAACGTGGGGATGGGCTTCCCAGCACTTGGTGCTTTAATAAGCCTGGAGGTGATTCTGGTGCTCTCTCAAGTTGGAGACCCAGTGGCCCATGGGAAACAACGGGGGGAGGAGAAGGGAGGGGGGGGGGAAGGCTGCATGGCAGTCCTCCTTCCCAGGCCCTCTCTGAGGACGAGCTGGGTTCCTGCCTGACATTCTTGTCTCCATTTCTATTGTCTATTTGAGCTGGTTTCAGCAGATTGCTGAGCTAGAGAGTTCTGAGTAATAAAGCAGGGATCCTTCAAAGAAAGCCTGTAAGAGAAGTGAAGCTTTGGGGTGCTCTCTGCTTCAGCAACTCCCCCTTTGGGTATCCTCAGAGTTCAGAAAGCCTGGTCTTGACTACTGTCACCCTCATTCTTCCTTTTTGGGCAGACAGACAGACCATGCCAACATGGTTTGTCACACTGTGTCCCTCAGAATTCAGCCCAAGGAAGAAGTCAGATGTATGCACAAATATTTAGGTACAAAGATGTTCATCTCAGTATTGCTTATATGGGACAACAGGGGGCTGGGGAGGTAACAACCCAAACAAATTAGAGCACAGCCATATAATGGAATACTCTGCAGCCACTGAAAATAGCATTTTCATTGGTCAAGAGGGATATCAATATAATGTTATATGATAAAAGTTCAATACAGATTAGTATGTACAGAATAAATCCACATATAGCATAGACAAAAATCTAGAAGTAAACACACAAAATGTTAACAGTGGTTACCATTTCTGGGTAATGGTATCACAGAATGTTTTTATTTTTTTCTTTATACTTTTTAAAACAACGTTTATTTGGGGCGCCTGGCTGGCTCAGTCGGTTGAGCGCCGACTTCGGCTCATGTCACGATCTCGCGGTCCGTGAGTTCGAGCCCCGCATCGGGCCCCTGTGCTGACAGCTCAGAGCCCGGAGCCTGTTTCAGATTCTGTGTCTCCCTCTCTCTGACCCTCCCCCATTCATGCTCTGTCTCTCTCTGTCTCAAAAATAAATAAACATTAAAACAACGTTTATTTATTTTGAGAGAGAGAGAGAGCGAGAGAGAACATGCACATGTGTGCAAGTGGGGAAGGGAGAGAGAGAGAAAGAAAAAGGGAGAGAATCCCAAGCAGAATCCTTGCTCACATGGAGCCCACCTCGGGGCCTGATCCCACCACCATGAGATCATGACCTGAGCTGAAGTCAAGAGTTGGACGCCCAACTGACTGAGCCACCCAGGTGCCCCTCTTTATACTTTTTAGTACTTTCCAATTTTCCACAATGACTGTGTGTTACTTTTATGAATAGAAGAAATACAATAACATTGAGTAAACTGGGGTTTTACCCTTTTACCCCTCCAAGTCTCAGTTTCTTGTGCCTCTAGAGCACCCCTCTAGGACCCTCCATCCAATGAGGAAAGAGTGATTATTGGCAGCTCATCCCTCCAAAATATGTTCCCTTGTAGTCTCCACTTTCACCATATTGTTTATCAAGAATCAGATGGATCTGGTGGCTGTTTCAACCCTTTGCCATCTTCCAAACACCTTACTTTGAGGACAGCAGTGATTAGCTGAGTTGTCATTACTGGAACAGCCTCAGAGGTAACCATGCCAAGCCCAGACTGCAGACAGGTCTGGCAAGAAACGCAAGAAGCAAAGCCAGAGTGGGCCATCAACGCACAGGGGAGACGGGAGTGGGGTCCAGTTGTGCCACTGGGACTAGTTGGAGCTGGCCATAAGCTCTGCCTGGTGCCCCTAGGACAGAGCAAGCTCTGCGTTGCTTCAAAGTCAGCGGGCCCAGCTGTGGGCAAATTCAGGCAGCCAGAAAATAACATAGCAATCCAGCACAGTGCCTGGCAAATAGGGGAAACTCAGTAAATATTTGTTGAGTGGAGTAATAAATGAAGCTTCCTCACAGGCTCTGGCAACCAAGACCCTCTGTGAGAGGATGCCATCAGGGCCAGGGGTCTGGGCAAAGAGAAGCTTGCAGACAAGGGGACTGGGGAGAGAGAGCTTAGCTGTGCATCAAGAAATGGGTGAGGAACAGCGATAAAAGCAGAGGCCTTCAAATCCAACCCAGCTTTGGATCCCGCCTCTCCCACTCAACAGCCTGGTAATCTAGGGCAGTTTACCTAACTTCCCCAGGCTTATTTCCTCCTGGGCTACCTGGGGATAACTCTCTCCACCTTGTGGGGTTTTCTGCTGCTTCCATGAAATAATGCAGGGCTTGCGAAGGACAGTTACAGATCTGCTCCAGTGGCTCAGCGGCAGCCTGAGAGCGGATGAAGGCAGGAGCCGTACTGTGGTCTGGGCCAACACCCTACCCAGGCAAGATCAGACATGCTGCCACTCGCCTAGAGACCTAGGTAGGTCTCTGGCATCGGGCATCAGCCCTTGTTGGCAACTGGGACCTCCACCCCTGCACTGTCTGGGTCAGGGGCCGGCCTGGGGGTGGATTGAACAACTGAGCTGGGGAAGCAGAGAGGCTGGGAAGTGAGGAGGGGGCTGGCTTCAGAGACCAAAAGGGTAGGAAGCAAAGGTAAGGTGAGGGCTTGGGTACCCAACAGGATCCTCAGACAGAAGATACATAAGTTTGGCTTTCTCTTCCTCAAGGGTGGGTTTAGAACCTCGTTTACGTGAGGTGACCTGTCTCCACGAGGAGTTCTTACAGCTCTGGTGGGTTGTGCCCCAAGGTCACCCAGAACTGCCATGCACACACTGTTTTCAAAATGACTCCCTAAAGCCATAGCAATAACCAGAGGCCTCCAAAGCCAAGTCATCTTCAGAGATAAGAGGCGCTTACCCTATACACGCATTCCTTTTTCTCACACCCACTGGTTCTTCTTTTGGGAGCTTTCTTGCTGCCAAGTCCTGCCCTCATACTTTGGGGTTTATCCTCACTTGGAAAATACATCATGTTCATTGTTGCCTGGCTAATCCACCAGCCTTGTCATTCCCCCCTGCATCTTGGGCCAGATTTGCCAGCACACTTCCCACTCTGTCAGGGCTGCCTTCTGACATATCCCCCCTTGTCTTATGTCAGGCTGTGCCAGACCATGAGCTTCCCTGGCGTGAGGGCCCTACGTCATTCGTCTCTCCGCCCTTTGCGGATCTGAGCACCATGTCTACATAGCAGGTGCCCAGCACTGGCTGGGTGTAATAAAGGGGGGTTGTAGCGGACACTATGGATTGCCCACCCAGAGGGTTTTATGACTTCTTCTCCTGGCCTTCTCTTTTGGGGGGAGATTGGAAACTTAATGCAGTTGAACCTTCAACAATACAGGCTTGAACTGCATGAGTCCACCGGTGCATGGATTTTTACAATACGGTACCTTAAGAGTTTTTTCTCTTATGATTTTCTTCATAACATTTTCTTTTCTCTAGCTTGCTTTATTAATAGAGTATGTAATAATATAACCTATACGATGCATATTGATTGGGGTGCCTGGGTGGCTCAGTCGGTTAAGTGTCTGACTCTTGATTTCGGCTCAGCTCGTGATCTCTCGGTTTCATGAGTTCAAGCCCCATATCGGACTCTGCACTGCCAGATTCTCTCTCTCCCTGTCTCTCTGCCCCTCCTGCACTCACACTATCTCTGTCTCTGTCAAAATAAATAAATAAACTTAAAAAAATGCATATTGATTTACTGTTTATGTTAATGATAAGCCTTCTAGTCAACAGTAGAGGTGAGGTTTTTAGGGTATCACAGTTATACATGGATTTTCCACTGCACAGGGACTTTGTGCCCCTGATCCCCACATTGTTCAAAGGTCAACTGTACTCAGTTGTTTTCCCAGCTACTCTCACAGATGGAAGTGGCCTTGCGAAACAGTGCTTGCCAATGAAGTATAAGTGCAAGTCTTCGAGGAAAGCTTTCTTTCCAGAATAAGGCAGACCTCTCTAAGAGGAGCCTTTGACCATTTTGCCAATTCCCTTTCCTTCTTACCTGGAATGCGGACATGATGACTGGAACTGCAATAGCCATCTTGCAACCATGAGGCAATAAGCAACAGTCAGAAGGGCCAAGTTTAAAAAAAAACAAAACAAGAAAGAAAGACTGTAACTTGGTTCTTCTTTTTAAATTTTTTTAAGGTTTATTTATTTTTGAGAGAGAGAGAGAGAGAGAGAGAGAGACAGTGCGAGTAAGGGAAGGGCAGAGAGAGAGGGAGACACAGAATCCAAAGCCAGCTCCAGGCTCTGAGCTGTCAGCACAGAGCCTGACATGGGCCTGGAACTCAGGAACCATGAGATCATGACCTGAGCTGAAGTCGGACGCTTAACCGACTGAGCCACCCATGTGCCCCTATAACTTGGTTCTGGATGGCATCATTGATGACCATTATTGCTAGGTTGGCCAACCTCTTGGTTTGCTCAGGACTGAGGGATTTTCTGAGTTATAGGATTTTGATATAAAACAGGAACAGTCATGGGCAAACCTGAACCCTCACCTAGGGTTGGTCACCCCATCCTAGCCCTACACTGCTTATTTCCAGAAACAACTTACTATGTAATAAAAAATAATCAGGCAAAATTGTTATTTCTAAGATTCGATGAACAGACATGGATAGAGTTGTAGGTCATTGGTTCTAGCTGCCTTCACAGAAGTTATCCTAGTTGAGTCTCATAATGATTCTTCATGGTAGGTTTTGTTATACCCATTCTACAGGTCAACAAACTGAGGCACCAAGAGGGTTAGCCCAACTGGAATATAAGTCCTGTACATTAATGCCATGCCATTCTCCCCTAAAGCTATTGTGGCTCATTTTGTCTTAACTCAGCATGTGATTATTTAATGTTATTCTCGGAATGGGCATTATGCTTTTCAAATGAATAAAGCCACTGTGAGATGCAGCCCTTACCTTTCTTTATATGACTTCTTTCTGGACAAGTCGAAAAATCCTGACTTGTTTCTCCTGACCTGACTCGTTTCTCCATCACTACTGTTAATAAACAGACAAAATTGGTTTGCATAGATGTAATTTTTAAAATTACTGTTGAATGAGTCAAAAGATGCAAAAGGGAAGTGTAGCAAAAAGTCTCCTTTGTACCCCTGCTGCTTTATAGATGAATATTAGGAAAGCTTCCGTCGGTTTTGAACTGGTGATTCTGAATGTGAGTAATAATGAATGATAGCCCCTTAAACTTGTATTCAGCTTCTGAGATTACAAAATGCCCTCAAAAACACAGTCTCATTTTCTCCTCTGAGCTTCCTCCAGATGTTTTCTTCAGACTTTCATGTCCTGGATCTCCCCCTCATCTGCTGAGCCCAAGACTGCTCTCTGGGTCCCTTGTACCTTTTGCAGGCTATGTGCCTGTGACAGAGACTTTGCCCTGGGTGGTGCAGAGCCTCCCAGGGCCTTCTGGGTGTAACTGTCGGCTCTCTTTGTGTTCTTTATGTCACTGACTGTGAGGAGAACAGGCCGTCCTGGAAGGTCTGTTGGTTGGGCTGCTGGCCTGTGCTTACATCTGTATAACACGGGAAACCCTCAAGACTCACTTTCCCTGACAGTTTGCTTATTTATTCACAGTTTGTTCCTCATTAAAAATAATGTTTAGGAAGCATCTGTAATAACATAGGAAAGTATATGTTAATTGAGAAAGCATGATATATCAATATCTCTGTATAGCTACGTCTCTCTATAGCGTACAATTTAGACTGAGAGCAATGCCTTTGTATAGACAAATTCTGGAAATAACGCATTCTTTCATCCCTCACAGCCCAACTGTACCTTTCCTCCAGAGTCCCTCATCTCAGCTGGGATCCACCTGGCTTCCTGAGCCACATTCCTTAGAATTCTCATCCTGTACCTGCGTCACCAGCACCCCTTGCCCCCTGCCAGGCCAAGCTGCCGCTTGTCCAGCTCACAAACCCATCTGCTATTCTCCATCCCCACAGCCACCCCCCAGTACAGCCTCCTCAGCTCACAGTCAGGTCGCTGTAGCATCCTGAAATCCAGTCTTCTGGGTCCTAAGTCTTGCTCTGCCTTGGTGCACTCTCTCCATTTCAGTCGGGGTCCTCTTTTTTTAAAACAAAAGCTAGGGGGCGCCTCGGTGGCTCAGTCGGTTGAGCGGCTGACTTTGGCTCAGGTCACGATCTTGCAGTTCATGGGTTCAAGCTCCGCATCAGGCTCTGTGCTGACAGCTCAGAGACTGGAGCCTGGAGCCTGCTTTGGATTCTGGTTCTCTCTTTCTCTCTCTCTCTCTCTCTCTCTCTCTCTCTCTCTCTCTCTGCCCCTCCCTTGCTGTAGGCGTGCACGCGCGCTCTCTCTTCTCTCTCTGTCTTTTAAAAAGAAAAAAAAAAAAAGAAAAACTAATAATTCTATAACACGCCCTGCTTAAAGGTCTAATTGTGCCCCATTGTCCTCAGGAATGAGTTGAATTCCCTTCCTGGTCTGGCTCCTGCTCACTTCTCCAGCCCTTCTCTTGCCTTTCCAGGCTCTGCCTGTCACCTGCTGGCTGTTGCTAAATTCTGAGCTCGGCCCTCAGTCTCCCTTCCCTCTGGCCACTGCCTGGGGGCTCTGCCTGCTTTGACCCTTCCCTGGATTTAAGCCTACTAATCCTTCAGGTCTTAGCCTCATGGACTTTAAGGAAATAAGGTCAAAACAAAAACATCAACCAGGTTATCTGAATAGTGATAGTGGATTTTCATCATGATGTATATATAAAACTCAGTCAATCTAGCAACCATTCATTCATTGAAGAATCATTAATTCAGACTTATTAGACATCATACATGCAATAGCCCAGGGTCCCACTGGTTCTGGGTGTCAGCCCGTATGGTCCCGTAGCAGGATTCTTCTTGCAGATTCACTCATTCGATCTGCATTTCCATCTTTCATTTGTATTTGTTCAATAAATGGCCATGCAAAAATTAATCAGAGAAGGGAATCCTTGTTCTCAAGCATCACAGACTTACAAACACATTATCATGCCACATGGTCAGGGCCATGAAAAGGAAGGCAAAGCATTGCAAGGGGGTTGGAGGTGGTCTCATAACAGAAGGGAGGTTGAACTGACCAGTGTTAACAGGTAGATGGGGCATAAGAGACAGGAACAAGAAAGCAAGGGAGAAAGGGTCTTTTCAGAAGAGGAAATGGCAGGTACAAAGGCTCAGAGATTAAAACCTGGCTCTCCCATGACTCAGGTGACGTGTGCACAGTGGCCAGAGTGCTAGGAGCCATGCATCCCCCACACCCCATCTGCTGTTGGTACTTTATCCTCAACCAGAATGGAAAACCTTCCTCCTCTTCCCCTTCCAAGTCCTACCTATTCTTGAGACCCACTCAAGCCCTACTTCCCTCATGAAGCCTTCTCAGACTACGTATCAGACAGATGCACCCTTAATTCCATTCTGGTTTGTACGTTGCCATTCAAAATTTCATTAACAAATCTCACCTTCCTACCGAATTGTAAACTCCTCAAAGACAGAGACTGTTATACACATTTATCCTCAGTTTTGTGGGCATCCAGGCAAGAAACCTGGTGCTGCTCTGTGAATACTTGTTGAAGTAACACTAGCCAGGCTGAAATCTCTAAAGGCAGAGTCCCAGGCAGCACCCACGCACCAAACCTCAAGCAATGACTGATGAGTTTCTTAATCCATGCCTTCTGTCCCCATATAACACCTGCTAAGAAACCGGATCGTGGGTCTGTGATGGGTGTTGATTAGGTATCATTAGCCTGATTTTATGATTCTTGGAGAAGAGGTAAGTAATAATATTACAAGGAATTTAAAGGGATCCCCATTAGAAGTGCCTAGCTCTAATCAACCTTTGAATTTACTGTTAATGAACTTCTCACCCATGGAAAGTAAAAAAAAATGTTGCCATCTGTGTAAAGCCCTGAACTTGTGGGCAGAAGAACCAGGTCTTTGGTCCGTCTGTACCATGTATCAGCCCTGTGACTTTGGACAAGTAATCTATGCCCCTTTAAGCCTCGGTGTCCTCAGTCTTTAAAATGGGAATTATAATACCTCCGAGGGTTATAACTCCACTCACAGGGCTATTGTAAGGATTACGTGTGGTAACAATGTGAGCATGGTTAGTGATATGTGAAATGTCATTTAAAAACCAGACAGCACAGTAATTTTTATTATAAACTAAAGTCCTCTTCTGTCTGTTTTATTCCCAGTGTTCCAAAACCCAGACACGAGCTCTCCACAGGGGAGTAGATGCACTGTAGTTATTTTAAGGAGAAAGAGTGTCCATCATCTCGTGCCTGGGAGACCTGTTGCCATCTTCTCAGCGGCTGTAGCTGTTGGAATAGTCGTGTCTGCAGTCCCCAGGGCAGTGTGGTGCACATGAGGTAAGGTGCCCTGGCATGCTCAGTACCCCAGTGGAATAGCACCTGCTCAGAAAGTTGCCCAGGCTCAGCTTTTCCCAGGGAGAATTCTGTGTTACAGACTGTCCCCTTCAGAAAGAGTGTTCTGCTTGGATTTGTCAGGGAAGGTGGTTAAGCAATGCAAACAGCAAAAGTGGGTCCCAAATGAAAGATCCTAAAAAAGAAGGAGAAGAGGACACTCCGGAAGGAAAGACAGTTGTGTCTATACAGCGGGCACCAAACTAACCTGCCATCAGAAGCCTGGACTCAAAGCCTGTCTCTGATACAAACTGGCTGTGTGGCTTTAGGAAATTCACCCACCCTCTCTGATCCTTTAAAATTATGCTTTGTAAAATAAGCATAACAATGCCAATCTTCTGGTGTTAAAGATTAAATTTGTATGAACTTTACAAAATGGAAAATGCCATGTGATTATGAGCTGATTATAAATTTATCTGCCTAAAGTAATCATTCAGAATAACCCAAATGAACTGTGTGCCTACGGGCCTCCACCACGTTGTCCATCAAGGAGCCTTAAATGCAATTCTAAGAACCACCCCGAGCTCTGAAAAGGCATCTCCCCTGCAGATGACGGGTGTGCCATGAAAAAGCCAGTTGGTTTCCACGGGTAACTAAAGGTCACCCTCAAGGGGTTGGCTGTTGTCTCCTAGGCACATTCCCCTCCCTGGGGCAGGTGGGGAACATGGCTGCATCCCTCCATGCCTTCCTGAACTCCAGGCCTTATGATTCCCTAGGCCTTTCCTTTGGCCCCATGGTTTTAATTTTCCCAATCAACCTGTTAGGTTAGCAGAGCAGATAAATCCTCTCCGTGCATCCACACCTCTTATGGATGGACTTGCCTGGGGCCACAGAGCTCAAAATGAGCACCAGGTCTCTGGCCACTGCAGCCTGGAACCCCAGTTTGGAGGGCTCGCCAGGATTTGAGCCCAGGTTTCTAAAATCTTTGCCCACAGACAAGGACATGAGCCCGAGCTTGACCAAAGCCCCCTGGGCCACAGCCTTGGAGGTAAACAGCCCCCCATGGACACGGAATTCCCCGGCAACCCTGGCTAGACTCGAACATCTACTTCCACCCATGGCTTTTTATTTTCTTGCATTTGTTTCCAAGGGGACCAGTAGGCACTTGCTCTCCCCACTTTGGTCCTCGCTCCCTGTGTGTAATTAGGGTGCACCCTGTTGGCCCCGCACTGTGATGAATGGGCTTCTTCAGGCAAGGTGGCAGTGACTGGAGCCCTGCCAGCCCCGAGGCCACTCCTGTGCTGCACGGTGCGCTCAGATGCGATTAGCCCTGTGTCACAATGCTTGGCAACCGTTCCAGGAGGCAGTGAGGCCTTTGTTCATGCCATTGTCCTGTCAACTGGCTATAACTTCATTTGGCTGCCAGCTCGCTTGGGCTTTTGCATCATCCTGGCCTGCTCTGTCCTCCCTCAGCTAATGGTTAGTCCATAATTCCAGATTTTTCGGGGAATATCTAGGTTGTGCGTGTGAAGCCCCCGCGTCTTCCCCCAAAGCAGTTTTGGAATTAAAATCATAAACAATGAGCATATTCTTCATGGTTTAGGAGGTAGGCTCCCTGGGACTTCCCCCGTTTCCTGCTGCTGCAGAAGGGGAGGAATCACATGTGGTAGACGGGTGTCAGCACTCAGGCACTCTGAGCTGTATAGCTGGGGGCAGGGGTGGGGGGGAGGGTGCATTCAGACATTCATCGCTTCTGCACATTTTACTTGAGCACATACTATGTGCCAGGCACTGTTCTAGATCCTGGGAATAAAGCAATGAACAATAAAGACAAAACGCCCTGCTTTATGCGGCCAACATTCTGAGGTGGGGAAGGGAGTGAGGAGAAGAGACAGGCAAATAAACTGAAAAACAGGCTAAAAGGAGCTAGGAAGAAAAATAAAACAGGGAAGGAAAACCTGGCCATAGGGGATGCTCATTCGAGTGCCCCCCCCTTGTGCCCAGCACAGAACACATCCCTGACTCTGATCTGGCCAGCTCCTCAGGGCTGTGTCTGATTCCCACACCCCCAGCAGCTGTCAGTTAGAGCTGCTGGGATGGAAGGACCCCCTAGAATCACCCACCAACCCCGCCACCAGGGGTACCCCCCATGAGCCAGGCTCCACCCACAGCCACCCTCTCCACCCAACCCTAAAACACCCTCTTCTCCCAGGTGTTCTCCTCCTCCCTCCCCAAAATACTGGCTATGCAGACATTCAGACCCATATAGTGCAGTGGGCAGACCAGCCAGCCAACAGACCACGACAGTGCAGAGAGGATGACCTGGCGGGGCCTGCTTACAGGCTGTGGAAACGCTGGGTGGGGGTGGGGCAGAGGTTTTTGTAGGGGCTGTCCCATGCACTGTAGGATGATGAGCGGCATCCCAGGCCTCCACCCACAAGATGCCAGTCGCGCCCCCACCTTGAATTAAGACAGCTGAAACCATCGGCACGCATTGCCATATGTCCCCTTTTGCAAAGGGCCCGTCGGTTGAGAGCCACTGGTTTAACTCAACATCGTGCAACGTATTTGACAAAGAAGCACCTTTTGTTTGGGTTGGAGGGATGTCTATCAATACTGCACGTACCCTGTGCTATTCCAAACACTCTGAGTAGTGCTGCTTCTGGATAAAGCCACATTCCCACAGGATTCAGGGCCTTGGGATCTGGGCCCTGGCTGGCACTCTGGCCATGGGTCCGACCATTATCAGTCTCTACTTTTTGCTTCGGTAAAGTCCAACCATTTGTCATTGCCTGTATACCCTCTGCATTTTATGTCCTGGGCCTTTGCCCGGCTGCTTCTGCTGCCCATGATACCCTTCCCCCCTTTGCCTCACCTGGTTCACTGATTCATCCTGCAAGATTCCATTTGGGCATCATCTCCTGCAGGAAGCCATTCCTGAAGCCAGGACAGGGCTGAGTGGCCACTTCTCCCCTGAGCTCCCATAGCAGCTGGCCTTGGTCCTTCCTACCTCTGAGGTCTGAGACAGGCCCCACAGCCCTATAGCCCCCCCGCCACTCCCCGTCCCGTAGTACGGGTGGTTGGGGTCCCACAGCACAGGTAGTATGGATCCATTTCTCCCACCTGACCTGCAAAGCAGAGACTCTGTCTTTTCATCTCCAGAACCTGACAAGCTATCTGGCACAGAGTAGGGGCTCAGTAAAGGTCAAAGTGAACTGACAAGTGAATAGAACACAAAGATGAGTGTGGTAAAGGGAGTGAGGACCAGAGAACACAGGCTGGAGGAGGGAAAGAACCAAGGGGAATATTCTTTCTACAACCCAGGAAGGGGTGGTAAGGCTGCCTGCCTCTCATTTCTTTCCCCTCTGGGCTAAAGACTTCAATTGCCTTAACCTTTAATCTCACATCCGCCTCATTTTCCAACCCTCTGATGGATCATCTTTGTCATTCACATCCGTCCATGCCTTCTTCACATTTTCCAGAGGCTGCTTTTGAGTTTAATGTGATATGTTCAGAGCAGCAGGAGCCCAGAGCCTGGTTCCCTGGAGCGGGGAGAGTGGCTTCCACTTAATTAGCTTGAGACTCCATAATTCCCTGAGCCTCACCGGCTCCCTGGCCTGGTGGCTGTTAGAGGAGCAAATTATTTTCACAGAGAAGAGAGTGGAGAGAATTGAATTAGTGATTATGCTAATTGTTTCCTTTTCTGTGTCAGGGACTGCTCCACAGGGAAGCCCACTTCTGGGGCTGGAGGGCGGGCAGGGAGGAGGTGAGGAATTTGGAGAAGCCCTGGGCTCTGAGCTGCGGATGTGGAAAGTCCTCGCTTGAGGAGACGCCTGAGGGATGTGGCTTCTCCGCAGACTTAGGCTCTTCCGCTATGATGAGGGTGGGTGGGGAAAGGACTACTCAAAAGGACTACTCAAGTTCTGGGCTCTCTCATCCACAGCATGTCCTGTGGGGTAGACACATCTCCATTGTATAGATGGTGAGGTGTGAGGGAACAAGCCACCGATGGAGAGACAGGCCCAAGGTCACCTGCCTAGCTGGGCGGGGGGACACAGTGAGCAGGGATCCAACTTGATCTAGGAACTGCCAGTCCAGATGATTTCCCTTGCCTCCCAGCCCCTACCTGTGGAGGGCTCTGCGTGTCAGTGACGGCAGGGGAGGCAGTGCTGAGGGCAGACGCCCTGGAGCAGCCCTGATACCGTGCGACACAGGCCCAGGACACAGTTGGCCAGCCTGTTGCTCTGTGTGGTTGGCGGCCAGCCCTCAACCCACTTGAACCAGTGCCATTGGAGTCTGTGGTTCCTTCCGTCCAGCCTGCCTGTGCCGCCCCGCCTCGGCTCTCCACACCACAGCTGTCTGGGGAGCCATCTGGATCCCTCACCCTTCAACAACCCAGCAAATTCCTGCCACACTGGTTCTGTTTATCACTGGGGCTGGCAGTGATTTTTTGTCAGCCAGCCATTCACCCGTCAGCCAGTCAACAAATGCCTGCTGAGGGCTAGGCACGGTGCTGGGCGATGGAGGTGCAGAGCAGAGCGAGGCGGAGCCCCCGCTCTCAGAGAGAGGGCCCCCCCCCTCCTCGGGGAGGTGGGGTGGGACAAGGTTCGTCAGGGGAGAGGCAGAGGACCCTGTGGGCCCCCGGGGCCTGCCTTTCTGTTTAATGCAGTCTGTCTCCATTGCAGACTCACAGAAGTAGCTTTGAGGAGCACGCTGCCCGGGCTGAAGCCCCCTCTGTCCCCCGCCCATGTATGGAAGCAGCGGAGATGCCCCTCACTGATCCCCCTTCTCCCCCCAGCACACAGAAACTCGAGGATGCTTAGTGAGAGGCCTGAAGGGACTCAGGACCTGGCCCTTCTGCCCATGGTCGTGGGTGGTGGTCCTTCACCCTGGATGTGGTTTCCAAAACTGAGTGCCGTGGCCCAACTTCGTGCCACCCTGATGGGAGGCAGCAGGTGGAGAGATTAACAGCACAGGTGGACACCCAGGTGCAGGTTGGGGCAAGTGACCTGACCACTCTGTGCCTCATTTTCCCCTCTACGGTAGGAGCTGCACTAGGCCCGCTTCACTGGAGTGTTTGTGAATTAACGGACACATACAGCTGACAGCATGGAGGGCACATAGCAAGGGCTCAGTAAATGACAGCCCTGTTGCCTCATCGCACCCTCCGAAGGACGTCCTCTTTCTGCCTTCTTGTTCACACCTCCTTGGCAACTGTCCAGAGTCCAGAGAGTAAACTGCCTGGGAAGAATGCAGGAACAAAAATACTCGGCTGTGTTGGGAACTTCCCATGTGCAGCTGGTCCTTGATCGCAGGCTTCCCCTGGGAGCTGCTCTGTTGGAAGAGTGAACTCAAATCCTGGCTCTGTCACGCCCCTAGTGGTGGTCTCGGGGAAGTCACCCAAACTCACCCGGCCTCAGTTTCTACCCCTGTCAATGTGGATAATACCACCTCCCTCAAATCCTAGTAGAGTATTAAGTAATATAATGTAGGAGTGGCCACCTGTCTTCACTCACGATAGAGCAGGAGAGGGTGGAGTGCCGAAGGAGGGGACAACCCGAAGCCCAGTGGGGTGGTCATGAGCCAGAGGGAGGCACGTGACACTTGACTGGAGTCCGTAATGCCAACAGCTGCACTTGAGAACACTCGCTGCATGCTGGTGCCACGCTGAAAGTTCTCTCGATTACGTACCTCACTGCGTCTTTACAGAAGCCTCACGAATTATGTCTCGTGCCCATATCGCAGATGAGCAAAGGGGAGGCTGGGCAGATTGAGGAACCCGTCGAAGGTGGCCCGGCTCAGATAGAAGTGGCAGAGCCAGGATTCAAACCCGAGCTCTCGACCATCACGGCCCCTCCCCAGTGCTGCCTGCTGGGGGTGAGGAGCAGAGTCTGTCCCACGGGGCCTGAGGGGCTGAGTCACTACGTCCCTCACCTGTAAAATGGACATAATCATTCCAGCTGTGCAGGGAATGTGCGACATGGGCTTGGTGGTCCTCGCCCCTCTCCAGCCCTCGGCGGGAAACACTTTATAAACAGAATATGACTTACCCGCCCTGCTGCCTGGAGCCGGATCTCTTGCCATGCCAAATTGTTGGAATGGTTCAGTGACAAGTGTGTTATTAGGAAGAAATTTATGTGCCTTCTTCAGAGTGAGTCACCGAATCCCTGTGGTGAGAGGCATGGGGAAGGGGCCCTCTGTTAGCTAACTGGGGGACCCTGGCCCCAGCTGTCCCGGGCCTGGCTACCTCCCCAGGCCCTCACTAGAGGGTCAGCACTGACCAGTGATGGGGGGGGTGGTAAAGGGAGGGGTGGAGGGACAGCCCTCCATTTAGGGAAAGGTGGGGCCTGTGCTGGGTTTACAGAGACCTCACAGGGGGCGTGACAGGCTCCAGAAATCTCTGCTCGCCACCGAATTTCCCAAGATGTTTTTGAGTCAGGCTCCAGGCCTCTCTCTGACCCCTCTCCAAGGGTGTTGCACAACCCTCCCCAGGAATAGGTCCGCGGCAAATATGTCAAGAGTTTGGGTGAACCCTCTTCTCTCTCAGACCTTTGAATCCCAGAGGAGGAAGATGGTCTAGAATTAAACTTCAGAGAGAGGAAGAATTAGCTGAGGCGTTGCAGTTCTGCTGGGATTTTTTTTTTCCCCTTAAAAACTATACAACGCCATGTGCAGAGAAGCTCTAGCCTTAGAAGTTGACTCTAGCGAGCAGCAACGTGGAACAAGAAAGCATCTGTCAGGGAATAGCAGGTGACCTCCTTGAGCAGAAGTCACTGCAAGTGGCTACACAAGGCTGCCCCTTCTCTGCCTGCTCCTGGGTGTGGTGTGAGGGGTTTTCTTGATGCACTGGAACCCAGAGGGTGGCCTGGAGCATTCACGTGGGCCTCAGGACATGTGGACCACCTGCCGACACTGGCAGTGTCCATAACGCAGACGAGGTGCAAACCAGCTCACTTTGCTGGTGGCTGCTTACCTGGTCACCCACATTTCGCAAACAGCTGAAGGGCAGCCAGGAGGCAGGACCAGACCACCGGGCAGCACCAGTGGGGTCCACAGTGTCATTCACAGCGAAGCTCACCCCGTCTCCAACAGAGGAGCCAGGCTGGCTTTTTCAGGTCCTGCTGCCTCTTGATTTCACCATAATCCTAACATGACAAATAATTTTATTTCTCAAACCAGACCACATTAGAAGGAAGGAAAGCCTCTAGAGCTAAGATGTTCAGTATGTGGGGGTTAGTGACTTCCCTGAGAATCCAAGCAAAACTGTGGACTTGCGCTCCAGAATAATGCATACACACCCAGTGTGTTCCATGCAATATCAGGGGGTTCTTGGCCCTTTGGGGCTCACCCATAGAACCCAGGTTAAGATTTATAGCTGTAGAAATAGGCACACCTGTGAGCTGGCTGCCCAAACCCTCGACAGCAGACACAGCGGCTTTTAGCCCTTCCCCACCTTATGGAGCCAACTCCCCCATACCTGACAGGTGATGGCATTCATCACAATGGCCCTATCAGAGCTCGGCTATGCTCGGTGCTCCTGCCTAAGAAAGTAGAGACACACTGGGGCACCTGGGTGGCTCAGTCGGTTGGGCGGCCAACTTTGGCTCAGGGCGTGATCTCGCAGTCCGTGAGTTTGAGCCCCGCGTCGGGCTCTGTGCTGACAGCTCGGAGCCTGGAGCCCATTTCAGATTCTGTGTCTCCCTCTCTCTCTGCCCCTTCCCCTGTTTGCACTCTGTCTCTCTCTGCCTTTCAAAAATGAATAAATGTTAAAAAAAATCTTTTAAGAAAAGAGAGAAAGTAGAGACACACACGAAACACTAATGAACATGTGCGACGTGTCAGGCATTCTTCTCGATACGTTATCTGTTTGAATTTTTTGGACCCTCATGACAACCCTGTAAGATTATTTCTGTAAGGAGCTCAGACTTAGGTTAGTCTTATTCCTCAGTTTCCATTTTCAGTGGTTAAGTTAATTGGAGATGTGATGTTTTCCCGGAAAAATCGCTTACTATTGAACACTTGCTTTGTGTCACACATTGTGCTAAGTATGGATTTTACACGTCTTCATTTATTATACACAAAACCACATTTTATAGATAAAGAAATGAAGTCCTTTAGCCTTTTGGAACATTGCCCTGAGATCACCCCTCAAGGAAGCTAGTCTAGCCTATTAGAAGGTGAGGGACCAGTGGAGGAGAACTGAGGCACCCCAGCCGAAAGCCAGCACCAACCACCAGACATAGGAACAAGGCCAACTTGTCTTTTCCAACCCAACAAACTCGCTAAATGCAGTTTCACAAGTGAGCCCAGCAGATGAACCACCCAATCAATCCACAGAATCATGAAAAACAGTATAACTATTGTCATTAAAAAAATTTTGTTTAATGTTTATTTTTTTGAGAGACAGAGAGGGAGAGAGAGAGAGGCAGAGTGTGAGCAGGAGAGGGGCAGAGAGAGAAGGAGACACAGAACTCCAAAGCAGGCTCCAGGCTCTGAGCTGTCAGTGCAGAGTCCTATGCGGGGCTGGAACTCAGGAACCATGAGATCATGACCTGAGCCAAAGTCAGACACTTAACTGACTGAGCCACCCGGGCACCTCAGCTGTTGTCATTTTTTTTTTTTTTATGTGCATTTCTTTATTTTGAGAGAAAGAGACTGGAAGAGGGAGGATCCCAAGCAGGCTCCATGCAGTCAGCACAGAGTCTGATGTAGGGCTCGAACTCATGAACTGTGAGATCATGACTTGAGCTGAAATCAAGAGTCGGATGCTTAACCAACTGAGCCACACAGGTGCCCCAAAACTATTGTCATTTGAATAGTTTTGGGGATGATTTGTTATTTAACAATGGATAACTGATACAGCCTCCTAGATCCCACTTCACTTACCCTTTCCCCCCAAACGACCACTAACAGCGGCCTTACAAAGCCATTGAGCCAGAATGAGAAGACCACCCGGGAGGGAAGACCTGCAAACATTTGCTAGATGGGCAGGTGGGCAGAGGAGTGGTCTCTGATGGAGTAGAGATGAGAAAGTGACAACCCACATGGAGGCAGGAGAGGCACAGGATGACACGTGGGCCAAGGAGCCCCAGAGAACCTCCGAAGTCTGGGTGTTTTTAAAGGCACCGGGTACCACAGAAGACAGGAGCAAGGTGCAGCGCTAGGACACAGGAAGCCACGGCTGACTCTCTTTTTTCCCCAGGAGAGACCAGAAGTTGTTATCCAGAGAAGCTGAACTGAAGGTGCTCTGGACTCCAGGACACTGGTCCCCGCAGAGGGTGACAGGGAGGTAGGTGCTTGGAAACCGGGAGATTAATTAAAAACTATAAATAAATGATGGGCCGTCAGATTCCCTGCCTGCTCCCAAAACCCCAGCAGCTAGGTGTCACTTCCCTTCCATGCAGGCAGCTGGAATATTCTTCTCTGGGTAGATGGAGTTTCTTTCTCACCCCCCACCCCCTACTCCTAGGAAAAGACCTTCATAAAATGTTGTATGAGGAGTCTCAGTAAAACAGCCTTTGAGCCATCTGGTCACCCTACTATGAAGTCAGCGGGACTGTAACCCTGTCTTTCTCTTAAATATGAAGGGTCACCAGACATTTGAAATGAAAGAGGTCAAAACGGGGGGGAAAACAGGGGGTGAACTCTGAGGAAATAGCATAGAGTAAGCAGAAGAACCTGACTTTTTTTTTTAAAAGAACTTATAAATTAGTAACCTCAGGGATATGACAGAAATAGAATTCCATGAAAAAGGAACAGAGAAGAAAGAGTTCTTGGAAATTTAAAATATGATAAGAAAGGTTAAAAACTCAGGAGAAGGTGCCCAGCATGATTCACAAAAAAACTATCCACACCGGAGACCGTCAGTATCAAACTTTCGAACACAGAGGATAAAGTGAATGTCTGGGAAACCCCAGAAAAAGAAAAACACTTAAGAGACAAAGGAATGGGGGGGTGAGAGGGGCATCAGACTTCTCTCCGGAAGCACCAGATACAAAATAATGGAAGGATGCCTTCCAAATTCAGAAGGAAAATGATTTTCAACCCAGAATCTTATGCTCAGCCAAATCAAGCAAATGCGAAGGGAAAATTAAAGAATAACCTTTTCAGACATGTAGGACTCAGAAACCATTCTCATCATGAAAGAGAAATCGATGGCACACAGAAACAGGGGCTTCAGCAAAGGAAAATCAGAGGGGAGTCTCGGGGCTAGGAGGGAGGGGCCATTCTGGAGAGGAGAGGCTCCCAGGGCCTCGAGGAGAAGGAAGGGCTGACACATTTACCTAGGTGAGTGGTGGGAAATGATCGCCGGGCCTCCGATAGATCCACTAAAGGAATTAGAGGAAATTGCTTTAAGTAGAAGAAACTAAGAAATGGGAAGGAGGTAGGGGATTACTTGTTCTCAGAAATAATACATAAGAAGCGCCTGGCTGGCTTGGTTGGTCTTAATCTCAGCGTCGTGAGTTCAGGCCCCACACCGGGTGTGGAGTGTACTTTAAAAAGGTAATAATAATAATAATAATAACAACAATAATAATAATATATAAGAAATAGAATTTAGGTGAATATTTTGAAACCTGGAGTTAAGAGCAGAAGAAAAGCTGCTGCTGAGTTGAAAGTGGTTGCCTCAGAGGAGCAGAGAAGATTGGGGCTGGTTTCTGCTGTGTCTTTTAGCCTTGTTTGATATTTATTTATTTATTTATTTATTTATTTATTTATTTATTCAATCTATTTATTTATTGGGAGGGAAGGGGCAGAGAGAGAGGGAGAGAGAGACGCCCAAGTAGGCTCCACACTGAGAGCATAGAGCCCAATGTGGGGCTCGATCTCACAAACCATGAGATCATGAGGTCAGATGCTTAACTGACTGAGCCACCCAGGCAGCCCCTAGCCCTGTTTGATTTGTAACTATGGGCATGGGTCACTTGAATAAAATAAACATTATTGTTATTTATTTATTTATTTTTTAGAGAGAGAGTGTGTGTGAACAGGAAAGAGGGGCAGAGGGAGAGAGAGCGAGCGAGCAAGCATGGATCATGACCTGAGCTGAAATCAAGAGTCAGACGCTTAACCAACTGAGCCACCCAGGGGCCCCCAAATATTAATTTTTATGGAAACAAGAGCATGGGTTTGAGAGTTCAATGACGGAGTTTAAATCTCTCTCTACTCTTACAGGCGGCAGCACTTGGGTCAGGCCACTGGCCTTCCTCAGCCTCAGGTTCCTTATCTACCTTGCAAACCTGAAGTGAGGATCCAACATAATTTCTGTGAAGGGCTCAGCACAGAATAAATGCTCAATAAATGATAGCCATTATAGTTTTTTTAAGTGTATTTATTTTGAGAGAGAGAGAGAATAAGCAGGGGAGGGGCAGAGATTGGGGGAGAGAGAGAATCCCAAACAGGCTCTACACTGGCAGCACAGAGCCCGACGCGGGGCTCGAACCCACAAACTGTGAGCTCATGACCTGAGCTGAAACCAAGAGTCAGATGCTCAACCCGCTGAGCCACCCAGGCGCCCCATGGCCATTATAGTTTTTAAGATTTCTGAGAAATTCCATGGTAGAGAGCGAAAGCAAACTCCACTCCCGAGGTTTCAGAGGAGTCTATAGAAAGCCTGGAAAAGTGTCACCCTGACATCTGCCAGTACACTGTCCAGCTGTTATTAAGCTGCAGACATTCTGCAGGCCCCCACCCCGTCCGCTCAGTATCTGGGTTATTAGCGATGGTGTGGTCAGCTTTCAGAGAAGGTTAGCAGGAGTTAGGGGTGTGCAGGGAGCAGCTTTTCACGTAAAGGCCCAATTCATTCCCAGGGCCTGCTGGCTGCGTGAGGGTCTTCCTTCTGACGCAGTTGTCCCACACAAAACATTACCTCTGTGGAAGATGGGGCGTTCTGTGCAGAGCTGGGAGAAGGCAGCTTCAGGCTCATCTGGGGGTGAGGAGCACACTGGCATCAGGCAGAGAGGTCCCGCCCCTGCCCTGCCTGGATCCTGGGCTAGAGCCACCAATAGGGCCCTGGTGCCCTACCCAACCACAGGGGCCTTGAAGGAGGCCCTGAGGCTGAGTATGCTGACCCCCTGGCCTCACTACGTACACAGATTTATTTCAACAAATATATTGAGTGGGGAAAAGTCTGGAGAGAGAAAGAGACCCTAAAATGTTAACCACAGTTCTCTCTGAATGGCGGGATTTGAAGTGCTTTTCATTTCTTCCTGCTTATCTGTATATTTCAAGTTTTGTTCAACACTCATCCATTCTCTTTGTTCTTTTAATTAATAATAATCATAAAGAACAAGGTGACGAGTCCCCGCAAGGGGAGTGAGTGCCGTAGGAGAAAGTTCCATGGCCCCTAAAACAGATGACCTTCAGCCCGAGAAATTCCATAACAGCAGGGAACATGTCAGTCCTCTGCCCGCCAGGATTTCTAGAATTCAGAGAACCCATTTTGGGAGGAACACAGGAGGGTTGGCAAGGAAGGATGATAGAAAAAAAAAAAAAGTCGGTACTTCAGCAACACTTACTCATGCAAATGTGCTGCTCTTCACTGTCAACTCACTCCCTCCTTATGAGGACCTCATGAGATCAGGTCAGTCATCGTCCCCACCGGACAGATGAGAAACTGCGGCCCAGTGAAGTTAAGCACCTGCCCAAGGTGCCAGCCGGAACATGAACCCAAGCATCCAGCTCTGGGGGCTGGGCTGGTAACCACCACACTGTACAAGGCTGGGAGACATAGAACTCCAGTCAGGGAGTGCGCGGGAGATGCTGAAATTCCAGGGATGCTCATTATTTCCTGAAGAAAAGTTCCTTTTTATTTCCTGGAGGTCTGCCCAGTGAGAGAGACCAAGGTCGCAGTCGTGGACTTGGGCATCCACCACTTTCAGCCTGGAACTGAGGCTCCACTAACATCTCCTGGGACCTCATGCACCTGGCTGGTTTACTTGGTACCATCAGTGTCTAGGCCTGTGTCCTGCACATCACTGATTGTTGGATACTGATGATGTGGCCGCATTTTACCAGTAAGGAAACTGAGACTCAGAGAAGTTAAGGAAGGCATTCAAAAATCCCACCGCAAATAAATATTGGAGCTGGGTTTGGAGATTGGATTCTGATCCCAGGAACCGTGGCTCACACTCACCCTCTTGGACAGTCCTGTTTCAAGGCATAGCATGTCACGAGACACATCTGTGGCCACCTGGGAGCCGCAGCGGCCAGTCATCCCAATGGGCAGCAGTCTAGGAGCAGGGGAGAGGGCAGCTGGGCCACAGGAGAAACAGAGTCACTGACAGGAAACAGCATGGAGTGGTGGTCAAGGGCATGGACTCGGGGCCAGATGTCCAAAATGTGGCTCTACTTAGTAACCATGTGACCCTGGGCAAGTTAATCACTCTGAGCCTCAGTTGCACTTTTGTAAACTAGAGGCAATATCTCATGGAGTTATTACGAAAATTAACTAAATTAGTACATACAGAATACTTAGTACAGCAGCTGGCCCATGACAGGGATGTGTGTGTGTGTGATAAACAGCACCAAACTGGGTAAATGTCCACAGGATCCATGCCTGAGGACCCAGCCACTTCTGTGTTCCATGTCCAAATCCACAGCAAGGGACTACCATTAACTGAGTGTCCTGTACCCACCTTTGCTACTGTATCAAAATATACCCGAAAATTTAATGACTTAAAACAACCACCATCTTTTTGCTCACGATTCTGTGGGTTAGTGATTTAGGCTGCTATCAGTGGGGCCATTCTTCTTTTGGTCTCACTAATGGGGCTGCAGCCAGCTGGGACATCAGCTGAGGGCTGTTTGCTTGACAGCAGGCTTTCTAAACCATAGCACTATTGACATTTGGAACCGGATAATTCTTTGTTGTGGGTATTCTGGGTCCTGTGCATTGTAAGATGATGTTGAACAGCATCCTTGGTCTCTACCCACTAGATTCCAGTAGCACACACACAGACAATTAGGACAACTAAAAATACCTCCAAATGTTGGCAAATGTTCTCGGGGGCGGAGGGGGGGCGTGCAAAATTGCCCTCTGGCCAAAGACCACTGGTCCAGAGGAACTCAGCATGAAGACTTGTCTTTGCTCCTATAGTCTTGTCTTCCAGTAGCCCAGACTTCCTGATAGCAGGAGTGGTGGGGGACAGGAGGTGGCCCCAGCAGCAAGAGAGAGAGCAAGCCCCCACGCACAGATGCTGTGCAAGACTTTTCCTGCATCGCGTTTGCTGATGTTCCATTGACCAAAGCAGATCATATGGTCAGGCCCAGAGCTACATTGAGCAAGGATGACACAATGGTGTGGGAATGGAGGCCTCCAGATCTGGAGCCACCACTGTAACAATAACCACAGTAATTTGTCCACCATGCGGATGATGAGTGTTGCCGGTGGGCACACAGCACCAGGGGAGGGGAATGTGACCTTGGGCAGGTCTCTTTCTCATTGTGACCTCGTCTGCACAATGAGGGAAGGGCTTATTCTGAGTGGTCCCCAGGCTCAGGGGCTCAGAGGTGCTAAGAGAGAGGTGGTTGATTTCATAGAGGCAGTGTGCATCACATCAGGGGGACCCTGGACCCTGCTGTGAGAGGGACCTTCCTTGGTCCTAACACACCCCAGACTGGCATCTGCTTGGCCCCACTGGCCCTTCTAAATGGCCTTTCCCAGGCTAGAAAATCTTGGATTTTAAAATACAAACAGGACAAAATACTTTACAATCCTACAACATCTCGTGGGTCTCAAAAAGCTTCTCCATGCTCTGTTAGGTAAGATAACGTGCAAACTCCCACACTGCAGCGTCTTAGCATAATAAAATCTTAGCTGACTGTCCAGAGCGGGTGATCCTGACTGGGGGGAAGGGACCCTGCCATCCAGGAAACCAGGCTGTGGTTTCCACATTACCCTAGGCAATGACATCCTACTGGCAGATGGAAGGAAAAGCAAAGAATCACATGGGAAGCAGTCATGAGCCAGACCCGTGAGTGGCCACCTCCCTCTGCCCACGATCCATGAACCAGAACTCAGTGGACATGGGGAGGGATAAGAGCTGGAAATGAAGGTAGTAGCTATGAGCTCAGGAAGAAAGGCAAACAGACTCAGTGAACTCAGAGTAGTTTCTACCACAAAACACACTTCCTCATGATGTCTCCACAAGGGCCCTGGCAGGAAGGGATGTTCCTATGTGCTCCCAGCTGGGCCTCTGTGTGTGGAGACAGGAGGGACATGGCTGACCTTTGAGTCCAAAAGTCAAAGCTAGAGCTTTCTTTTGCCATTTCACCTGACATATCATATAGAAGATGTGATATGATGTGATATGATATGGTATGATCTGATATGATCTATATTGGTAGGACCTGTGGGATATCTTCAGTTTCTGTGATCTGGTTTCTGGTATGCCCACCCCAACTTCTTCCGTACTCTGAGTCAGGGCTTGGGTTGACTCGGGGAATGCAGTACGGCTGGAAAAGGGAATCCGGCCCTCCCTTTCTCCCCTACTCAGGCTCTAGGTGACAGCCCTGTCTTTGCCCCCTCCTTCTCTCCCTCGTCCTTTGAATTTGGGGTTAAGTTCTACCGAGTTCATCCCTTCAGTCTGCCCCACCCCCATTGCCATCACTGCTCCTCCCCGGTCACACCGCCATTACCAATTCAATCCACCTTCTCTCAGCTTTGGACTCAAGCCCAGCCCTGGTGCTTATTATTAGCATTGTGAGTTGGAGCAAGTGACTTCAAGCCAGTGTCTCCATAAGGATGATAATCTTATCCAGAAGACATACAGTAAGAATTGTGTGAGCCAAACATTCAGGTAAAATGACTTTTGGAAACTGCAAAGCACCCTGCAATGCCCCCTGCTCCCACTGCTCCTCATCTGGGGAGGGGGACCCCTGTCCACATCCTCAGGCCTCCTGTTGCCTGCAGGGAACTTCCATCCTTACCCTGGCAGTCCATATCTTCCACAGTCTGGCCAACTTCAGTTTCCACTTTTTCCCTTTATGGGTCCAGCCAGACAGAAGACTTGCCGTCTCCCACACATGGCCCTTGTTTCCCCCTTCTTCGAAATTTGTCTCTGTGCCTTTGAGTTCATTCCTCCTCCTAAATGCCTCTCCCGTTTTCACGTGCATCATCTCTCCCTTTGTTGCAAAGCAGGATACTAACTTTTTCATCAAGGAACTTCCACCGCTTCTGAATTCTTGTCATTCCCACTTGGAAACTGTTCTGCTTGTACTTAATGCCACAGGTTAAATTATAGCACATCAGCCTGGGTGCCCAGGACAGGCATACAGAACAAGGCACGGCAAGACATGTACACGGCAAGACGGGGTCCTGGTCCTTGAGGGGCTTTCTGACTGCCTAGGAGGATAGACACAAAAATATTCAAGTACCCGCAACAGAGAAAGGCCTTTAGACAAGTGCTAAGGAGAGGAAGCAGTTCTGGATTCTGCAGAGAGGCTTCCCGGCCTCTCAGGTGAACCAAACTGGGCCTTGAAAGGTGCCTGGCATACCAGCAGGTGGAGAGGGAGAGGGAGGACCCCCAGTAGGGGACACGGAATGTGCAGTGTGGCACATTGGTTCAGGGATGTGGCTTCATACCCCTCAAGGGTGGGATTCCTGCTGGCTCATTTTCGCCTCCCCAGAGCAGTTCCCAGCCACAGGGCACTGTCTCCACTAGCCCACTCATCATGGGTGAGTGTCCACTAGCCCATGATGAGTGTCACAGGGCCACGGAGCATCAGGGGCACCAGGCTGGGGGTGCTCTGCCCTGGGAAGAGCTTCCCCACTGTCTCTCCAGAATGTCTGTGGTGTGTACTCGGAATGTCTATTAAATGAGCGGTGGCAGGTTATGAAAGAACCTCTCAACTGTGTCAGAGCCCTCTGTGACCTGAGGCAAGGCACTTCTCCCCTCCAGACCTCTGTTTCCCCAACTGTCAAGTGAGTTGATCTCAAAGGCACAAGGGACCCCTATGGCAAGGAGATGTAGCCCATTAGTTGCAGAGTCAGGATACTGGGTACAAATCTCCAGCTTCCCAAGTGACTTCAGGTCAGCAAATGAATTTCTCTACGCCTCAAGTTTTCTCCTTCGTAAAAGGGAACAATCATACTGCAAAACCGAATCAGAACACCCTAAGTGGCATCCAGAGAATTCAGTTGCACTTATGTATATTTACACATATACATAATATACTATATATATAAATATGTTAGGGGTGCCTGGGTGGCTCAGTTAAGCGTTTGGCTTCGGCTCAGGTCGTGATCTCGAGGTTAGTGCGTTCAAGCCCCTAGTCGGGCTGTGTGCCTACAGCTCAGAGCCTGCAACCTGCTCTGGATTCTGTCTCCCTCTCTCTCTGCCCCTCCCCCACTCACACTCTCCCTTTCTCTCAAATATAAAATAAACATTAAAAATTTTTTAAAAGAGATAAATACGTTAATATATATAAAATGCTAACATAGTAAGCGTGCAATGAAAGTGATTAATTGGTAGTAGAAAACCAGAGCTCCCTAGCAGGGCTCAGGTGTGGGCTCGGGCTCACTGAGGACCTATTTGTGCACTGGCTGGGAGCATATCAGGGAGGGACCCTGGCAGGGCTGAGGCCCCACTGTCTGAGGCCTGGAATCCTGCCGGCCTGACACCCCAGCACCTTCCAGGGCTGGTTCTGCTCTGCCCAAGGTTGGATCTAGAAATCCCTGGGTGGGGGGAACCTGACTTGGGAATTACCTCTGAGTGAGAAAAAAAAAAAAAAAAAAAAACCCAAAAAACCAAAAAACTATTCTTCAAGGTCCCAAGAGGATAGCAGGAAGACATGTCAGAGACCACCCTCCTCCTTTTCTATAAAAATGCTCCAAATCATGTGCGTGATTAATATCCCAAACACTTTTTTCCCTGTTGGCCTGTATCACAAGAGAACAGTTAAGCTACTTTTTGCCCACAGGGGAATTAAAAAAAAATTAAATTAAAAAAAAAAATAAATAAACTGCTAACAAAAAAAGAAAGAAAGAAAGAAAGAAAGAAAGAAAGAAAGAAAGAAAGAAAAAAAAAGAGTGTCTAAATAAAACCAGCTCCTACCACCCCAGCCCAGGTGAGAACTCCTTGACACTGGCCCTCTTCTCTCCCCAGGCAGGGCTTGCTGGGGCAGGACTGCCTGCGTCCCTACTCCACTCCTCCCTGTGACCCAGCAGCATTAGACCATCTGCAGATGCTTCTAAACCAGGGAGGTCAGTCAGGAGCTTGAGTCCCACGTGCATCCCAGACTAGACCCGGAAAGGGCTTTCGCATTGTGATGTGGGCACACCTCCATTCTGCACCTTATAAGCACAGGTATCCATGTGGGAGGGGATTCTGGACAGCCCTCTTTTACAGATGAAGAACTTAAGCCAGGAGAGGAGTCAGCCACGCCTCCCTGGCTGATTCTTCTCTGTTCTCTTTCTGTTTCCTTCTCACCTTCTTCCTGATCTCTAAATGTTGGCGTGCCCCAGAGCTCAGCACACAGACTCTCCCACACTATCGCAGGAACCTCACCCAGGCCTGTGGCTTTTATGCACCACTCACATGCACCTGTGGGCCGCTTTCAGCCGTGGATCCGTAGCCCAGACTCTCTGCCAGACTCCAGGCTCATACATCCAACTGCCCACTCAGGGTCCCCTCTGGGATGCCTCATGGGTGTCTCTCTTTGCGTGGGTCCAAACTGAGTTCCTGACCTTTCGTTCTCCCAGTGCATTTGAGTTCGTGGCAATTCCATCATTGCTCAAGCCAATAACCTTCGAGTCACTCTTGGCTTCTGTTTCTCACAGACTCATGCCCAAACCATCAGCAGATCTGCTCCTTCCCATCTCCGCCCCACCACCCTGCTTTGAACCACCATCAGCCCTAGTTTAGTTTGTAGGGGTCTTCTCTTTGGTCTCCCTGCTTCCATTCTTGGGCCCTGTGGTCTGTTATAAACTAACTGAGCAGCCAGGCTATCCTGGGAAGATAAAAGTCAGCTGAGGTCCCTGCTCAGCAAAAACCCCTCCAATGACACCCCATCCCAGACATAGTACTGGCCCATGTTACCCCTCCACCTGAGGTCCTGGCCCGCATTCCCTCCCTGCTCCCTCCATGCCAGCCACAGTGGCCCCCCAGTACACCAGGTATAGATGCACTCACACCTTGAGGCCTTGGTATTTGCATCTCCTCTGCTTGGCACACTCCATCCCGCCCCCCCCCCTCCCCCCCCCCCCCTCCCAGGTATCTGCATGCCTGCTCCCCCTCCTCCTGGGCACACCTTCACTCCTCCTCCTTATGCAAACCCCATCTTGCCAGTGAGGAAGTTAGGACCTCCTCAATTTAAATTGCACCCCCCTCCATTTTCTGTCCCCCCTTTCTACTTTATTTTTCTCCATGACACTTACCACCAAACAGGCTATATATTTCATTTATTTTGTTTATTTTTCTCCTCTGACTGGAATATAGTAAGTTCCCCGAGGGTAGAGATTTTTATCAGATGCATAGTAAGGGCTCCGTAAATATTCGGTAAATGTAGAAAGAACAGGAATCAGTGGTTCTGGTGTGTGTGTGTCACCTTTTCCAATGAATGCCGTTGCACTCAGCCAGTGAATGAGAGAGGAAGAGAACACCTTAGATCAAGTTCAATGCCTCCTTGATGAGGGACACTGATCAACTTGAGAGGCACTGAGGCCTAGTGAGGGGAAGGATATCCCAGATAATCACAGAACATGACTTCAGAGCTGGGACTGGATCCCTCACACCCATCTCCCCGAGTGTGTGCTCTGGTGTCCCTGCCACCCACGGCTAGATAGAGGCCACTCCATCCTGACAGCAAGTTCCAGTCTCAAAAGCCACAAATAAGAACGAGGAACAAAGAAAACAAAGAAGTGAGGTGTAGGGAGGGGGGGTATTTTTAGCTTTGTTGGTTTCTAAGTGCATACATATATAGAAAGGTCTATAAGTATGGCTATATATAGTTATTAAATCAGGAAGCAAGTTGAGTGGGGGGTCAGCTTTTCCGGGGGTGGCTGTGAGCCTGTTGCAACACGAACAGTTTTGAATCAGAGTGGCTGATTCTGAGGAAAGTGGCCTGCTGAGTCAACTGGAAGCTGCCTACCTCACGTCAGGAGTCCAGAAAGAGTCCAGGGAGCTATATCCTCCTTTTTCCTCTCCTCAGTCAGCCAGAAGAAGTGGTGAAATTCCAAGGCCCACCCACCCAAAACCCAGTTCCTGGCCAAGGCTTTTATGGTCAAAATCTCCCTTGTGTAGATGGGGATTCTGAAGATGGATGCTGAAGGGAAACCTGGAGCCCCTGCACCCAGCTGACCAGAGACACCTGCCTTTGGCCATCGGGAACTTTCCCAGACCTCAGGCCAGGCTAAAAGATGAGGCCTGGGTCAGCACAGAGCACTTCTTATTAGCCAGACACTGTTCACTACATTTGATCTCATTTCATACAACACCTTACTAGGGAGGTACTTTTATAATCATCTCCATTTCACAGTTGGAGAAACTGAGGCAAAGACTGGATAAGTAATGTACGCAGGTCTCCTCTTAGGTGGCAGACCCAAGCAGTCTAGCCTCACAGTCCAGGCCCTTAACCACGAGCCACACTGGCTAGAGGGCGGGAAACCTGGGTCAGCGCCCAAACTGTGTGGCCTTCATTCATTCAGCAAGTGTTTACTGAGTATTTACTATGTGCATGGTACCTCTGGGCTCTGGGATGTGTGGCTGGCTCCAGGGCTGGAGGCCACAAATCTCTGGCTGGGCAGTGAGCTAAGTGATGAATGTAGAGCATTCTTGTGGAATGGTTGCTTGTGGAAAGTGAATGAGGGCAGGTCTTTCCTCTCACCTGGGGCAGCCTGAGGGAGGTATCCTGATTCGAGCTGTAGAAACAGGGGCTGGTGTCCCTCTGTGCAGCAGGAGAAGGACCAAGCCCTGGAGTTGGGGCAGATCCCTACCCTGGTACAGATTATGTTATAGTTGGGGAGACACAGACAATGACCACAAATAAATGAGATAATTCGGATGGTTACAAAGGCCCTAAAGAAAACAGGGTGATGGGACGGCCCTAGGTTGAACTGTGTTCCCCAAGAAGTTATATGTTGGTGCTGTCCCCTAGAATGTGGCTTTATTTTTTAAGGTAATCGAGTTAAAATGAGATTATGGTGGGCTCCAACCCATTATGACTGGTGTCCATATAAAAAAAGGGAAATCTGGACAGAGGTACATGAGCACAAGGCCACGTGAAGATAAGAGACCGGGGTGATGCGTCGACAAGGAACACCAGATTTCCACAAACAGCTGGAAGCTGGGAGAGAGGCCTGGAACAGATTCTCCTCCGAAGGATCCAGCCTCTCTGACGTCTTTATCTTGGGCTCCTAGCCTCAGGGACTATGAGAAAATAAATCTTTGTTTCTTAAGCCACCCAATCTGTGGTGCTTTGTTGCGCAAGCCCTGACAAACCCATACAGGGACCAAGAGTGTCTGGGGAAGAACAGGATTACTTGAGCTAACACACTGGGCGATGTCTGAGGATGGGACTTTTGGGCTGAGCCTGAACATTGAGAAGGAGACAGTCCTGCGAAGAGCTGCGGAAGATCCACACCCCAGAGATGGAAGCAGACTTGGCATATCTATGGAGAGATGGCAGGGCCAGGTGGCTGGAGCAGGGGGAGTGAGGGCAGAGAGGGTCAAGGTAAGGTCAGATGGAAGGCAGAGGCCAAAGCAGGTAGGGCCTCATGGGACGCGCTGGGAATTTGGATTTCACACTAACAGCAATGGGAAGCCAGTGGAGGGAGTGATGTGAAGCGATTTTCCCCTTCTAAAGATCTCCTTGGCTGCTTCATGGAAAAGGCCCTTGAGGGTCAGGTAGGTGGAGATCGGTTAGCAAATGGGGCTCATGTTCTGCTGAGAAATGAGTGCCCTCAGCCGAGGGTGCTGGAGAGGGGTGGGGGATGGTCTGTGTGGTGATAAACTCTGGAGAACCCTGGTTACTGGAGAACCCCCAACAAGACTTGCCCGTCCTGGGATGAGAGGGAAAGAGAGGCATCGAGGATGATCCCTGGGATTTTAGTCTGAGCCACTGAAAGAACAGCAGTGCTTTTTACAGTGGGAGAAGGAAGGGGGTGGGGAAGGGGGTTTCTTGAAGAGGAAGACTGACAGCCAGCTTCCATCCAGATAAGGTTTATAAGATGAGGCCAAAAGGTAAATTAGAGAGACCTAGTCCCTGTGCTAAGACTCACAGCCTGAGGGAGACAGACATGTTAGCAAATGATAGAAACACCATGTGCCAAGTGGCCGGCTACACACAGCTAAGGGAATTAACTCTGGGGAAGTTGGACAGAAGAGGAAAGGTTTTTGTTTTGTTTTTTCAAAATAATTTCAGACTTACATAAAATGTTGCAAAAATAGTACAAAGAATTCCCGAATATCTTTCACCTAGTTTCCCCAAGTGTTGACATCCTACAAATGTACAGTTCAGTCCTCAAAACGGAAATCAACATCAGCCACAAACCTCCTTCAGATTTCATCAGCTGCCTCACTCATGTACCTCATCGGGTCTGGGAGCCAGTGCAGGGACCCCACGTAGTATTTAGTTGTCATGTTTCCTTAGGCTCCTGGGACAGTTCCTTCATCTTACTCATTCGTGACCTTCATACTTTTGAAGAGTACCAGCCAGTTATTCTGTAGAATGTCCCTCAACTTGGCTGGGTTTGGCTGGTGTTTCCTCAGCACGTGTGTTTTGACAAGAACACCACAGAAGCGATGCTGTGCCCTTCTCAGGGCATTGTATTGGGCAGTACGTACGTGAGGCCAATCTGTTGGGTTTCTTGTTATGTTGACTTTGATCACCTGCCTAAGGCAGTGTCTGCTAGGTTTTTCCGCTGTAAAGATACCATTTTCCGCTTTGCAATTAACAAGCATCTTGTGGGGAAATACTTTGAGATTATGTAAACATCCTGTTTCTTACCACATTTTCACCCACGAATGTTTGTTTCCACTGATGATTCCTGCTTTAAACAATCATTATTGTGAGTGTTTGCCGAACGGTGGCTTTCTATTTCCATTGTGTCTTCTAACATCTATTCATTGGAATTTTGCTGTGAGAAAGAGCTGTCCCCTCTCCCGTATGTATGTATTCAAATACTTGTCTATATTGGATAGACCCATTATTTCTTATTTTGCCTTTAATTTATGTTATAATCTATTTTGATTATTATTTATTTTGTTGATGAAATTACCTCAGATTTGGTCATCTTGAACCCCTTCAAGTTGGCCCCTGTGTTCAAAAGGAAAGTTTTGAGCTGGGTCATAAATGAGGCATAGGGACTTACAGGGAAGAGAGAGAACAGAGGTTCCAGGCTTGAGGGCCTGAGGACAACCCTGGGCATGACACCCAGTGCTCTCTGAAGATGCTGGCCGGCCTCTGGGCCTGCTATTCCTGACCATGAGGGCCAGGAGAATGCAGGAGAATGCAGCCACATGCCTTGCTCAGGGGGAGAGACCTCCACTGATGATGCCCACCCCCCCCCCCCCCACACACACACACAGGACTTCCCTAGGGACAAATTCTCTGGAGATGCGGTTGCTACAGCTATTCCCAGCATTTGGGCTATTAATGCATCTGCCTGGATTTGCTCAAGAGGGGCCCTCCACCAAGCCCATCGACCCCTCCTGCCACTTCCTGCCTGCCACTGCTCTGCCAGATTGGCCATCACTCAGGGCTGTGATGTCCCCACTGGTTGGCCAATGACTGAAGGGTGTTCCCTTCAGCCTGAAGGGCTTATATCAGGGGAAGTAGTGAGGCTCTTGGAGCTATGGAGTGACAGAACCACATGTAGAGACATGTCCTAGAGTCTCATCTGGGTGAGACTGCCTATTGTTTGGTTTGTTGTCATCTTTTCTTTTTTTTTTTTTTAATTTTGAATGTTTATTATTTTGAGAAAGAGACAGAGACAGAGTGTGAGCGGACAAGGGGCAGAGAGAGAGAGAGGGAGACACAGCATCTGAAGCAGGCTCCAGACTCTGAGCTGTCAGCACAAAGCCCAACGCAGGGCTCAAACTCACGAACTGCAAGATCATGACCTGAGCCAAAGTCAGATGCTCACCTGACTGAGCCAACCGGGCACCCCTGTTGTCATATTTTCAATCCAGGTCCCCTGTGAAGTCTTGAGGAATGCCCAATAGTGTGCCTAGTGGGCAGAGGGCAGGAAAGTGGCAGCTGGATGATTGTCAGTCTGGTCCAAGCCTCTGGCAACAGGGATAGAGCTCTGCCCCAAAGGCAGAATGACTTACCTCAGGTCACAGAGACAGTTGGTGGCTAGGGAAGACCCAGTGTTCGGACCCCTCGTGTCCTTCTCACCACTGCACATTCCCAGTCTGTGCTCCTTCTTGTTTCTCAACCGGCTGATGAGGTCACAGTCTGGGTTTATGTGTCCATTTCCCTCCATCCTCCCCAGCAGGCAGAGAGACAGAGGCCCGTCTTCTGGGCCCCCTCTGGGGCAGGGCATCTCAGCACCTGAGCAGCACGGACCCCTCCCCCACAGGGAAGGAGAGCTGTCCTGGGTCTTTCAGCAAGTGCAAGGCTGAGGTCAAGCCCAGGCTCACCTTGCAACCTCTTCTGGCGGGATGCCTGTGACCTCTCCCAGACCTGGCACTGAAGCTGGCATCAGCTGCCATTTCTGCCCTCTCTCATTCCTCTTCCTTCAGTTCAGGATGAGAAACAGGGCCCACTCTTTTTCTCTTACATTTCAAATTAAGCTTAAAGATAGTTAAATATTCACACGATTCAAAATTCAAAAAGTGTAAACGTTGCACTGCAGGAAGTCTCCTTTCCAACTCTGTCTGTTGGACATCTGTCCCCAGAGGCAGTTGCCGTGGTTCGTTTCTCACGGAGCTTTCCAGACAGTCTACATCGGGCCAGCAGACCTGCTCTGTGCAGGAGCAGATAGTAAATTGTTTGGCTTTGCAGGTCCCGCGTCCTGTTTCACGTTGCTCAGCTGCCCTCGTGATGGGGAAGCGGGCACAGATGATACATATGTGAAGAAACGTGGCTGTGTCCCAGCAAAATTTTATGTATGGACACTGAAATTTGGATTTCATGTAATTTTCACCTATTACAAAATAATATTTTTCGTGTTTTTCCAAACATTAAAAAATGTGAAAACCATGCTTACCTCACAGGCTGTACAAAAACTTAGCGTTTTGATGTATGGATAAGTCATGATGTATTTAAACGGTGGCCCATTGATGGACTTTTACGCTGGCTCTGGTCCTTTGTGATCACATAAAATAGCTCAGAGAATACGCTTGCTCATACATCATGTCATGTACAGGCGACGTATCTGCAGGATATATTTGGGGACAAGTCTGATCATATCTGAACAGCCCTTCTTCTCCTCCCAGGTTCCTCCGCCTCCCTTGTCATCTCTTTAAACGTCTTCTTCGTGTTCTCTCAGCAGCAGTCAGTATCAGATGCACTGAGTGCTTCACAAGAACCATCCCTGGCTGTCCCCTCGGCCCTGCCCCAGGCCACCCCTCAAGTGTTTCTTCGACTCCAGCCTCCTAATGGGTCCTCTGCCTTGACTCTCCCCCTGCACCAGCCCTTCCTCACAGAACCGCCCCCAGAGGGATGCATCAAAATCACAAGTGCAACTCTGAAGGCCCCCTGTGCATTTCACAGATCTGTGCAGGCAGAACCACACCCCTCAGGGTGTGTTCTGGGGAAGAATCCCCATCCCCACCCTTCCAACTCTAGCTTAGTCACTAAGAGTAGGACCCTGGAGCCAAAATGGGCTGAATCCTTCGTGCTTCTCAGAGGTTTCCCACTGGGCAAACCAACCTTTCCTTGGTGAGAGCTTAGTTTCCTGACCTGTAAAATGGGCAGAGCAGTAGTCCTCACCTTATAGGGTTATTGTGGGTTAATTCACAGAAAGTACTTAGAAGGGTGGCTGGCACATATTACATGCCCAGTGCATGCTGGCCACCATTATTTTTATTTTCAAACTCAGTCATAGCCTTATCTCCCACGCCCAGCACCCAAGGTTCACTGCTGCTGGCTCCCAACAGTATAGCCTCACTAGACTGTGACCATTTTGAAATCACTCCATGCCAGTGACCTTGCTGTCTCCTGGTCCCTGTGCTTTGTCAGCCTGGGCAAGATCCCCGCACACACACACACAACATGACCCCCCGTTGAAATGCCACTCGGTTTCCAAAGCCCAGCTCAGATGCAGCTCCCTTTCTGGGCCTCAGACTCCACCTCTTTGTACCTCCCCCTCCCCCTCTACTTCTGTGGTTGCCCTTCCACACCTCCTGCACTCATGAGAATTATATATGCGTATGTCCCCCAGCTAGATTGTCAGCTCCCTGCCTGAGGGTAAGGCCTGGGTGTTTTCCATCTCTGAGTCCCCCCCCCCCCCCAGCACTTCACACAGAAACTTGCATGTGGAAAGTGCACAGCAAACGCCTTTAGATTCAACTGCAATCAAGCTCTTTGGGGATATAGAATGTGGACATGGGAAGAAATAATGAACACCGCCCAAGGTGGGACTCAGTACTTCTCCATGGTCTAGAACTCATGCATGTATAAACAAAACGGACTGTTTTCCCGAACCTCAGAGGCAGGCTGGAGGTCTGCTGGCCTCTACGAGTGCATTCCCCATCACACTGCCGATGAGGTAACAAATCCCACAGAACTGCAAACAGCGTTTGCTTTGCCATCCGCATTCACCTGCCTTGCGTAAGAACCTTGCCTAAGTACCAGATGATGGAGAACTTGAGTGCATGGCCTCATCAGCTGTGGGTGCTGAGACATCCTTCGGGAATCTCAAACTTTATGTTCCCCAAAAGTCTAGATTGTTAGGCTCCTTTGCTTTTGACTGAAATCTCCCAGGATACGGTTGTGACCATGTGTGTGACTGGAGCTCAGAAAAGAGGGCAAGGCTGTCAGCCCACATATCCATAGGGACCCACTAGCTTCGTGTAGTAGAAATCTTAACTAACTGCGACATAATCCTGAGGTCCGGCAGACCGTGCCTTCAAGTGTCCCGGGCTCCTTCTACTCTTTTGCTCTGCCGTACTTAGGGTATGACTACCATCCTCAGTGCTGCTGTGTGGTCATGTGACAAGGCCATATCACATGACATCACATTCACATTTCAGGCAAGAAAAAGGGGAAACAGTAAGGGACAGGAGAGCACAGTTGAGTTAGCCTATTCTATTTATTTTTTAATGTTTATTTTTGAGAGAGAAAGAGCATAAGCAGGGGAGGAGAAGAGAGATAGGGAGACAGAGGATCCAAAGCAGGCTCTGTGCTGACAGCAGAGAGCCTGATGCAGGGCTTGAACTCATGAACCATGAGATGGTGAACTGAGCTGAAGTCGGATGCTGAACCAACTGAGCCACCCAGGGACCCCAAGTCTATTTTAAAGCACTTTCTCAGAAGCCCCTCCCAATGACTGTCCTTTACACCTCATTGATCCTAACTGTGATCCATGCACATCCTAACTGCAAAGCAGTCTGGGAAATACAGTTTTTTAGCTTGTCACATTGCTACCCATACATAGAAATTGGGATTCTGTTAGTACAGAAAAGGGGGGAGTAGGGTTGGAGTGGGTAATTCGTGGTCTCTGCCCCACTTGGGGCAGGACTTTCATGAAGGAAGATTCATGGAAGAAATGGACCCCAGGGGGATCAGATAAGAACTTACCATGCACCCAGGCAGTTCAGTAAGTAAGTGAGGGAAGGGAGGCCTCTCCTGTTACCCTCACGCATGATGGAGTAGTTCCAGCACCCGTTTTAGAGATAAGGCAAATGAAACCTAAAGCTGTTCAATACCTCACTCAGGGCCACACAGCTAGTAAATGGCATCCAGATTCAAACCCCAGAATCCACCATGCTCCCTTCACGCCTCCAGGCTCACCTCCCCAGGGAGCTTCTGTAGAGAAAGAAAGAAGAAAGGTCCAGACAGCGTGTATCCGTACCAGGACCTGGACAGGGCTCGGGAGGAATAGGAAATAAAGATTCCTAGAGTGTTCCAAGTGGCCATTTTCGAACATAAAGATGTCTTATTACAGCTAATTCCCAGAAAGATTTAAACTGTAAACTGTTTGACACTTTAAAAAAAGCATCAACATGAAATAAAAGCCAGAAATCAAATGGAAAACTAGGATGAGAGCACCTTTTGTGGGGGACTCCAGAGGCAAGGCAAGGGACAGAGTGGGAGGCCCACTCCAGGCTGGGAGGACCAGCAGGGCAGAGAGGCAAGTGGGTCTCTGCTGGAGACCAAGTCCCTCCTGCTCTGGACAGCAGCCAGCAGAGTCTGCCCCCCCCCTCCCCCCCCCCCCCCCCCCCCCCCCCCCCCCCCCCCGTCAAGAGCTGGATGGAGGCAGGACATGTGAGGAGCAAGCCAGGCAGCTCAGTGTCCTGGGAACATTCTCGCCTTGGGTGAGGTGACCAGCAGTGAAGCTCTGGGCACCCTGTGCTTGGGGCTACCTTCCTGCCCTCCAGGTCTTCTGTGTGCCTCAAGTGGAAAGGAACTCGAATCCCCCACTCTCACAGGGATGTCCCGAAACCAAGGAAATCCTAGGGCCTCAGGTTTCACCTCAGACTTGGAAGCTCGGGGGTTAGAGTGCACGCAAGATGCCCATGCAGCGTCTGTGGCTGAGCGCCCCCTTTAGGCAGCATCTGGGACTGCAGTTACCTGCTAATTACATTAAGGGAGTTATTGCTGTTGTCTGGCAGGTGATGGTGCGGTCAACTAAAATCCGGAATATAGGCGGAGGGACAGGTTGGTGGGGGTGTCAGGAGAGGCTGGAGATGGTTATTGTCTTATTCAAAGAGAAGATGGAGCCTGTCCCTGACCTCAATCAGTTAATGCCTAAAGTGGTTGAAAATGGAAAACAGAGCAACTGGTACTCCAACACTTCATGGATTTATCAGTCAGCAGGAGTCTGTTAAGCCCCCATCACGTGCTCAGCATGATTCTAAAATCTCTGACAAATATATGAAAAGCAGAGTGAAAACCCAGCTAATCCAACCACTGGGAAATCGTGTCTTTTCTGGACACCTGAAAATTTACCAGCCCCACACACATCAAGCACTTTTTTAAACATGTTAAATATTTTGGATGAAAATGTTTTTAAAACGCATTATGCTCATCCCTGGCTTCCTTAGAGGCTATTGAACATGGTTTGACTGTGAACATCATTGACTCTGCTGTCCTATGTTATGATAGCCCTGGAGGGAGGCTGTGGGGATGACTGCTTCCACACTATATGGTCCCCAGGCACTATTTGGTTTAGTCATCTGCTTTTATACTTTTTCTAAATATTCCCTCATTGTCAGGCTTTAAGTGTTAGTTTTCCCTGTTCTTTTTAAGCCTCCTTTCACTTCATTGCTTCTAATCTCCAAGTTTGGAAACCGGACAGATTCATCTTTTATAACCCATCTTGGCCCAAAATGGAATTAAGGGGACGGTTAAAATTTATCAAGGACCTACTGTGTGCTGCGCATTTTGCCAACTGTTTTGCAACCATTTTTTTTTTTTTTTTCACAACAGCCCTCGGAGTTGGGAATTTTGTCTCCACTTTATAGATGTGTAGACTGGGGCTCAGAGAATTTAAGCAACTTGCCGAAGGTCACCCAGCTGCTAGTTAGTGGCAGGGTTAGAATTCAGATGCAGTGTGTCCAGCACAGGGACCATCCATGCTTTTCAGTGCTCTGAGTTTGTGGGAAATCACATGCTCTTCCCTATTGCTTCTTACTGTGCTAGCCTGTGATAGTTTTATCTTCCTAAATGGAATGTAAGCCTCTTGAGGGCAGTGACCTAGCTGCCAGCTTATTATGTATTGCCCACACCATCACCCAGTGTCAGGATTCCAGGTGATCAACAGGTGCTTTGCAAAGAGTGAGAGCCTAGAAGATTAAGGGCAGGAGAATGGAGGTGGACCATTGCTCCCCTCCTTCCGAACACCTCATACCTCCCTGCTGCCTACAACTTTCAGCTTACAACCAGGCATTTGCTCAGCATTTGCTGAGCAGGATGCTTTGTCTGCTTAAAGCTCAAATCTTCCCTTAGCCTAACAACAATTTCTGAAGCATCCCCACATGGGCCACTCTGGGTTGGAAGGAAGGAGTGTAGGCTCCAGCAGCCTGCCTCCCCCTGAGGAGACATCAAGGCCAAGCCCAGAGGAGACACCACAGAGGCATAGTGGCCCAGTAGGGAGGCAAAGGCTGGTGTTGGGTCCGGGATTTTTGCTAAAGAAATTCTAGAGCGGTGTTGGGTCCAGGATTTTTGCTAAAGAAATTCTAGAGCAGATGCCTTTGAGGAACCTTTTATACAGAACTTTGTTCCTCCAAGTAGCATAACTGGAATTCTGACTTTCCGGCCAAAGCAAAAGCAGGCCAGCATCCCAGCGGGGTCTGGTTCTGCTGAGTAATGCCTGCCCTGAATCTTTGCTCTGTGACTAAAACTCTGGGGAGAAAAACTCACGTGACTTACGGATCTCATCGTGACAGGACAGTTTCTGTTTGTGTGTTGGTTCTCCATCAGAAACACTGAGCTCAGTGGGGAACCCCCTCCCCCCGTGTGACCGGAGCACACGGGCGACCTCACGTGACCCGCAGCCCGCGCCAAGCACTTCTCGGGTGATATCACACCCTCGCTGACTGCCCAGGTGTTGCACGGCCTCCCGGGGCTGACACGGTATTTGCATCATTTCGGATACTTGGCTCTCGATTTGTTTGCCTTTGGTTAATAGTAAATCTGGAGTGGGGTTGAGGGAAGTTGTTGAGACAGCCAGACAGCAGACACGTCTTGCTGGGCCTTGGACCTGGGGCTCCCAGCCCATCTCTGCCCCAGGAACCTTGTCAGGTCTTCCTGGCTGGGACCTGAGGCTGGAGATTGCTGGTCTAGCCCCTCCTGCTTCAGTCCCAGGACTTGTTGCAGATTTGGAGCCCCCTCAAAGGGCCAGGACCAGGGCCAGGTGCTACTGAGCCTCAGGCTTCTATGTGCCTCTTTCCTCATTTCTCTCTCTCTTCAGAAAAACCAGTGCTAGAGGCCCCTGGATTCCCCCTCCTTCCTTCTGCTCTGGCCATCAGAGCTCAGCCTTCCCGCCCCGGGGGTCCAGGACTCATTGCTTCACAGACCTGCAGAGGGTCAGGGCTGAGGGACTCTGCCAAGATCTGCCCCACCAGACCAAGGTGGCAGGGTGATGTCTTAACCCACTTCACTCAGCCACCACTTTCCAGCACAACTTCATCTCTCTGGCCTCAGTTTGCCCATCTGCCAAGGAGTAGGAAATGAGCCCCATTCTTCCAACCGCAGAATAAAGACTTGAACAAGCTGGGGGTGCCTGGGTGGCTCAGTCGGTTAAGCATCTGACTTCAGCTCAGGTTATGATCTCGCGGTTCATGCGTTCGAGACCCCCATGTCAGGCTCTGTGCTGACAGCTCGGAGCCTGGAGCCTGCTTCTGATTCTGTGTCTCCCTCTCTCTCTGCGCCTCCCCAGCTTGTACTCTGTTTCTGTTTCTCTCTCTCTCTCTCTCTCTCTCTCTCTCTCTCTCTCAAAAATAAATAAAAACATAAAGAAATATTAAAAAAAAACAAAAAAAAACGACTTGGACAAGCTGGGTTTGCAAAAGGGCCCAGGGCCCCATGGCTCCAGCAGTCCACAGACTTGAATGAGCATGCATCAGAAGCCCCCGGGGCAGGGGGGCAGGGTGGGGAGGGGAGAGGCTGTGAAGACAGAGTGTCTTTGAGTCCTCCTGCTCCCAACCCCCAGGGCTTCCCATTCATTCGGCCTGGAGTGGGATCAGAGAATTTGCATTTCAAGTTTTCAGGTGTTGCTGATGGGCTTGTCCCCAGGACCACCCTTGAAGAACACTGCTCTGAATCACATAACTCCTGGACATTGCCCCCCCCCCCCCCCCCCGACCGTCACCCAAAATGGGTGAGAGTCCGTGTGTACAGAAACCGGCTCAAACTGGCCCTGGGAAGTTGGTAGCTTGAAATCAGCCATCTGAGTATTTATACCTTGGAAATCAGCAAATGCTACAAATTGGAACTTTTCCCCAAATTGCCGGCTGTTAAACATTTACTAGCATACCCCTGGATACGAAGGCAGCCTTTCTCTTCGTCTGCACTCTAAGGCAGGTGTTGTGCCTCGCAAACTGAACAGGAAGGCTCAGCCAGAATTCTCTGTACTTCCATTGTCTTATCTATAAATTGGAAACAATAATAGCGTCTACCTCACAGGGCCGCAAGAATTAAGAGACTACGTGTGATCATTTAGCAAAGTAACCAACGTAGAGTAAGTGCTCAAAGGTATTAACTATTGTCATTAAAATCCTTTGGATTATAGAGATCTGCGTATTTTCTTCCTCTAAGCTTATAAAGTTTTATAGAACTGTATACCCAGCTGGGGGGGACAGCGTGCCATGCTGAGCTTGACAGCCTTGGGGTACACAGTCTTCTGGGGGCTACCCCCGGCACCCATCATGAGCCCCAGCCCCTGGATTTGTCCATGTGACACCATTGGCCACAGCAGCCAACCAGATACTCCTGGGCTCACAGAGTCTCTCACCTGAGAACCTGGACCTAAAACCTGGAGCCAGCCTATCAGCCACCACCCGCAGGTCGGTGAGGCAAACAGGCCCTGCCAGCAGCCAGAGGGACCAAGGAAGGGCTGCAGAGAGAAGAGACGACATAGACACTTGCAGGCGGGCATGGGAGGGGAGGTCTCGAGAAGACCCCGCCTCTGAATCGGGACTCCTCTTAAAAGGTCTCTTGCTGTCCTGCCCTGGACCTAACATCCTCACAACCAGTGTCTCCTTCGGCTTAAGTCAGATCAAGTTGGCTACTTCTGTTAGTTAGAACCAAAGAGTCTCAGCTTCTCCACTCACTGCCCTCTTTGCCCGATGCCTTGCTTCTCCCAGTGCAGACACAGATCCCAGGGCCAGCTCGGTCCTGCTCACTGTGGATTTGGGGCAGTTCTCTAGGCCTCTCCTCTTTAGAATACTCGTTGAATGTGAACTTGGGCAGGAGCAAGCCTCCCTCTGAATTTTCCCCATTATGTTTATAGAAACGAGTATCTCAACATTAAGCTACTCAGCATCATCAGTCCCTGTGTGAGTCCCCTCAGCGACTCCCCGTTGCTCCTGGACAGAGTCCAGTCTCCTTTTGTGGACTGGGGTTGCTGCCCGAGTCGCCCGTTTACATCTCTCCCCTTCTCGTTCACTCATTTCTGAGCCGAATGGACCTGCCGGCAGTTCCCCCAAGATGCTCCCTTCCATCTGGCTTCTGTGTAGAACAGGATTTCCCGAAGCCTGTAGCCAACCACCAACCTTTCTGCAGGCTTCCCCCGGACGTTGTTTCCCCTGGGCCGCCTTCCCCACCACAGCGCTGGCTGCCCCTCTGTGCCTGGCAGCCGGTACATCTCCACACCACGGCGCATCACTTGGCCTACCTGTTTACCACACCCCCTGCCTCACCACCAGATCCAGAGACCCGTCCCCCCTTGTTTCCCCAGAGCCCGCAATGTAAGTGCTCGGTGAGTGGTTCCATACGTGTTGTGGCCCGAGGAAAGTGGGCTCCAGAAGACCCCGGTGCTTGCCAACTCCAGGGGCCACAGCCACTGCCCACGGTGCCCTGTGGGAAGTCGTTTTCTAGAGGGAGGAAAGGGAGAGGAAGGGGGAAGGGAGTCCCCAGGTGGGCCAGGTAGAGATTATTGAGAGTTTGTGCCTGGGCGACTGGATAGGGAGCTCAGTGGAAGTGAAGTGTGGGTGGAAGGAACAGTGAGCTTGGCAGGAAAGAGGTAAAGTGAGGTGTACGGGATGAAGGGGCAGAATCTGGAGGGAAGTAAGAGAAGGAGAAAAATGAGCCCTGAGCACTGACCCCTGAGCCTTTCCTCGACCCCAGTTCATGCCACGCATGTTCCCAGGAGGCACGGGGGCCCCAGGGGCTCATGGGCTTGCCTGTGGGACGTCATAAGGGCCTCGGATTCACACCCCCCTCGCCCCCCATCTCCAGACAAGTTGCTCTGTAGAGCCAAGGGGAGGAACAAGTGGTTCCCCGCCCTTGGGCACAGGGTCAAGATCATGAAAGCATCACAGCGCTGCTCCAATGATATCGTGTATGTCATTCCTCGGTTACCACGTGATAGGGCTGCAGTTTTTGCCATGGTGTGGAGGTCCTGACCTTCAGAGAGCCCTCCCAACAAGCTAGACAGAAGGAGGAGGTTGGGCTTCCGGTCCATATATTTTCAGTCCAGGAAGTCTATGGTGTGAGGCCTCCTTGTAACCTGTGATATATTTTCGGGGTTGTCCAAGAAAGATTTTATCAGACATCTAATAGATGACTTTAATAGATGATCCTATGAAAATTGTGTGCACAAACAAGAAGCTAAGAGAGTTTGGAGAAAGCCTACATTCTCCTGCCTTCCCCAGCAAGAAAAAAAAAATAGCTTCACCCCTAAGAAGGTTATAATCGAGGTGGGGAAAGAAAATGTGCATTTTTTTTTAAGTGCGGAGAATAATTAAATATTAAATGGTGTGGTGCTTGCTGGTTGCAACAGGACTGTAATGTGGCTCAAGGAGTCAGTTCTGCGTCAGAGAATTCTCGAGAAGGGGGAGACCAGAACCACAGATGTGGATCAGCGGAGAAAAGAAGGGAGGGGTTCTAGGGAAGGGGAATTGCAAGAGTAATTGCCTGTAGAGTGTGCCAGACGGGAGGGGCTGGATGAACCAGATTCTATGTTAAATGCAGGAAGATAGGATTGGAGAGAGGGAGGAGGGTGTCAGGAGGGAGAGGTGGGGGCAGTTAAGAAGTCTCTGCATGCCCAACTCCAGGAATTTGGGATGATGGAGATGACGGAAGGAAGGGATGGTGAGAGGGGAGGAAGCATCCCAGGGCTGGCGAGGAAGGAGCTGAGGAAGTCTCCAGCAATTGCTGGTCCCCAGCAGGCATGGGAGGCTGGGAGGTTTCCTTGTGGGTGGCTGACTTGAGAGCTGAGGGCACCACTCTTCCCCCGACCCCAGGGTTCTGTGCCCCACTGCAGCAGCAGAAGCTTCATGAACCCCACCACCAGAGAATGAGCACACAGGCCAGTGCTCCCCTGTGTGCCTGCGGTCCCAGCCTGTCATAGGCCCCAGGGAGCCACTGCGGGGCCTTGCACAGGGAATGGCAGGATCCAACACTTTGACAGACATTTGGCAGGTCGGGGGCGGGGGGTAGCTACTAGGTGCAAAGCACCATGGGGAAATGGAAATAAGTGACACCGGGACCCACAGTCAGGGGAAGAAAGCACGTGGTTAAGAGCCCTGACAGAAGGATG
This sequence comes from Panthera tigris, assembly GCF_018350195.1. Taxonomy (NCBI): domain Eukaryota; kingdom Metazoa; phylum Chordata; class Mammalia; order Carnivora; family Felidae; genus Panthera; species Panthera tigris. The sequence continues at coordinate 31,090,810 of NC_056678.1, forward strand.
GAACAGCACTGGGGGAGGGGTGTGGGTTATTAATCCTGACTGAGAGGACTGAAGGCAGCTCCCAGCAGGGTGTGGGGTTTGCACCCCCTCGGAAAACGAATAAGGATGCGCAGGCAGAAAAGCTGGGCAAGAGGAAGGGCAGAGGGAAGGAGGAGGTCCTCAGGGAGAGCAGCACGAGCTCAGGTGCACAGGCTACAGAGCCCATGTCCTGCCCACGGAAGGGTCAGGTGACCTTCGTGAGGGACACAGGGCCATGCTGGTCCCAGCGTGTGAGGGAGACTGTAGGTAGAGGTGGGGAGGTTGAGGCAGATGCTAAGAGCCAGGGAGGGAGAGGTCAGGAGGAAGAAGGCCTGGGAGCGTGGGTCCTGGGTTTGGGCGGCATCCCCGGAGCACGTGGCTAGAGCTAGAAGGGACAGAGCAGCCAAGAGGAATAAGACAGCACCAGCACCTTGGTCGCAGGCCAGGGGAGGAGGCCAGAAGCAAGAACTGCTCAGTAAGGAAAATGCTCGAGTCCTGTGGGCACACAGAGGAGGGAGTGATGCACTCTGCTCTGGAAGACATTTGAGCTGGACTTGGGGCCTTGGGGAGGGAGGAGGTTCCCTGGGTTGGGAAGAGAAGGGGTTTCAGGCGGAGGAGTCACCGCAAAGAAGGAGGCAACACTACTAAAGGGCAAGGAACAGAGACCAGCAGGTTGGTGTGACCAGTGTGTGCGTGTGTGTGTGTGTGTGTGTGTGTGTGTGTGTGTGAGAGAGAGAGAGAGAGAGAGAGAGAGAGAGAGAGAGAATGAATGTGAGTGCACATTGGGAGATGAGGCTGGAAAGGAAGATTGGGGGCCAGACTGGGAGGCTTTCACCTGCCCTCCTGAAGGGGCCTGGATGTCACTCTCATGCAGTGAAGAGATCCAGCGTTTCTGAGCAGGAGTCCCATAACCAGAGCCGTGTGTTAGAAAGTGAATTCTGACCCCTGCATGGAGGAGGATGGAGGGGACGAAGCCACGAGGCAGGGACGAGCCAGGAGGTTGGCACACGCGTCCACAACAGCAGCAGGGGAGTTGGCAGGCAAGAAGAGCGAAGCCAGCAGAAGCCACTCCTGGGCCGCAGTCAGTAGGCCTTGCTCACCAGCAGGGTGGGAGCCGTGAAGAGGGAGGAGCGGAGGACAGCAGCAGGGCTCCCTGGTTCTCTGGCTGGGCTGGGCCGTGAACCGAGAGAGGAAATAGAAGACGGTAAGTTGGTCCGTGGGGGCAGGATGTGAGCCCTGTCCCAGACATTTTGAATCTGAAATGCTTGAGGTGATGCCCAACAAAAAGTTGAAAATACTGGAAATGAGGGCAGAGGCCAAGACCCCCAGGAATACCGATACTTGAAGAATAGGTTTAAAAACGGGGGAAGAAAGCATGGATGGAACCGAGAGAACATCTAGGAGGTGGCTACGGTGGTCACGTGCAAGGTGGCCCGGCGTGGCAGCTGTGTGGGAGAAAAGGGAGCGCCCCATGTGAGAGACTCATGTGGAAGGAGGTTCATCAGACATTGGCAGCTGTCTAGACAAGGAGAATGGCTGGACTAACGGAATAATGTTGGTGCTCTAGGGAAGAGGCAACGTCGGGTGGGGAGTGGGGGGAGATGAGTCTGGGTGTGAACCTGTTTAATCTTAAGGGAGGGTGGGATGTCGTTGTCGAGCCATCTGAGCTGAGCGCCCTAAACAGAGGGCGCCCGTGAGTCTTGAACGAGCGATGGGGAGGATGGGAGGTCTGAAAAGCGGCTGGCAGAGAAGGTACAGGTGGCTGAGCCTGTACAGGAATCCAGTCCCCTGGCCCCAGTGGTCTTCCGTGACCCGTCGTGCGCGAGTGGCTGAGCACACCCCACACTCAACCAGGATTTGTTGGAAATGGAAAGTTCTGGTCCATTCCACTGAACCCCATCCCGTACCAGAAACCCCCTCCCAGCCTCCTTCCTCAGTGTTCCCTGGTGACTCCTGATGTCCCTTGGGACCTAAACTCCGTCCAGGAATGTGTCCCGTGCCCAGCAGACCAGGAGCTCTCTGAGCATGGGGGTGGTATCTCCCTTCTTCATGTTCCCAACAGTCCAGGACGGGGCCCGTGCATGCAGGGTGGGGGCACACTGTGTGATCCTCAGTCTCCAAAGAAGACAGGGGTGCTTGAAGTCCCATTTCGTCCCGACAGGACTTTGGGCCAGATCCCATGGGCACAAAGACTTGTGACCCCCCCAGACTTCCTGGTTCAGGCAAGGTCATTCAATTCAGATGATGGTGTAACTGCCCCTGACTGTTTACCTGATCTGCTCCAAGTAGGTGAGATGCCCGGATTGAGGGTGAAGGGACAGGAAAGGGTTGTTTGTATCTGGACCTACTCGGCCCACCTGTCCCAGAGGCCCCACATCATCAAATGTTTTCCAGTTCCTATGGTGACCAGATCACAGAGCCAGGATTTGTTATTGTTCTGGGGAGAAAAGGGAAGGGCCACAGAGTGAGGGACTGACGTCCATCAGCCAGGCAGCTGAGTCACTGGCCACGGTCTGGTGTGTTCATGGAGTCACTTCCCTGTGGTCTGAGGCTCCCACTGGCCTTCCCTGTGACAAGAAGCTGGTCCTTGGACTGTGTCTGTCAGCAAGTGCAGATAACAGGGCACCCCTCCCTCGGCATTGCAAGTGGCCAGCAGGGTGGGGAGGGAAGTTACTGAAAAGGGCACACTCCTGCCTCCAGAGAGTGAGAGCTTATGGGGAAGGGAGCATTCTCCATCCTTCCAGACTACACATGTGTATTCGTGGACAGCTTCTAGGGCCACCCGGCAACTGGCTTATGCTATGACCTCAACCAAGTCACCTGACCTATCTGAGCCTCAGTCTCCTTTTGTCCAAACTGGGGAAACCGGTGCTATGCCATCAGCTCGTTACAGGATGGGGTCTAGACCCCGACCATACATCTCTGGACCACCTGGCAGATGAAGAATTCCTGTTGCCCCCCCCACCAAACACACGTGCTGGCTCCTTGTTGAGCAGCCATGGGAGGCCACAGGGGACACAGCCACCCCCACCCACTGCTACCAAAAATTAAAGTAAGAAGCTTCAGGGGCACCCGGGTGGCTCAGTTGGTTGAGCGTCTGACTTCAGCTCAGGTCATGATCTCACTGAGTTCAAGCCCCGCATCAGGCTCTGTGCTGACAGCTCAGAGCCTGGAGCCTGCTTCGGATTCTGTCCCTTCCTCTCTCTCTACCCCTCCTCTGCTTGCACTCTGTCTGTCTCCCTCTCTCTCTCTCTCAAAATAAACATGAACAAAAAAAAGTTTTTAAGTAGCTTCAATTGCAGACATAGATGGGAACAGAACAAGAAAGTCAGTGGGTCAGCCTGAGGGGGTGGGTCAGCAAGGGTATGAGGACAAAGGAGAGGCTGTGAGGCAGATATCCTAGAAAGAAGGTGCTCAGGCCACCCCAGGTGTGCTCCAGGCTCCTGAGACCCACCCCCCCCCCCCCTTGCTCTGGAGCCGAGCCGGCCAAGGCCCTTGTGACAGCCCAGCTTTCCGGACAGAATTTCCACCAGGAAAAGGGTGCTGATGGGAGAATGTGGTTCATCAGCCCACTCGGATGGCTGTATCCTCACTGTGAGTGGCTGAGTCAGCACCGGTATTTACACTCGTGTTGTAGTGAGTCACCCCCAAACATGGCCATCTCACAGGCCTCTGACCAACTCAGGTTTTCTCGCCTGCAAAGTGGAAACCCGCTGCCTGGAATGTAATGACCACAGAAGGGAACTGTCCCCCAAAGAGGAGTCTAGACTGTGCCAAGGGGAGTCCCACATGACACCCATTCTGCAGTCATCTGATGGCCTCCATGGCCTGTTCTCTGCTGACCTCTTCTAGCAGCTACCTCGAGGCCAGAGAAGAGCTGTCTCCACCAGGCTGGTCCTAAGCAGTGCTTTTCAGACGGGGGGATGGAAACCCGGAAGTGGGTCACGGGATTAGTTCAGTGGGTGGGATGAGCATTTTTAACAGTTAGAGTAGAATCACAGTACAGGTGAATGTTCAGAAGTCTTGCATCCGTGCGTGTGTGTGTTACATGAATGTACGCACACACGCTACATGAAAACGGCAATAGAAAGACAGCACATTCTGACTGGGTCATTTAAAGGGCATTTAATAAGAGGGACTATTTACAAAGGTGTTCGCAGGCTGTACGGAAATCGGAAGGGGTAGTGAAGAGCCAGGTCTAGGCACCGGGGCTTCATTAGCAGCCTTAGGCTCGAGGCTTAAAGGGGGAAGGCACTTCCAGAACTTGGAGGCAGAGGGATGTAGAGAGGGTGCAGGCAGGAGCTGTGACCATCAGCCAAGGGAGTTGCCGGCCAGCCTGAGCTGACCTCCGTGGGGAATAAGTACTAACCTTCACTCCTCTCCCTCCTTCCCACTCACCAAACCCTGGGAAAGCCTGGAAGCAGGAAGAACGGACGGGGCCCATGTGTGGAGATCACCTGGAACCTACCTCACACATGCGGGGGATGCGATGTAAAAGGCAGAGTGTCTCTCACCGTGGGTCTCAGGCGGTGAAGTTTTGAAAACCCCAGACGCCTGTGTGTGACACTGGGGTGGCGGCTGGGAAGAAGCCGTACGTTTCTGAATGGCCCTGGGTCGGGGTCAGCGCCTGAGGAAGGCTGTGGTGGCAACGCCAACGCCCGTGAGGAAGCAGTCGTGCGCTTTCATTAGCAGCCGGGAGCCCGGCACATTCCAGACGGGCCGTCGGTGCCGGGCAGGAGAAACCACCTTTGCCCAGATGCCAGACGGCAGGCTTGGGCGCAGCCCGCAGTGTCCACGGGCTGTGGGCTAAGATCAGGGAGGAAGGGATGGAGAGGGAGAGTGTGGGAGAGAGGAACAAAGGGGCCTGTGGTCGGTGACACCCACGCCAGGCAGTTGCCTCAGCTGCTCAGGGACAAAGGGCAGAGTTCTATTTCTAGTTCCCTGTGGGAGCAGGAGAAAATGACATTCTTTCCACAGGCCTGCGGTTGGCCCACGAATGCTCGGGCTACGCGTGGTTGTTCGCACCACACTCTCTCTGGGCCTCGTCTCCACAGCCCACGCTGCTGCTGAGCCCATGCTGGCTCAGTCACATGCTGAAGAACTCACGCCTTCCCAGCAAGAGTGTCCAGGCTCCAAGGCTGCTTCTCCCCCATCCGCCATCAGCCCCTGTGACACCCAGCTTCAGGTGCCCAGTCCCGAGCTACGTGTGGAAAGGCTGCGACACTCACTGAAAACCAGGCCCGGTTCCCAGAAAAGAGTCTCTTCCAGAAAGGAAATAGTTTTCTCTAATGGTAAAAAAAAAAAAAAAAAAAAAAAAAAAGCAGATGATTAGTGTTCATAATAAGAGAACTCTCGTTTTACCCTTGCTATTTCCTTGAGCGATAGAGAACAGCTCCGCCCTTCACACACTTGGGTTCCTGCTAGCTTACTCACCTGGCACTCCGGCTGGCGTGTTTACTTAGGAGTTAATAAGGTGAAGAGTGTTTTTGCCCTTTGAACGTGTCTTTTTCTTCAGAATCTCTTAATTTCTCTCGGCCGCACGATTGTTACTGCTAAGGGTCGGGACAGAGTCTCGAGGACACGGTTAAAGGTGCCTTCTGGAGGGGCGCCTGGGTTGGCTGAGCATCTGACTTGGGCTCAGGTCATGATCTCACCGTCCGTGGGTTCGAGCCCCACATCGGGCTCTGTGCTGACAGCTCAGAGCCTGGAGCCTGCTTCCGATTCTATGTCTCCCTCTCTCTCTGCCCCTCCCCACTCATTCTCTCTCTCTCTCTCTCTCTCTCTCTCTCTCTCTCAAAACCTAAACATTAAAAAAAAAAAAAAAAGTGGCTTCTGGACAATATCCTCTCTAGCCCAAACCAGCGGACCTTGGGCTGGACCCCAGTGTTCAATCCTAAAGATGCCCCTAGGAAATGTCTTGCCAGTGTCATATTTTTTTATAAGTCAACCACACACAAAGTGGATGCTTTACTATTTAATCAGTCTCAACCAAGTCATGATGAAACTGTAAGAGGAAAAGGAGAGTCCAAGAGAGTCAGTGCCTTCCCCAATTCTGTGCTCATCAACCTCCCCGAGGGCCAGCGGCAGTGGCCTGGCTGGCATCCCTTTACTGCCCTGCCTGGCGCTTCCCTGTTCTGCCAAGACCTGCCTGGTGTTAGCCTGCCTGGTGTTAGCCACCTCCCTGCACCTTGCACTTCTGCCCACGTGAGGTGTGTGGTTGGCTGTCTCCCTCAGAGACTCAGGAGACCTCTTAGAGGGCAGTGGTTCTGCCTCGTTTGCCTCATTCTATCCCCTTCGTCTGCAACAGTACCTGGGCGGTCAGAGGGGCTCCATAAAATGTGCGTGGGGTGAAAGAATGAATGAAACGTTCGCTGTAGCTAAGATTTTCAATGTGGAAAAAAAAAAAAAAAACCAACCACGAAGACCTAGCCATGACTTTCAAAATTTTTATGTGTTTGGCAGTGAGAAGTTTGATTTAAAAAAAAAAAAAAATCTAACCTAAGCCCCAAAGCAAATAAAAGCAAAGCAGCACATGCAGGTAAAGTTGTCAGGTTTAGCAAGTAAAAATACGGGACATCTAGTTAAGTTTGAATTTCAGAAGAGTAAAAAAAAAAAATTTTTTTTGGAGTGTAAGTATATCCCCAAACTGCATGGGATATACTTATACTAAAAAAAAAGTATTTTTTTTGTTTACCTGATATTCAAATTTAAATGAGTGTCTTATATTTTAACTGGTGGCTCTCTACCCAGGCCTGTACAAACACGGGACCCCGGGGGTCCTGTTTGTAAATCACTGTTTTAGGAAAAGCTGTGACACCCATCTTGCTCTCCTCCTCCCATCGCTGGAGCTGTTCTAAGAAGGGCCGAGGCCTCCTCCCCCAGCAAGTGTGCCTGGATCATAGGTGTCCGTGTGGGCCCCAGGCTGTGAGGAAAGGCTGTTGCTAAAAGTGGGTCAAAATAACTTGATCAGCAGCCAACATTTATGACAAACAACAATGCCCGTTTACTCAACCATTTCAAGTCCAATGAAGGTTACTTCACACCTTGTTTTCACTGAAACCTTGACCCCCGCTGACAGACTGTTCTGTCTGTTCTGTGGAGGCAGGTGTGTGAAGAAGCCGCCTTCCTGCTCCTCAGCCCCGTCCTTCTGGGGTGAACAGAGGAGTAACCGCATCCCAGCCAGTCAGCTTGGTTCTGCTGGGTGGAGACTGGGGGCCTCTGTGGAACCAATGCAGACATGATAAGCAAACCCACACCTCTCTCTCTTTACTCCCCTGTGTACAAGCAGTGGAGAAGCTCCTTAGAGAATCAGGTGAACTCTTGAATGCCTTCCAGATGAGTTCATTTTGAGGAGGGAATTGGTAAATCTCAGTGGGAAACGTCTGCCCACATTAGAGCTCCCTTACCAGTTGGGGTGCCCACCAGTGTGTAGTATTGTGGGGGGGGGGGAGCCAGACAATCCTCTAGATTGTGTATGACCCAGGCTTAGCCCCTGGGATGTTCATGCTCTGGGCTTTGACCCTCAAAGGACAGCAGGTGGGTGGAGGTGATGTGTAGCCGTGACGGTAAGGTCAAGAGTCAGCAGTCAACGGCACTGGCCGCAGCACCTACACTGGGTGTCTGTCACTGGGCTGCCCGACCTCCCTTGGGTGTGCCCTGCCCATTTCCCCGAACTTGGTTTGCCAGGCTTCTAGTCGGTTCTCTGAATCATCCAGTATCCTTTCCCATCCGCTCGTTAACCAGGCAGTTTGCACAAGAGCACTCACAAGTAGGACCAGCCAGTCACCAGGCCTCACCCTCACACTCCCCGCCCCCTTTCCTTGAGGCCCTGGTGAGTGTGAGACCGGATCAGAGATGGGATGACTGTGCTAAAGGACGTCACCAGGATCTTCCTCCGGAGCTATCTGGTGCCATGCTTCCCCAAACTGTAGGGCTTTCAAAAAAATATAGACACCGGGTACCCGTTCTCCTTCCAGGTACCTGAAACAGGGCTGAGCTCCCCATAGTTCTTGGTAGACGCGACGGGCCAAAGAAATGTGAGCAGAAGGGATGAGTGGCACTTCCAGGCAGAGCTGGTGTGCAAAGCCGGTTTGTAATTCACCACGTTCCCCCTCCCCACCCCCATCACAGGGGTCAGACACACTCCGGATGGTGGTCACTCTGTCAGCCTGGAACCTGGAGTGACGAGTTACAGGAGAGCTCCGAACCAATCCAAGGTGATCATTTGGAATGAGCAAGCAAACAAGAAACTTTCCTCATGTCAAGTCACTGAGAGGTGAGGGTTGTTTGTTCCCATAGCAGAACCTGTCCAGTTCTGACTGATACGCGGGCACTGTCCGGGTCCTCCTGGATCTGAGTCACCAGGGGAGCCTGAACTGAGGCATTTCCCAAGTCCCATTGACACACTTGTGATTTTGGTGATCAGCCAGGTTTGGGAGCCCCCAGTTCATTCCACACAAATTCTGAGGACTGGACCGCATAGCCTTGAGACCCAAGCTGAAATTCCTTCATATTGACATATTGAGTCATATTATAAAGACAAATGGTAACTTGAAAAATTGTCTACAATTTCAAAACAGGCCAAAACTGTTAAATTTAAGATTGTATCAATGCTCTGACCACAACCACAAATACACATATGTGTGCGCACATGTGCACACACACACACGCAGAAAAAGAGAAAGTAAAACAAGAAAATCAAGGAATGGACTTATGAAATATTTTTCTTTAACTTTTCATTGTTATTGAAGCGGCAACAGTTTCATAAACAAAAGAAACCCAAAAATGAGATGTTTGGGGTTAATATGGAAACAACAAGGAGCTACTGAATGTTCTTGAGGAAGGGTGGGGTGGGGTGGAGAAGAGGGAAAGGTGATCAAAATAACAGTTAAGGGAGGAAATTGAGGCAGCCATGTGCATAAAAGAGTGAAGGGGGAGTGGCAGAGGCCAGGAGGCCCGAGAGGGGGGCTGTGCAACATTCCAAGAGGTGTGGCAAGGCCCAAACATTGGTGTGTGTTAAGGAAAGAGGGAGGGCAGAGTCAGCCTCTGGTGAGCCCCTTGCTCACGGCCTCCTGGGGCTGCCAGGCCGGACGCTCAGCTACACTGCACTGCCCTCTAGTGGCCAGAGCTGGAAGCCAGCAGAGCCTTTGGGGCAGCTTGGCAGGAACAGTCAAGGTAAGACACCTGTGGGAGCCTGAAGAATTTGCTCCTGGGACTGCAGAGTGGAAGAGGTTCCCAGAGAACATGGTGTTTCCACGGAGCATGGCAATTCTCTACAATGGGGCTAGCCCGCTGGCACAGCCACAACAGGCAAGGGACAGGGAATGGCAGGGACAAAAGCGTGTAAGGTTGAGAGTGTGTTGCACATTCAGGGGAGGCAAGGTGTTTGGTGAGGCCATAGGGTTCCTAGGGGTGGGGAAAGGTGAGGCTGAAGAACTGAGCTGAGGCTCTGCGGTGAAGGGACTCTGAAATGCACCGTAGGCAGTGGGACGCCTGCCAAGGGCTTAAGCAGGGGCCGTAATATAGGGAGAAAGAGTAACAGGATCACGTTTGCACTTGAAAAAGATCTTTCTAGCAAAAGTGTGGACTATGAATATGGATAGGGCTGGTGGGAGGGAGTTCCTGCAGGCAAAAGAAGCCAGTGCCCTGACTGAGCAATTGGGGATGGGGAGAAAAAAACTCATCCGTCCTTTCCTTTACTGGTGCATTCCAGACAAGTGCCAGGGACAGTGTGTGATTTTGGAGTTACTAAGCCACACCTGAGTCCTCAGGCACCTCCCTCCCACTTATGCAGAGTGGAAGAAAGCCACCGACCTGCCCACACATTTTGAGCCTGAGAACCCAGACAAAGGAAATCTACAACAACACTCAAGGGATCTTTAACTCTGGGCTGTGCAAAGATTATGTGGGAAGACGGGATGCGCCCTGAGGGTTGAGAACTCTGCACCCAGAGGCCTTTGCTGCGGACTAACTCCACCCCCGTGCTCGTTCCAGCTCGTTCCCAGAACTGGGAGAAGTGGCTCAATAGTCCTCACCCGCGGAGAGCGGTGGTGAGGGCTGGAAGGCAGTTACCTCGAATTGTGCAGATAGACACAGGAAACAGGTAACCGGAAAGAAGTATGATTTACGTAATGATGGGTCTTAATATTAATTTATTGAGTGCTATTGAGCCCGAAGACCAACCTCCCTGCCTCCAACTTTGGGTGGGAGTGTTTTGAATCCCACCTTTGACCTCTCATGGAGCAGCTGTCTCTGTTGCTGTGTAGCATCTCTGGGGTTGGAACACTTGCCACCCCTTATGCACCACTTCACACGAGCTGTTTTGGTTTTTCTTTTTAAGTTTATTTCTTTATTTTGAAAGAGCACATGCACGCAGGCACGTGCGTGCTCCAGCAGGGGAGGGGCAGAGAGAGAGTCCCAAGCAGGGTCCACGCTGTCAGCACGACCCCGACTCGGGGCTCAATCCCACGAACCGTAAGATCATGACCTGAGCCAAAATCAAGAGTCGGAGGCGCAAGGGCACCTGGGTGGCGCAGTCGGTTAAGCGCAGACAGTTCATTTGAGCCCCACGTGGGGCTCTGTGCTGATGGCACAGAGCCTGCTTGGGATTCTGTCTCTCCTTCTCTCTGCTCCTCCCCTGCTGGTGTACAAACTCTCTCTCAAAATAAATAAATACACTTAAAAAAATTTTTTTAAAAAGATGCTCAAACGACTGAGCCACCCAGGCGCCCCATAACATGAGCTATTTTATGCTTTATATAAAGTGACCTTCGCCGGCAAGAGGTGGAGCCTGATTTGTGTGGGCAGGTTAGCCAACTTCTTGTTTAGCATCAGCTGGCATCTTGATACGTCACAGCCTAAAGGGTTAAATATTATTATGTCCTCATTTGATAGATGAGGAAATTGAGGCATAGAGGCAATGGCCCACCCACAGTCACACAGCTGAGGTGATGCAGCCAGGATTTGAAGGCTGGCTCCCTAGTCTCTATTCTGAACGATTTGCTATCCCCCCTACTTTGTGCCGATCACACGGCGACGCCCAAAACTACTTTGGGGAGCACTTTGCCATTACCCGCCCTCTATCCCGTTCACCACCCTCATTCAGCCTATTTCCCCCTCCCTGAAGATCATTCTATGGCTAAGTGAATCCCACTTAAATGTTGACTCTGGAGGGGCACCCCTGCCTTCTCCCCTGGAACCTAGTCCCCTGTCTGCTCAGAGTCCCGGTGTTTGCCACACAGTGTCTGTGTTTTCCAGAGATCCATTATGCAGAGTCCCCGCTCGGACTGGTGGGAGGGCACAGCCTCTGATCTGGGGGAATTTATATCCAAGGGGGAATCAAGACAGACAGAGTATCCAGTCTGTTCCTTTTTCTTGCTGTCAGTATGGTCAGCTAGTTTTTTTAAACTGTGGGTTGCCACACATTATGGATCATGAAAAAAAAAAATTTAGTGCATCTCAAATCACATTTGACTTAAATGAAATGGCATAAAATAAAAAATACCAGATGCATTTCATGTAATATGGTTAAAAATTGTTTTAGGGATATTTGTTTTAGATGGGTGCAGCTGGGTGTGTGTGTGTGTGTGTTTGCGTGTATGTGCACTTGGCTGTGATATAAAATATGTTTCTTATCACGGGCAGAAAAATTAAAGAGCCACGCATCTAAATGTTTCCCCGTCTGCTTTTGCAACACTTATATACAGTGGTATTACAACCTATGTTTTGCACAAGATCACATGACAGTCACTTTCAGTCAGCTTGTCTACTCTTCCACTAATGAGTAGAGAGGCCACACAGGTGACCTGTAAACCGTGAGGACTGTCAGTAAATTAAATTGTTTGAATTAACATACCTTGTTTGAAGCCAAACTAAGCCGTATATTTCTGGTGGATGTTTATCATTGAAATCCTACCATCAATTACATACTTTAGGGACACCTGGGTGGCTCAGTCAGTTGAGAAACTGACTTTGGCTCAGGTCATGACCTTGAGGTTCATGAATTCAAGCCCCACCTCTTTCTGCCCCTCTCCCACCTGTTCTGTCTCTCTCTCTCTCTCAAAATGGATAAACTTAAAAAAATCCACATACTTTAAAAATCCATTTTATGAATTTGCTATTTATTCTTCCCTGCTTCTCACCAGCCAGTCCTGGCATAATTTACTGGACTTCCTCCTCGTATGCCAGGAACAAATGCAGGGATGTGTGGAGGGGAGGGTGGTCTGGCCACGGTTCGCCGGCCCTGGATCAGGAGACCCGTTTGCTTCCAGGAGGCCCCTCCCGCCGCCCCCACGCCATTGGCAAGACCCTGAGGGCCTCCCAGATCCTGGGGCGACAGGGACTCCTGGTGCTGAAGCCAGATGAATGCTCACACATCAGTAACACATTCACCTTTCCTCAGCAGACCTGATACCCCTGACCCACCTTCTGGGTAGGGTAGACTATATCTTTGTTTTTGTTGTTTTTGAGGAGCAGATTTTACAGAAGTTAGGGAGAGTGGAACACGAGGTCAGAGAGCCTGGATTCTCATCTCACATCTTCCACCTGTGAGACGATGCCTTTGGGCAAGTTGTGGAACCACTGCAACCTTCAGCCGCCTCATCTATAAAATGGAGGGTGACAATGGCAGCTATGTCAGCAGGTGACCGTGAGGAGAAAACGAAGTACAACAGTTACGGCATTTTAGCCCCACGCTTAGCATACAGTAAGTGCTCACTATGTACTACCTGCCACGGTCAGAGCAATTATGATTATTACGACACATTTATTTATCATTACAACACTCTGGCAGCCTCAGCGCGGCCTAGGGCTGAGAGCCACACGGGCCCCTCCCGGTTAATCCTGCATCACTGTACTGCCTCACCTCCTCATGGCCACCACTTGCCTCCCAGCTTCGCTTCCTCCATCCCAAGGCTGGCTTTTAGGGATGCTGGATTCTCAGGCCTCGCCTCAGTCTGAACAAGGTAACGTGTGGTACAGCATGAGAAGACCCGGGTTCGAGTCCTCGCTTTGCTGCTTCCTGTCAGGAGGCATGGCTGTTTGCTCCAAGTAAATTAGGATGGGCTGGAGGGAGGGCCCTGCCAGTTAGGCAAGGCCCAGGGCCCACGCTGTGTGTCTGTGCCTTCTCACCGCAGACAGAAGGCACTTGGACAGGGGGGTGGGGGGCGGGTGGAACCCCTGCCTGTCTCCTGCCTGGGGCTTAAGGGAACCTCGAGGGGCCAGGGGACAGACAGTGGGAGCAGGGCCTCGGATCAGGGGACCGGAGGTCAGTACCCAGACACAGGAACAGGCAGGTCTTGTTTTTTGTGGGAAAAGGTTGGACGCTCGCCCAGGTGACTGAAGGGCTGCCGTCACTGGCATCCACATGGGGACGGTCTGTGAGCACAGAGCCGATTGATAGGGTGCAGGAATGACTGGTTACAGTGGTCAGCCTGGCCTCGCTCTCCCACGGGAGCTGCGCTGTCCACCTGGGGCTTCCTGCCTCCAGACTGCATGGACCCAGTAGGAACAAAGTCAGAGCTGGCTCTGCTAGAGGGAAGCCGGGGAGGCAGAGGCACAGGAAACGGGGTCTGGGGTCACTAGGAAATATGGTGCTACTTAGAGACATGTCCCCTGAGCCTTCTTTTTTTTTAATTAAGATTATTTATTTATTTATTTTGGGGGAGAGAGAGAGAGAGAGATAGCACACACAAGCAGGGAGGGACACAGAGAGAGGGGGAGAGAGAGAGAACCCCAAGCAAGCTCCACACCATCAGCACAGAGTCCGATGTGGGACCTGAACTCACAAACCGTGAGATCGTGACCTGAGCCAAGATCCAGAGTCGGACGCTTAACAGACTGAGCCACTCAGGTGCTCCTGAGCCTTCTTTAACTCTGCCATAACATGGCAAAGGTGATGGTCCCCAACGTGCAAGTTTAGGTGTGTTAGTGAGATGAATATAAGAGATAGTTTGGGACGCCTGAGTGGCTCAGTCGGGTAAGCATCTGACTCGATTTCGGCTTAGCTCATGATCTCACTGTTCATGGGATTGAGCCCAGAGTCAGGCTCTTCACTGATGGCAAGGAGCCTACTTGGGATCGTCTCTCTCCCTGTCCCTCCCTCTCTTCCCCTCTCCCACTCACGTATGCACTTGCGCTCTCTCTCTTTCAAAATAAATAACCATTAAAAAAAAAGTGGTCGTTTGAATAGCTAAACTAATATCCTTATAGTGTCATTACCGTCCCTGCTGTAAGTACACAACCTCTTTTCAAGCTAAGGACTTTACTAAAACTCATTTACAACATACAAATGATACCACAAATTGGGGGATTCACAAAGGTTCCTGAAATCAGAGAGTGCGTCTGAGCAGGAATGACGCTGAGGGTTAGCCCAACCTTGGCGAGAATGAGTATCCACCTGTGTGGGAGGTGAGGGAGGAGAGTTATCTTGATTCAAAACTGGTGACAAGACAGGGCTTTGAATTCTTCCGAACTGGGTGCCTGCTGGCCCCCGTGCCGGGCCGGTGTGCAGGTGTGGTGCTGCCGTGACCGGGGGCCCCAGCCTGGGCCCTCCCTGCTCTGAGCCAATCGTGAGGGTGTCTGGAGAAGAGCTTGTGGAGAAGGTGGCTGGTTCCGCACCGCCCTGGGGTTAACGAAGCCACGGCGGGGGAACGGGCATCAAGCCAGCACTCCCTTGTATTTGAAGAGATTATTGGGTTTGCAGTCTTCATACCCACTCATGCCGTTCATCCTCCCAACAAATCAGTCCACTTATTATCCCATGTTTCACTGAATAGAAAAGCGGGACTCGGAGTGATTTGCCTAAGGGCACACCGCAAGCTAATGGCCAAGTTGGGCCTAGAACCCAGATGCTGGGGTCCAGATCTGGCAAACCTCCCCATATGTTTGGAGGCACCGTGTCCCAGGACAGGAGCAGGAGACAGGATCAGACCTGGGCTACGGCCAGTAGCTCAAGGGACAAGAAGCTGGCAGTTCTGGGCCTGAAGATGCATGGACAGTGTCTCAGTGGATGAAAACAACGTCTGGTCATAGCACACGGGGGGATACGTCCTTTCCTTTTTATACTTTTCCGTATTGATTGGAATTTTTGCACGAACAAGTTTTACATTCATAATCAGACAAAATAATCCCATTATCTTTGTGGGGCTGGCGCAGGTGGAAATCTGTGCACAACCACATTAGGGCCCTTTGCACACCAACAGCTGCTGTTGTGGGCGGGTCTCTGGTCTCATAATACCTAACCCACCCCCCACCCCCCGTGCTCTTTTCCCGATGATGGTTTCATGAATTCCAACTTGCAGTTTTCTTGGCTCAGTCCGCTTTCTGGCAAACGCAGCTGCCCTCCCCCGTCCTTCAAGGGTTTTCCAGCAAACCTTTGCACTCACTCAGTTCCTTGGCAGAAGATTAGGGGATCACATGGCTGAGTGAGTGGCATTTTCTGAATCATGGAATGGAAAGAAACCGTACACACAAAAGCTGCACACAGGGCCTCTGTTTCAAGCCTGGATGACAACACAGCGTGGGAAGTGATTCATCCCAGACCGCCTAGCACGTGTGCTGGCCAGCAGAGGGGGTGCAGCTCAGTGCTCATCCTCTGTGGTGACGAATGGAATTTCTCAGACAGAGGGCAGCCCCAGGCGCCTCCCCCCTACAGACCACGGAACCCAGTGGCCCTGCTCCCCGCGGTCTGGGGCCGCCAGGGGCTGCTCCCCTGCCTGGGGAGGTCACAGACGATAGGGCAGAGGTGACGATGGTGGAGTATCCAGGTTAGGGGAACCAGAGAAAAGAACTAGGCAGACAGGTGTGGGGAGAATAAAACCAGGGAACAGTTCTGGCTTCTCCATTCCCCATCCCAGAAACACAGCCCAGGGCCCAGCAGGCACAGAAGACATGAGCTCACCAATGCCGGGATGGACCTAATAAATAATTAACATGCTCATGGAGTCTTTATGGAGTCCAGGCCTGGCCTAGGTCCTTGACATGTGGTATCCCATCACATCCTCCCAACAGCCCTCTAGAACGTCAGTGAACCCATTTTGCAGGTGAGGAAATTCTGCACAGAAACACGAAATAGCTTGCTCGAGGCCACACAGCCACTAAAGAGAATTCTAACCCAAGGCACCCTTGTCCAGAGTCTGTGTGCAGAGCTCCTCTTCTAGGCCAGATACTGCCTTTCGTGTACATTATCTGATTTAATCTACACAACAACAATACAGTAAAGTATTGTTCCCATTTTAGAAGTGGGAAAACTGACGGGGCTCCTGGGTGGCTCAGTCAGTTGAGCATCCAGCTTCGGCTCAGGTCATGATCTCACAGTTTGGGAATTCAAGCCCCGCATCAGGCTCGATGCCGTCAGCGCAGAGCCTGCTTCGGATCCTCTGTCCTCCTCTCTCTGCCCCTCTCTGTGTTCGCTCTCTCTCAAAAATAAACAAACATTAAAATTTTTTAAATTATTTTTAAAAAATGGGAAAAACGAGGCTCAGAGAGGTTAAGTATGTTACCCAAAGTCACAAAGCTGATAAGTGATGAAGTGGGACTCACCCATGTCTGCCTCACTCCGATGCCCACGACCTGTCCCATGACATCTGTGTTCCCCTCCTCTTTTGAGACAGCGTCCCTCTTTTCTGAGTCCGCAGCATGCCCACCCATGGTTTGCATTGGTTAAATCTTGACTCAACAATGGTAACCTCTTGGTTGTTCCACACAAGGGCCTCCCTTGCTGGAGAGGAAGGAGAGAGGTTATGCCCCAGAGCTGAAGGGACAATGTCCCCAGGGTAGACTTTGAGGGATTTGTGCAGGTTGGGAAGGATGAGGGAAGCGAGGCAGAGCTGGCTGGCCAACAGGTCCGATGGGTCTCCCCTGGCTCCGTATCAAAACCCCCTTTTATAAAACATAGGCTACGAGTGGTAGAGATCTTGGTTGGGGTATGGGGGTAACTCCAAGCAGTAGCTAGGGCTGAGAGGCGCTCATCACATCCACTGCTGCCCTTTACCCCATGGACCACCTCTCTTTGGGGTCAGCCGGAACCACAGGTTAATATGGGATCTGAAACTCCCATTGACCAGCCACAAAGATGTATTATATATAGATTTTATTTGGCTGGATTTATTGCTTTCCTTGTTACTTAAAGTCGATGTCTTTAAGCAAGGCGTGTTTTCTCCAGTTTGCCACGGGCCCCCCTATTTCCCATTGCCTTATACCCTCCCACTCTCTCGAGCAAGTTACCACATTACTGCAGCTGCTGATGACACTGGAGTTTGAGACCCTTCAGATATAAAGTAATTAGTACCAGCATTTCACCTGGAAAAAGAAGCACTTGTGCCTTCTGGACCAAAGTGAGGACACTGAGGCCCTGTGAAGTTACAGTCAGGTCTCTGGTGGGCAGCTGCTTCTGGAACGGATCAGAGCCCAGCATTTACCGTTGTCTCCCTCCGGGCCTGGCCCTGACCCTGTGTATTAGCTTCCTGTTGCTGCTGTAACAAAACTATCACAGGGACACCTGGGTGGCTCAGTTGGTTGAGCATCCGACCTCAGCTCAGGTCGTGATCTCGAAGCTCGTAGAGTTCGAGCCTCACGTCAGGCTCGCTGTTGTCAGCGCGGGGCTTGCTTCAGATCCTCTGCCCCCCTCTCTCTGCCCCTCCCCCGCTTGCACTCTCCCCAAAAAATTAATAAATATTACAAAAAAAACTATCACTTGGTGGCTTAAAACAATGCCAGTTTATCATCTTATGGTTTTGGAGGCCAGATCTCCAGAATGAGTCTCACGGGGCTAAACGCAAGGTGTCTGCAGGTCTGAGTTCCTTCCGGAGGCTCACATTATCAGTCCTACCTCGGCTTCTGACACTAGTGTTACTATCTGACCCTCCTGCATCTCTTGTACAAGGACCCTGTGATTATATTTAGGGCCCATGCAGAAAATCCAGAATACTCTCCCCATCTCAAGATCCTTCACTTAATCACACCTGCCAAGTCCCTTTTGCCATATTCACAGATTCCAGGGATCAGGGTAGGGGCATCTCTGTGGGGTCATTATTCTGTCTTCCACCAACCCCGCCCCCCCCCCCCATACAGGAGGGCTGGGAATCATGTTCACAGGGCGGCAAGAGCAGGGCTCTTGGAGGGTGGGTATTCTGAGCTGTCCCAGCCTGGCTGGACCACAGGGTGATCCCATCCATCCTAATCCCAGGACACAAGCACCCACCCTGCTGGTCATCTGAGCAGAGACCTAGGCGGCATACATATGAGCTTTGCACCCCATGAGCAATCTCTGTCCCTGCCTGCAAAATGTTGACAGGACCCCTCCTGCCTGTCTCCCCTGTGACCCTCGGCCGTACACCTTCCCAGCTCCTCCCAAAGGGAAGCATGTCCTAAAACACCAGCTCCAACGTTACAAAGGTAAGTCAGATGTCATTATCATTCCCAACATAAGGATGGGGAAACTGAGGCTCAGAGCATCCGGCCTTGTCTCTGGCAGTTCTGGCAGAACAGAAGGCACATGCGAAACAGGGGCTGACGGGGTTCAAGAAAAGACTCTAGACGGAAGCGTCGGCAAGGTCAGGGGCCAGCAAGGGCTGCTGGGCATTCAGAGACAGCAAAGCTGTGGCCGCCGTAGGCCTGATGGGACAAGGAAGAGGTTTGGTTTCCAGAATCTGGTGTGTGCTCTAGCTGTAGGAGCAGATTGCCCATGAGCAGTGGGGTTGAGAGTTGGGGCTGTCACGCGGAAATGCAGACATACCCACAGGTGTAAGGCCATGTAAATTTACATCCTTGGCCTTCCCAAGTTAGGGATTGTTTTATTGGGCCTGGCTTCAAAGGGGCCAGAGGCCAGTGGTGGGGAGGGAGGAGAATCTTCCTTCTCATCGTATATTTCTCACTCGCATTGGTCTTCCCTGCGAGCATGAATGACTTCTGGAACACAGAGATGGTCCCAAGATGCCCGTGGTCAGGGCAGCCCTGGGTGCTCGTGCAGCCTGGGACTCACTGTCCTCCTGGCCCCAGGTTGTTTGCAATGCTGACAGGCTTTCTCTGGGTGGGCCGGCTCCCCTCCTGGGACCTGCAGACCTGTTACTTCACCGTCCTTTGGAAGGTCAACTCTCCCTGCCATGAGCCACTCCTGAGGTGCCGCCTGCTTGCTTCCCTCTCTCAGGAGGCAGTCTCCACCCCACCACTGATGTGAGCTTCTCCCCATCCAAGCTCCCCCTCTTCCGGCCCCCCTCCCTGCGCCACATCACTCAGCCACCAGTCCAGACATGGCAGGCCACACCCTGCCCTGCTTCTCTGGGGTGAAGGTGGGGTCTTGTACCACGCAGATTGGGGCAGGCAGGTTAGGTTAGCTGTTGAAAGGTGGAAATAAAGATTTGTGCCCTGGGGCTGACTCTGAAAGTCCCAGTGTTATGCCTAACAGAAATGCCCTGCTGTCCCCAAAGGCTCTGGAGCCCTCTGAGGGTGCCTAGGGACACCCACTCCATTTTTAGCAAAACCTCTAAAAGCCCACACAGTACCAAGGATAGGGGGGTCTGGCCGTGACCTCCCAAATGATCCCCTGCCCACGACTGAGCTGGTGACTCTCTCTAGTTCCTGTAAAGCTCAGCTCAGAAGCACCAGCCCAGGAGCTGCTCTGAGTCCCCAGGACAGCCCTGACCCTCATTGCCCCCTGGTGACAGTGCCCATAGCCATAGCAGCACCTTGCATATGAACAGCAAAACTTGACAGGCTTTTAAAATTATTTTTTAATGTTTATTCATTTTTGAGAGAGAGAGAGAGACAGAGCATGAGTGGGGGAGGAGCAGAGAGAGAGGGAGACAGAACTTGAAGAAGACTCCAGGCTCTGAGCTGTCAGCACAGATCCTGATGTGGGGCTTGAACTCACGAACCACGAGATCATGACCTGAGCCAAAGTTGGACACTCAACCAACTGAGCCACCCAGGTGCCCCCAAACTTGGCAGTCTTTAAAGCACACTGAGCTCCACAGTATAACCCATAGGTACAGGCAGAGGGTGTCACCTCCCTTTGCACAGGTAAGAAAGTTGAGTCAACTCCTTAGGGTCCCTGGGGCCCCATGCTGGTGAATGGTAGCCAGAAGCAGAGCCATGTCTTTGGACTCCTAGGCAAGGGCTTTTTCCCTCATCTGGGATCCCGGCACCCCTGAGTCCTAGGGCCACAGAAGCACCCCGTCCCTGTCTCCCCCACCCTCCCGATCTGATTCTCATCCACACGTGCTGCACTCGTAGCCCTGAGCTAGCCCTGGGCCTGCCTTCTCCAACTAACAGCGTGCGGGGGACTGGGGGCTGGAGTCCTACAGCCACAGGGCCACAACCCCTGACTGGGGGCTAGAGGATCATTTGAACAGAGGAAAGCTGTAGGCTTAGGGTAGGCTGAAGGTTTGCTAACCTTTGAGGCTGCAGAAGCACATTCTTCAAATGCAAGCAGACAGCAGCCGGATAAAAATGGGGGAGCTACACTGACTGATTCAAGGGTCGAGGGGCGGGGGGCCCTGCCTCCTCCACCCCATGAGGCCCCTCATGCCCCAGGCCCTGGGGCCACCTGCAAAAGCTCCTAGGTTCACCTCATGGAGCCGCGTTTAAAAGCCATCCCAGAGTACTCCCGGTTGGGCTCTCCCTGTCTTGTGGGGGCCTTGCCTGTCCTGGCTCAGCACCCCCTCTCCGCCAGCCAGAGTCCCGGAAAGCCCATTTATTTGAGGTGACCGCCCTGCGCATGCCAGGCTGAGGTTGGGGGGGAGGGAAGGGAAGAAGCAGCAAGGGACAGCTTTCTGATTCTTCTCCCCTCGAAATCCTGCCTGGGGCTCCAGTGTTCCTTCCCTTAGGACATCAGGACAGTTGGTCAGGACCATAGACCAAGTGTCCAGAGGGAAGAAGAAAAATAATTCCTGCCCTTGGGGAGTTCCCAGGCTGGTGGGGAGAGTGTGGAAGTGCAAATGTGCACACACACACACACACACACACACACGCACACACAGGCGTGCAAGCCTGTCCCAAAGAGAGCCCCATATAGGAGCCCAGAGCCCTGCAGCTGCGCAGAGTGAGGCACTTGGGTGAGTGGGCTATGAATGAAGGCAGGGGCGGAGCCCAGGAGGGGCAAACTGACGTCCTCCAGGAAGAGACCCCTGCTACCAGGGCAGGTCACAAACCTCAGCCAGGGCCAGCAGGGGCCGAAAGGAATGCCAGATGCCCGGCAGGCTGTGCATAGCACCTGGGTGGAGTGGGGCACATACTACCGCCCTCCCGGCTGCCCCGTGAGGTGGAGGTTTCCGTCGAGGTGGGTGAAGGGCGCAGTGGGGGCTGGGCAGCCGGAGGGGGTCCACACGCAAAGGCATCAGTTTAGGGAGAAACCAGCTTGTCCCCAGCCCCTGGTCTGTAGCAAATGTTAAATAAATGTTTGAATGAGGAAGGAAAAACGGAGGAAAGGGGAGAGGGAGAGAACGGACCCATTTAGGGAGGAAAAGAAGTAAGACAGTCATCAATTAGGATTTTTTTTAAGTTTATTTATTTATTTTGAAAGAGAGAAAGCATGCAAGCTGGGGAGGGGCAGAGAGAGAGGGAGAGAGAGAGAATCCCAAGCAGTGTCAGTGCAGAGCCTGATGCAGGGCTCGAACCCACAAACCCGATCATGACCTGAGCCAAAACCAAGAGTCCGATGATTAACTGACTGAGCCACCCAGGCACCCCAGGATTTTTTTGTTTTGTTTTGTTTCAAGCTTATAAACATTAAACCCTTTAAAAAGAGACAGTGAGAGGGTAAGTGTCTGACTTCGGCTCAGGTCATGATCTCATGGTTCATGGGTTTGAGCCCTGTGTCGGGCTCTGTGCTAACAGCTC
The DNA here is from genome assembly GCF_018350195.1 of Panthera tigris. Classification (NCBI taxonomy): domain Eukaryota; kingdom Metazoa; phylum Chordata; class Mammalia; order Carnivora; family Felidae; genus Panthera; species Panthera tigris. Next base: position 31,112,662 of record NC_056678.1, read on the forward strand.
AGAGCCTGGAGCCTGCTTTGGACTCTGCGTCTCCCTCTCTCTCTGTTCCTCCCCCACTCACGCTCTGTTTCTCTCTCTCTCAAAAATAAATAAACATTAAAAAAAAAAAAAGACAAAAATTCTGGAGATACAGGTTCAAGGAGCTTGCTGTCCTGTCATGGTTCCTCACAGGTTCTGAGCACGAACCTCATCCCCTCGACCCCAGTCCTTCTGGAAGCTGCAATAACCCCAGGACAGGGGCTTCCCAGAAGGGTCATCTCCCCTCCCACACACACAGCTGGCAGCCCAGTGAGCTAGAGGGTGGGCAGGACCCTGAGCTCCAGGGCCAGCGCAGGTAAGACAGGCACTGATTCTAAGGCCTGGTACGAGCTCGGTCTCAAATCCTCTTCCCCAGCTCAGCCCTGGAGCCTTCTACCCTCACACCTCATTCCTCCCCAATGCCAGGAAATGCTCATCCCCCTAAGAGCAGACAGACATCGGCCATTAGTCACCTGAGGCCACTCCCCAGGGCTCCCTGGCCAGGACCCAAGTCCTCCTCTGAGCCCTGGGCTCAGAGCTTCCTGAAGAAGGTTGAACTGTGAATTCTGTTTACCTGCTTTGGAATAGACTGGATCAGGCCTCCACCCTTTTCTGTCCTGTGGCAAACAAGGGATCGGGTCAAACCAGGGGTATCCCTGAGCCTAAGAAAGCTGTGACGGGTGCCTTGGAGAAGAAGTATGCACACAAGATAAGCCGCAGTTCTCACATAAAGCAAGGTTGTGTGTTTATCATGGTTTATATCTCCTGGGGCCCGCCCTGTCCCTTGTCCTGCTACTCCTTCCGCCCACACCCACCCCCACTTCAGCTGGACCTGGGAGGGGGTGGGGGAAAGGGCAAACAAGAGTGTCTGAGGCAGAGGTGGGGTGTTCAGGTGTCAGCTCGAGGCGGGAGGAGGGTGTCCCAACTCACCCGGGCTCCTGTGCCGGAGGGGAGAGCTAGCAAGGCAGCACAAGGCTTGGCCTCGGCCTCAGGTCTGGCACAGTCCTGGCTGGACACCCCCCACCTGGAAATGCCTGCTGAGCCGCTGGAGGCCCCTCGGACCCATGCCCATGACCTCAGAGGATGTCTGTGACCCAGTGGGCAGCAAGTGCAGGGAGGCTTGTGGCTGCAGAATGTCCCTTCCCCGGCTTGTCCTCACAGACCTCCTCTCCATTTCCCCACCCCCAGATGCCTGTGCCCCTTCCCTACTGAAAACACAGACCCCAGCTGTCACCCTACCTTACAAAAGACAGACCTCCCCCACTGCCTGTCCTCAGTCTCCACCTGAGACCACCCTTGAGGAACCCCCACCCAGCACTGCCTGAAGCCCTGAGCCCTGGGGTGGGAGTGGAAAGCTGCAGTGAGGGCTTGGACCTGTGCCCCATGATGCCACCACTTTATCTAACTAGGCATGGAGTGGACCTCTGTGACCCAGGCTGAGGACCAGCCTACCAAACGTGATTTCTGTAGAGAAGCCGCATCCTGAATCCTGAGCCACCAGCTTGCAGAGGCAAGGACATCCAAGATTTCTAGTGATTTGGGTGCAGAGACAAGGGCAGAGTCATAGCCTAGAAGCCACCGCAGCTGCCCTCCTCAGCAGACCCTCCCTAGCAGCCCACTCACCCCTCAGCCTGTCCTCTGGACCTTCTGCCACCTCCTTACAACTCCCGCTGCCAGTTGCCGTAAGACGCGGCACGTTGCTGGGCAAACAGAGCCTTGAAAATGCAATGGATCCGCAGCACTCATGGATTTCATTTGCCAGTTTATCTACCTACTAAAATGTGTTACCCCCAGAGCAATACTCAGGGCTGTTTTGTGGTCCTTTGGGAACAACATGCAGAGTGGTAAAAATCTGAGTTGCCTGCCTGGACATTCCCAGCTGAGGCCACGAGACGATGCTCTGCCTTCTCATGTCTGCTCCCACACTGGAACCAAGTGTCCTGTTCTCAGTCTGAGTAGTGCCGTGCTTTTTTGGATTTTTGTGGTTTTGTTGGTGATTTCGCCAGGGTAGCGCTGCCAGGCCGTCTGGTGTTCCCGAGCATGAGAGATGGGCCCTGTAGAGAAAAGATCAGTGTTAGGCAAGCTTCGTTCGGGCGTTGAGTTACAGCGCTGATGGCCAAGTTCAACATTAATGGATCCGCAATACGTATCAAATAGAGTCTTTAAACAGAAGGTTATCGATTGTTTCAGTTGATGAAAAGTTTGTGTTCAGAGGCTCACAAGAACCTAACCCTGTATTTTCCCCAAGGGCAAAGGTTCAGAGTTTGCTAACTCACTGTTGCCAGAGACTCTATAGAATATAACTACCTCGAATAATGAGAATTGACCATATAGTTGCCTGGGCTCACCCGGATTTAGCATACGAGGATCTCCTGGCATATGTGTTTTTCTTTTTATATATTTTTTAATGTTTATTTTTGAGAGAGAGAGAGAGAGAGAGGCAGAGAGAGAGAGGGAGACACAGAATCTAAAGCAGGCTCCAGGCTTTGAGCTGTCAGCACAGAGTCCAATGGGGGGGAGGGTTCAAACTCACAAACTGTGAGATCATGACCTGAGCTGAAGTCAGATGCTTAACAGACTGAGCCACCAGACGCCCCGAATCTGTGTTTTTCAAAGCACCAAAGGTGATTCCAATGCAGGGTCTGGGTGGGAGCCATTGCAGTGATACCTCAAAGTACCTGTGTTAGACCTGCTGGGTTCAGACAGTCATGGTGGCCATCTTGAAACAAACTTCTGTCCAACTGGGAGGTGATATATAGCGTGATGTGGGGAAAGGAACATAGGACTGATGAGGCATTAGGACTCTGAAGACTCTATGTGACCTCAGCAAGTCATGTAATGTTCAGGACCTCAGTTTCCCCACTCATGACATGAAGATAATAAAACCTATGCATGGTGGGATTTGCTCTGAAATTCAGATATGTCTTGTGAGCTCGAACTCCAGGAGTCCACTGGTGTCTTTTGAGAAAGAATTCATTCGAAGAGAAAAGGCAGATGGTCTTGGCCCAGAGTGGTGAGCACATTCCTGGGGAGGAAGGGCACATTCCTGGGGAAAGGAGGAAGGACAACTTGGGGAACCACTCGGTGTTGGTCACTCAGTTCTGCTTCTAACCTGGCCCCTAAGGGTTTGCATCTGGGGAGACCACAGGCAAGGCTGCTTGCCTAAGAACCTTGTGAAATCCAGGGACCCAAGGCCACCAGTATTGGAAGGGCTCATATGGCCCTGGGCAGAGAGGCAGGATGTGGCTGTCTGGCTCAACCCATGGGAGCCGCTAGCTGCATGGGCAGTATTCCACCCATCCCATCCTTCCCCCAACCCCTTGATGTTGCACCTTCTCGAGCTTTGGAGGTACTGAGGGCAGTTGCTGCAAATGTCACCTCAGAAAACTGGAGCTGAGGTAGGAAGGACCCAGCTCCTGAGCTCAGCCATGAGACTTCCTTGGGATAACCCCAAAGGCGAAACCTGGAGGTCCCACATGGGGGCTGAGGGAGGCACCAAGCCCAAGAAAGACTGTTAGTGCATGTTCATGTGACCATTTTTTCACCCCAGACTTACATGGCTGGGGAGATGGGGGTCCCAGATGTTTGAACATCAACTGAGCCGGTAGCCGTGAAAGATTTTGAGAGGTGCAAAAAGGAGCTGGATGGACACGAGGGCTTTTGATATCAGTCCCTTCAGAAACACCCCATGGTAGGGGGCACCCTTCATGAACTGGAACTGGGTGGACTCTTCGGGTACACCTGAACATCTGCACATCTCTCAAAAGCCTGCGACACATGCCAGCCGTGTTGACCCACACAGCTGGCCCGGTGTCTCTGGCAGCAGGGCTATGTTTTGCACAGTGTTTCTTTGTTTGCTTTTGGTTGAGAAATTGTATCTTCCCCTCACTCTCCGCCCTCACCACCAAAACCCAGAAGAGCTAGACAGCAGGAAAGTATGTCAGGGTAGAGAGCGGGTCCTGCCTGGTGGCCCAGCTTCCTGCCACCTGTCCCGCCTGCTTTGTGCGGGTTCTGTCATCTAGCCTTCCACTACCCACCCCTTCTTCTGAGACTGTCCTTCCAACCCTCCCCCTGCTCCCCGCCCACCCCCCATCCACCAGAGCTGCTCTCTGAGCAGTGCCTGTCACATAGCAGGTCTTCAGTAAATGCTGGTTCCTTTTTTTCCCTTCCCTTCCTCTTCCCTTCCCCTCCCCCTCCCCATACCCCTCCCCTCCCCTTCCCCTTTCCCTTCCCTTTCCCCTTCCCCTTCCCCTTCCTTTCCCTTCTCCTTCCCTTGCTGCCAGGCTCCCCCTTAGGTTCCACATCCTGGGCTTTTCTGGTAGCAAGGATACAAAGACTCAGTCAAGTCACTTCAGGAAGAGATTTTATTGTCAAGAAAGACACGAATGGGAAAGGAAACAGAAACTCTGAGAATCTGAGGCAGCACATCCTTGTTCTTCCCCCCAAAGGCCCCAGAGTCTCCTGTCATGTCTCTCCCACCTCTGCCCAGCTGCCCCCTCAGTTCCGCTTGCATTGGCCACCCAGCTCAAGAGTTGCACCTCAGTGCCCTCAGCTCCCTCCGCTGCTATGATCCATTGGAATTTTCCAACACCGGAACTGAATGGTCCACCTTCTCAGGGCACGGCTGCTGGCTGGCCAGTCCTGTGGGGCTGCAGGGGCGGGTGACCTTGTGGGTAGGTGACAGGGCAGCCACCGTGTGCCTTAGTCGTGCAGCAGATCTTCCGGAGCGTCTGCTCTGGCCTGGGCTTGAGGCATGGCCATACCACACTCAAGGAGGAACGTTCCAGAACGACCACCCCTTCTTCAGAACCTTCACAGGCACACGGTGAGCCATAGAGAAGCCCGCGGCCTCACCTCCAGGGGGCGCTCTGTGGGCAGGCCGGGCCAGGCCAGGGATAAGGAGTGGTGGGGTGAAGTGAGGTGTGCCAGAAACAGCTGGACCTGAGATGGCGCTTGGCCCCTCTTCCCTCGCTGTCCCTTCTCCCGGAGGTGCTGAGGTCTGCACGGGGAGGAGCTGAGAACAGACTGACCTCTCTCAGGACAAACTTCTTTCTCAGAGGACATCAGTTATTAACCACCTGCGGGGGGTCAAAAAACTGTTTTTGCTCTTCCCGGAGCCCACCCCGGGCGCAAAATCCCCCAGAGACCAGAAAATGGTTTGGGCCACCTGATACTAATGTCAGAGAATGCTAAAAATGTGTCACGGAGGTGGCAGCTGCTGGAGGCACCGCCAGCCCAGGGCCCGGCACCAACCGGAAGCATTTGGAATCGTTAAAACTTAGAAACAGGGGTGATCCCTGCATGGGTTGAGACCCAGAGGTCAGAGGTGGGGGAGCCTGCCAGCTGGTGGTGACGTTCTCAGGGCGGGGGAAGGGCGACAGAATTTCCCAAGTGTTGGAATACTGCAAATTGGATTCGGTTGCTGCTAGGGTGAAGCAACACTTGAGGGGCCTTGGCAGGAACAGGAGGTAAACAGGGAGGGGCGGGCCTCCCCTCGGGCTTTCCGGCCCCCTAGAGCGCCTCGTACTGGCACAGTCCAACAGGCCGCCGCTGGCAAAGCCGGAAGTGGATTGCCCCGGGTCAGCCCCAGCAAAGCAGAAGGAGGGTGAGGAGACCAGCACACCCATGAGCTGGAGTCTCCCCTCTTGCACACGTGTGTGTGTGTGTGTATCCCCACAGACCACAAGCTCCCTCCCTGCAAGCTGGATTGTGAGTCCTGCCCCGTGGGTATCAGAGCTGTCGGGGAACTTCATGGCTCTGACGGGCAGAGACTTCTCGGATTCTCAACTGCCAGCGCCTGCGCCCTGTTTCCATCCCACCGCCAAACAGCCCCTGGTTTGAGAGCTTCTGTCAAAAGGAAGCTCAAAATTCTTCATCTCCGGAGGGACATCTGGCGGAGGAGACATCACAGGGCCCGCCTCACCGTCCTGGAGGAGGCGCTCAGGAGCTCAGAGAAAAGCAAGGTCTGTGCTACATTGCTCAGCACGTAGTAAACACAGTGGAACCCCGGTGCCAATGGAAGGAACAAGCTAAAACTGGTTTAACTGTCTCGGTTTAATTGTCACCTCCTCAGAGAGATCATCCCAGCCCACTCTGTCTAATTAGGGCCCCTGCCACCCTGTTTTTCTCCATCACTGCGTGTAGCCTTTTCCTGCACAGCACATGTTGGCGTGCAATTCTGTGTTTTCATGGTGTGTTTATTGCCAATCTCCTCTAGGTAGCAACTCACAAGGGCAGGGCCGTGCTGGCTTCCTATACCACCGCAGTCTCAGGATCTAGCCCAGCACCTGGCACACAGTAGGTCTCAATAAGGGTTTGTCAAATGCACCGACTTAAAAGTATAAAACGTTCTAGATGAGCTGTGATGGATGAACTGATGGGTGGTGGATCTATGAATGAGGGGTATGGAGGCTTAACACTCTGAGAACAAAGTTGTAGAAGGCGGTCGCTCTCCATTTCCAGATTGAGAGCATGGCAGGCAGGAGGATCAGTCTGCTGTGCTTGTGGGCAGCTGTCCACGCAGGGGGATTGGAGCCTAAGCCAGGCTTCTCCCTTGTCATAACTTCACCTCCTGGACCGTAGATGGCATTGGGCTCATTGAATGCTAGAGCTGCTGTGAGGCACGATTCTATAGATTCTGAAGATGGCTCCACGCCACGATCACCTGGGGACATCTAAAAACACCACTCTGCGGACCCTGCCACTAGTTTCCGATTCTTTTAGGTCCATAATTCAGTGTAGCCCACTGGGTCTCCAGAAACATGAACCTAAGTCCTGACTGCCACACACTGTAAGCTTGGGAAAATTACTCAACCTCTCTGTGCCTTGATTTCTTCACCTGTAAAATGGAACTCATAATAATCCCAACATCGGAGGTTTGTTGTGAGGATCAATGTCGTGTACCTAAAGCTCCTGATACAATTCAGTAAATACTGAATAAAATGTAGCTATTATTGTAACAAGTATCTCACCACTGGTTAGCGGCTGACGTGGAGCGTGGGGCGAGCGTCCAAGCCTCCTGATCCTGGATCCAGTGTTCTTTCCAACACGTCACTCTGAATGTGCACACAGCATTCCCTCTGAGGCCAGGCTCAACAAAGCGAACATATGGTCGCTGCCCTGGGACCCTTTAATCAGCCCACATGGAAGAGACTTGCACCCGAGAGCAAAGAGCAGATCTGACCCCTGGAGAACCCATACCAGAACGCAGGAGTTCGGCAGTACAGCTTCCGGGTCCTTTGAGAAGCCTCTGGCTGCTCCCGTTAGCGTTTCATTATGGAAATATTGGGAACCAAAAATAGAAGTTCTTGAGGGGAGCTTAATCCTCTGGGCTTTACACAACAGCTGCTGGAGCGTTCCATGAATCAACCACCAGGAGGCACTCTTGTCCCATGCACGGGGGGTCACGGGTGGGCCAAAAGCTTCCATGAAGATCCCAACATCTCTCGGCACCTTCGTGCCCTAGCCTTCATGCCCCTCTCAAGACCCTGTGGCTTGGGTCCTCCCAGATCACCAGCTCCTGGTGCTGGGGAAACCTTTTGGCAGCTCAGCTTACCGCTCTCCTCCTTGGAGCCTTGAGAGCGGGGATAGCTTTTGCATTTATTTTCCTGCACTTATTTTCCTGGCTTCTCTCCCCATGCCACCACTCCCCACCCCACCCCCGAGACCTGGACTGCTGCTGGACACATAGGAGGCATGAAATACGCACACGGTTCTTTGGTGAATGGATATGTGAAATCTGCGGAAATTAATAAATTGGGGGAAGGAGACTGCCTGAGCTTTGGCAGGATGGTGAGGACCAGAGGGAGGGTTATAGCTGCCGGTTAAGGGGAGGGTCGTGGCTACATGGGAAAGAGGGGGAGGGAGGGCTCAGGCAGGAGGGTAACAGATGTGTTTCTGGGGTCCGGCTCCTGGGAGGCTGCTCAATGCTGAGGTCAAACCCTTACCTCAGGGCCCTGGGCAGCAGGGGCAGCAACATGCAGAGACGAGCCCAAGCGGCCCCCAGCCGTGGCTCAGCTGCCCTCCATGTGGTTATCGCTGGTCCCATGGCCTCACCTGTCCCTGAGGTAGCCTGTGGCTGCCACCATCGGGCTATGAGCTCCCACAGGTGGGCCTGGATCACACCGCCTCCCTCTGGGTGATGCCATGGGGCTCAGCACCCTGACCGGGTATCGCACGTCCTTAGCGCAAAGGAGTCTCATTCAAGAGAACCTCAGAGTGTCTGCCACCAGACCAGCCTGCTGCATCCCAGTTCCACCTGCCCTGGGATGGGCCTCCCCTAGCCGAGCCAATGCCCAGGTGGAAGGAGACAGGGTGAGAAGAACACAGGATGGAAGGAAGACCTGGGTTGGAATCCCAGGAATCTAGGACCTAGTCAGCAGCAGAGGTGTGGTTTCCCTGGCAAGTTACTTATTCTTGCTGAGACCTGGTCTGTCATCTGCAGGATGTTCATACCTCCTCGCAGGGGATCAAATGAAGTAGCAGATACCTAGTGGCGACACACGGCCCATGCCTCGCCAGGGAGGTGCCGCGTTTGTGATGTTATCGACACAGCAGGAGACGCAGGCAAGAGGTCCGCAGCAACACTAAGGAGCGGGGTGAGTGGGCAGAGGAGGCAGGAAGCAGGGGCAGCCGGGAGGGGCGAGTACGGGGGTGCGCTTGCCCGAGTGGAGGTGACCACGGCCAGGAGGATGCGGCAAAGTCAGTATCGCGGGGACGAGGGGGAATGAGAGGGGAGTCAAAGTCCGGCTCCCGAACAGGGAAGAGACAGCTGCAGCAGGATTGGCCAGGCCGGCCCCAAATAGGGCCATGCCCACCAAGCATCCCTGGACACCTTGGGCTTCCCCTTCCAGACGCCTCGGGGTCTCACTCCAGGTCCTGCTTCTGACCTTCCCCTCTCAGCTGCTGGTTTTTCCCTCTCAGGGCTTCTACTAGAACCCGGCTTCCGAGGACAGTCTGCAGCTCACTCTGGCGTCACCCTCTGGCAGTGCTTTTCTGGTCTCTTCTCCTGCCACCCTTGGCAGCTCCTGCCCCCTGACTCCCACACCCCAGGGGCCTCCAGAAGCTCAGCCTGTGGAGCCCCAAGCCCTGTGCATGTCCTAGAGCGGAGCTGGTGCAGACAAGAGCAGGGGCTCAGGCGGGGCTGAGACTGAGCAGTGGGGGGAGGGCTGGTGAGAACAAGGTTGTGGGCCTGGCTGGAGGGTGGGGGAGGGCCCAGAGCCAGGGGCCTGAGGACTTGGGCAGAGACCCAGACAGTCCAGGGGAGGCCTGGGACAAGCTTGGCACAGCGGACACACCTGATATGAGGCCTCCGGCAGCAAGACTGAGTCTGGTGCCGGAGGCCTCATCTGGTTGGGGCAGGGCAGCCAGTGGAGGTCCTCACTGGCCCCCTGGGAGGGGACGGAGGCGGCAACACAGGGACTGAGAGCGGTGCATCGTATGGGCAGATGGGCGACTCCTTCTAGCTCATTTTTTTCCCTTTGGGCTTCAGAGCAGGTGATCCCCAGGAAGCCCGGAGAGGAGGAGAGGCAGCTCAGATGGGCCCGTGGCCCGGCTCGGGGCAGAATAGCTGCCAGTCAGAACGGGCTTTCTTTTCCTCCCGGTCTCAAGGCTTTCCAAGACTGTCCGTGCTGGTTACCATCTGCTGTGGTGGTTGCCAGGGGAACCACTTACTATTTTTGTACGTTGCCCACATGACCAGGCTTTGGAAAGGCTCAGGCATGGTCAGTCCAGGACTAATCCTGGAGGCGATGCCCAGTGGGCTCCAACTGGAGACCTCGGTCAGAGGGTGGGAGTTGCTGTGGGACCCCAGGATGGGGCCCAGAATTCCAACTACATCCCTGAGTGTAGGGGGAGGGCAGCCACCAAGGAGAGGGGTACCCCATGTGCAGGAGAACCAAGCCATTGACTCGTCAAACACCAAAAAGTGCTGGCCATTCATTGTGCTAGTCGGTGGAGAGATAGCTGAGAATGGGACAAATCCTCTCGGCCTGGTGGACAGACAGACAAATTAAAATGGTTATGGAGCAGCAGACTGCCGTCTTGGCGGGAAGGACCCAGGAAAGCCTCCTTGTATCTAAGCCAAGAGAAGGTTTTGTAGGCGATACGGGCAAGAGGGAATTGACAGAGTAGGCAGTTAGTTGGAAGGGCATTCCAAGCAGAGGGCACAGCATGTACAAGGGCACAGGGGACATTGTGAGTAAGACATCTTCTGGAACTGACGTCACCTGAGCTCTAGAGTGCAAGGGAGGGCCCCCACCCATCAGGTAGGGTGAAAGTGAGGCAGGGCCCCCACCCATCAGGTAGGGTGAGGGGTGAGGCAAGCTGCACCTCAGTGGGTGTGCCCAGGCGCACCTGACATCAGGCTTCTGGAAGCACGACTGCAGTCCAGGCAGCACTCTGGGGACAGGTGGGCAGGTTTTCCCACTGCCCATGAGACTTTGGGAGAATCTCCAGGGCATCTGAGAAACCGAAGAGTCTGAACTGCGGGAGGGAGATTCCATCAGGGGAGCTGGGTTACTGCTCGAAGTTCTGGGCTGAGCAGCAAGTGTCCAGAGAGCCTGCTGAAGCTGGTCACCCTGACTTCTTCCGACCCGGCCTGTTGCCAAGGCCCCGGATGCATGACTGAAGGTTTCTTCTCATGTCGGTCCATGAACCTGCTGGGAAGTCCAAGAAGCCATCGGTCCTTGTGCTGGGGTGGGACGGAATGGAAGGAGAAGAAACCAAGAAAACCTGAGCACCCACCAGTATGATGAATCTGCCCAGCGCATCACAACAGGACACATCCAGGGCTAGCCCCAGCCTTGTGAAATGGGCGTTTTGGTTCTCATTTTAAAGGTTAGGAAACAGAGGCTCTGAGAAGCTAAATAACTTGCCCAGGATTATAGAGGTGTTAAGCAATGAAAGCAGGAGTCACACCCAAGTCAGTCTGACCCTAAAACCTGTCTCTTTCCAGAAGACAAATGCAATGGAATGCATACCTGCCGTGTGCCAGGCACTAAGCTAAGCACTGGAAACCCAAAGACAAGATGCAGTCTCTTTTGTAAGAATTGGGTGACATCATGTGCAAAGGACCTGTGGCAGATTGTATTTTCCCAAATTGGCCTGGTGCCCCTTGACTCTGGGGGCGGATTTTGTGGCGGAGGCCAGCCACGGGGGCCACGAGAAGTCATGCGTGGAGAGGAATGGAGTTCCCTGCCAACAGAGGGCTCCACCCGCTGGAAATGTGAGCGAGCCAGCCTTCATCTTTGGACACACATTCCCACTGCGCCCTCTCAGAGTTACTGACCCACAGAATCTCTGAGCACGAGGAATAGCCGTTTCACACCAGTAAGCTCTGGGGGTAATTATTTACACAGCTATAGTCAACGGAACGAGACTCCGTAAAGTGCTTTCATGTGTAAGATGTTACCAGTAAACCTGAGATTGACATAAGGCGATAGTGTCAGTGTCTGAGCAAGTCAACTTGGGTCTTACCCTGGGTTCTACCCCTCCTGGGTGGGGGCTTGTGTGCAGGGGCACACATTTGGGAAATGATCCATGGGATCAGGGTCAGGGGACCGGGGCAGGGGGAGTGGCACAGGGAAGGAAGCTCGGCCAGCTCTGGGGAGTGTTGTTGAGCTGATTGGCCACTGTGTGCAGCTGGGGCTCAGCACCACCTGAGAGCCTCTCAGGAACCCAAGGACAGATGAGCCGTGGCGTGTGGGAGGGGCCTGCTGACTCCAGCCCCTATTGGTGGAGGTTTTTCAGAGGGGGATGCTCTCACCCCTGGCGCTTGCCAGATGGAATGCCCTAGAATGGCTTAGACAGCTCGCTTGGCAAAGGAGCCCAGGGAGGATGCAGAACCTGGCGCTGAGAGATTACACCACGTGCGCTGGGCTGACAGGCTGCGAACTGGAGCGTAAGAGGTGAGCCACACGTCCCGGTATTCAGTAGTCCGCCGGTCGGTACTTCCTTTCACATGATGTCCTGGACGGAGGCCTGCAGGGCCAACCTCTGCCTGGTCAGTTTCCCCACCGCCGGGAGACAGCCTGCCTCACCTCTCTGGAAGGGCCTGTGCAGTTTCAGGCCTGTGTGAACCAGGCCTTTGTGTCCTCAAAGCCACCATCCTTCAGCACCAGGCCCTGTAGGTGATCCCAATCATAGAGATCCCTAGGGAGAGGCCGGGGTCAGGGCATTTACTGCCCCGGGGAGACCAGGCTCTGGGCATGGATTTCCAGCTTCAGCCCCTTGCAGAAGCATCTCAGGAACTGACAGTGCCCCAGAAGGCCATGCTTTTTGGAGACTGAGGCTTTGAGAAGCAGCCTTTTGAAGGAAGCCAGTGCAGAGGGTGAAGTTGCTTTATTCAGACCCTTAGCTTTTTTGTTCCTAGAAGCTAATGATGTGGTGAAGAGACCCCTGAGCAGGTGTGTAAAGAAGGCCTTCTGTCCAGGGTCAGGCTGGGACCTGGGGCGAGAAGTGCTCTGCATTACCTCACCTCTAGGACCTGGGTTGCTGGTCAGCTCCAGTGCTCACGTTCTGGAACATTCAATACTTAGTGGTCTTATTTTCCAAATGGAGAACGGGGCTCCTTGCTTCGGGGCTTTGTTTCCTGCCTTTAAGCCACTTCTTCCCTGTTATACAAGGGAGCTGGCTTCTGCCACCTCCCAGGGAGGAAGGTCCCAAGCAGCTGCAGACCCTGGAGCACAGAGAGGGAGGGAAGGAATCAGCACTCTGGGTGCCAGGAGGAGCTCTGTTTCCCCCAAGAGAGGCTGTGGAGGGGCTGCGCCTGGGGGCAGGGAAGGAACTTGGATTTAGGAAGGAATTCACCAATTATGTCACTATCAACAATGCTCTGATGCAGGGCACCTACCGTAGACCAGGCATTGAGCTTCCCCTCTGAGAGGCTGAACTTGAACTTGTACGGGGACTGGCTGAGAACCCAACCCCTTTCCACTCTCCTGTTGCCTTTCCTTCAGCTTTCTCTTCTCCTGGGTCAAGAATCGTAGCCCCTTTCTTCCTTCTTTATCCCAAGTCAGCTGGGAGAAGGTCTGGCCTCAGCGGCTAAGTACAGTTTGGTCCCTCAGGTTTCCTCCTCAGGACTGAGGAGCTTCCTGGGATCTGGGGCTTTCCATGCAAACTGCAAAGTCCAGGAAGGTTGGCCACCTCAAGGCTCTCCTGTTTGGGGGAGACGGGCTCATACGTATGCAATTATAGCCACGTAGGTGAGTGCTAAGCTCTAGGAGACCCCAGAGGAAGTGTGCCTAGACCGAGTCTTGTAAGGACATAAGCCTTGAAAGCAAAGAAAACAGGGGTGCCTGGGTGGCTCAGTTGGTTAAGCATCCGACTCTTAGTTTCGGCTCAGGTCATGATTTCAAGGTTTGGGAGTTCACGCCCTGCATTGGGCTCTGTGCTGACAGTGTGGATGGAGCCTGCTTGGGATTCTCTCTCTTCCTCTCTCTCTGCCCCTCCCTCTCTGTGCCTCCCCTGCGTGCATGCTCTCTCTCTCTCTCTCTCTCTCTCAAAAAAATAAAAAAATAAAAAAAGATAAAGCAAAGAAAACATGACAAACCAATGTGGCAGTAGGGGTAAACAGGACAGCAGACGTGATGATGCTGATCCCCAGGCCAGCCTGTGTTTCCATCCCCTGAGCTGCACCCACCCTGCGTGGAGCCTCTGGGGGCTGCCCAGGTTTCTGTGTGCTCTGTCCTGGAATCTCTAAATGAAAGGCACTCTGATTCAGAGAAGACCCTTGCTGGGGGTGAAGGGCCGTGAACTGGGCAGAACTGCCCCAGCATAGAGGAGCCTGGGGCCCTAAGGGAAAACTGCTCTTTAATGGGGGCTGGGAGAGGGTAGGGGAGTGGGGGTCCTGGAAAGTTCCCAGCAAACTGAATTTGGAGCCCTTGCCCACCCTGCAGACAAGGCTGTAAGGAATGGAATCCCACCCCTGATGATGTGGGAAGTAGGTGACACGTAAGGAAAAGAAGTCATCTCTCAGGTGTTTCCAAGGACCTGTAACCATTTGTCTGCATTCATACATCATTTGTTTGGAGGCCACATGTCCCCGTACAGACTACCTTGGCCACATGAAGGACTTTCTCAACTCCAGGCCAAAGAGTCCTGTCTGATAAGTTCCAGGCCCGTTATTCTTGGGTGGGTGGCCACCAAGCTCCCAGCTTCTGAGTGGGAGACCCAGGAGTTCACCAGGAATATCTTGAGTCCGGACACACAAAAGAATAAAGCAAAGGTCTAACCTGGTCCTCAGAAAGGCTGTGGCTGGGTTCTCCCTGAGGTGACACGTGAGGCAAAAGGTAACGTTTCTCAAAGTACATCTGGGCCCATGTGTACCACAGTCTTCTGGGGAGGCTCATTAAAAATTCAGTGCCCACCTTTTGGGATGAGCACTCGGTGTTATATGGAAACCAATTTGACAATAAATTTCATATTAAAAAAAAACACCTAATTAATTAAAAAAAAAAATTCAGTGCCCAGGTGGCTCCTGGGTGGCTCAGTCAGTTAAGTATCTGACTTCTGCTCAGGTCATGATCTCATGGTTCATGAGTTTGAGCCCCATGTCAGGCTCTGTGCTGACAGCTCGGAGCCTGGAGCCTGCTTCCAATTCTGTCTCTCTCTCTCTCTCTCTCTCTCTCTCTCTCTGCCCTCGCCCACTTGTGCTCTGTCTGTCTCTCTCTCAAAAATAAATAAACATAAAAAAAAAATTCAGCACCCAGGCCATGTTCTAGAAATACAGAATCATGAACCCTGGCGGTGGGACCCAGAATCAGCATTTTGAACAGTCACCTTGGGAGATTCTTCGGCTTAGTGTAAAAATTCTCTCTTGGGAGTAGTTGCTATTTATTTTACATCAAAGAAATTAATCTCTAATGTAAGATTTCCAGGATGAATCTAACACAGGGTTTCTCAGCCTCGGCACATTTGACCTTTTGGATCGGATCATTCTTTTTCTGGGGAGCAAGGGCTTTCCCGTGCACTGTAGGATGTTTAACATCTCTGGACGCTAGATACCGGTAGAATCCTACAGTTGTGACAACCAAAACTATAAAAATATCTTCCGACATTGCCAATGTCCCTTAAAGGGAAAAGCTCCCCCCCCCCCCGAAGGGATGACATCCTTAGGAAATCTGACCTGGGTCCAGCATGTTGTATGCTTCCCCGTGCTTGGGACGCCCTCCAGGCCAGGCTCTGGCCACAAGGCCCTCCGCCCTCCTCACCGCCTTCCAGCTGCAGATGGGGCTGAGGCCCCATGGTCCCACGTGAGACTCACACGGTCACTCTCTCCTGGTCGTGGTGCAAAGCCAGACCTTTAACGTCTCCCTTTACCGTTCCTACCGCTCCTGCCAGTCTTCCCCGTTCGTGCCATTCCCCCTGCCTCACAGGCAGGGGACACAGGTGGCAGGACCGTGAAAGGACGGCACAGGCTGCCCCTTCCAGTGGTGCAGGTGAGGCGTCAAGGAGAGGGCGTGTGGGGAAGAAGGCTGCTCTTGTGAAAACACGAAGTTTATTTCTGTGCTTATTCTAAAGCAAACGTGGTCATGCTAGGAAACATGGCAAGCACAGGAAAATATACAGATAGAGAAGAAATAAGTCACCCGTGATTCCACTGCCCGGACAGCCAACACGGACGCCGAGAGGGCGCCCCCTTCGGCCGTTCTTCCCACCCTGGCTGGTGTGCGGGCAGGATGGCACGTGGACAGAACACTTGACCGGGAACAATAACAAGCATCCGGCGTTCCGGGTTCAACGTCGGCTTTATTCAGGTCCGGGGACCAGAGGCTCAGGCAGCCTATTTTGCAGGAGATTTGGCACCTGAAGGGCTCTCCGTGCCCCGCCCCCACCCCGCCCCATCAAGAACGCGCTCCCGCAGATGGAGCATCAAAACTCGTCTTTTATGTCAAAATGGGGCTGGTCTTCGGGCTTGAAGTCCAGGTTGGGGCTGCCGTCCTCGTTGAGTATCCTCCGGGCCGTGTAGCCGACGATGGGGTATTTGGCTTTGTACACTGTGGTGAAGACGTCGTCCAGGGACTGCAGCTCCTCGGCAGTGAGGCCGGTCTTGGGGGAAAAGGCCCAAAGCAACAGGAAAGGCAGGGGCGAGGGGAGGGGGAGGAGGCGAGATGAGTGAGTTGTGCCTCAAACTGGACTCTCACCACCCAGCCCTACTCCTCCCACACCCTTGATGCCAGAGGAAAAGTCTCTCAACTCGCCAGCTGACTTTTTAAGACACAATCCTGTGCAGGCGGGAGTGGTGCGGGAGTCATGGCTTCATCATGTCTTGCCATTTGACCAACGTGGGAATTAAAGACGCCAGTGAGGGGCACCTCGTTGGCTCAGTCGGTTAAGCGTCCGACTCTTGGTTTCGGCTCAGGTCACCATCTCACGGTTTGTGAGTTTGAGCCCTGCGTTGGGCTCTGTGCTGACAGCGTGGAGCCTGCGTGGGATTCTCTCTCTCCCCTCCCCCCACCCCTCTCTGCCCCTTCCACACCCCCCCCCCCACTGGTGCTGTCTCTGTCTCTCTCAAAAATAAACTACAAAAAAAGAAAAAAAGAAAAAAAACCTCCAGCGAACACCCAGCCTCAGGCAGGATGGGGTATGCTCTGTACCCACCTCCTTTCCACTGCTCTCTACACACTCTTCCCATTATAGATTCATACACCCTCCCCCCCTCCTTGATTCCTGAATGTAATCAATCTTTAATGTTTGACTTTAATGAGTTTGACTCATCTGAGCACAACTGGGGCGAATGCCAGTCCCTCCAGTGGGATTACTGAGACCCTGAAATGGCTTTTGCCGATGCTATTTTCTCCTCCACAGAAATACGAACACAGGGGACACTCTGCTTCTCACCCTGTTCATGCCGAGCGGCCTGGCGAGTGGGTGTCAGAGATCACAACGAATCTGGAAGAGACTGGGGGTGGTGGGTGCAGACCGCAAGGGGGAGGGGGCTGCCAAGGCACTGTGAAGCTCACAGAGTCGATCACAAGTTCACAAGAGTCCGGACTTGACTCTGTAGGCAATGGGGAGTCCTGGAAGGTTTCTGAGTAGGAGTGGCATAGGAAGATACTTACTTCAAGGGAACAGTTGGCTACACTGAGAGTGGACTGGAATATCAACGGGCTAAGTAGGAAGCTTGGCTATTTCCCAAGGGTAAAAAAGGCCATGGCCAAGGGGATGGGACATTTTGACAAAGGCTCATAACCTGGCTCACAGTGTCATGGGTGAGGTCTGCAGGATCGAGGGACATCTTGGCCACCCCTCTGGTGGAGTCCTTCCCGGTCAAGGCATTGTAGGGGGCTCCTCGTCCATAAAACTCTGTAGTGGGGAAAAGGGGAGAGGATGTGATTGTGGACATGCACGCAAAATAGCCAGGAGACTGTACGGGGCTTCTGAGACCCAATCCAACGCTAAACCTGGCTCCAGGCCGAAGAAGAGGGGAAGCAGTGAAGACGAGAAGCCCCCCTGCCGTCAGTTTGGATTCCACTGATTCAGAATATGGAATAAGTTACACACGCCGGGCTGAGGGGTGGTTTTTTAAAAAATACGGAATGGAAATAATCCCTTAAAAATATTTAAAATGCAAACAGGAAAAATGTCCAGTCTTCTTAAATGTCGGTGGAAGCCAAGTCTGCTTCCGTTCAACAGCTTTTGTTTGGTAAACAATGAGCCACAACAAAACTACCTCCCTGATACCATCTGTAGTTAACCACTAGAGAAACCATGAAATGGCATTAAAATGTTGGATCGTGTTCTATGATCCCAATGCCTTGCAAAGCAACGCTTTGCCTATTGCTGCTTCAACTACGGTAAGTTGCCAAGTTTGAATTTGATTGCACAGGCAGCAGGGAGCCACAGAAGGTCTTTGAGCAGGAGTGTGACATTATTAGAAAAACACTGTGGCAATACAACACTGGCAAAGATTGTTAATTCAGTCTGAGGGAAAGGGACCTGGCCAGCTTTCCTTCCCTTCTTTTGCATACCCAGCGCCCACTCTGGCTGCCAAGCTCCCCAGAAGTAAGGATTCATAAAGCCGAGCCACTTACCCTTTCCAGAAGTGACATCAAACACCACTCCTTTCACTGCCATGTAGATGGGCTGATCTTCCTAGAAAGCAGGAGAGAAGCTGTGAGGAGGAGCCCAAGAGCCCAGCTCCTCCAGCCCAAGTGAGTGACATCGCTCCGGGCTGTGCAGACAGCAGTGGGTGGAGGTACAAAGCAGCCTCTCCTGAGCCGGTCCGTGGCGAGTTCGTCGCCATCAGGAGCTTGCCCGCCCCTGCCCGATGTCACATCCCCTCACAGACTTTGGGAAGGTGACACAAAGTATCATGACAAGCCTATGGCAACACTTTTCTGTAAACAAACACAAGCAAACCAGGGACTGAAGCAGCTCTGCACGGATAAAAATCCAAAGGATGTTAAATGATGAATTATTTACATCAGCCCAAATTTCCTTTCATCTTTGGCAATGGAATCAGTCCGAATGATCCATTTTACATTTTGCCTCTCCTAGGTAATGCGGTTTCGTACAAACGTTCCCATGTATCGAAATCCCCCAAACGGCTGTCACTCTAACAGCTCTATCTTATGGTAGTGCTACTGCATTCCTGTTTGTTCAGCTGTTCTGTTTTGGGTATTTGGGTTCTTTCCAATTCCTTAAAACTATAAATGGCGGGATTATGAGTATCCTTCTACAAGCTACTTTATAATTTGGTGAGTTATTTCCTTGAGGCGTGCAATACATGGTCCAGGAATAATCCTGGACCAAAGCATACGAACAGTGTAATCAGTTTTATTAAAAATTTAACCAGCGTGTCCTTCAAAAGGCCCACTGACAGTGCTAGAAATACATAAGCAATGCTGTCTCCCGGACAGTACTAACAATGAGTCTTATACTTTATTTTTTGCTATATTCGTGGGTACAAAATGTTACCTTTGAATTCTTACCCCTCCGCCCCCGACCAAAGAGAATAATGCAAAAACAGATGGCATGAATTTTCCAACTTCCATCAAGGTGGACTCGAGCTGGGGCAGTTGACACAGCTCTTGGACATGCAGGGCCGGGTCTTAGCCCTATTGTGGGTACAGGGACACCAACCAGTCGGCCCACAGGCTGGGGTGAAGGGATGCGTTGCAGCTGGGTTTATGGGAATCTCTGGATCTCCAGGAACACACTGCTTGGTCTTCTGTAGGGTTGGGTCTTAAGGTTCTTGCCCTTGTTGAGCTTAAGGTCAAGTGTTTTCATGACTACATTCAACAGAGAGAGGAGGAGAGAAGTTAAGCAACTTGGCCAAGCAAATATATCTCACTGTCACATAACTTCACAGGCCTCCGTTTCTCTGTTATATACAGGTAACACCCACTGACCTTGCAGGAATGCTGTACGTGAGCACGTGGTAAGTCCAGCATAGGAGCTCAGTAAATGGTTGGTTATTAGAGTCCCTATTAGCTCCCACAGATGCTCCCTAGAACTTGTTGACTCAGTGGATACTTGTTCCACCTCAACTAATAAGAATCATTTTATATGTTTTTAAAATTTTATCTTTAAGTAATCCCTACCCTCAATGTGGGGCTCGAACTCACAACCCCGAGACCAAGAGTAGCACGCTCTACCAGCCAAGCCAGCCAGGCGCCCGAGGTTAAGGGTTATTTTAAATGCCATGGCGTAACCAGCCAGCAGCCTGCATTCTTCTTTACAGCCTTTCTTTCACTGTGATTATTTGTTTCTTGACATCAATGGCTCAACTGGGGTTATGTTTTATTCGAACTTAAAAAATATATGAACAGTTATAATTTTACCTATAGCATTTTGTCATATTTTCCATTCTGTTGCTCTTCCTTTGCTATTTTGTTACTTTTTTGTGTGCAAAGAGTCATAGAAACGTGACATTCACATACATAAAATATAAAAATATGCATCTCATCACTAACACCTTCAATTTCTTCAACAGATAAATTTTTTAAAAGTTTATAGTTTATTTATTTACTGGGGTCCCTGGGTAGCTCAGTTGGTTAAGTGTCCAACTTCGGCTCAAGCCATGATCTCACAGTTCGTGAGTTTGAGCCCCGCATCAGGCTCTGTGCTGAGAGCTCAGAACCCGGAGCCTGCTTTGGAGTCTGGTCCCGCTCTCTCTGCCCCATCCCCACTTATGCTCGCTCATGCTCTCTCTCTCTCTCTCTCTCTCAAACATAAACATTAAAAAAATTAAAAGAAATAAGTTTATTTATTTTGAGAGGGAGAGAAAGAGAGCACGTGGGAGGGGCAGAGAGAGAGAATCCCCAGCAGGCTCCACGCTATCAGCACAGAGCCCGACACAGAGCTCAAACTCACGAACCATGAGATCATGACCTGAGCCCAAATCAAGAGTCGGACACTTAACCGACTGAGCCACCCAGACGTCCCTCTTCAATAGTTAAATATTTATCCCCTCACAAAACTATACATTAAGGTGTAAGTGCTAAGAGGAGGTCTCAGCAAAGGGGTAGAAAGGAACGGTGAACGCCTCTGAGGCTTTCCTGTTACACAGACATTTCACGGAGAGGAACGGCCTTGTCAGTTAATTGTCAAGTGTGCTGGGGGTGGGGGGTTGTTCCTAACCCGTGGAGCTGATGTCCCCTGACAGCAGGCATGGTTTTCAGGCCCCGGAGGTGGCAGCTGAGAGGACAGAGGGTGAACGGAAGCCTCGGGAGCATAAACGCAGGCTCTGGAATAGACATGTCCTCAGAGACACTGTAAAGACACACACGCTTATCGCCAGCTTCACACCGTGGTCCCCCACCCTCAAGTCCGCCTGGAAGGACATGCATCATTCTTATCCGCACAGCAGGCCTGAAATAACAGCAGGTCTGCCTTTTTCTGAGACCAAAGGAGGGGTCACCATGGTGGGGTGTTCCTAGCACAAGTTTTCAAGTCAAACAGGCCTGGGTTTGAGCCACCACTTATACGCTGTGCTGTCTTGGGCAAATTACTTAACTTGTCTGGGCCTCAGTCTTCTCCTCTGTAATAGGAAGATACTAAAAGTGTCCACTTGCTGGGCTGTTGTGATGATTAACCAAGACAAGAGATAGGAAGCACTTAGCAGTTTAGGGAAATAAATGTTAGTTTCCCTTATCCTTCCCTAGATTTTGAAAGTTATAAGATCTGAGAGGAATCAGATACTCAAGTGCAAGAAGATTCTGTCTTCCTAAAGGAAAGATAGGGGGAAAAAATGTAATTCCCAAGTCACAGATAAGGATTCTGGAAGAAATGTAAGTTAAAACTGGAAGGGGCCTTGAAGATAATCTAACACCGTCATTTTACAGATGCAGCTATCCAGGCTGGGGAATTATGAGACCTGCCCAGAGTCACAAAGAAATTAGAGCAGTTTCTGGAACCTAGAGCCTTGGAACCCAAATCATTCCACTCTCTGGCTTGTCCCCCCAGAGGGCACACAGCAGGAAGACCACGTGCTCGCCTGGGACCAGGAGAGGGTGAGAGTGGCCTGGGAAATTCAACCATCCACAAGACTCAGAACCAACGGGTAAGACACGGGATAGGTCAGAGGTACTCAGTGGAAGGGAATCAGGGTAACTGAATCAGGGTAACTCCCTCTGCATAACTGAGACCCGGCCTTTTTCCTCCGGGCCTTGGGCTTGCTTTACCATCTGGCCTTCCTCCCTGCCTACAGTCAGGCAGGGCCAGTAGAGCACCATGAGAGTTACCAGGGAAGCAGATGCATAAGCAGCAGGGCAGAGGAGGGAGGGCCTTTTCCATAGCAGGGAGGGAGAGGCCTGGAGCCTGGGCTCAGGCAGGCAGGAAGGCAGGCCCAGCAGTCAGCCAGCCGCCCCTGAGCCTTCAACCCTTAGACCCTACACCAGGGCCTGGGGACAGAGTAGAAGTTCCTCTCTGGTGACTCTTCTCCTTGGAAAAGAGGGAAAACTGTTGCGGATGTTTGCTTCTGCAGAAATAACAGGGCCCTCCAAGGGTCTAAGGCCATGTTTTTCTGACTGAAATTGGCATTAGTAAGTATTAGTGGCTCATGGAGTTAATTTAGTGATTTACAAACAGATTTTTTTTTTTAAATTAAGTTTAAAAAAAAAAGCTTAAAATAGAACAGAAAATAGAAAACATTGAAGTGCATCACACGTAGTAATAAGCCTTGTTTCATGGAACTTCTGTTGTGTGGGTGTATACCGAGGTAGAATGCAAAATTGTATTCCTTAACATGGGCGAAATATCTACAAGACATCACTCTATTGTATAATTAGAGAGGGTGGTTTTACCTCTTTATTTACCTACCTCTATCCCATAGCCTTCACTGTCTGTATATTCTTTTTATTTTTGTTTATTTTTGAAAGAGAGAGAGAGAGAGAGAGAGCATGAAGGGGGAGGGGCAGACGGAGGGAGACACAGAATCCGAAGCAGGCTCCAGGCTCTGAGCTGTCAGCACACAGCCCGACGTGGGGGCTCGAACTCACGAACCGGGAGATCATGACCTGAACTGAAATCAAGGGTGGGACACTTAACAGACAGACCCACCTAGGGGCCCCTAAACTGCATTTCTGGTCATACTTCTACTCTGATATCTTCTTCTTAGAACCAATATAGCCTTGGAGCGGCCACTGCCTGGAGCAGCAAAGAGGGAGGCTTTTGGTAGTTTGTTTTCCTTGCACGAGCCAGGGTGGGCAGAGCCTGATTCGTCACTATAACTCTCTAGCTGTGTAAACCTGGGCAAGTTACTTCGTCTCCATGCTTCCTTCCTCATCTGAAAAATGAAAGAACAACAGCACCTACCTCATGGGGTTGTGGTCATCATTATATGAGTTAATGCTTTAAAGCTTAGGATAGTGCCTGATAGAGTTAGCTCTACGTAAGAGTAAAATACATAATATCTGGTCCCAGGCCCAGAAGTCAGGTGGGTGTGGGGGCAGGCAGGGTGACCCGCTCTGCACTTGGTCCTACAAAGCAATTAAGGCAGAAAACATATCTTCTGAGGATGGCATTCCCTCTGGACCGAAGAGAACCCTCAGAGTCACCTCATCTTCCCTATGGAGGTCCGAGGCAGCACCCCATAATCAACTATATTAACATTTCCACAGTGAAGCGTGAACATGAATATTCACACTAAATAGGATACATAAGGACTATAAATAGATTCGTGTCAGTTCCAGCAAGGCTCTATCACCAAAGGAGTTCAGATCGGGTTGGGTTTTGCCGTTAAATGACTTGTATAAAAACAAAAACACAACTTTCTGGGGCACCTGGCTGGCTCAGTCGGTAAAGCATGCAACTCTTTATCTCAGGGTTCTAAGTTCAAGCCCCACGCTGAGTGTAGAAGTTACTTAAAAATAAAATCTTTAAATTTTTTAAGTTTATTTTGAGAGAGAGAGCGAGAGTGAGCTAGTAGGGGAGGGGCAGAGAGAGGGAAACAGAGGATCTGAAGTGGGCTCTGTGCTGATGGCAGTGAGCTAGATGTGGGGCTCAAACCCACAAACTGTGAGATCATGACCTGGGCCGAAGTCAGATGTTTAACCAACTGAGTCACACAGGCGCTCCCTGTAAAAATAGTCTTTTTTTTTTTTTTTAATGTTTATTCATTTTTGAGAGGGGGAAGAGGGACAGAGAGAGGGAAACATAGAATCCGAAGCAGGCTCCAGGCTCTGAGCTGTCAGCACAGAGCCCAACATGGGGCTCGAACTCACCAACCATGAGGTCATGACCTGAGCTGAAGTTGGATGACTAACTGACTGAGCCACCCAGGTGCCCCCCCAAAATAAAATCTTAAAAAAAAAAAAAACAACCTTCTGGTTTTCAGAGTTTATTTGATTTTTGAATTGCAACAGAGGATTATGGGACCTGTTTTACTGCCTCTTGCTTGTATCTTTAATAATAAGCTAATAGCAGCTAAGATTTATTAAGGCTTACTCTGCTAAGATTATTGCAGGCCTATCTAGTGCACTTTGCATATCACTGTCTCATTTAATCCTCAAACCTGTATAGAGTAGGAACTCTTGTTATAGCCATTATGATGGTCAATTTTATGTGACAACTTTGATCAACTACAGTATCTAGGTGTTGCTATGAAGATATTCTGTAGATGTGATTAACATCTACAATCAGTTGACTTTGTTACATAAAGGAGACTATCCTGAATAATCTAGGTGGGCCTACCTATATTAGTTGAAGGGCCTCAAGAACAGAATTGAGGTTTCCCTGATGAAGAAGAAATTCTACTGGTGGGCTGGGACATCAGCTACTGCCCAGGGGTTTCAGGCCTGCTTTGTGGATTTCAGACTTGCCTAGCCAGCAACCATGATAACATAAACCGATTCCTACAATAAACCAAATATATTATCTGCTACTGGTTCTGTTTCTGGTGGACTTCTGACTGAGAAAAGCATCTTATAGATGGAAAAAAACAAAGAGAGAGAGAGAGAGAGAGAGAGACACTCCACGAGCTTTAGGAATTTGCCCAAAGTCACACAGTAGAACAGGGACTCATAGCCAGGTATGATTCAAAGGTATAAGGCTTGAACTAGGATACTGTAAAATGTATTATACAAACAATGACACTTCTGAGAGTGAAGTGGGGGGGGGGAGGGTGCTATTAGTAATTATCCCCAGACAACAGGCATAAACCAGAACCATCTAGGGGAGATCAAAGCACAGCAAGGCTCTGCTCAGCTGCACTCAACAGCCCCTCTCCTCCCTCTCTTCCTTTCTCTGCTTACAGACCCCAAAACAACTCTCTCCTTAACCGTTTTCCATCTCAAGCTTCCCTCTCTCCTTCCCCTAGTTATGAATCAATAATGTCAGCATAAAACACCAAGGGTCTTTTCTCCATCCTCATCTTGCAGCCCCTGGAGCTATTGTTTCAAGTACCCTCAACCGTGAACTCTCTCTTCTCTTGGGTTCTGTGCTGGGGGTCCCCAAGCTTGC
Organism: Panthera tigris; assembly: GCF_018350195.1. NCBI lineage: Eukaryota > Metazoa > Chordata > Mammalia > Carnivora > Felidae > Panthera > Panthera tigris. Next base: position 31,137,583 of record NC_056678.1, read on the forward strand.
CGCCATGTTTCAAGATTCACTAGAAGGACTCAGAACTCAGCACACAAGTTGTACTCAGAGCTCAGATTTATTAAAGCCATATAAAAGGATACACAGCCAGATCATAAGAGAAAAGGACAGAGGTAGAGTCTAGAGGAATCCATGTGCAGACTTCCTTATGTTCTCCCTTCCCCATGAAGGGTAACACACAATGCACTCTTCCTCCCGCAATACAACACAGCAATACGCTTGTGATGTTTCTGCCCAGGGAAACCCATTAGACACTTAGAGCCCTAGGTTTTTACTGGCAGCTAGCCATGTAGGCCTTCTCTGCCTAGTGTGTTCCACATAAATACACTGTATAAAAAGCCCAGATTGAGCCACCCTTAACTGTTAGGGAAGTGTGGAACACCCTGAAATTCCAGACACCAGCCAAGAGCCACTCTTGCCAGCAGGCCTTTCTAAGGAGAGCAGGCCTGTTCACTTTTTTTCTGCACGGGTTCCTGGATCCTGTATCATCCGGTTCCCTGGCGCCCTGAAAGATGCGTCCCTTAGCATCTAGTCACATCCCTCTGTGTTCTCTTCCACTCAGGCTTGAAACCAACATCTCTTTACAGTGATATTCAAACTAGCATCACCTCCTGAGGGCCAGGTTTCTGACTCCCTTGCGAACCTAGTCTAAGGCTAGCTAACAGAGTTAGGGAGCCCAGGCTGGAGGGTTCTAACAAGAGGACACTGGGTCCCTTCCTTGTTCTATCACTAACTAGTGGCACGCCTCGGTTTCCTCACGCGTAAAAGCAGGAGGTCGGTTCCGATCAACGCTGACATGTTATGGCACAGTGATCTCCCCACCAAACTGTTCCCCTCACTGCCAGATCGGCCCCGCTGTGGCCCTTCTGTGCAGTATTATTCTCACTCTCCGCAGGCATTACACTGGGCCCCAGCAGCCCAAACAGACGGGTGACTGTGAAGAGTTTCCTGGACATCTCCAGACTACTAACTGAAGTGGGTGTGTTGGGGTGGGGGCGGTCTTTGTCTCTAACCTCCGATCTCCCGCTCGGCCCTCTCCCCCAGCTTCTGCTCAGCCCCAAGGGCACAGGCACTACAAGTGGGTTTGAGGAGTCGGGGCAGGAAAACAGTGTAGGGAAGCCTGGCTCATCCCTGGGCCAGCCCCTGTTCCCACCTAACCCAGCAAGCATGTTTTACTTCCCTCCCTCCCTCGCCACTCGCCCCAAAGAATCGGCATAAGTATCTGCCCCCAGCTGACGCTAACACAAAAATCCCAGAAGTTCCGAGGTTCATGGACGGACCACGGGCCGCAACACGTCCCAGCGGGGCCGTTGGCCGGCAGGGAGGGGGCAGCGCGGGGCGGGGTGTGCGGGCTCGACGCAGGGGCTAAGCGGGGCGCCCCGACGGGGGAGGACTCCCCGTGTCGCTGCGCCGCCGTCGGCCCGGGGCCAGGAAGCTCGCAGGCCTCGCGCCCGGCTCGGGGGCCCGCGCCTCCCCCGAGGCCTCCCGTCCGCTCACCTCCTCCCCGCCGTAGCGGGCCAGCTCCTCCTCCGTGAAGAGCCGCACCGGGGGCCCCCGCTCGGCGGGGCGCGGCGCCTGCCCGGCCCGGGCTGCGGGCAGCCCCGGGGCCAGCGCCAGGAGCAGGGCCAGCGCTGCCAGCGGCCGCAGCCGCAGCCGCCGCCCGGGCGCGGGGCCCGCCATGGTGCGCGCGCGGAGCTGGGCTGGGGCGGCCTGGGCGGCCGGGACCCGCGCGCTCCCGCGCCTCCGCCCCGGAACCCCGCCCCGCCCCGCGCGCTCCCGCCCTGCCCCGCCCCGCGCCCTCGGGACCGCGCCGCTGGAGGCGGGGAGCCCCGGGTGTAACCTGAGGCTCCTGACTCCCCAGCCCGGCCTGCAAGCTGAGCAACAGTAGTAGCTCCTTGAGTGGGTACGTGGGTGACACAGCCCCAAATTCCGACACGTAGAAAGGTGTATGTATAAACCGGGACCGGATGCCCGCCTGGATCGGTCGGTGGGGCCTGTGACTCTTGATCTCAGGCTTGTGAGCTCGTGTGTGGACTGTGGGGGTGGAGATTACTTAAAAATAAATATCTTTGAAAAGAATCCCTTTTACTTCTGGCCAATTTCTTTTCCTTCCCAGTTGTGTTTAAATTTCGAGTCCGCAAGGGGGTTTTTGCAAAGGGAGGGTGGAGCATGGCACAGATCCGCCCTGAAATAACAATAGCTAACATTTGTGCAAAGATTCCTTCATTAATTTATTCATCAAATCCTTACTGAGGGCCTCCACGTACCAGCTCACTGGGAACACACTGCTGAACAGGAGAGATCCACAACCCACGTGGAACTTACATTCTGTAGGCAAAATAGACAAGAATAAAATACATACGTTGTATATTAGATGGTGAATACTAGGGAGGAAAGTAAAGCAGGGCAAAGGGATGGGGAGCATTGGGGGATGCAATTGTATTGTATTTATTTAGTTTTAAGTTTATTTATTTTGAGAGAGCACAAGCAGGGAGGAAGGGCAGAGAGAGAGAGAGAGAGAGAAAGAATCGTAAGCAGGTGCCACACTGTCAGCACAGAGCCTGATGCAGGGCTTGAACTCAGCGACCACGAGATGGGTGACCTGAGCCAAAGTCGGCTGCTTAACTGACTGTGCCACCCAGGTTGCCCTGGGGACTACAATTTTAAATAGGCTGACCAGGGAAGGCCCCACTGAGAAGGTGGTATTTGTATAAACATCTATAGGAAGTGAGGGAGGTAGCTAAGGGGGGAGGGCCTTCCCTGCAGAGGGAAAGGCAGGTGCATAAATGTTGAGGAAGGAGAGTGCCCTGCTTGTTGGAGAAACAGTGGGATGGAAGAGGTGAAGGAGATAAGGTCTGGGAGGTCAAAGAGTAAAGGGGATGGAGGTGGGGGGCACGTTTTGTGGGGCCTTACAGCTTATTTGTTTACTTTGAGAGAGACAGAGAGACAGAGCTCGAGTGGAGGAGGGGCACAGAGCGAGAGGGAGACACAGAATCAGAAGCAGGCTCCAGTCTCTGAGCTGTCAGCACAGAGCCTGACGCGGGGCTCAAACCCACAAACTGCGAGATCGTGACCTGAGGCGAAGTCGGAATGCTTAACCGACTGAGCCACCCAAGCACCCCCAGCTTATTTTTAAAGGATGTTGGCTTCCACGCTGAGTGAATGGAGCACAGGGATGAGTTAGGATGTTAGTGGAATGACTGCTGTTGTGTTGAGAACAGGAAGCCGCCGCAGTAATCTGGTGACCGGGCCAGAGGTGACAGCGGCTTGCGCCAGAGTGCTGGCGGGGGAGGTGGTGAGAAGTGAGTGGGTCGCAGATGTGGTTTGAAGGTGAGGCTGACAGGATTTGCTGACATATGAGAGGAGACAAGGGGTCTGAGAGACAGAACAGAGTCAAGGATGACCCCGCGGGTTCTGGCCTTGGTAACTGGAAGGATGCAGCTGGCACTTTCAGGGATAAGGAGAGATGGTGAGAAGAGCGGGTGCAGGGAGAGAAGCTCAAGATCAGGCTTGTTCAGTCTGAGGACACACAGACATCTAAGTAGAAGTAGCAAATTGACAGTCGGCCATAAGTCTGGATTTTAAGAAAGTGCTCCAGGCTAAAGATATAAATCATGGAATCACTGGCATATATATAGGTTGTATTTAAAGCCACAGAAGGGGCGCCTGGGTGGTTCGGTCAGTTATACGTCAGACTCTTGATTTTGGCTCAGGTCATGATCTCACAGTTCATGAGACGGAGGCCAATGTCGGGCTCTGCACTGACATGGTAGAGCCTGCCTGGGATTCTCTCTCTCTCTTCCTGTCTCTCTTGCTGCCCCTTCCCTGCTTGCGCTCTCCTTCCCTCTCTCTCTCTCTCTCTCTCTCCCTAAAATAAATGAGCTTAAAAAAAAAAAAAAATAAAGCCACAGAATGGGTTGGATCATCAAGGACATGCAGGTGGATAGGAAGGTGGAGAGGACCAAGGACTGAGTTTTTGGGCCCCACCAACATTTTGTGGGTGGGAGAACTAGCAAAGGAAACCAAAGAAGGGCTTAGCGTGCCAAGTGCTGACTCAGCACTTTTACTAGTGTTTGCTCATTTAATCCTCACTCTATGAAGTAAGAAGTGTCACCCATTTTACAGATGATGAAACTGAAGTGCAGAGACCTTAAATACCTTGCCCAAGGTCACAGATGGGTGGCTGAGTCAAGATTCAAACCCAGGCCCCCTCCCAGAGTCTTCCCCTTGACCATCAGGCTGCACCTTCCCTCAGGGACGGCACCAAGTTTTCATACATTTACTTATTCAACAGGAGCTTCTAGTATAGAGTGACCTGAACAGGATCCATCACAAACCCTCTGAATCTCAATTTATGCATGTAATATACCAGCCTGCTTCCTTGATAGAATAGTGTTGAAACTAAAAATGAGAATGGATTTGAAAGTCTGTGTAAGTTGCAGCGCTCAGTATCTGTTACACTGTCACAGGATCTCCAGGTTAGAAGAGGCCCTTTTAAGCCCTTGAATAGAGTATCATCCCCTTCCTGGTGCATCATGTTCCTTAATAACATCTCTGGCATAGAGTGTGCTGCTTCTCTGCTTGGGCCCTTTCTCTCTCTACAGTTCTATTTGTTAGTGACTTTTTTGAGCCAAAAGATACTCCATGTAACTTCTACTGATCCAATCCAGCTTCCCCTCCCTGAGACCGCTGTGTATAATTGTATGATTTCATAGCATGCTCATATATCCTTGGATTTTTCCAGATATTCCTCTGATTGCCTTTCCCTACTTGACCCCAGATTCTTTTTTCCCAAATGAATCAGTCACCTTCAAGGAGAATACAAATTATTCTAAATGAAACAGAATGACTGTAATAAGAAAGCTGGTTACACAGGGGATGGAAGAGGCTGGGAAGAAACCCTGAGGTGATCTGAAGATTAGAAACAGCAGGAGATTAACAACAACCTACCCTTAGAAGGGAAGAGGTGGTGGTACTAGAGTCTGGGCCCTGGGTCACCTGGCTGAAGCTAGAAACACAAGAAGCCTTTGCATCAGGGGCTGGAACCATGGAAGGGAAGCTGCCAGGAGCAGCGAACAAGGGAAAGAAAAACTCTGGCTTCTCCCTTGCCCTGACTCTCTCCAATCTCCCAGAGGTACCTCCTCTTGACTAAATCCACTGGAAACCCAGCCAAGAGGCAGTCTCTGCCTTATGTGAAATTTTTTTCACCTGCTGCTTACAGGCAAATGATTAAAGCCACCTTGGTTGGCAGCTACGTCACTGTGATCTCCGTTTCCGCCACAACAGGGCATCCTCCCTGTGTGTCTATCTTCACACCGTCTTCCATTTTTTTGCAAGGACACAAGTCATAATAGATGAGGCATCACCTTACTTCGTATGACCTCATCTTAACTAATACATCTGCAACAACCTATTTCCAGATGAGGTCCCATTCTGAGGTACCAGGGGTTAGGACTTCGACGTATCTTTTTGAAGGACACAGTTCAACTCAAACAGAAATCCTTAGGATATAGATGGTAATTCAGAGCATGAGACTGGAGAGGAGCCCACTTCTCTAGCCCCCTGGGGAGTGAGTTGAAGGGAGATCAGAGACCTAGCTTGGGAATGCCATCCTGGAGAGTTGAGGGGATGAGGAGAAATAAGCAAAGGAGGCTGAGAAGGAGCAGCGAGTGAAGTGGGAGGCAGAGTGGGAACAGGTGGGGTGCTGGAAGCCAGGGGAGGAAAGTAGATAGGGAGGAAAGGGTCAGCTAAGGCTGAGGATGAAGCTGACAAAACAAAGGAATAAAAAAAACAAATGGCGGAACCAGACCTGTATATACAGAGAAGAAACTGATGGTTGCTAGAGGAGATGGACAAAATGGGGAAAGGTGAATGGGAGATACAGTTCCAGAATGAATAAGTCACAGGAATAAGAGTACAGCAAAGGGAATATAGTCAATGACACTGTAATAGCATTGTATGGTGACAGAAGGTAGCTACATTTGTGGTGAGCATGGCATGACCTATAAACTTCTTGAATCACTATGGTGAACAGCTAAAAAATAATGTAACGCTGTGTTACAACTATACAAAAACAAACAAACAAAACCTCACCAGAAAAAAAAAAATAAGAGGAAAAAAGAGGATGAAGAAATGGTCATCTTATTTGACACCTCTGAGGTCAATTGTGACCTTGACAAGCATATTTCGGTGGAGTGGAGACGATGAAAGTCTGATCCGTGTGTGCTCATGAGAGAATGGGAGGAGAGGACTTGGGGACTACTAGTCCGGAAAATTCTATCTATGTGTTCATGGCTTCTCCATTCTAGCAGAAGGAGCCAGAAGGGCAAGGTTCTTGGAGTACCCCATTTATTTCTGTATTCCAGTGCCCAGCACTGTATTTGTTAAACCGTGTTAAATATTATATTAGCATCTCCTTCAAATGTGGGAATCTGTAATTTCCCGGTTTGGTCATAGCAACAAAGAGTAGAGAGGGATGATGGGTCTGGACTAGATTTTTCTGGTTCCTTCCAGCTCTAAAATTCTATGATGGTATGACTTGTTCTATCAGCCACCCTTGCATTAATACAGTTAGGAATTTAACAAGTTGTTTGTAGTTATTTGCATTTGCAAACAACTGTTAAATGAAATAGCTGGAATAAGTGTTCCATTCATAAATTGAACATTGTTGAGTACCTACCATGTGTAAGGTATTACATATATCGTCCCATTTGAAGATGCAAGACCAGGGAACCCAGGATAGGGGAGGGTGGTCAGAAGAGGTGAGAGGGCCTCCTCCCACTACTAACACTCTGGAGGTCCAGGGTACTTTGATGTGGTTGGTGCTACTGTGGTTGACACTGAAGAGGGAAGAGGCATTGAGTGGCCTGCGTGCAGGCGGTTGCAGATCTGCAGCTGCCCGGGACACAGAGCAGCATTCACGGCGGCATAAGCAACCTCTATTTGCCTCACCACCAATCAGCCCAGGGCGGCCACACAGAATAGCAGTTCAGGCAGTAGGAGGAGGGGAAGATGTGGTCCTCAGATCCACCCTGCTACAGGGCAAACGCCGTATTCTCCACCACACTCAGGACAAAGAGGCTTCTGCTGTGGTGAACAGCACCTTTGGGTTTTGCTACATGATCTATTTAGGCTCTCATTAAGGCACTGTTAGCAGGGCAGGGTTTAGGCGTTGCATTCTAAGGCAAAGAGAAGAGGTTTGTATTACAAGACCTGTCGGAGAGGGGCAGAGCCAGGACAAGAACCGAGAAGTCTCGACTCCCAAGTGTCTACCTTAGGAATAATGGAAAGCACTTGGATTCTGTAGTCTGATCCTGGATCAAATAATCTTCACTTCATTACTCCCGTCCCCAAATCCTGTCCGAAACAAGGTACCTGTTTCTTCATCCGTAAAACAGGAAGAAAAATGTCCTGCTTACAGGGTTCCTTGCAGGATCATGGCATTATATGAGTGAAAGCGCTTTGTAACATACAAAGTGCTCTGCAGACATTTATTAATGGTTATAAACCACCAGACTGCCTCTTGGAGTTATAGATTAGGCTCCCTCACTCGTTGGACTTAATTACCCCTCATTCCACTTTCTACTCCTTTTCTCCGTCCCTCCTCCTCCCACAAACAGAGGAAGTGAGACAGGAAGCGAGCACGTGCGTCTAACGCCTGGTCTGGGTAACGCGCAGGCTTCTCAGCTCCAAAGTTGCTGAGAGGGGGCCCCCCGCCCAGAACTACATTTCCCAGCAACCTTTCGGGGTCTCCAGAGGCGGGCGGGGTGGGGGGGGGGGGAGGCGCATGCGCCAAGTTCCGCCCCGCCTGGTCTCGGGGCCGCACCTCCGAACCGGTTTCGCCTGGCAGAGCCGGCTGCTTCAGGCGCCCTGGACGCGGTGCTCGCCTCGCGGCTTCTCCCGCGCTGTGGCGGTGCCAGGTGTGGCTTAGCTCGGGTCAGTGCCATGATCCGGCAGGAGCTCTCCACATCCTACCAGGAGGTACAAAGCAGTGGGGGCGGAAGTAAAGTTTCCCGCGGGGCGCAGGAGCGGGGTTCCGCGGTCTGGGCGGCGGAGGGGGGGGCGTCCGGGCAGGTCGAGTGAGCTTTCCGAGGAGTGCGGCGGGGGAGGGGTCCCCGCGTGCGGAGGAGCCTCGGAGCAGGAAGGAAGCGGGGCGCAGAGCCTCCTCCGGATGCTGCCGGCGCGGGATGGAGCCGGGGCCCCCGAGCCGTGAGCCGTAACCAGCAGGTGAATGATTGAAACGGCGTCCGACCCAGGCAGCAGCGCGCCGGCCGCACTTGACCTCGGCTGTTCTTTGCAAGTGGAGGCACGGCGCCCTCCTCCCGGCTGGAACAGATGCGCTGGGAGCATTAGCCCCTCTGCAAGCCCAGGGCTTCGTGGTACATGACAGGGATAATTACAGCTTGTTCGGTGGTCGCCTAACTTTGAAAAGGTGCTTTCGCCTATCTAGCTGTTGCTCGCCGCGCTCGGTTTTCCTTTCACTCTCACCTCCTCCCACTACTTTAACTATCACTTTTCCAGCTTTGTCTCTTTCTTGTTTGTCCGAGCTACAGGCGGTTTCAGCTTTTCCTCAGGCTTCCTGAGTCCTCCTGACTTACTCGAACTAGTAAACTGCTCTCCTCCTCCTCCTCCTCCTCCTCCTCCTCCTCCTCCTCCTCTTCCTCTTAGGTCTTACACTCTGGTCATCTCTGGTGATCATCCCCCCTTCCCCCACCCCGCACGGTCGTCCCCTCATTTGTAGGTTCAGTTACACATCTTCAGTCCTCAGGTTTGTGTTCTGTGTCTGCTCTGACCACCTGAGTGAGATGCTGTGTTACCATCTCTCCCTTTGGTGTCCCCTAGGCTGTGCAGATTTGCTTTGAGGCCCTGCCTTGATCCCAGAACATTCCTTTTTACAAACACCTGGTGCTGCCCTTGATCTACCCTGAACAGTCCAAATTTCTTAGCAAGCTTCGGAAGCACTGCACAGCTCAGCATCCCTGATTTCTCATCTCACCTATCTGTGTTCTGATCACACTGGAAATTCACTCTTTAAAAATGTGCTCCGACTTTCCTGTCCCTATGCGCATTCTCACACCATTTCTTTTTCTTTAACTTCTTCTCAGTCCCCATTGGTCAAAATCCCCTCCCTTATTCAAGGAGGGATCTTAAGTCCCTCATGTTCCATGGAGACTGACTTCCCAGATCAGTCTAGCATTCTGCCTGTCCTTCTCATATGTACTTCCTGCTGTTTTGATCAATACTGACCAACATTGGTGTACATTCCTCTCTTTGTAAATGATACTGTGTGGATTATATAAATAATATAAAAGCAGATGGCTTAGCCCTACAGTGGAAGGGGAACCTCCACCTGAGTTGGAGGCAGATGAGATTTGCCTAAGGCTTGCTATTTTTTTAGTGTAGGACCTGGTCTGGAATCTGACTTTGGGACACATTTCTATCTTTCTCCCCACAATCTCCTTTATCCAGAGGAGCCAGATGGATTTTAACCTGTGTTGGGATTCTGTGGCCCCTAGATTCCATGCCCTAGCCTGTGAAGGAATCCAGAGGAATGAGTTGTGTCTTTCCTCTGAAAGCTTTCAGATTCACAGGGAGTAGAGCATAGTGCGTAAATACTGTTTTGAAGTTGGGGAGCCCATGTTCCTCTCCTGCTCTGCTTCTGGCCATTTGTCAAGTCACTTCTCTGAGCCTCAGGTTTCTTCCTCTGCAAAGGAAGGTAATGATAGTTCCTATTTCACAGGGTTGTGAGAGTTCAATGAGTTGGTATATGGAAGGTGCTTAGGTCAGTGCTTGGCAGAGAGGGACCTCTCAGTGGATGATAGTTCTTGTTCACAGGACGTGGGTGGCTCCTGCTTCTAGGGAGCTTTGGGGTCCTGATTTGTAGGACCATGTCCCTCACCATCCATATGTAACCTGCAGTATCGCCTTTCCTAGTAGGGCTCCTGAAACGTTTATTAAAATGCAGACAGTTACTCGGCAAGGCCAAAGGTAAAGTCACTTTCTATTTGAGGGTACCCCCAAGATGGAAGACACTGGAAGGGCCCTTCCCTTTACCTTCTTCAGTGGCTCGTTTTGAAGTCCCTGTCTCTTGCCTTCTTTGGAAGGAGGCCTCCCGGAGGGTGGCCCAACTCTCTTGCCTGGGTCGTTCTGGGAGTGGACCTTTGAGTTAGGAGTCTAACTAGCTCTGAGTTGGGTTTCTTTGCTGAAGGGAGATTTTGGCTTTGGGGATGGGGCTGCAGGTAGTCCGGAAGGGAGCTGGGTTGGGAGTGTGTTGCTATCTGGGTTAGGCTGAACCTGGGTGAGGCTTGGATCAAAGAACTTTGGGCCTTCTCAGACTAACATCCTTCTTTCTCTTTGGCCAGCGAGGGCTCTGGTGATCTCTTGATATGTGTCCCCACTACCTGTATGTCATGGTGTCTTCTCCAGCCTCCCAGCCCTCTCCTACTTGTTGGTTTTCTTTTCTTGTGGGCTTGGAGGACTTTACACTGGAGATTTTACCTGATTCTAATGGGCAGGAGTGGAGGCATGAAAAAGGAGATGAAGGTCCATGGCTGGCTTAGTTGGTAGATCATGCGATTTTCAATATCAGGCTTGTGAGTTCATGCTCCTCCTTGGGGATAGAGATCACTTAATAAAATTAGGGGCACCTGGGTGGCTCGGTTGGTTAGGTGTCCAACTTTGGCTTGGGTCATGATCTCATGGTTCACGGGTTTGAGCCCCGTGTTGGGCTGTGCACTGACAGTGTGGAGTCTGTTTGTGATTCTCTCTCTCCCTCTCTATCTCTGCCCCTCACCCCCCATCAGAAAAAATTTTTAAAAAGAGGGGAGGAGATGGAAGAACAATAGATACATAAGAGTTTTATTTTAACCCAAGTTTCTTGGATATTAATTTTTAATTAAAACGTTTGAGACCTTAAGTGTTGACACTGTGAGCCTAAGAAAATATTTAGGAAAGCAATCCCTTTCCCTTCCCTCCCAATTCAATGTTAGGTCCTTTAAACTCTGGTCTTCATCTCTCTTCCCCTCCTTCTCAGTCCTATGAAGAATTGTTTGTTACTGTGTCCTCTGCCTGCCCTTCTTGGTGGCTCATTTCCCCCATTTGACAGGTGAGAGCACTGATGAGGTGAGGTTGAAGCTGCCTGTTGTCAGGCTGCTGATCAATATCTGTTTCTGGGATGGACCACCTTCCCCATTTTTTTTCCTGCCATTCGCAGCCTGAGTCGGTGGACTTGAGCCAGTGTCCTGGAGGGCTCTGACACCAACTTCACTGTTTCCTTCTGTCAGCAGACTCTTAGCTGTGTTTCCTCCTCCTCTGGGAAGCCGTTAAGATCATCGGTTTTGGAACTAGACCAACTTGGATTTGACTTCTGGCTCTATGGCCAAGGAAAGTGTTGTGGTTGAATTGTGTCCCTCCAAAAAGATGTGTGGGGAGTGCTAACCCCTAGTACCTCAGAGAGTGTCCTTATTTGGAAGTAGGGTCATTGCAGATGTAATTAGTGAAGATGAGGTCATACTGGAGTAGGGTGGGCCCTAATCCAATATGGTGTCCTTATAAGTAGCTGACCTTGTGGAGACAGCACAGAGATGCACTTCCCAAACTCTATGTGAAGATGGAGGCAGAGCTTGGAGAGGAGAGGCCTCTATAGGCCAAGGAACACCAAGGCTTGGCCATTACCAGAAGCTAGGAGACCATGGAAAAGATTCTTCCTCACAGCCCTCAGAAGGAACCAACCTTGCCAACACCTTGATTTCAGATTTCTAGTTTCCAGAACTGTGCGGGGATAAACTTCTGTTAATTCTTAAGGCACCCAGTTTGTGGTGCTTTGATAGGGCAGCCCTAGGAAACGAACATACGGGAAGTTAACGTGAGTTTTCCGAGCTTCAGTGTCCTAATCTGTAGCATTGGTATAACACCCCCTCCATCATGTGACTGTGTGTGTGTGAGAGAGAAAGAGAGAGAGACAGTTAAGTGAGAGGAAGCTTCTGCTTTCTCATTCTAGCCCTCCTCAGCAAGGCTGATGTGGCTGACTGGTTTGCTCTCTTTGTCTCCCCCCTTTAGCTGAGTGAGGAGTTGGATCAGGTGGTTGAGAACTCAGAGCGGGCAGACGAGCAAGAAAAGGAGGCAGACGGAGTACAAGGTCCAGGAATCTTACCAGGTGAGTGGGTTCAGTGCTGGGGGCAGAAGGGCTGGAAAACGGTGCTCTGCTGTAGCTGGAGGCCCCAGTCCAGGCGCCTGGCCACCTGGGGACCTGCAGGAGAGGAGGAGCCCCTCTGCCCTGCACCCCAGTGTCAGGTCTCAGGTATTGCCCTAGTTCTAAAGCTATACATATTTAACCAGCCTTGGGACAGAGGAGGTGTCCAGGCCAGTATCCGCTCTTTTCTGTACTCCGGTTTGAGCCAGTTCCTGAGGCCAGGACATTGGAGGTAATGGGTCTCTGCTCTTCTGTTTGTTTTTTCCTAGGAAGCCGTTAGTAGTTGAGCCTCTAATATCTGGGTCACTTCCCAGGGCCCTCAAGGAGAATATCTAATAGGCCTCACCTCTTGGACATCAGGCCTTGCCAGTATGGTCACCCAGCTGGGCAGGCAGGGTCCCATCAGTCAGGTGGCATCTTAAGGAGTCTTATGTTAGATGATGTTGACCGCTTCTTCCTCCTGGGTACTCTCTGCACCCTTAGATAACGTAACTCCTTACTTCTCGGAGTGCTCCTTCCAACTGCCTTTATAGTCACCTTCCAGCTCTTGGGTGTTAAGTGTTTGTCAGAGGCCCCTTTTCTCTGTCTCTCTCTCTCTCTCTCTCTCTCTCTCTCTCTCTCTCTCTCTCTAGTGGGTGGTCTCACCCAGGCCCCATCCCTGCTTCAGTTACTTCTTGTTCACACGTGACCGCCATGTTTACACCTCTAGTGCAGAGGTTACCTATAAACTCCAGACTTAACATATCCTGTATATCCAAATGCCCAGGTCATGGCTCTGCCTGGATGCCCCAAAGGTACCCTAAACCCCACATGTCCAAAATTGACCTCGTGACCTCCCCATTCCTGGTGTGGCCCTCTTCCAGTGCTTCCTGTTTTGGCGAATAGCATGTATTACCCATCCAGTTGAATCGGAGAGTCATCCCCACCCCCCACCCCCCACCCCTGCTTTCCTTGCTTCCCCATTTTCTCTGCTCCTCAGCCATGCTGGCCTTCTTTTATTTGGGCCTCCCTCCCTTCCACCATCAGGCCTTTCTGTTGTTATATCTCTGTTTGGAATTCTCTTCCCGCTGTCATCAAGTTAATGTTTAATCGTTCTTCCGATTAATGTTTAATGTCAATGCTTAATCGTTCTTCAGCTCACTTGTTTTCTACAAAGCCTCTGACCTCCTGGCTAGATCACTTCCACCCTCCAACCTGTCACTTGCAGTCCACGCATCTCTCCCTCGTAGCTCTCCCTGATGGGGCAGTGTACTTGCTTGGCATTTGATGAACATCTCTTCTGCTAGCATGTAAGCTCCATGAAGGTGGAGACCAGTCCGTTCTGCTCACTGCCTCAGACCTGTCCATGTGGTGAAGATTTGCTGAATGAGTGAACGGAACCCCAACCTGACTCTGCCTGCTTGGGTGGATTGAGGGAGGTGGGATTGTGCTCCTCTTGATCCCTTTAAGGGGAGAGGAATGGCATAGGATATTCTGTGATTGTGCCTAATTATTTAAAAAAAAAAAGTTTTTTTTAAATGTTTATTTTCAAGAAACAGAATGAGACAGAGAATGAGCGGGGGAGGGGCAGAGAGAGAGGGAGACACAGAATCCGAAGCAGGCTCCAGGCCCCAGGCCCCAGGCTCCAGGCTGTCAGCACAGAGCCCACTGTGGGGCTCGAACTCAAGAGTTGTGAGATCATGACCTCAGCTGAAGTCTGATGCTCAACCAACTGAGCCACCCAGGCGCCCCATAGGGAAGACTTTGTAGAAGGACAGACAGAGGCTGGAAGAGTAGCTGTTTACTGACTGCTTCCTCTGGGCCGAGCTCTGTCATTCCCGTTGCCCCATTTAATTTTCATGACAACCCTGTGAGGTAGGCATCCTGATTTTGATGGATGAGGACCTGAGCCCCAGGGGGTTAAGGAGAATATGGAAGGATCGCTTGGCTGGTGAACAGGATCAAGCTCTGTCTGACCCCAGGCTTTCTACTGCACCAGTGGTTTTTAAAAAGTATTTTAAGCATCCTTTTATTAAAGCTTATTGTGTAAAAGGTGGTAGCATGGCTGCCCCCACGCTGATTCTGGGCACTACGTCTGAAGTCCTGAAGCCCCAGGGAGAGAACAGTATATTTATATTTATTTGCATTAGCTCTGTATATGGGTTCCTATTGTTTCTGTAACAAATGACCACAAACTTAGTGGCTTAAAACAACAGATTTATTATCTTACAGTTCTGGAGGGCAGAAGTCCAAAATGGGTCTCGTTGTGCTGAAATTAAGATTTCAGCAGGACTGAATTCCTTTCTGGAAGCTCTAGGGGAAATTCCATCTTAGTGCCTTTTCCAGCTTCTAGGGGGTGCTCACATTTCTTGGCTCGTGGCCCTTTTTCCATCTTTGAAGCCACCGGTGGCCTGTTGAGTCTTTCTCCTATCTTCTCATTGTCACATAGACTTCTGCCCCCTCTTCCATGTTTACATGTAATCGCAGGGCTCACCTAGATAACCCAGGAAAAATCCCCTTGTTTTACAGTCAGGTGAACGGCAGCTTTGATCCTATCTGCTGCCTTAATTTCTCTTTGCTATTAACTTGACATTCATAGGTTCCGAGAATTAGGACTTGGACATGTTTGGCGGGCTACTCTTCTGCCTGGTGCGCCCTGTACTGCCCTCTTGCCCCCCGTCTGAAGAGGATAGATGGAGACGGCCGGAAGGAGAGGAGGGATGCCAGACTTGGAAAGATGAAGCTTTCTTTTGTGTTTCCACTTATAGATAAGTGCCAGCCAAACTAGGAAGTGGCCATGATGACCTTTGGCCTTAGCCTGTCTTTTGCCTCAGATTCCTGGGGCCTTACAGCCTAAGGTCAGTCAGAGCAAGAAACCAGACCTCAAGCAGAGCAAATTGGGATAGTTCCACAGACTGGCAAGAGCCTTCGTGCTTTCAGGGGAAACCCTTCTGGGCTCATCTCTGCTGTAGACCATAGAAGAAGCAGACTCAGAAGTCTTAGTAGGGAGTTGGCCCGTATTTGGTGACCTGACACACAATTGGCAAAGCTCGCTTCCTGCCTTTGAGTCCTGTAATAGTAACATAAATAACGGTAACGATGGCGGCAGCCGTTTATTGGGTGCTTCCACGCACTAGGCCTGCGTAGGGCTTTCTGTGTATACTCACACGTAGCCTTCATGGCCACTCGTGAGGGAGATGGTTAGTCCTGGTTCCTAGATGAGGAACAGAGAGGTCCAAGTAATGTGCTCAGAGCTTATGAGTGGCAGGGCTGGGATTTGAACCCAGGGCTGTCTCCCAGCGTGTTCCCACTCTGGCTCAGTTTCTAGATGAGGTGCTTTTCTGCTCCAGAATCCTCCCCTTCCTCTACCAGAGTCACTCATGGGCTCCTTCACCTGTTATGCAATGTGCTAAAACTAAAAAGAGGGCAAATGAGGCAGGGCCTGTGTCCAGGAACTTGGGACATGTAGAGAGAGAAGGCAGGATACCCAAAGAAGAACTTCTCTCTCCTTCTCCAGAGCCTTCCCTGAACAACTTACTGAGGGCCTTTTCTCCCTGTTATGTGCTTTCCTAGCACTCAGTATTTTCCTTTATAGAATGTAGCACAGTCTAAAGGGCACATTTGTTGAATATAATTCTTTAATCATTACTAACCCCTTAGGCCTGCCCCTGAGTCCTGTGAGGCACTCCCAGAACTTTTGTCTCCCCTCCCACTTCATTGTAACTGATGCTTAGCAGAGCGTCTGGACCACTGTGGGTGCTCAGTATTTATACGTTTGGAGGGGGGACATGGGGATTGGGAACAGGAATGTATCTCATGTGAGCAACTGGGATCAATGATAGAGGGTCAAGGAAATGGTAGAGACAGGTGCTTCAGAAATGAACGAAGCGGGGGCCGGTTAGTGAAGGGAGTGGGATTAACCTGAAGGAAGGGTGACTGGTAGGTGAAAGAGACGGGGCGGGCCAGGGAGGAGGGACGGGATGTGCAACCGCGTAGAGGTAGGGATAACACAGGACGTGTCGGAAGCAGTGGGTTAGCATGGTACAGTTGGAGCGGAGGGTTGGTGAGAGAAGTAGGAGATGAGGTAGGAAGGACAGATTGGGTCAGATTATGGAGGGCTTTGAGTGTCAGGGTTTAGCCGTTAGGGAACAGGGAGCATTTAATGGGATTGGAGCAGAGCAGTAAGGGGGTGAAACGGGCACGCAGGGAGGAGCAGTGTGGCAGTGCCGTAGGGCTGGATTAGTGGAGGGAGGACCGTGCTGGGTCAGAGGCTGGCAGGGTGGGCCGCTTCGACGTGGGGGAGCGGGAGAAGGAAGAGTCAAAGGAGACTCTGAGGTTTGAAGCAGGGTGAGTCGGAGAATGTAGACGTACAGTCCGGGGTGAGCGGCTGGAAGAGAAGGTGCTTCTCTGCCGCAGACATACGAAGCTTCAAAGGTGTGATGTCTGGGCGGAGAGGCCCAGAGGCGGAGCGAGATAACGACTGATGTAGCTAAAGTGCGAGCTCTGAGAAGGCCTGGGCGGCCTGTAGAGTGAGCTGTGGAGACTGGGCCTCGAGGGGTGGCCACATTCGGGGACCAGAAGAGGAGGTGGAGCTGGAGCCCCATGGAGGCCTGGAGGTGGGGGCTGTTGGGCAGCAGAGGTTCCAGTTAAGCACCCAGACATTCAGGATTATATTCCCAGTTGTACTCTCTGAGATAAAGAGTTACAGTCCATAATCCGAAAGCCTCGATCTGTTTCCTTTCTATGAAGGGAATTACAACCACTTATTCTTTTCTAAGGGAGAAATGAGACCAGACACGCTAACTGAATAAGCAGCTTACTATATCACTCTTGTAACAAAATTGAGGAAGATACTTGGCTGATTAGTCATTACAGTGCATTCTCCATGGAAACAACTGTGTATTAATAGAATTGAAAAAGATCAGCAACCAAAGAAAAAAATTAATTGGATCTCATCAAAATGAAAAACTTGGGTGCATTAAAGGATACTACTAAGAAAGTGAACAGACAGCCCACAGGATGAGAGACCTGTTCAAATCATGGATCTGGGGACTTGTATTTAGACCATATAAAAGAACTTTTATACTCCAATAATAAAAGGGCAACCCAAGTAAGAATCTGAATAATGTTTCTGTAGTGCAGATGACTGATAAGCACATGAAAGGCTGCTCAACATCATGATCATCAGGGAAGGGCAAATCTAAACCACAGTGAGATTTGTATCATTGTGTCGCCTTCACACCTACAAGAATGGCTGTGGTCAATAAGATGTACAAGTTTTGGTGAAGATGTAGAGAAATTAGGACCCCCACAGATGGTTGGGGGGAACGTAAAATGGTGCAGCTACCGTGGAAAAGTCTGGCAGTTCCTAGAAGTTCAAATATAGAGAGTCACCATATGACTCAGCAATCCCATTCCTATGTACATACCCAAGAGAAATGAAAACTTACGTCTGCACAACAGCTTGTACATGAATGTTCATAGCAGCACGATTCATAATAGCCAGAAAGCGGAAGCCACTCAAAGGTCCATCAATTGATGAGTGGATAAATAAACGGTGTATTCACCCAGCGGGGTAGTATTTGGCAGTCAGAGGGAATGAGGAACTGTTGCATCTACATCATGGATGAATCTTGAAAATATGTTAGGTGAAAGAAGTCTGACACAAAAGCTTCTATGTTGTGGGATTCCATTTATGTGAACTGCCTAGAACGGGCAAATCCATCAAGACAGGAAGCCGATTATTGGTTGCCAGGGACTAGGAGGAAGGAGTGACTCCTAATGGGTATGGAGTTTGTTTTTAGGTAATGAAAATGTCCTGTAATTACACAGTGGTGATGGTTGCACACCTTGTGAATGTAGTAGAAACCAAATATATTTACTTATTTAAAAGGGTAACTTTTATTGTATGTAAATTATATTTCAAAAACCCCACGAAAACAACAAACCCATCGCATCACTAAAAAGGAAAAAAACCCAAAAGGATAGTTCATTCCTTCTTTGCATTCAGGATGCGTCTTAGCCCCTTGTTGTTTGCAAGGTAGAGTTTTGGAGGGGTAGAGTAGACGACCGGTTCCCCCTTCCTGTGAATAAAGGTCCCACTGTGTTTTCAGAAGTTGAATTACTCATCACACATCCCTTAATGGGCTGACTTCTATTCCGGGGCAAGTCTGGGTTTTTGAAGCAGTGTTGGTTGTCTTGGATTTTTCTTAGATTACCTTTCCTAAGAAAATCTTGTGCATTATTTCTGTCTTTCTACAGAATGTGTCTGTACAGGACACATTCATCATGAGTTTGCATTCATGTAAAGAATGTATACTTTTAAAACACATTCATCCAGCTTGCCACAAAAAAGCAGGTGTTTGGTTTTTCTGACTGCAGAGTACACGGGACATTTTGCCAAAATATCCAGCACCTGTTTTTTTAATGGCAAAATGTATTGGTGTCTTCTTTCAGAACTGGAGTGTCACTTATAGCATGTGTGGATGATAAATAGTTTTACTGTTTTTTTTTTTTTTTAATTTTTTAACGTTTATTTATTATTGAGAGACAGAGCATGAGCATGAGCGTGAGCATGGGAGGGGCAGAGAGAGGAGGAGACACAGAATCTGAAGCAGGCTCCAGGCTCTGAGCTGTCAGCACAGAGCCCAACGCGGAGCTCAAACCCACAGACGATGAGATCATGACCCGTGCCGAAATCGGACGCCCAACCGACTGAGCCACCCAGGCGTCCCTAGTTTTACAGTTTTTGTTTAACTCACGCGCCAATTTATGGATCAAGAAAAGGCCGGTAAAGAAGTTCAGCTTGGCTTCTGTGAGCGAAACAGAGGGGACCCCATGAGAGTAATTTGTCCAAGTACCTCTGCCAGACAAATCCAGATGATGCAATTGTCATCTGACCTTTTTGTGCCTTAAGTCAGCTTTTTTAGAATTTTCAAGAAGATGCAAATTCCTCTCTTTCCCTAACCAAAGGTTTCATGAAGGCAGAACATTTCCAATCATGTATGTGTGACTTATGATAGAGTGAATACCTGCCCACAAAGGCCCATTACTGTTCCTCTTCATTGCATGGTTTAGCCAGGCTGAAATATGCAGTTTACTTAAAAATGTCCCAAGCTTCTACTTGTCATGAAGTTATATTCTTCCAATCAGATCTTTTGTCGTTGTTAGGGACTGGATCCTTAAGCACTACCATTCACTGTTGCGTAGGGAAAGAACATTGACGAGGAGTCGGGACCCCAGGGCTCTCATTCTGTGCCAGTCTTAGGCTCTCTGGGACCTGGATCACTGCGCAAATATGGCTTTGGACCAGAAGGCCTTTTGGGTCCCTGCTAACTCTTAACAATTCTGTTCAGATGTTATATACCCAATTAGTCACTGCAGAGTTCCTTCAGTTTTGTCTTGTGATTTTTCCAAACCTCATTCAGATGTTGAAACCTGGTCCCTTGTTGCTACAGCAATTATGAGCCCCTTGTGACAGGGAATGTGTTTTTACCTGCCATGTTTTTGAGTGAACCTGTGGGGAGGTGCCTGGCTGGCTCAGTCGGAAGAGCGGGTCACTCTTGATCTTGGGGTTTTGAGTTCGAGCCCCATGTTACATGTAGAGATTACTTTAAAAAAATCTTGAAGCGAACCTGTGATCTTACATGGGCCATAGGAGGGGGGAGTGGCTTCCAGGCAGAACAGCTGTGGGGGGGTCCACTTGTACACGGACTACTGCACTTTGGGTCCTGTGACTCTGCAGACCGGCTACACGTGACTGATCAGGGATCAGCGCCTGAGGTAAGGGGAGCCACCTACAGGCTGGGTGTGAAGGAGAGCAGTGTCCTGTGGTGTGTGTGACAGAGCACCCTATACAGGATGCAGGCTGGGAGAGGGACTTGGCCAGGACAGCGGAGCAGAGTCCCAGAGAAACCCGGGGAGAAGGCGGATAGCAAAGCCACCAGGGAGCAGAAATGGACACTGTCCCTAATAACAATAAGAAGCAGTAGCAGTAGGATCAGAGACAAAAGTTGAAAAAGAGACTTGCTTTAATTCCTCTTGGAGAGCTAGAGCTGCTGCCTTCCGTGTGGCTCGTGCTCAGCCGTGGGCGGGCTTCCTTGGGGGTTCCTGGCTCCTGGTTCCTCACTTCTCTTTGTAGCTGTGAATGTCCATTGCCTCCCATGACCTGCTCTTTACTGTCTGAAGGAACCTCATAGACATTTCTGGGAACTCGCACATCTGTGTAATGTAGAAACGTTGTAAAGTATCTTGCCATGAATAGTAAGATGTATCAGTTGGTTTACAGTTTTACAGGCTCAAATGCACTGCTGTTGTCCTACAGACGGAAGGTAGCTAGTTGGCGCTGTGAGATGTAGCTCATCTATTATTTGGGTCATTCGGTCATTTCATAGGCATGCAAACATCACATGCCTACTGTGTGAAAGATACTGTTTTATGCCTTGCCTCCATGTTATTTCTGGCATATTTTTTTCTAGTTTATCATTGTAAGAGATTGTAGTGCCATGGTCTTCATTTTTGCTGTTTTTATTGAAGGCTTTTTTTTTTTTTTTTTAATGAATGTAATTGTCAAATTGGCTTACATACAACACCCAGTGCTCATCCCACAAGTGCCCTCCTCAGTGCCCATCACCCATTTTTCCTCTCCCCCACCCCCCCAAAAGGCTTTGTGTTTTGGAAAGTAGAGGGTACGTTCCATTTCTCTAGTAACGTTAATTCATTAAGCAGGCAATCTGTAATGCATTTTGCAACATTCTCTCCTTTCTTTTAAATATCCAGTAAAATTGAAGTGATCATTTCCTTTTCACCTGAAGAAAGTGAGGCTTAGGAGTGGTAAGTAACTTGCCCTGGGTCTCAGAGTAGTCATAGGAGAGCTGGCCGCCCCAACCTCTCTGACTTAAAGCTCATGCTCTTAACCACTAGGCTGGATATCCGGACTTTCAGTTCAGAAAATAAATGAATAATGAACACCAAATTACTCCTTCATCAAAATTCTCCCGGTGCTTTGGGCACAAGGCTAGATGACCTCCTCCACGAAGCCTTTTGCTCATGTCTGTCCTTCTCCTCACACCCATACATCATCCCAACAAAGGAAATCTCACCATTTACATCCTCTCGTGCTTCTGAGTCCTGTAGCACTTGTAGCACAGACCATTAGTCCTCCTCTCTCGGGGTCTCCCTGAAGCGCCTAGCACCAAGTCTTGCGCACAGAGTTGATGCTTGATGTGTGTTTGTGGAAGTGTAGAATGAATGACTTATTTTCCTCTCACCTAAGACCCTTTGATAGCTCTGTGCTGATCCTGCTTTTGTGCTTTTAAATAAAAAGAAAGAGGGGCGCCTGGGTGGCTCATTCGGTTAAGCGGCCGACTTTGGCTCAGGTCACGATCTCGTGGTCCATGAGTTCGAGCCCCGTGTCGGGCTCTGTGCTGACAGTTCAGAGCCTGGAGCCTGTTTTGGATTCTGTGTCTTCCTCTCTCTGACCCTCTCCTGTTCATGCTCTGTCTCTCTCTGTCTCAAAAATAAATGAACGTTAAAAAAAAAAAAAATTAAAAAATAAATAAATAAAAAGAAAGTGAAATAATCATGAGCAAATACTCTTATATCTTTGGATTTGAAGTCCATTTTTTGTAGGGAGTGTGTTGTGGGTCTTGTTTTGAATCCAGATTGAAAGGTCTAATCTGCCTTTTAATTGGAATGTTTAGTCCATTGACATTTTTTAAGTTGAAGTATAGTTGACCTAGTTATAGACTAATATAACTGTATTAGTTCCAGGTGCACAACGTTGTGGTCCGACGGTTCTATACACTATGCAGGACTCACCACAATAAATTGCCATTTGTCACCATACAAAGTTACTACAGAGCTACTGACTGTATTCTCTGTGCTATACTTTTCATCCCCATAACTCACTTTATACCTGGAAGTTCTTACCTTATTACTATTTTTTTAAATTTAAAATGTGTTTATTGGGATGGTTTTCCACTCATTTGGATTCAGATTGCTTTTGGTGCTGCTTCCGTCTGAAGAAGCACCCTCTGTAAGCTTTGCCTTTCTTCCTTGTAGGTTGGCAGAGGACAGCCAACACAGAACACTACTGTTTTGTGCGTGGCCAAAGATGGTGGTGATTTTGCAGCACTGGACGTCTCACTGCTTCTTACGCTTCCTCCGTTCTTGCAGGAAGGGATTGAGGAGGTCCTTTGCAAGGGGCATGTTCTCGAGGGGAGGTTGTCACCGCCGAAAAAGCTTGAAGTTTACATCTCTTCGTTCCTTTCACCTATTTCGCCCGTCACCTCCACTCTCCTCCCTCTGGCAACCTCTCATTTGTTCTCTGTTTCTATTTGTTTTGTTTTTTAGTTTCTAAATATAAGTGAAATCACATAGTATTTGTCTTTTGCCGTGTGACTTATTTCACTTAGTATGATACCCTCTGGGTCCATCCATGTTGTTGTGAATGGCAGGATTTCATTCCTTTTTTTATGGTTGAGTTATATTCCACATCTTTATCCATCCATTTCTGAGCACTTGGGTAGCTTCCATATCTTGGCTATTGTAAGTAATGCTGCAGTAAACATAGGAGTGCATGTATCTTTTTGAATCAGTGTTTTTGTTTTCTTTGAGTCAATACCCAGTAGTGGAATGCTATTTCTATTTTTAATTTTTTGAGGAACCTCCATACTGTTTTCCACAGTGGCTGCACCAACTTACTCTCTTGTCAACAGTTCATTAGAGTTCCCTTTTCTCCACATCTTTGCCAACACTTATTTCTTGTGTTGTTAGTTTTTTTAAGTTTATGTACTTATTTTTGAGAGAGAGAGACAGCACAAGCACATGAGTGGGAGAGGGGAATAGAGGGGGAGAGACAGAATCCCAAGCAAGCTCTGTGCTGTCAGCACAGAGTCCAGTGTGGGGCTTGAACCCATGAATGGTAAGATCGTGCCCTTAGCCGAGACCACGAGTCAGACACTCAACCGACTGAGCACCCCGTTGTGTATTTGGTACTAGCCATTCTGACGGGGGTGAGGGAATATTGCATTGTGGGTTTGATTGGCATTTCCCTGATGACTAGTGACGTTGAGCATCTTCTCATATGTCTGTTGGCCATCTGGGTATCTTCTTTAGAAAAATGTCTATGCACATCCTTTGCCATTTTTTGATAAGATTTTTTGAGGGTGTTGTAGGAGTTCTTTATATATTTTGGATTTTAACCCCTTATTGGATATATCATTTGCAAGTGTCTCCTCCCATTTAGTAGGTTGCCTTTTTGTTCATGGTTTCCCTTGCCGTGCGAAGGCTTTTTAGTTTGATGTAATCCCAATAGTTTGTTTTTGCTTTTGTTTCCCTTGCATGAGGAGATAGATCCAGAAAAATGTTGCTAAAGCCAGTGTCCAAGAGATTACAGAGTATGTTTTCCTTTAGGAGTTTTATGGTCTCCAGTCTTACATTTAGTTCTTTATACCATGTTCAGTGTACTTTTGTGCATGATGTAAGGTGTATGGTGGAAGCAGGTGGTCTGCTTTTAATTTTTTGCATGTAGCTGTCCAGTTTTCTCAACACTATTAAATGAAGAAACTGTCTTCTCCCCATTGTATATTCTTGCCTCCTTTGTCTTAGATTAATTGATCATAAGTAAGCATGGGTTTATTTCTGGACTACCTATTCTGTTCTGTTGACTTATGTGTGGCAGTACCATACTGTTTTGAATACTATAGTTTTATAGTATAGCTTGAAATCTGGGATTGTGATACCTCCAGCTTTTTCCTTTCTCAAGATTGCTTTTGCTGTTCACAGTCTTTCTTGGTTCCTTACAGATTTTAGTATTACTTGTTCTAGCTCTGTGAAAAATACTGTTCGTATTTTGAAAGGGGTTGCATTGGATCTGTAGATTGCTTCGGGTAGTGTAGACGTCTTAACAAGATTAATTCTTCCAATCCATGAGTGTGGTATCTTTTCATTTTCTTGTGTCATCTTCAGTTTCTTTTAACAGTGTCTTGTAGTTTTCAGAGTAAAAGTCTTTCACTTTCTTGGCTAAATTTATTCCTAGGTACTTTATTCTTTTTGATGCAATCATAAATAGAATTGTTTTCTTAATTTCACTTTCTGCTACCTTGTTATCAGTGTATAGAAGTGCAACACGTTTCTATATGTTAACTTTGTATCCTAAAACTTTACCGAATTCATTCATTAGTTCTAATTGTTTCAGTGGAGTCTTTAGGGTTTTCTATATATAGTATGTCATTTGCAAATAGTGCCAGTTTCACTTCTTCCTTACCAATTTGGATGCTTTTTATTTCTTGTCTGATTGCTGTGGCTAGGACTTCCAGTTCCATATTGACTAAAAATGGCAAAAAAGGACATCTTGTCTTGTTCCTTAACTTAGGGGAAAGTCTTTCTGTTTTTCTACCATCGAGTATGATGTTAGTTGTAGGCTTGTCATACATAGCGTCTGTTATGTTGAGGTTTGAACATATACTAAAAGCACTGAATTTTTACTCCCCCCATTTTTATGTATATGATGTCATAGTTTACATCTATTTTGTGAATCCCTTCACGAATGCTTTAAAAATGATTGATTTTACTACCTTTTTTTTTTTTTTTTTTTTTTTTTGAGAGAGAGAGAGAGAGAGAGAGTGACTGTGTGTGCACCAGCAGGGGAGGGGTAGAGAGAGGGAGAGACAGACAGAATCCCAAGCAGGCTCTGCGGTGTCAGCTCAGAGCTGGACGTGGAGCTCGAACTCAAACTGTGAGATCGTGACCTGAGCCAAGATCAAGAGTCAGAGGCTTAACCAAGCCACGCAGGCACCCCCTACTTTTGGCTTTTAACCTTTATACTAGCTTTATAAGTGATTGATCTACTTACCTTTACTCTGTGTTTGCTTTCACCCATGAAATTTTTTCCTTTCATGATTTTCTTCTAGTTAATGTTCTTTTCTTTTTCTGCTTAAAGAAGTCCCTTTAATGGCCAGTTTAGTGATGAACTCCTCTAACTTTTGTTTGTCTGGGAAACTCTCTCTGAATAACCTTGCTGGGTGGAGTATTCTTGGCTGTAGGTTTTGGCACTTTTAATATGTTATGCCACTCCCTTTTGGTCTGCAGTGTTTCTGCTGTAAAATCAGCTGCTAGTCTAATGGACTTTCCCTTGTTCGTAACTGTTTGCTTTTTTCTTGCTGTTTTTAAGATTCTGCCTTTATCTTTAATTTTTGATATTTTAATTAGTATGTCTTGGTGTGGACCTCCTTGGGTTCGTCTTCTTTGGGGCTCTTTGGATATCTCTTTCTTTCCCTATGTTAAAGAACGTTTTAGCTATTATATCTTCAAACAAGTTTTCTGCCCCTTTTTCTCTCTTCTTCTGGGATGCCTGTAATGCAAATGTTAGTACACTTGATGTTGTCTCAGAGACCCCATAATCTACCCTCATTTTTTAAAATTCTTTTTTCTTTTTGCTGTTCAATAGATACTTTCCATTATCCTGTCTTTCAGATTGCTGATCTGTTCTGCATCTGCTAATCTGTTGATTTCTTCTCCTGTATTTTTCATTTCAGTTATATTCTTTTTTTTTTTTAATTTTTATTTTTTTAATTTTTTTTTTTAACGTTTATTTATTTTTGAGACAGAGAGAGACAGAGCATGAACGGGGGAGGGGCAGAGAGAGAGGGAGACACAGAATCTGAAACAGGCTCCAGGCTCTGAGCAGTCAGCACAGAGCCCGATGCGGGGCTCGAACTCACGGACCGGACCGCGAGATTGTGACCTGAGCCGAAGTCGGACGCTTAACCGACTGAGCCACCCAGGCGCCCCTCAGTTATATTCTTTAACTCTGATTGGTTCTTTTTTATACTTTCTGTTTCTTTGTTGAAGTTCTGAGTTCATCCACTCTTCTCTCAAGTCTGGTGAGCATCTTTACGACTGTTATCAGATAGATTGCTTATCTCTGTTGTGTTTAGTTCTTTTTCTGAAGTTTTGTCTCATTCTTTTGTTTGGAGCATGTTTGTCTCATTTTGTCTGACGTTCTGTGTTTGTTTTTATGAAGTAGATGAAACAGCCACCTCTGCCTGGTGTAGGAACGTCCCTGCATAGACTGTGTGTGCCTGGCAGCTTTGGCTGGCTGACTGTAGCATTAGTGGGTGCCAGCTAGGGGTCCCGGGGTGTTCTCTGCAGGGAGCACCCTGGCAGGAAAAACTGAAGCTGGTACAGATGAGGGTGGGATGGGCGTCTGGGGCCACCTTGGTAGGTCAGCTGGTACTTGGGTGGGTGGATTGTGGGGGAACACCTTGGGAATATGGCTAGAGCTGGTGTGGGCTAGGGTCCCAGAGCCCACTGAGGCAGTAGGCCAGCTAGAGCATCTAGCCTCTGTTCCCATCTGTGCTACCAACGTGGAGGGGCTCACCAGCACTTCTGACCCCAGAGAGAATTCTAGCAATCCCCCACGATTTGTCAGACACTCGGGAGTTAGTGAATGGGTTTCCTTCACCTTTAATCTCATTACCTTTTAAACCGTAGCTTTTTTTCTGTGTGCCAGGGCAGGTGAATCTGCACAGGAGTCCCTCAGTGCAGTCCCTTTCTGCTACAGTCCACAGTGTCAGAGGTGGGGTGCCTGTTGTCACTATGTTTCCATCTCTTTTGCCATTCTTTATGTGGTCCCTTTATCTTTTGTTGTGCAGAAGCTGTTTGATCAGGCACCAGTTCTTCAGGAGGATTTGCTTTCTATGTAGGTGTAGAATTGGTGTGACATGGGAGGATTTGAGTTGAGTGTCTTCCTATGTTGCCATCTTGGACTCTCCCCTAGTCTGCTCACATTTAGTGTAATTATTGATTTGGTTGGATTTGGTTCTACCTTTCTGCTGTTTTCTGTTTGTCTCATGTAGTTTTCATTTTCCCATTCTCTCCTGAAAGTTATAAACCTTATGATATTGTTTGCTTTAGTCTTACATTTTAAAAATCTAGAAATAGCTTTTTATATTTACCTACCGGTTTCACATTTCAGTGATCTTTGTTCCTTCCTGTACATTTGAAAATTATCATCTGGTGTTATTTCCCTTTAACTTTCAGAATTTCTTCCTTATGCATTGAGGTGTGGGTCTGTTGGTGATGAATTCTCTTAGCTTTATGTTTGAAAATATCTTTATTTCACCTTCATTTTTGAAAGTTAGTTTTGCTGGAATTTAATTCAAGATTGATAGAATTTTTTTATTTCAGCACTTTAAAGAAGTGTCTTTTGGTGTCTATTATTTCTTTTTTTTATATTAATTTTTTTGGGGAGTCTATTATTTCTGATCAAAAGTTACCTATCATTAGATATAAATCCTGTATGTGATATTTTTTTTTTCTGGCTGCTTTCAAGATTTTTTTCTCTTATCTTTGCATTTGCAGTTTGACTATGATTTGCCTAGGAGTGGGTTCTTATTATTCTGCTTTGCATTATTGAGTTTCCAGTTTCCAATATTGCACAATCAATGCAAATTGATGTGTTTTTTCTCTAGTTTTGGGAAGTTTGGGCCATTATTTTTTCAAATATTCTTTGTGATCTGTTGTCTCTTTTCAGTTACGTATGGTTAGACTGTTGGATACTGTCCCACAGTTATCTAGGTAGGTAGGTTCTGTTTATTTTTTTCTTCTCCCCCCCCCTCCAAATTGGTTAATTTCTTTTTATTTAACTTCAGCTACACCGACTTTTTATTTATTTACTTACTTTGCCTTCCTTCGCTCTTAAGAAAGCACAGTGAATTTTTCATTTCATTTACTTTTCTTTCCAGCTTTAGAGTTTCCATTTGGTTCTTCTTTATAGTTTCTATTTTTCTGTTTCCCCGTAGTTTCTTTTTCTCTATTTCCCCTTTGTCCATTCCTTATCTATATATTTTCCTTTAGCTCCTCCACATGCTGTAAAGTTCCTGTCTGCTGATTGCAACATCAGGTCATCTTGGCTTTGGTTTCTATAGACTGTTTTTTCCTTTGAGCGTGGGTCACATTTTATTGTTTCTTCACATGTCTCGTGATTTTTGATTCAATACTAAACATTGTAATGGTGCGTTATAGAGGTTATAGATTATGCTACAATCCTCCTGAAGGATTTTTGTGTTAGCAGGTAGTGAATGTGAGGAGACTCAAGTTCCGAATTAGCAGTGGCTGAAATCTCCATTCAGTTCTTTTAGTTTTGCAGCTGCTGCTTTTTATCTTGGCCACCCTCTCCCCCCCCACCCAATGCCTCCAGCCAAGAATTTGAACAGATTTTATTTGCAGATTTGGGTGTTTGCCAGCCCTGAACCCTGTCTACGGCCACCCTGAACCATACCTCATAGAGGTTGGTGAGTGCTCTTGGGCAAAACATGCAAATTATTAAATCTAACCAAGTGCAGAGTCTTTCCTTCAAAGGCCTACTCTTCTAGTTTCTGCCTGCTTTTGCCTTCACATAATTTTTAAGTATTTTGTCCACATTTTGTAATTGTATATAGAAGGGTGATGTGACTAAGCTATTTTGTCACAGTTGGGAGCCGGAAGCCGCACATACCCTTTAAGACTTGCATTCATACTCTTCCTCAGCCTTGGGCTGATCCACTGTGGAGGGAACAGGGCTTTTTCTTCAGGGAGCGACAGTTTCAGACAAGGGGTAGAGAGGGCACAGAGCACCATAGGAGTGTCTCAGTCAGCTTGGGTTGCCGTACCAAAGTACCCCAGGTGGGGTTGCTTAAACAACAGAAATTTTTTTCTCAGCTCTAGACTGGAAATCAAAGATCAAAGAGTTGGCAAGTTTGGCTTCTCTTGAGGCCCCCTGCCTTGGCTTGCACATGGCCACCTTCTCCCTGTGCCCTCATGTGGCTTTTTCTCTGTGTGTCTACATCCCTGGTGTCTCCTTCTCTGTCTTATAAGGACACTAGTCTTGTTGGGTCAGGACCCATTATTATGCCCTCATTTAACCTTGATTACCTCCTTAAACTCCCCATTTCCAAGTACAGTCACACTGGAGATTAGGGCTTCAGTGTAAATTTGTCAGGGGGCGGGGTACACGTAACTTAGTCCATAGCAGAGCAAAATCAAGGCTGGGCATGGTCTGAGAGCAGGCAGGAGAGACAGAGCTGTGTTGGATGGAAGGAATCAGAATACCTTTAATCAGTCATTAAGTCATTCACCATATAAATGCGGAATGCTGCTGTGTTCCAGGCACATAGTGAAGGGCTAATGGTTCAATATGGATGGACACGACTGGCCCTGGCCCTGTTCTCCGGAGCTCACAGCCGAGGAGGATAAAAAGACGTGTAGACAGACTGTGATATTGCAGTGACGATAGAGGACGTACAGGGTGCCTTGGGAGAGTTGAGGAAGGGGTCCTCAAATAAAGCTATGGGTCAGGGAAGGCTTCCTTGAGAAAATGCCTTTCTAAACTGAAACCTGAAGTATGAGTCAGGAATCAGCTGTGGAAGAAAAGTGCTCCAGGCCAGGCACAGGGATTGGCAAATGTGAGGGGCCTTAGGGTTGAGGGGGGGTGTGCATGCTGGACAAACAGAAAGTCATTTAGCACAGCTGGAGCTGGGGACCCTGTGGGAGCCGGGTGGTCAGGGAGAAGCCCAGAAAAATAGGTTGGGGCCAGCTTCCTTGTTGAATCTTAACTTTGTCCCTCCAGATGGGAGATTCTTAAAGAGAATAGCTGTGTCTCCTTCCTCTTGGAGTCCCCTTTCTGGCACAGGAAGTGCATAGCGAATGTCAATAGGTGCCACGTGTTATGATTTAGGGGTGTGTGGGTGACCTTGCCTCCTTGGTAAAGCAGGTCAAGGGCCTGGAGATTGCCAGCTGCCTCTGACCTCACCTGCCCCAGGGCTCCGGGTCACATGTGTGGTGGTGTTTTTCAGCCCTGGACAGCGAGTCTGCCTCTAGCAGCATCCGCTTCAGCAAGGCCTGCCTGAAGAACGTCTTCTCCGTCCTGCTCATCTTCATCTACCTGCTGCTCATGGCAGTGGCTGTCTTCCTGGTCTACCAGACCATCACAGACTTCCGCGAGAAACTCAAGCACCCTGTCATGTCGGTGTCTTACAAGGAGGTGGATCGCTATGACGCCCCAGGTAGAGCCTGTCCCGGAGGGGCATCAGGGCCCAGGTCTGGGGCATTGGCTTGCAAAGGAGCCACCGTTGCACTCCCACACCGGGCTGGGCACCGCGGGTAGGCAGAGGAGCCGAGCACAGTCAAGGTGAAGAGTACACACCCAGAGAGCTGCTGTCAGTACCCAGAGGAGCATGTCGTGTGCCAGGGAGAGGGGTGCACGGAGCCTGGAGTGGTCACTGCATAACTGGGGTGGGCACGGAATGCTTTGCACGGAGATAGTATTTGAGCTGGGCTTTGATAGACAAGAAGAGAGTTTTTCTGGAAGGGGGATTAGCAGGAGCAAAAGTAAGTGTAGGGAGGCAGAGGGCTCCTCTGGAGAGGATGTGTATAGCCTGGCTGGAGCCGGAGGCCAGTGATGAGGGGCAGGGGAGGTAAAGCCATTTGGAAGTGGTTAGGGCCCTGCCTGGGGAGGGGGCTCACTGCTGTTCCTGTTCCGGTGGGAGGCTGGGCCCTGAGGAGGCCGTCGTCTCTGCTATAGAAAGTAGTGTCTCCTTCAGGGCAAGCGGGGCTGGCTCTGGGCTCTGGAATCGTGGGAGTGAACCGGGAGGCGTGAGCTCCGTGGCCTCGGCTGTGCCCCGCTGGTGTGCGCACGTGCTGTGCTCGCAGGAAGCCAGAGTCCCCCTCTGGATGGCCTGCCCACGGAGCACAGCCGGTCTCTGGTGCCTTCCACCTGGGCTTCTTGAAAGTGTGCTGCTTGTAGCTTCTTCACCCATCTTTGCCTGTCTCGTGTTCGTCCCTCTTTGTGTGTCTGTTTTGGTCCCTGTATCTGTGGGCTGTACTTTCTGTTGCTGATCTCTGGGTCTCTCTGAGCTCTGCCCGGGTCTGGTGCCACATGCTGCTCTCATGCTGCTCTGTTTTCTCTCCGTCAAAGGAGCCCCACGGTGAGGTGCTGGGGTTGGGGCGGGGGAGGGACCTTTGGGGTGTGAGTTGCACACCTGGAGGCCCCGGCCAGAGCAGGAGGTGAGAGGCACGGTGACAGGTGGGGAGTCCCGCAGCCGAGCCGAGGGCCTTGCAGTGAATCCGCCTGCGGATGGCGGCGCTGCCGGGCCCGGCCGCGGAGCCCCCGCGGGGTGTGCCGAGCAGGGCGGGGATGTAGGGTGGGTTTCGGTGCAGGTGCCAGGGAGGCTGTGCCCCAGGCCAGGAGAGGGGCTTTCTGAGGGCAGCAGCCGTGGCTCTCCACCCTCCATAACCCTCTTCTTCTCCCTCCTCTGCCGTCACCCAGAGAGTCTTGAACTTGGGTTGTTGGTGGGTGTGAAAAACTGTGTGTGATGTGACTGTAGGGATACGGTGGGGGACCGTGACTTCTGACACTCCCATTTTCCTGTTCGTGCTCCCCTAGGTATTGCTCTGTACCCCGGTCAGGCCCAGTTGCTCAGCTGTAAGCACCACTACGAGGTCATCCCGCCCCTGAGGAGCCCTGGCCAGCCTGGGGACATGAACTGCACCACCCAGAGGATCAACTACACAGACCCTTTCTCCAACCAGACCCTGGTAACTCCTGTCTCCCCACGCCAGGCCTGGGCAGCACACGCTGTCCACCCCGCACCCCGCAGCCCCCGGTCTTCTTCCTGCCACGAGGCCACTCACACTCCCCTCGTGCAGGCCCTTGGCCTCCAGCGACCACGAGGCTGTCCCAAATCGGGTCATGGCCATGGCTGGCTGGCTGCATCAGGCAGGGCTGTGAGGGCGTCAGCATTCTCTGATCCTCAGGGATTCCTGACAGTGCGATCAGATCCTCTCCTTGCTGGAAGGATGCAGGGCGAAGCCGGTGGGACGTAGTCAAGTGAGTCCCATTACCTGACTGCCCAACACAACTGCCAGGGTGCATTTTGAAAATAAAGATTCCTAGGTTCCACGTGGGGCCAGTCAATCCTAGGGACAGGGCCTGGGAATCCATGTTTTGAAATAAATATGTAAAGAAGCTGGTCTGGGAACAAGGACCCCAGCACTGGCATCACTCACAGCTCAGCCCAGCAGGGTTGGGGGGAGGTGAGGGTCAGTGGCACCTGCACAGGGTGTCGAAGGCAGGGAAGGAATTTTACGTTTATGTACATCTTTCTGCATCCCGTATCCTCGTTTCGGAAAGGATTGAATGGGACTGAGTAAAAGCTTTCTAGATCAAAGTGAGGAAGGAAGGGTTTTCAAGGTAGAGGAAATAGCAGGTTGCATTTGTGTCTGCACTGTTACAGTAGTTGGGTGTGTGTGGAGGGTCAGGTGCCCCCGGGAGCGGCGAGCAGCGGGAGGCGAAGCTGCGGATAGAAGTAATGGCCAGGTGAGGAGAGAGTGAGTGGTCTGCCCTGGAGCCTGACTTGCCCCCCTGGGTCTAAGGTAGAAGAGTCACACTGAGGTGGTTCTGATGACCTTTGTTCCAGGCCTCTTCCTGAGATCCTGCTCAAATGGTTCCCTCGCCTGCAAAAACTGGAACAAAATAAAGTATCCATAAAAGTCCCACAAACCCAGGAGCGGTATCACCAGCGGACTAGGCGTTTTGAACCGGTGTAAAATAGAAGTTGGGGCAGGTGGGTGGAGCAAACAAACCAGAGAAAGGCCGCGCCCTACAGCGGGCGCAGGAGAGGCTTCAGGAGAGGTGAAAGCCTTCCTTCTGGCTCCCAGCTCCCGAGTCAGCTCGCCCAAAGGGCAGGGAAGCGGTCAGGACAGTCATCACGGGACAGTCATCATGGGACCAGTCATCATGGGACCGGGTGGCTGCTCTCCTACCCTCCCAGGGCGCGCAGAGCTGCTGGGGACGGTGTTTCCTTCTGGGTACGAGGCCCAGGGGCCATTCGTATGTACGCAAGCTCTGGGGAGGTTCCCTGCTTGGGCACTGGGGCAGCAGAGAGAAACAGAGCAGAACTGGAGACTGGGCCTCCACGGTGCAGGGGAGGGGACAAGTACCGGGAAGGAATCTTCACACAAGAGACACGCCAAATACCTGGCCTGGCATTGCCTGCCTGCTGCCACGGAGCGTCAGCCCCAGGCAGGGGCGCCGTGGGAGAACCGGTGAGGACAGCCACACCCCCAGCCCTAAGCTAGTCACCCTGGTCCTTCTCTCGGGAGTGGGAACGGACAGTGAAGGCTTGCTAGACATTTACGGGAAACCGACAGCCTAGGAGAGGACCAAGAGGAATAAAAGAGAATGGACTCCAGAACAGGGCAATGGATGCTAATTTAAAGGAAAGGGAGAATAATTTGTAAACATTTTAAGGAAGAGCTGGATGTGCCATAGAAACACCATGCGGATTCCCAGCCGCTTCTTGCCGGCCGCTTCTTGCTGGCCGCTCTGGGAAACATACCAGTCGGAGGGCCGGGCAGTGCACATGCGGGTCTGTGGGTGTCCTTCCTGTCGGTGCCCCCTGAGCGGACACTTCCCAGGAGCCCGTTGCCTTCATTCCCAAACCTGTGTGTGCTGGTGGTGCTTACTGCGGTAATTACGTAATTTAAATATTATAAACATCCATGAAATAAGAGCACAAAAGTTATTTTTTAATATATATAATTATTTTCAGTTTATTCATTTATTTTGAGAGAGAGTGCACATGGGGAGGTAGGGACAGGGAGAGAAGGAGAGGGAATCGCAGGCAGGCTCCACACTGTCCAGCCTCAGAGTCCAGTGCAGGGCTCGAACTCAGGAACCGTGAGATCATGACCTGAGCTGAAACCAAGAATCCTGGCTTAACTGACTGAGCCAGTCAGGCGCCCCAGGGAGAGTTGTTTGTATGGAAACTGCAGTGAAGGCAGTTACTGCGGCCAGCTCTGGGTGAAGGTCAGTATTCTCCAGCAGTTCTAGATGTGGTTCCTTTGGAGAGGAGTTCTGCCCTCAGGCCCCACAGTGGTGGAGGAGGAGGAGGGATGGGGGAGCGCAGGGGAGAGTAGGAGAGGTTCCCCCCCCCCCCCCACACACACACATGTGCACTTACGCTGGGAAGTAGGGCCTGGCAAGTGGCAGCAAGGACATTCCCTGAGTAGGGGGGAGGTGTGGCTCATCCCATCTCGCACCCAAGGAGCACCTTGGTTAGATGTGTCATTGATCGCCACTGGGAGACTTTGCCTGGGTAGAGATCCTCCGGCGCCATGCCTGGGGTGGACTTTAGAAAATATGCCCTCTGGTGCACCCGCTTCCTGCTGTGTAGGCTGACACCTTGCAGACTTGGTGCTTGGCTTGTGGGCTTGTCCTTTACTCTGCTCCAGCTCCGCCTCCTTTGTTTGTAGTAGGAGGTCTCAGAACCCTGTAGGCTGCTGGCTGTCTGCCTCCTGGCTAGTCTGTGTGAAAGTGACAGGCGAGGGCGGGGGTTGGTGCTCATATGACCTGCTTTGTCAGATTTCAGATTCTCATTGTTTTCTAGTGTCTCTTGTGCCCTCGGTTTAGCTAACTTTTTTTTTTTTTTAACATTTATTTATTTTTGATAGAGAAAGAGTGTGAGTGGGGGAGGGGCAGAGAGAGAGGGAGACACAGAATCCAAAGCAGCGTCCAGGCTCTGAGCTGTCAGCATAGAGCCGGATGCAGGGCTGTGAGATCATGACCTGAGCCAAGGTTGGAGGCTTAACTGACCGAGCCACCCAGGCACCCCTGGTTTAGCTAACTTTTACTGCACACTTTGCCACAATTAGGGCCACCGTCTTTCCAGCTTGTAGGACCGCCTGCTGTATTCCCACTGTCCAGATGTTAAGTCCTTGTCTCTTTTAGATGGTTCCCACAGCACTCCAGTTCCAGAAAATAACTTTGTGCATCGGGCAGAGAATAGACTAAGCTGCTGTGCAAAAGCAAACACCTCAAACAGACCCAGTGGCTGAGACCAGAGAGAAGTCTGTTTCTTTGGAGCCGGTCGGGTGTGCAGGTGGTGGGCACGTTGGGCCATGCCGCCTCGCAGGGCAGGCAGCGATGGCTTCTGTCTGCCACTCCACCTCCCCGTGGCGCAGTCTTGGTCCTCGTGGTCAGCCATGGCTTGCCAGCACGTGTATGCATTTTCCGCTCTGGGAGGGTGAGACGTGGAGGACAAGCGGTGCCCTGTTTCGGGGCACAGTGTGGAGTCTCATGAGTCACTTTGGTGCACATTCCAGGAACGTCATCACATGGCCACGGCCGAGGCCAGAAATGAGGCTCCAGCAGGGTGACCGTGCTGCTAAAATGTGGGATTGGGGAAGCGGTTCTAGTTCTCCAGGAGGAAGCGGGTAGTGGGAACAGTGTGCATTCTCTGCTGCCACTCAACGTGTCATGGAAAGGTTGAAAATAAATAGATGGACGGAGGTTTCCTGGGAAAAATGCAACAAGAGGCAGAACAAGTGAGTGGGCACGTGAACATCAGTCACACTGCTGTACCGGGTGCCAAGGGTTACAAGAGATGTTTAATTTAGATAAAAAACTATACTATTCTCCACTAAGAATTAAGAGTTACAGATCTTTGCAAAATAGCATTCCTTTTGTATGTTTTGGGCAAAACCTATTAGGAACAAAAAATTCCATTGCCTTGAAGTGTGACTAAATGCACACGTTTCTCTTTCGCATTCGCGGATCGAATAGACACAAAGTGGGATAAGGATTGAGCGGCACAATTTGTTAATGTGCAGTGAGTGTGCGTGTAGCACCTGTGCCTGATGGTGCCCGCTCTTCCACATCTGGAGAGCATTTATGGAGGTTACTGCGGTACAGATGTTTATCTGTAATTCATTAATCTGTAAGTCAGTTACGGTAATTAATCTGTAAATCCAGCGTCATCACAGTTAAAAGTCCCAGTTGGTTTTTTCATGGAATTTAACAGTCCAGTTTTAAAGTACATGGTGAAGAACACGTGTATGGCAGTCACCTGCTGGGGGTGGTGGTAGGAGGCGCGTCGCGGAGGGGACCTGCCCGGTCAGATGGCAGAACAGTGTAGACCCGCAGGGATGAACTCCGCATCTGTCCCTCGTCTGGGGAGCGGGAGGTAGGTCCCTCTTTCACACCAGATGCAAAACTGAAAGCCACGCACATAAAACGTCTGAATGTAAAAAAGTTTAAAAAGCGCTATAAGAGAACATCGATGTAATTTTGGTTTTCCTCTGCAAGCAAAACCTGGAAGCCATAGAGAAAAAGATTTACAGATATCACCGTATCAAATTTAAAGCTTCATCTAACAAGTGACATTAGAAACAAAGTTAATGGCAAAGCGACAGACCGGAAGAAGACATTTGTCCGCATACTGGACGTACGTTAGCGTCCCTTCCGAGGGCGTCCGTAGCACAGGCAGCCAGTGAGGAAAATGGACGGAGGACCGTTGCTCCCAGCGCTGGGCCAGGCGCTAGCCGCAGAGTCGCGCTGTGGGGCTGAGCGGGAGCCAGCCATGGGCAGCAGGAGGGGTGGCCTGTGGTCAGCTGGGGGCCGCTGGGCGAGGAGTTTGCTGGTCACCTTCAGTGTCTCTGGGGCCACAGGCGGGGCTCCCACAGGGCTGATTCCGGCCCTTGTCTCTCTGCAGAAATCCGCCCTGATCGTGCAGGGGCCCCGGGAAGTGAAGAAGCGGGAGCTGGTCTTCCTCCAGTTCCGCCTGAATGAGAGTAGCGAGGACTTCAGTGCCATCGATTACCTCCTCTTCTCGTCTTTCCAGGAGTTCCTGCAAAGGTGGCGTTTCCAGTCCGTGCCGGGCTTGCCGCACGCCGTCTCCTGTCCGCTTGCTCATCCCGGGCCGGGGTGGGCAAGTGGGGCAGTGATGGGGCCCGACTCCAGGGACTGACCTGGAGCCTAGCTGTCCAGGAAACCTGGCTTCACTAAGGAAGCGGGTCTGATGTGGCGAGTGTTCGGACTTAGAGGCAGAGGCTTGGTCCTGCCCGTTCGGGGGGCTGAGGCGAGAGGAGCTGCCTTGGACCGTGTGAGCCCCCCGAGGGCAGTCCCTGCCTCTGCCGGATCTCCCCTGCTGTGTCGTGGGCAGCATGTCCAACGCGCGGTGTGTGTTTGCCACACGTTTTTAATACGGGGATGAAGCTTCTTGTCTGCGTGGGGGACACACTGGGACCCAGAGTGCCCACTGGGGGCGGTAGCCACCCCGGAGGAGAGGCGGCTCCCCCGGGGTGATGAGGCCATGGGCCACCTCCCCTACTCATGTACCACTGCTCCGTCCTTCCTGATCTGGAGCTTGGAGCCTCTGCTGTGGCGTCTTCCACCCTGTCTGCCCCCCAGCATTCCCTCTGCCCTCCCTGCGTGGAGCCGAGGAGCTGTCCTCCCCTCACTGGGCCTCCCAGAGGGAGGCTGGCAGCCCAGCGAGGGCTCCCCAGGGCCACCGAGGGCCAGAGTTGTCATGCTGGTGGGCGCACCTGCCCGCTCAGGGCCAGTGCTCTGGGAGCAGGGGTTGGGGGGACCTGCCTCATGGCGGGTGACAACTCTCCCTCTGTTCGGAAGCCTAGAAGCAGAGCTTGGAAAGGAAGCAGGAAGTGGGCCCTGTCCTCGTGGCAGTAGCCGAGAAAACTGGCTTGGAGTAGGGGCTGGAGTTTGAGTCCAGCCGACTTTGAATCCTGCTGTTGGGCCTAACTTGGCCCCTTTTTCTCTGTCCTCCCAGCCCAGACAGGGTGGGCTTCATGCAGTCCTGCGAGAGCGCCTATTCCAGCTGGAAGTTCTCTGGCGGCTTCCGCACCTGGGTCAAGATGTCCCTGGTGAAGACCAAGGAGGAGGATGGGCGGGAAGCAGTGGAGTTCCGGCAGGAGGTAGGTGGTGCCGGGTGTGCTTCGCACCGTTGGCCGCTTCCACCCTGGAGTCCGGGGTGGACAGCAGCTTCGCAGGAGAGAGGACCTTGGGGAAGTCGTATGGTGAGAAGGGACCCCGTGCCAGGGAGCGGCCATGTCCCGCAGGCTGGGCACGCTCTAGGCCTTTGCCTGGGCTGCAGCCGGTCCTCCCCAGACACGTGGGCCAAGCAGGGACGCCTGCATTTCACAGAGCAGGTGGCGCGCCCAGCACAGTCCGTGTTCTTGGCCGTCAGAGGCCGCTGGCCTCGTGGAAGATAGAGGACTTGCAGGGAAGACAGACTAGATACAGTGGCCTCCGAAGTGTGGTGCACGTGAGGGTCCATTGAGATGCATGAGGAAAATATTAGCTTGCTTTTTGTACTAATTTCTTGACCTCATCCTTTTTCCGTTTTTGAGTATTTTGAACATTAGAAGAAGAGTAATGTTTACATCACTTCTGAGGAAGTCATGTATGTGGGGTATGTACTCAAAAATGTGTTACTAATGGGAAGTGTGATTGAAAGCTTTCAGCCCACTAGCCTGGAACCAGGAGATGTGCCCGAGGTTTCTAGCCACGGTCTCGGCAGCGGATGGGGGAGGACCTTGGGAACGGGCCTGGCAGTGGGGATGGGGGCAGGGGACATTTTGGTTGCCGTGGCAGGGCTGTTTGCCAGTCATCACTGAAAGCGAGGCTGCACCCCTACCTTTGGAACTTTCACCTCCGCGGTGGCAGCCCCCTTACCCACACCTACACCCTGAGGCCACCGTCCTGTGTATCAGTGGCCGAGTGCCTACAGAGGTAGCGAGGGAGTCTGTTCTGAAAACTTGGCTCCTCCTTGGAGGTGTTTCAGCAGGCTGGACCCTGAGGGGCAGCACTGGGAAAGGCCTGGGTTGGAGTAGAAGGACCTACTCCCAGTGACACGGGGCTGTCGTTGGGCAGAAGCCATGCGCTCGTCCGGGCCCACCCCTTCCCTGTGCCCTGGCCTCTCAGACTGGAGAGGAGGAGGGTTTGGGAAGGGCTTCGGGCCGGTTTTCTTCAAGAGGACAGGCTTTGTTCCTGCCTCAGGAGGTGGAACCTACCCCCCTAGCCCCCCGGCAGTGGGTCCCTAAAGTGTTCCCTGTTTGTAAGGTAACTGTCACGTCCTGGATTTTTGCTCCACACTTTTCTCCGAGAACTCCCGAGATCTTCCTCCTCTGGCCCCACGGCAGCCGAGGAAAGGAGCCTCGATGTGTTCACCGTAGTCAGGTGCAGCCTGGGTCTGCCCGGCTCGCCCCACGGTTCAGAACCCAAAGGGACCTAAGTCCCAGCAAACATGTCCATTTTACCATGTTTGTGCCGTTCGTGATTGTCTAAGTTGGAAGTGTTTCGGTGGGTGACGTGAACCCTTTTGAACAAAGTTGAAAAATGTTTTTTATGTAGTGTTTTAAAGTTTAAAATACCCATGTCTTATCTCATTTGATCCTGACCACACCTCGGTGATGCCGGCATTTTGTCCGCTGCTCTGCAAGTGGCGAAGCGGGAGGCTCAGCTCGGTGGTGGAGCCGGCCCTGTGGCCGGGGCTGGGCTCTGCCTCTGGCACCGCCGCTCCCCGTTACACCACGCAGATTAGCAGCTTCTGGTAATCGATGACCAGATCTTACCAGACACGCCTACTAAATACTTAACCCGGAGTGAGTGCTCAGCCGCGCGATCTGGGAGGTTGTGCTTTGTCTGTGTAAGACCTGAAGGGTTGAAAGACTTAGCTTTTAAGATCAAGTATTTTGAAATTCGAGACTTTTATGACTTATAATTGGGTCTTCACATGATGCTTTGGATGCGTTTTAATCATGAGTCCAGATATCGGAGGACAGATTTTGGTGACAATCCAGGACACCCATTGTACATCCCAGATGCTGTTTTCCCAGAGAACTGGAAACCGAAGTCTTGGCCCTGGTTCCAGTTTCAGGATTTGTGTATGAGATTTTTGGCTTTCTCCCTCCAGAAGATGATGTGAAGAGAACCAAGGACCAAGATCCCCTAACTTCCTTCTCCTTTCCTGCAACCCAGGTGAGGCAGGGGCGCAGAGGTGGTAACGCTTTCTCCTCTCTCTACCTAGACGAGTGTGGTTAACTACATTGACCAGAGGCCGGCCGCTGAAAAAAGCGCTCAGTTGTTTTTTGTGGTCTTTGAATGGAAAGATCCTTTCATCCAGAAAGTCCAAGATGTGAGTATTACTTAAGGTTACAAGAGCAAACACCCTGTGCTGAGGTATTTTGGCTCATCCTTCCAGGCTGTCCTCCTCTTCTCTCATGGCGCAAATCATTTTTTCATTTATGACATTCATGTCCTGTATTTGTGTTTAATTGATCTTATCATCACTAGACAGTTGTCCCCGTGAACGTGGGGGCTTCCTCTTTTGTCCGCCATTATTTATGTGCTGCCTGGCAGAGTGCTTAGTACAGAGTACTTGCTTAGTAGTATTAAGTGAGTGGAGTGAGTAGAAAACCTGGATTGCATTAAGCTAATGTCTAGATTATTGCTACTGGAAGCCATTCTTTTTTTTTTTTTTTTTTTTGGAAGCCATTCTTTTTTCATAGGTCTCTGTTGGATAATAATCATTATTTGTCAGAGCAGAAACGTACAAGTAAAAATGAACACTGCCTCAATTAATGCCAGATTCCCAGACGCAGTCTCGGAAGAGGAGGGATGATAAGACAGCTTTGCTAGAGGAACGTTCTGGGGAGACACCATCCCCCGGAGGCAGTCCCAGATCTGACACTGATTGGCGTTTAGGTAATCCCAGAACGTGCTGATGTGGTCGGAGCTCAGGGGAAGCGCCTTGCACGGCTGAGGCCCATGTGGTGGAGGGTCTGTGTGACCTGTAGTGCTCCCTGATCACGCACCTCCACCACGAACCGGGGACGGGAAGGGCCACTTATGCAGGGGCGCGTGCGGCTCGCTGAATCCGGATCTGGGTGGAAGAGTGAACGTCTTCAGTTCTACACGTGAAGTGTGTGAGCACACGTTTTTCACTTACGCCATTCAGTAGGAAGTGCCCATTGAGACGAGTAAAGCCCACGCTCGAGGCCTGCTTTTCTCATCATCACTCTGCTTCATCATGGTCCTGAACAGTGGTGCCGGTGTAACCGTTTTGTATCTGTGGACCCTGAGGCTCAGATTGTCCAAGGTCACCCTGCTGAACAGACTTGAAAGTGCTGTGGGTACCATGCTGGGGACTCAGAAAGAAATCCAAGCTGTGACCTTGACCTAGAAGCGTTTAACATTTAGTGAGTGTAGTCGATAGCTGTGAAGTGACTCATTCCAGACGGTAAGTAGCTGCCAAAGGGCTTTGTGGGATAAATGTTTCTGCCAGAGGGTTTCTCGGCTTAGTGGTCAGAGAGGGCTCCACGGAGCTGTGAAGGATCAGTGAACTCGAGTAAGAGGAAAGCATCGCAGGCTGGGGGGCTCAGGGCATGGCCTGAAGGCAGACGTCCGGCGGGTGAGACTGTCACTGGACTGCGTGGAGGGCAAGTGTGAGTAAGTGTGAGACGGGAAGAAAACGAGTAACTGACCTTCTGGAGTAGGTAGTTCTGGGGAAATTTGTCTCCAAGCCACTTCTGGGGATTAGTCTAGAAATTTAAACCTCGGTACTGAGTATCTGATTTGTGCAGAACTTTTTTGAGAAAGTTTACTTTTTTCAGGATCACTTTATAGTAGGAAGGGATTAGTATTTTTCTTCTCAGACTTGAGCTGTGCACATTAAAGGTCTAGTCAGAATGAAGTACAGAGTCATGGCCGTTTTAGAACCCCAAGTGTTTTTCTTGTCGCTCCAATAATCTGAGGCAGGAGGATCTTGACAGTAACACTCACGTGACCTAGGAATCCAAGTTGAGGCAAACTGATACACTTGTGTTCGTTTGTTTTCCAGATAATCACCGCCAATCCTTGGAACACAATCGCCCTGCTCTGTGGGGCCTTCTTGGCGTTATTTAAAGCAGCGGAGTTTGCCAAGCTGAGTGTGAAATGGATGATCAAGATCAGAAAGAGGTACCTTAAAAAAAGAGGTCAGGCGGCGAACCACATAAGCTGAAGTGGCCTTGTGTTCGCAGAACTGCTCACAGCAACGGAAGTTCTGGTCACTTCCGCGCGGAGAAACGAGCCGCCGGCAATCCTGTGCTCACTTGAAACGGGCCTTGCTGGGAGGAACAGCCTGCCAGCCTGCAGCTTCTAACCTGGCCCCAAAAGAGGATGTTTAAAGCCTGATGGAACAGATCCAGTGGGTAACCTAAAACTTATTTAAGTATTTAAATTATTAATGAACAGATGACGAGGGATTGTGGAAGATGGAATTAGATCTGTATCAAGTTTTCTGAAGGTTTGTGGAAGTTGCCTTTCTTCTTACTTGGTTTGGTGCACAGTTAAGCTCTAATGGGGTGATGAAGGCTCTACTTTTTACTCTAGCTTCCCCTTCCGCCCTAGTTTTCTAAAGTGGACAGAAGAGTGTGATTTTCTTTTTTCCCCAAATCCTGACTCTGCAGATGTACAGGTTATGCTTTGAAACCTCTGCACCCTGTACCCAAAGGCGAGAACCCCGTCGTCTCTGACGTCATCTGCCAGTTACATCATCTGGCCTCTTGGCACGCTTTCTCATTTGTTAAATAAGAAATGGGACTTTTTTGTAAAGCTACTAGAAACCAGGAATACGATTTCTTGTGGACTGACTAGCCACCTGCCTGTCTGGCTAGAATATTTGTTGATGGA
Source organism: Panthera tigris (assembly GCF_018350195.1). Classification (NCBI taxonomy): domain Eukaryota; kingdom Metazoa; phylum Chordata; class Mammalia; order Carnivora; family Felidae; genus Panthera; species Panthera tigris. Next base: position 31,180,272 of record NC_056678.1, read on the forward strand.
GGTGTAAGAGTGCAGAGTCATTAACATGCAAAAGCACTGGGACATATGTACATAGGTGCCTACTCAATGTATCTTGATGATTTTATTAACAGGTAAATAAAAGTTAGGTTAATGCAAAAGGAGTCAGTGTGCCAGTATGAATACCTGCTAAATCAGTAGGCACCGGTACACTTTCATTCTGTGACCAAATGGCAGCGTGAGCTCGGACTCCCAAGATGGAGGGATCTGGACTCCCGAGGTAGGTCATGAATGCGTCCAAGGAAGGGTCGGGGTGGGGTGTGGCGATGGATGGCAGGCAGGCGGTCAGGAAGAGTGACAGAGCTAGCTCGTCCTGTCCTGTAAAAGCAGCTGAGAAAGGGGTACTCAGTGTGACCCCCAAAGCCTTCAGCTTAGCTTTTGACAAAGATGAGTACTGAAGTGTTTTTCACATCGGCCGATTTAAGGTTTTGAGAATTGTCTGCAGAGTTTCAAATTACTTACATGCCCCTTTGCTCCAAAGAGGACTTGGTAACACTGGATTTCATAACCTGGCTTTAGGTAGTTTAAAGAGGCATTATTAAAGGTAAACTTGTGCCAAGAAATATTCCCTGGTACTTTGCGATGCCAGAGAAGCATGCACATTCATGCTAGCCTAGATCTCGTCTCTGTGCAGTCTTTTTGTGAGGCAAATGCGAAGCCAGGCAGAGAAGCTTACATTAACAACGTTGGAAAACGTGTGTGTGTGTGTGTTCTGTCTCTAAAGGTGACACCACTTTAGTAATACTTCAATATCTAATAAAATTAGCTCAAATAAACACACTAAAACTGCATTTCCTGTATTGTGGAAAGTTGAGAGACCTCTTAAATGCGCTTTAGGATAAGTAGATAATTAGGAAGTATTTTTAGCTTGCCAAAGAAAAAAACTTTCATAACTACAGCTGCAGCCTGTCAGAATCCACTGTGGCTGCTCTTCGGTGAAAGAAACGTGTAAGTCTTCCACTGTGTAGACATTTAGACCTAGCCTTCACTTTCTGGAAAAGGCAGGGGCTTGCCTTTGACTCTGTGTCCTGTAGTAGGCTCACCCTGGTCTTCCAGGGCTGCCCCCAGCTGTAACACTGGCTGGCCTTGGGTTAGTGTGGCCAATTCGGCCAGAGCCCCTGGACCTGGATGGCTGGGGGAAGGTGGCTACTGGAGATCATAAACTGTGAGCCATGCACCCAAAGGAAGAGTTTCTCCTGGGGCCACAGTGAGTGAAAAGGGATGCTTGTACAGTGACCTAGGAATAGCACGCAAAACGCTAGACTTCTTCATGAATGCAAGGAGTGGAGAGTTTATAATGTCTGATGTCTGACTCTGCCACCGTTTCCCTGAACCACTCCTCACCCAAAGAAGTAGGATTTATTATAAACTTTGAGATTTTTAATTAAAACTGACATTTAAGGTAATTTGAGCCTGTTCTCTGAACATAGAAGGACATGAAGATGAAAGGCTAGCCTAGAACTTAGAATTTGAGGCAGACATTGTATAAAGAGGCAGCAGACTGCTTCTGGATGTCTCAGAGCTGGAAAAAGCAAAGACCACATCGGCAAAATACAAACATAGACTTTATTAAATGCTGCTCAATCCCCCAATGAAGATCTTTCGTTACAAAACAGTTTTCCACACAACTGCAAGTAAAGAGATTGGAATGGTACTCATAACAAAAGAGGTGAGAAATACTTGACCAAGTGAAAACATACAAGACCTCTCTCTAGTCAGCTTGCTCAGAACTCTACAGGGGCAGCCTAGTGCGTTTCCTTTAAATAAAGCCAGCCAGTGACCGTGAGTGCTCTGTGTCACCACACTGGGGGACTCAAAGCCTCCTTCCCTGGGTCAGCAGGGGCTGGAAGGAAGGGCAGGTTCTGAGGACTGGAAAGGCCCTGCCTTCAGCCTTTGGGAGGAAGAGGAGGAATGAACTGAGAGGCAGGCTCAGCGTTTACCTGTGCTGCCTCCACAAATCTGGGCTCATTACTGTGGGGAGTTGCAGATGAAGAGGGATATTCTTGAGGAACAATCTAAAGAATTTGGTTTACTTTCCCAGCTTTTATTTATATTTTGTGCTTTAAAAAGCCTGGAGATTTAAGTTTCTGCTCAAATTCCAGAGTGCAGCAACTCTAGTGAAGGAAGGCTTAGGGCAGGTAACTCCCCCCCCCATCATAGTTCTTTTTCCTAGGATGTAACTAAGGTCTGCAGCAATGTGAAAAGCACATTATAAAAGGGAAAAATATACAGAGCAGACTACTGTATCTATGTGCAACACAATCAAAAAAAGAATTCAAGTCATAATTCTTACCACTCCCATAATTAGCTCACTCATATCATAGATGATGAAGTTCATTCATTTCTGTGAAACTGTAGAAGTGACACAATAAATCCATGATTAGACAAGGTTACAATATACTGTGGCCATGATACAGCACAGGGCTATGTTTAGTCCTTATTTTTCATTTACAGTTGCCAGAAAAAAAGTTGGCCTTTTAATTATATTATACTGAGAGGTTTGTCTCATAATTTTTACATATTTCAAAAAAGTGTACAAAACTGCCTATCCAACAGAGGTGGTGGCTTTTTTTATTCATCACTTGTATTGCTGAGAATACTGTGCATGTTGTAAGCACTGTTCTGCTTTTCCAAAGCTTTCTTTAGCTTTAGCTCCTCTAATTTTTTCCATAACTCTTCACGTTCCAATTCCTTCTTTTTCTCTCTGTAGAGAAACCAAAATTTTTGTAGTCAGAAACCTTTAATTTAGGGCCTGAAGAAAGTTGCTGTTTGGCAGTCTGCTGGAGAACACATTGTTCACCCCCATTTCATTTAACTCCCTCTCCTAAAGCATCTGAGCTCCAATTACTTGGAGCACCTGGTTAGTCTTGTCACTCTCCTGTACCAACGCAGAGTGACCCCTTGCTTTCTGCCTGCTACATGTTCTCACTTCCATGACCACTTTATCATTCATGCTTTATTACGTTCCCTTTCTCACCTAAACCTCTTGCAGTCACCCTGGTTGGCACAGTCACCCTTTTACAGAGACAGAAGGGCTGGCTCTCAGGCTGGAGCCACTTCCAGGCAGAATCACCTCTCTAGCCACTAACCAGTCTCTTACTCTCTCACCTCTTACATGTCATGAGAACTTTAAAGTTTGAATCATCTCTGGAAAAACAAAACTCAAAATATTTTATGTGTTTCAACTATTTGATTTCAGTTCGAAGGGAAACAACTGTGAATAACCGAGACCAAACTGTTCTGAAGGACTATATGAACATGTGAAAAAACCATAGGCTGGGGCGCCTGGGTGGCTGAGTTGGTTGAGTGTCCCGTCGGACTCTCGATACCAGCTCAGGTCATGATCCCGGGGTCGTGAGATCAAGCCCAGCATCAGGCTTTGCGCTGAGCATGGAGCCTTTTTAAGATTCTCTTTCTCTAAAAAAACAAAACACCCCATGGACTTACAGTTCCACAGTTATATGCCATTATCATTTTGCAGATAACGATTAGGCGTATGAAATATACAAGTTATCTTTTTGTTATAAAAATCATCTTTTTCTTCCCACTGCTGCCCAATGTTTAATTTCTGCCTGAAAGGCGTGGTTTTTTTAAAAAGTTACTGATGGACTAGGATACCCTTGAAGAGGAGCCATTCTTGTTCTACTTGCCACAGGAAAACCCCGATTAGGAACTTTTTAGTCAAAAGAGATCAGCTTTTCCAAACAAACAATAGGTAATAAACTTCTTAAAAGTAAATGGTAGCTATATTCTCAAATGATGCGTGGGCGCAGGTATACTGACTGGTTACTACCCATCTGATGTCTGAAATGAAGGAGAAGTGATTTTTACAAGATCATTTTATATATGAAGTTCTTGAAAAGAGGTGATCACTAAGGCAGGTGTGTAAATGCTGGTATGTGCTATCATCCCTATGTATTGTTGCAAGGAACAAAATATTAATAGTACTGACAGAGACCTATGTGAGCTCCCTCTGACTGAAAAACAAAAAACAAAAACAAAACCAAAACCCAAAACACCGACTTTAAGATACCACTTCGTTAAAATGTGCGGCTTAAAACTACCAAACTTGTGCAAAGAGCAGCTGCAGAGTAAAGCAGACAAAGACGATTTTCATAGATACATAAGAAATCAAATTTTATAAATTTGGCAGAAAGTGTATTTCACAATGCAGATGCTGCTAGACTGATAAAGTCTAAGCCTCAGAGTGAGATAAAGAGAGGATTTATAATCCACATTAAAATCATAATCTAACCAGTAGGGGAAGTTTTTTATCTGGAAATGACTTAAAAGAGTTTTAAGCATATAGTTTGAAATTCTCTAATGTGACGGACTTAAATACTAATTTTAACTTAGGCAAGATACCTTATTGAACTGAAATCACCTTCAACCAACCTAAAGTGTATGAATAACTTGGTAATTAAAAATACCAAATACCTTTGTCTTTCAGCTTTGTAGGAGCTAGTAAGGTCGTCAAAAAGCTTGCCATTCATTTCCATTAGGGTTTTCAGCACGTTGTATACCAGTGCTACAATGGTCCTAAAATGAAAGTAAGCAGTGCTGGGTTATAGGAAATACAACATGACTATCATCTCTAAATAGTGGCTGATTCACTTAATCCATTTTAGAGACAACAGACAAAGGTGCAAGAGGTTTAGGAATTTGCTCAAGGTCACACAGCCAGTGGTGATAGAGATGGTCTGATTCCAAAATTCACGTCTTTCTTATCATGCTTAAACTCTTAAAGCGTTATGGTTATCTTCATGGCTGCTCTCCAGTCTCAAGCTAACAGTATTAAAAGATGAAGAAAATCACCTACCATAACTTGTAAACAAAACAAAAAACCCACAAAGGAGGATAAGGGTGTTACAGAGGTTGGAATATATGCAGTCTAAACATCTACACCTTAAGCACCCCTGCTTCTCCCTGGGATAGCACCGACCTTCGAGGTCTGTGCATCCTTGGCGGATGTTCGGTCGGTCTCCCCCACTGGGTTTGACCACACACTGGTGCAGAATGTCACACCAGGTCGTCCTACCTTCAGGGGGGTTTGCAATTTTAAACTGAAGTTAACAACATACATGTATTTACAGCTCTGTGAAACTATATGTATATCAAGTGCACAATGGAATGAAACTGATGTTAACCTTAGAGTAAGTTCCAAATCTGTATAGGTTTCATGTATGAGTTAGGAGATTCAAAGACAAAAAGCACAAATATCAGAATACCGCGATCAACATAAAAGACACTTACGGATTCCAGTGTTCTTTGGAGATTTTGTATAAACTGCCAAACATAATTGGCAGAATTTTATCAATATTCTCCTCAATCAAACTAAGAATATATTCATTATTCCAGAAGTACAATGCCCTTTCTGCAACCTAAAAAAACATTTAGAAACGTCAAAACTAAAAGATAAAGGAAAGGCTAGTATAAAAAAATGGCTTCGCTGAAAACATCATACCTGAAAATGAGAACTGGAGACACACTTGGATATTTGCTTAAAAAGGGGCTCTTCAATTTTTTTGAACTGTGTGGGTTCAATGACATCTAAGATTTCTTCAATTTCTCCTAAAAACATCACCTAGGTTAAAAAAATTTTTCTTTTAATAAATATGACAAATATTATGAACATACAAAACTACAAATGAGAAGGCTAATCTACAAATTACACAGGGGACAAAAAAGGTCTTGATAGTATACGCAATTTACTATAATGCTCAGCTATCCCACCAAGTCTCTTCAATCCCCAGAAAACCAGCTCCTGCTAGGTAGCAGTAACAATACGGCCAAGCCCAAAGCTGCGTGGTTTATATACTGAAGCCCTAAGATTAAGAAGTTTTAGTGAGATTGTACTATTTTTGTTTAACAAAACCTACTTCTTTCTGACTGCATGTTTTTGGCCAAAATTTCAGCAGTCCTCTGATCACCTGCAAAAAAGAAGTTTAGCACAAATTAAGCCATGAAGTTGGTCAATCCCAGGAAATTTTTAGTAATTGTGATTACATAACATTCATTCTGAAGTAGATCAATATTTAAGCGTATCCCCCGACTTTCTGCTCAGCTTTACACTTCTATTAATAAGTATTTGCTGAGTGTGTCTGTACCAGATACTGTTCTAGATGCTAGGAAGACAGTGATTAACAAGACAGGTGACTGGTGACCCGGATTTTCAAAAAGCAGGGAGACCAATGGAAGTTATTCATGAAACATGTAAGTAATTTTAATAGTTAAGTGCTACTTACTAGGAAGAAAATAAAGGAAAGTATGATAATGACTTGGTGGCATGAGTGAGGAAAGTTATTTTAGGGAGAAAATAAGGAACAAAGAATTTCTATTACTTAAAACCATTTGAAGCACCAAGAAAGCCAGGAAGCTTCCCAATTTATTTGATAGCTAGCACCATCTTGATCACCAAGATACATGGAAGGGATCGTGGATTTAAGTGAACATAATTGCAAAGATTTGTACTAAACTGAACATTAACAGGACAATATTTGCCCCATTATGCCTTATTCCAGAAATTCCAGGATAGTTCAACTCATTAACAGTTCTAAGTTAAAAGGGAAAAAAACTGTATGATCATCTCAAGATTTTGAACAGTTGTTCAAAATGTCTGACTGCCTATATATTCTGGTAAGAATTTAGTTTAGTAAGCTAGAATGAAGAGAATTTATTAGAAACCATCAGCAATCATCTTATATAGTGATTTCTTGGAGACAGGCGGTAAAACCATCAGGGCCTGGTACTCTCGTGGAAATGTATCTGATAGCCTTTTAGGTTATTTTATAGTTATAATCCAGTTACAGTTATATTCAATAGCCTGGTCCTGTAATAAACACTTACTCAAATTAGGAAGAACACTGTTCAGGAGACAGTCCAATAAGATAAAAAGGATCCAATGAATATTCTTGGACAGGAATACCAAAATTATACTTATTCGTCTAAGTATATAATTATATACTCCCTAATTTAAAAAACAAAAATTACTGGGGCGCCTGAGTGGCTCAGTTAGTTAAGCATCTGACTTCAGCTCAGGTCATGATCTTGCAGTTCTGTGAGTTCGAGCCCCACGTCAGGCTCTGTGCTAACAGCTCAGAGCCTGGAGTCTGCTTTGGATTCTGTGTCCCCCTCTTTCTCTGCCCCTCCCCTGCCAACACGTGCATGCTCTCTCAGAAATACATAAACATTAAAAAAATTAAAAACCAACAAAATTTCTAAAATGAATAGCCAAATTCAATGTGGCCAGATAAATATATAAAAATCAATACCTTTGTAAAACAAAGTATCAGTAATAAAAAAAGGTGCATTTCCTAATAAAAACTAATGTACATAAAGAAAAAAATTTGCAAGAAATGTTTACTGATCGTGAGAGACTACAAATAGATGAGATGATTCAATATCATACATTTTTCCTATATTTAATGTAATTTCAATCAAATACCAACTGAATTACTTTCTGAAACTAGAAACATTTATTCTATAATCTGTAAGTGTAAGCAAATAACCAAGAACTTTTCTGGGTGGGAGGGGGAGAATTAATGGAATGGAACCCATATTACTGATATTAGCAACTAAAATGAGATGATATCAGCACAGAAATGGACAAAAAGATATGAAATAGGGACGTGTAGCTAGCTCAGTCAGTAGAACATGCAACTCTTGATCTCGGGAGTCATGAGTTCAAGCTCCATGTTGGGTGTAGGGTGTAGAGTTTATTTAAAGAAGCAGGCAGGGATAGGAAACAAGACTATCTACAGTCATGTACATATATGGATATATGTATGACAAAGGTGGCATTTCAGTTCCATGGAAAATAGATGAATTAGCCAATTAAGTGGTGGTACTTGGACTGCTGTCTCCCCGTTTAGAAAGAAAAAATGTAGCTGTGTTGGTAGCCAGACTCCTAAAATGATCTTCCATGATCCTTACTTCCTAAATTCACATACTTGGATAATCCCATCCCCTCAAATTGGGCTGGCCTGGTGACTTGCTTCTAACCAACAGAATGTGGCGAAAGGGACAGAATATCTCCTCCATGAGTAGGTTATAGAAGATTGTGACTTCCATCTTACTAGGAGATTGTCTAGAGCCTTCTCATCTTGCAAGCTTTGATCAAGCAAGCTGCTCTCTGTTGGAGCAGTTCCTAGTCAGGAACTGACTAGGCACTGAGGGCAGTCTCTAGCCAAGAGCCAGCTAGGAACTTGAGGCCCTCAGTCCAACAGCACTTGAGGAACTGAATTCTGCCAACAACCACATGAACTCAGAAGCAGATCCTTCCTCATGTGATCCTTTCTGTGAGAGCCCAGCCAGGGCCAATACCTCGACTGCAGCCTAGTTGGAGACCCTGAAGCAGAAGACCCAGGTAAGTAATGCCTGGATTCTTGTCTCACAGAAACTATGAGCTAATAAATGATTGTTTTAAGCCACTAAATTTTGTGATAACTTGTTACATAGCAACAGAAAACTAATAAAAAGCAACAAAAAAGAAGACCAGTTCTTCACCCTTGTCACACACAAATTTCAATTTCAAATGGTGTAGCAGGTTAAATGATGGCCCTTCAAAAAATCTGTGTCCTAATGTCTAGAATCTATGAATGTGACTTATTTGGATAATGGGTCTTTACAACTAAAATTAGTTAAGGTCTCAAGATTAGATCATCATCTGCACGGGCCCTAAATCCAGCGATGTGTCCTTGTAAAAGACCCAGAGGACAGACAGAAGAGGCAGCAGTGTGAGTGTGGAGCAATGCCACAAGCCAAGGAGCGCCTGGAGACACGGGAAGCTGGAAGAGGCAGGAATGGAATCTCCCCTAGAGCAACTGGAGGGAGTGTACCCCTGCTGACAACTTCAGTTTGGACTTCTGACCTTCAGAACTCTGGGAGAATAACTTTGTTATTTTAAGCTACCAAGTTTGTAGTAATTCACAGCAGCCCTAGGAAACTATTACTGATGGAATAAACATTTTATAGGTAAAGACGAAATCCATAAAATAACTAGAATAGGATACTGGAGAATATTTTTATAATCTTAAAGGGTAGAAGGATTTTTCTTAGTACGACATCAAGGCCAGAAACCATAATGATGAATAGATTCCACTACATAACATTTTTCTTCAGTTCTTTAAGGAAAGATTGAAAACTATATTCAGGGACCACTGGGTGGCTCAGTCGGTTAAGTGTCTGACTCTTGATTTCGGCTCATGTCACGATCTCGTGGTTCATGGGTTCGAGCCCCATGTCGGGCTCCATGCTGACAGCTCGCGGGGCCTGCTTGGGGTTGTGTCTCTCCCTCTCTCTGCCCCTCTACCGTTTGCACTCTCTTTCGTTCTCTCAAAATAAACTTTAAACACAAAACTATATTCAAATTTAAAAACTCCAAATGGATAAAAATTATTTGCAAAATATATCAGGAAAATGATTAAAAGTAGGCAAAGAACACAGAAATGTAAATGATCAATAACCACATAAAAGGATGGCTTAATCCTTGTAGTAATAAAAACCTATTAAAGTAAGATTTCTTACCTCTTTGACTAGCAAATATTTTAAAGCTTAACATTCAGCATTGGCCATGGTGAAGGAAAATGCATCTTCACACTCTGGACTGTATTAAATTGTTCAGACTTTTTGGAAGGCAGCTTGGAATATGTTAAAATTTCCAAGTAAGCACTCTTTGACTCAGCAACATGGTTTTAATTTTAATGATTTTTAAACATTTATATACATGGGGTGCCTGGTTGACTCAGTACGGCATGAATGCAGTTCTCGATCTTGGGGTCATGAGTTCAAGCCCCACATTGGGTGTAGAGATTGCTTAAAAAAAAAAAATTTTACTTAAAAAAAATTTATATAGTAAAATTCGTGTGTGTGTGTGTGTGTGTAGGTGTGTGTAGGTGTGTACTGTTTGTTCTCAGGATTTTTATACACACATAGATTTTCTTTTGTTACCAACACCACAGACAGGACACAGAACAATTCTAACACCCTAAACATCCCCTCACCCAGCAACATGTTTCAACTACTCATGTGTCCATAAATTCAAGACTGATTAAATATGTTATGATAATCCATATAGTGGAATTCAGTGCTACCAGTGAAAGCAATAAAACAGATTAATATGGAAAGATAGCCACATTATACTGAGAAGTAAAAACACCTGATCAACACTGTCCTACAACAACCTACACACATACACACACACACACATATATATATAGAAAAAATTTCTAGAAAATATATTCATCAACTTAAATGGTTCTCTTTTAGGTGACAAGATTTTAAGGAACTTCCTCCACATTGAGCTTTACGATTTTGTATTGTGTGAACCAAATTAACACACATTACTTTCACAAAGAGAAGTAACATTAAAGTCATTTCCATTTTAGAAAATAAAATAATTTCAATTGAAGATCTGGGTACCTAAATAATGTAATAAACTAGCCAAAGTTCTGACTTACTTATAATTTGCAAGAAGCTTAGATATGAATACCAGGTTTCTAGAGAATAAATATGAAGGCTCAAACCCAAGTAACATGGCCATAATTTTGGTGCTGGAATGGACTATGGGAGAAATGGAAAGATCTATATACCTGTACAGATCATTATGAACTGAAAAATATTTTCCTTTGTCAACCTGGACATTTACCTTTCTACCTCTTCATCCTGTTCCTATTTCCATTAACTCAGCTCCTCTAAGAAAGATCTCTGGCCATCATCCTCCCTAATCTACTCTTTAAAAAGAAATAACCTTTCTTCTCTATCCATCCCATATTAATTTGTTTAAATTATATCTGTCTACAATTCAACTACGAACCATGACTTACTATGGTATGGATTTTGTCTGAAGTCTGATGAGAGGTACCATGGATTTATATTATGTTTTAATCTACTTTAGAGGTTTATGTGGTTTCATGTAATACCAGGCTCCTAATTCTCCTGATTAGTCTTGAAAAAACTATTTTTTAGCTGTTTCCAGAAAGATTTGCAAGTGTAAAAGTTCAAAAACTCAAAGTATTAGGAGTGGAAAAATATCTTTTGTTCATTTACACAAAGTTCAATCAGAGGAAGACTACTAAGTTTATAATCTTTTCAAGCATCCCTAGGGATAGCCTCAGTAACTTCATAATAAAGAAAATCTCACTTAAATCCTTTAAATGCTTTGCTTTTCTTCAGGAACTCTTAGATATTTAGATTAAGGATACCTAGAAAACATTCTGTCAAAATACTCATCAATGTAAAAAGGTTGTTTTCTCTGCTTTCATACGTTTCTATTTCTCCTTACCTTTTGTTTTTCTTAAATGTTCAATTTTCATAGTAACATTTTTATTCTCTCCTGAATCTTATCGCTGTGGGCAAACAGTCAACAGAATTCAGACTGAATTGCTATGCTGATTCATAAACAACCTTTACTCCAAGAATACATCTGTATCACCAAAGGCAAGGACATGTTTTCAATCCCTATCATGTAGTTTATTATTAAAGAGAGAAAATCCTAGTTCTAAAAACAAAACAAAACTCCAGGGAATAGTTTTGGGACCCTCACAGTATGTTTTAATTTTAAAAGGTGAATGAAGATTAGAAATGTTGTCAGTAAAGACAATATGTATGTAAAATTTCACATGCAGTCACTAGATCCTGTCATCACACATCTCTGCTATATTTTAGTATTAATCTATATTTAAGCTATTCAAGAGACATCCTATAACTCATAAGAACTTCCCCTCCCAACCCTGTTCTTTGAATGCAGATTAACCTAACATTCCTTCTAAATGACTTGAAAGTATATTACTACTGTTTGATAGCTCTACACAGGTATATAAAGAAAAAGCCACAATGAAATGCTACAATGTAGATTAAAGACATAAAAATAAATAGGACACTTACTGGTTCTGTTAGTGTGGTATCTTTCTCCAGGAACTGTACGACACAGTAGGCTAGCTAAAATGCAAGGGACAGTTTATAAATATTACTGAAAGAAATAACAGTGATGCAGGATTTTTATATTTAGTTAACACAAATGATTACCTCATTTTAACAAATTTTACTCTAACCCAATATATAACCATGAATATATTCACAACTGTGTCACTTGTTAAGCCTGAAAAGTAACTTACAGGTCAAAAAATGTTCTTTTTTCAGTAGTAACTTCTCAATGTAAGGACTACAGCTAACATTTTAGTTTCTCAGCAAGTTTCTGCATGTATACCTATGCTGATAGGATATTATTTACATACTCCTAGAGACTAAAATCATTGTCCAACTACACTATCAGGGCTAGATGGAACATTCTGCAGATATGTGGGACTCATTCAAAGTCAGGGCCTAGGCGCTGGTAGTATAGTGGTGAGCATAGCTGCCTTCCAAAGTCAGGGCCTAGACTAGAAAACAAGAAAACTGGATATTATCTCTCCTATATCTACATTAAAAGTGCATTGAGCTTATTTAATAAAGCTAAATATTGTAATACGTTTAAATTATAACAAAAGTTTGCTTTAATTTACAAAGCAAATTGCTTAATTATACTTAAAACTGCTGCCTTAATATTTCTCAGTTTCTCTGCCTTTATATCAGCCTTTGAAACAATGTTCATTTCATTTGAAAGTTGTCTGAAACTTACCTGAGCATGAAACAAAGCTAATCCTTTTGCAGTATGCATAGGAATAAGAACCTTCATTAGAAATTGTTTATGTTCTGCTTTCAGTGGCAATGCAAAGCCATTGATAATACTGGAGGGAAAAAAAGGCAGGGGGAAGGGTTAAGTAGTTACTACTTTATTTCCAAAAGTTATTTCCATGAGTAAGTACCTAAGGAACACTGCTCTGCTTCAGTCCTGGTGTTGAATGACTTAGTCATCTTCAAACTACTTTATGAATTCTGTTCTTCTAAGTCATTCAATGATGCCAAAAAGAAAACTGGGACTGCCAATTAAAGTCCCAGGAAGTAATTTCTATCTTCATTTTCTAGAAAGCCTATCACTTTATGCATCATTGCCTTTATTTTCCTACCTACAGCCACAGGAGAGTTAGTATCACAATGTTGTTAGAACTTTCAAAATTTTCTGAAGCAGAAGTATTTTCTGAAATACATTCTGAAGTTTCTCTTACTTTGCTAAAAGATCTGAAATTAAGAAGTAGTTTTCTCCATAATCACTCTCTAACTATAAATAGAGGGGGCCTAATCTTCTCAAGTTAATATTGCTATGTGATGAATACAGAAAGCAAAATGTTCACATAAACTAAAAGGCTATAGATTCTTCTAAAAAGAACAGACGGATTAGGAAGGGCCTATCAATATCTCAGCAAGAATTCTTATAACTTCATCAAAGATTCACTATAGTTTATTTCATTTCTTCCCAATCAGATCCTATAATTTCTGAGGCAGTCTGGCAAGATCAGGCATAAAACATGCCACAGCTTCAAAAGCAGGAAGAAGCCTATTCTAAAACAGATGTCTTGCATGGCAAGTACTTTAATATGCTGACCGCTTAAAAAGCTATAAAAAGAATTCAGTTGAGAAGCTATGTCTTGTGCTCTATATTTAAACTCTAAAATATAAAATAATTTCTCCAACCCCAGTAAGATTCTAATACATAAAACGTTCAAAGTTATTTAACTCTTAAAAAACAATGACCTACCTTCCTAATATTTCAAGGAGTTCAGCAACACCATTGAAATGTTCTGTTTCATATATAAACCTGAATTTAAAATAAAGACAGGTGTAATGAAAACTCAAACATTAGAAAACTAAATTAAGAGGCAGGAAAGTAGAGAAATCAATCCTAAGGGCAACTATAAGAAACCTACAAGTGTGCTTCAGGAATTCTTTGTAAGCTATCTTGCCCCAAACTAGTTACCTCTAAGCAATCTTATAAAATAAGGCCTGGGGCGCCTGGGTGGCTCAGTCGGTTACGCGTCCGACTTCGGCTCGGGTCATGATCTCGCGGTCCGTGAGTTCGAGCCCCGCATCAGGCTCTGTGCTGACTGCTAAGAGCCTGGAGCCTGTTTCAGATTCTGTGTCTCCCTCTCTCTCTCTGCCCCTCCCCTGTTCATGCTCTGTCTCTCTCTGTCTCAAAAATAAACAAACATTAAAAAAAAATTTTTTTTTTTTAAATAAAATAAGGCCTAATTCCTATTAAGTCACATACACTTTTGCTATAATCTAGCTGCAGAGATAACAGAATATTATTTCACCTGGAAGATTTTATTTTACTTAAAAATGTATACGGAAGATGGGTTTTCTCAAAGAAATACTTTCAAAATAGGAAACCTCCACCCACAGGAAAATCTACGAGGTAAGGACCCATATGGAATCAAGCCACTTTTATTCATAGTTTCTCTAAACCTAAACTACACAGGCTGTCTAGCTTTCCAAGATTAGGCTTGCTGTTAAAGCAGAAGTCATGAACTCAAATGACTACAGGACAGGGAAGTATCATGACTAGAGTAGACTTAGGAGGACAGAGACCTCAGGAGATGCGGTCTCTCAAGGAGGCAGCCATTACTGATCTCGAACTGTTACATCATACGAATGCTAGCCTAATTCTGCCACATTTCCAAATAAACCAAGCCTGAAATGTGGTTACATTAAAGCAAAATCTCCTAATTAGAAGCAATTACTTAGCAGATTATCACTTATAGTCAAAATATATACTCCATATAAATTTAATTAGTTTTGTCAGAAAATCAAAACTACTTTCAAGAGCTATTGATTTAAATATTTATACACAATTTTTTAAACAAAAGGCTCAAAGAAGTAGGTAACTAGACATAAATTCTCCTCAATAAACCTTAAACATGAACATTGGTACTACCTATTCTAAACAGTCTTCATAACTATTGTCCACCACTTAGATGAGAAGTAAAGTTGCAAGTTTCGAAAAAGTTACATGCAATCACGACACCCACAAAACAGGCTTAAAATGACTCAAATACTTATCAACAGTTCAGATATAAAAATTAAAGGAACTGGAATAAAAAGAAAACATGGAAGGGGAAAAGTGCTATACATGAATATATGACCAGTTTACCTGAGGAAAATGTTGTTAATTTGTTTTCTGATGAATGCTCTTAATCCAAGAAATTTCCCATAAATTCGGTGCAGAACAGTCTTCAGGAAGTCACGTTCTCTGGGATCTTCACTATCAAAAAGCTCCAGGAGCTTTAAGAAAAATCTGAGAAATTACTTTTTAAAAATAATTGAGCTAAAATTTCACTTTATTCTAATTTGATTTCAAGATAACCCATGAAATTTTTTTAAAAAATTTCAATGATTCTGCCTTATCAGGTTGATTTTATTCTTGCTAAATAATGAAGCTAAAGAAAAGTTTAAGGAGTATTTCTTTTCACTTCATTTCAAAAAACAACACATAAAAATATAAATACTTTGAAAAGTGTACAGTTTTGTATTTTTTTTGCTTTGCCATTCATTTAAAAATTCTGTCCTCTTCTTGACTACTAACCATGGCTCATAATTTTACAGTTTTGAAACCTGAGAGATTTTTAATGCTTTTTGATAGTAATTCAAAACTACATACAAAAATCTTAAGCTTGCAAACTGCAAGTCGTTAAATAAATGAAGTTTGAAAATACACATGTGCAAATGAGTATTTCCTGTTTACTAGAAAGATTTATACAGACTAAAATTGTTTTGTGATTTTACACTAAAAATCAAGTCACCATGCCAACAGCTCAGAAATTAATATTTAGTAGGAGAAAGTACTGGCAGATACATGCTAATAGAGTAAAAGTCATTCAGGAAATAATGAAATAGAGATGAGACTACAGATTTTTATTTAAAGTCACTTTAGCAACTGGCTGCAAAAGTTTAAACCAGTTCAAACTGGCTAATTCACCATTTTCTTCCTATACCTCTACACAACTCTTCAGCAAAGGCAGAATAAAGAGATCTTTGAAAAATTTAAAGTCAAAGCTCAAATTCCCATTTTTAAAATGGCAAAGAAACTGAATTTCTGCTGTCAAAAAATGGTATTACTGTATTTTAAATAAAACATTGGATTTTCTTAGGAAAAATTTTAAAGTAATTTCTCTATGTAGAATATAATTACCTATATGAAGTCATCAAGGAATTTTACATTCTGTACTTTGATATTGATAATTACAGTCAAGATGGCAAGCTCTGGACTCCTCAAAGTTCTTTTCCCATTCTGTCTTGAATTATATGTGATTATTTACATATGCATCTCTTCTATTAGAGTGAATGCCTTTTGAGGGTTGTGATGACTTTAGTCATATTTACATACCCTTAAACAAATGTCTTGTTTATAGTTTGCATTCTTTGTTCACTAGGTTATTAAAGTCTTGAATGAAGCTCCAAACAAAAATATCCAGAGTAAAAGAATTTGTGTTAATATACCTAATAAATTCAGTTCAAATTATTCTAATTAAAAATGGCTAACCTACTCACTTGAGACACTTATATTCAAGTTTCTGATGTTGGGTTTACTTAGAAGATAAGCTTGCAAATTAATAAAAGGGGCCCTTACTTGTTAAGGTTGACATGTTTAATTCAAGAATAAATGAATTTAGTACGAGTTGATCCTCAGGAGAAAAATATAAACTAGAGAATACCTGTTCGCCAACTGTTAAATCTACTTAAAAAAACCTATTCTGAAATACTGTAATCTAAATAATCTATTTATAAATATAAATATAAATTCATATAATAAAACATACATAAAACTAGTCATCAGGAAATTGTTTCTTATTCTGGCTGTGATGCTTATCTCTAACTTTGCTTTTAAGGGTAATTCATAACCTCTGAGCTTTTTCGTCACTGATAAAATGAAGAAGGCTGAAACTAATCTTGTGTTTTCTAAGTGTAGGGAACATTATGGTCAGAGAGAGTCTAGTTTGAATCCTGATTGTGCCATCTACTAGCTGTGTAAAATTAGACACACATGCTTTATATAAAAGCATATAAGGACAATGCCAGGCACATAAAAAGCACTCGGTAATTCTTAGCTTCTTTCTTTCTTCTGAAATCCTATGATTTGAACATAACTTGGAATTATCCAAGTATTTTTTTTCTCTTGAAATATGAATGTCCAAATTTATACTTAATTTTTTCCTGTACTTTTAAGTCTTAAAATTACCACCTAATCAAATAATTTCAAAATACAAAAGCTAAGGATTCTCTCATATACTATTCATGAAGAATAACATAATATGAATACATCACAGAAGTGATCTATGAAAGCACAGTCATATAAACTGCTAGGAACAAATTACTGGGCTTTGGTTTCTCGGATAATTCAGGTATTTAGAGTATAAAGTAGAAGTTTTCTTCTTGTTTCTCTTCAAACCCATGGAATAAGCCAGCAGCAGAAATACCTCAAGCTCTAGACTGAAGAAGCACTAAGGCAACTGTTCCCCTCAACCTGCTTTTATGTTAAACACAATTTAATGTGGTATTTCTAGAGTTCCTTAATATACTCTATTCCTTCTGTAGCACACAAGAGCTACCGAAGGAAATAAATATGCATTCATCTGCAATTACCAAAATGACAAAGTTCTATTTAATCTGATTTTTACTTGTGAATGAAATGTAAATTTTACTGTTAGCACACACCCAATATTTCTTTGTAATTTATGAAGAGTTGCTTGAATGGTTGAAGGACATATTCCTGACAATATTCTTCATTAATCAATACACTAACAGCAATTAGTCAGAATACTTTATGTGAGGTCAGGTGTCGCTATAAATGATGAAAACTGAACTCTAAATAAATATGCGGAACTCATGTTTATAGAATCTTTATTATACAACAGTGGTAAGAGGGTAGGAAAGGTCCTCGTAATGATTTTAGTCCTCGCCTCTGCACTGGGTTCATTGCTACCTTTTCACTCATCTCCTACCTTTCTTGAAAGTGCAAATAACTCTAGAAGAGAAGAGCATCAAATTCCTAATGAGACCTTACATACTGATAAGTATTTCCAAAGAGAAAATAAACCTGCAAAGATTTGGTCTACTTCACCACAATCCTGTCTAGGGCCAGCCAGTTCCCCTCAGTTAAAGAGAGGCTTTTACATTGTTGAAAAGACTTTGAAGATTAAAATAAAAATGAACACATTCCAAAAAATTAATTTTCAGTATGTAGTTTCCAAAAAATAATAGCTTATAACTAATTTATAAAAAAAAAGAAGGTATCCCATTATGTTTCATTCACTCTATCTCCTTTTCTTCCTAAATATCCCATTTATCTGCGGTTTAGGAACTGGGAGGCTAGAATGCCCAAGGTGCGAAGGGGAAGGAAAAAGGAAAGGTCATTGGTAATTGTAACCGGTAACAGGAAAGGAGCCGAAGCCCAAACTCCTAATGGTGATTCCATTTCTGTTTTTTCTCTGTCATTTCAAAGTTACAATGCTTAAAACATACCCCAAAGTTCAAGTTCAAAGACTTAAAAATTTAAAAGAAAGCTTCTTGCCCTTTGATTGAATGGTCATACCAAATTTTCTCAGATTGTCCAGAAAGGCTTGCTTTTCTGGTCTTTATAAAATAACTAAGAATTCAGGATTGGATGTAATTCCACTGATGTCATTAGAAGCTCACTCTTGTTTAAAATACTCTCGTATTCTCATAGCTCCTTCACTTTTACCCTAATTGTTTGGCAAGAGTATTAAACGATGTTAAAGTAAAATAAACCATTTAAGTTTTGACAGACTATTTTAATCACAAATTAATGAATCATTGCTAAGATGAACCTAAGGAAATTTAAGACATAAGAATTCCTTACCTGCTGTACAAATTTCTGGTCAATGTATCGCTTTGCAATGCTAGGCTGGAAATCAGGGCTCTCCAAAAATCTTAAGAAGAATTCATACACCAACTATGAGAAAAAGTCAAATAAAAACTAAGATGATGCCTATAAAATTTTACCCTCTTAATCACTTCATACCAAACATACCTCCCCTACCAACCTAGGAGGGAGATTTCAGAGCTCATTAGAAAATGTGATGAGTTGGTAACATTTTTTTAAAAACTAAATATATATTCACAATTTGGTCTCCTAAGCTGGTAAATTTGGGAGTTAATTGCTTCACATCACTTGTTGAAACTGTAATTACAGGAACTAGAAAATAAATATTTTGCCTAACAAAATATTTAACTAAGAAAGACTGTTTTGTAGTCCATACTCACTGGGAACATGTTCATTTTCCAGTGGACTCCTAACCCACTTCTATTTAATTTCTAGAGTTCTTTAAATATAGATCAGAAACTTACAGGTAAGAATAAACTAGATTGCAAGGGCTGGCGCATCAATAACAATAAAAAGAAAACCTTCACGTCTTTCTATAAAACTATAATGGGGCAAACATTTAAATCAAAACCAGCATACCTTATCTACACTTGGGGAGTAATGAACCAAATTATGTAAATTCAGGGTTCAGGAAGGAATGTCTTTTAACCAAGGTGAATAAACTAGGAAGTCACAGCAGGACTTCTACTTAAAAAGGGCCAAGCATTTTAAAAGTAGCAGAAAATGTTCACTTGCTACCACAAATCAGAATTAAAGTAAGGTTTAGTTCAACTTGTTTCCATCACACCTACATCTGTCTTTCAAGAAGAGAGGAAAATACACTAAAGTTTTTTTATTGTAACCTAACAGCTCATAAAAGACAGGAGTATAGCCCCTGAAATTTAAAGTAAGGAATTTGCCTTACTTTATTAGCTACTGAGAAACATATTAATCTAGCATCCTAAACATAAAAAAGGAAGATTATATCCTAAAGCAAAAACAGTCATTCAATAAACAGGTATAGTTGGGCCACATATAGAAGGGAGAAAAAAGGGGCACCTGAATGGCTCAGTTGGTTCAGCACCCAACTTCGGCTCAGATCATGATCTCACAGTTTGTGAATTTGAGCCCCACATCAGGCTCTCTGCTTCAGAACTTCTGTCCTCCTCTCTCTCTGCCCCTCCCCCGGACTCTCTCTCTCTCTCTCATTCTCAAAAATAAATAAATATTAAAAAAAAAAAAGATTGCTATAATAAATTTACAGACTTTACAACACACACAAAAAAGCATTACCAGATCTGGGGCTTTATCACTCACCACACAATAACAAATTTTTATTATTTTATTCAATTATTTTATTAATATTATACAACAGTTTTAGGAACAAATATTATTTGTGTTTGATGCATCTTTTTTGCCCAGCTGTGCAAAAGGAATGATGCTTATCTGGTCTAATTATCTTTTAATTTTCATGTTAAGTATGATATTGTAACAAGAAAACAAATTGGTATCAGTTTTATTTGTAAATAATCTTCTAATCAACTAACTATGTAGATAATTTTGCTTTGGAGTACACACATGCAAAAAAAATCTACAAAAATTATCAGAGTCCTCTGAAGAGTAATACAGTCTCATGGACTGCTACACAGGTTCACTGGCACAACTGTCCAGTGCCCATTTTCATGTCCAATACTGGCCTGCTGTGGTAAGTTCCTACTTCTGGTTATTGGCATAGAGCTCCTAAAACCCTTGGAATTTCCTGAGTGATAAGGGTAAGAGGTGCATCTTTTGTTATAAGAAGCCCCTTTCAATCATGCCTGAGTTTAGGCTAATGAGATGACTGTAGAAGGATGAAGCCTGCTTATCACAGCAACCAACCCTATGATAAGAGGGTTGAAACTTTCAGTCCCAAACCCCATCCTCCAGGGAGGGGAGAGAGACTGGAGATTGAGTTCAATCACTGATGACCAGTGATTTAATGGATCACATTCACCTCACGGAACCACCATCAAAATCCTCAACAAAGGGGTTTGGAGAACTCCTGAACTCCTGGGTTGGTGAACACATCAAGGTACTGGGAGGGTACTACCATGGAGCCCCTTCTCCAAACTGTGATCTATGCATCTCTTTCATTTGGCTGTTCCTGACTTGCATCCTTTATAATAAGCCAGTAACAGTAAATGAAGTGCTTCCTGTGTTCTGTGGGCAGTTATGGCAAATTATCAAACCTGAAGAGTGGATTGTGGGAACGAACCCCAGACTTAAAGCCAGTTGGTCAGAAGTACAAGAGGCCCAGACTCCTCTGACTGCCATGTGAAATGGGGTGTGGCCCCATGGGACTGAGCCCTTAACCTGTGGTATCTGTGGTAACTCTGGGTCATCAGTGTCAGAAATGAATAAATTATAGGACACCCAGTTGGTATCCACAGAGAAGTGGAGAATTTCTTGGTGCAGAAAATCCACACATTTGGTGTCAAAAGTGTTATGGGTAGAGGAAACAAGTTTTCCTTTTAGCTACATACAGTGGGAATGTTATTAGGCACTGTACAGCCCCAAAAAGCTTATTCACTTGTTAGGGAGGTGAGACAAAATTAAACATATAAAATGGTATATATGTAAAAATTATATGGCACAGACTATGAGTGGAGGAGACATTTAGAAAAGGGCAATAGCACTGTGGAATAAAGTCAGCAGGAAAAATAAAATCAGCAGGAGGAAAATGCAACTTGGGCCCTACATTTGATCTGACTTTGGATACGCCAAAAAGAAAAAGAAGGGCTTTTATAGAAAGGTAGGACATGTCTTGAGCACGAGATATAGGGTATGGGTTGATGGGTATGGAATCAGAGACTCAGAACCTTTATGAAGATCCCTAGTTAAGTGGAAGTTAAGATTTGTGGTGAGGTGAGACCAGGTTAAACAGGAGTCAAGTACAGCATGCATTAGCCTATATACTCTACCTCTTAAGATCTACATCAGATATACAGGGCTTAAGGCTTAATACTACTAGGAGTAATTATGTATCTTTTGGGAGATTTGCATGACATCCAGCTGAATCCTCTAAATCACACATTCATTTGAAACCTGTGCCTATCACAGATACACATTAGCATTTCTTACAGAGTTTTCATCTCCGCCATTTACCTGACACAGTGAATATTAAGGGACCAGTTAAGATAGCAGCAAACTGCTATTATGCAGCCAACTTAGCAACAGCGAAGAGACAATAACAAAAGGTTATCTAAACACATGTTGAGTAATGTGAAACCGAAGTAAAAGAACTGCTAGTGATCTACAGAGCTGACAATCTTCAAGATGGCCATTAAGACTATCCTTCTATAAAATTGTACCCTGTCCCCACTGTCACTCTTTCTAAACCCTTTATCCTGCATTACTTTTTTCTTGTATTTATTACACCTTGACATAGTATTATTATTTAATCGTTTCCACTAGACTATAAAGGATTTTGCTTACTGGTTCAATACATTACCCCCAATATGTAGAGCAATGCCTGGAAAATATTTCCTGAATGAATAAAAATCACAGTTGTTCAGAGACAATATATTTTTGTATAAATACTGGAGTTTTTCTATGTTCTTATATATGAAAAAATAATTTGCTCCAAGAATCTAAGAAATAGTGCTGCAAATAACAATAGATACTTGAGCAATGCATTAATTTTTCTAGTAAAATGGCAAACTTCACATACGTTCCTACTTCTATGATCCAAAAAATACCCAAAAAGTAAGTAAAAAATGTAAACAGTTAACTAAAAAGGGTAATCTTACCATTCTACTCCATAATGACCGTATCTTTACTAAGGTTTAGTTAAAATATATAAAATTCTGATCTTCAGCAATAAAAGATTTTAGAAAAAGGTACAGCAAAAACAGCAGAGATGATTCAAGTATCTGAAAATGAGATCTATACACAAAGCTAAGAGGACTGGAAATGTTTGGCCCAGAGAGGCAAAAGACTGAGAAGAGACTTTCACAAACTGTAAATACACAAAAGACTGTCTTCAAGGAATATGGCCCAACGTTTTCCAAACTCTCTTAAGAGGAAACTAATTTAAATGGGTTGTAAAGTGGATTTAATATATGAAAGAATTCATGTAAGACTCAACATACACTGAACTAAATGAGATATTTTGTATTAAGTGACTGAACAGTGAATGTGACCAAGAGCTATTTGGATGTGAAGGTGTAGGCTGTAAAATGTGGAGGTTTCTAATTTAAATTTCTAATGATAAAGATCACAAAGAAGAGCTTCTGGTCCCTAAAATACAGGTTATCCCTAAAAAGGTCTATGTTATAGTCAGTACCCCAATAATTACATCTTAAGTATCTGTGCCACTAAAGAAATAACTGATACAAGAAAATTAAAATACTGCATGATCTGCCTGTATTCCAGGCTACTATAGCAGCGAAGCATCCCTAATTACCTAGAAGTCAGCACACAGAAAATTATAATCTTGTTGGTCCTCAATAAATACAAAATACTTAGGAAAGAAAATAAAAATAATTTATAACTGTTAATGAGTAGTTGCCATATAATACTACATTTTATAAATTAAAAGATATGATCAATCCCCCAATAGTGAAACAGTTCTTTTGTTCCTTTCTTCTTTGTTTATTTAATTTATTCCATTATTCCAATGCTCATTAGTATTTCCATTACAGTATGGAAAAAGAGTAAAAAGACAAAAATGATAAATTAGCACATTTTTAGGAAATTCATGAACAGGGTTGGGGAAATAAAAACTTGAAAGGTGTTGAAATTACTTGTGATTATTCCTTTTCATTAACTAAATATAATGCTTATTTTACATCCTATCAAATTGATTTATGAAATCAAGTATCTGATAAGCTAAATGTAAGATGTAAACTTCTGGGGCGCCTGGATGGCTCGGTCAGTTAAGCATCCGAGTCTTGATTTTTGGCTCAGGTCATGCATGATCTTACAGTGTGAAATCAAGCCCCATGTCTGGGCATGAAGCCTGCTTGAGATCTTCTCCCTCCCCCTCTGCCTGTGCTCCCTCCCTCTCTCTCAAAAACTAAGTAAAAATAATAAATAAAATGTAAACTTCTAGTATAAAACAAAAAATTCCTGGTGAGTTGATTCAAAGTATGTTATGAACAAAAAACTTTCAATGAGCAAATTTCCTCAGTACTACAACTTTTTACAATGTCATTTATCAGAGCAGCTTTAATATTCCACCCTAAAAAAAGATGATTAAAGGGGCACCTAGTTGGCTCAGTCGGTTGGGCATCTGACTTATAAATCTTAAAATTTTTAATCAACGTTTGCTAATCCTAGGATTCCTTTTCCATTTTATTTAGATATATGTGTGCTAGACAAAATAAATAAATGAAGCAGACTATTGCTTAAAATGTCACAAATCATGTAGAATGTAATTTTTTTTCTCTTTTCTTTTAAAATAAAAATAAAATGGGGCACCTGAGTGGCTCAGTCAGGTGAGCATCCGACTTTGGCTCAGGTCATGATCTCACGGTTTGTGAGTTAGAACCCCGCATCAGGCTCTGTGCTGACAGCTTGGAGCCTGGAGTCTGCTTCAGATACTGTCTCCCTCTCTCTCTGCCCCTCCCCTGCTTGTGCTCTGTCTCTGTCTCTTTCAAAAATAAACAAACATTAGAAAATAAATAAATAAACAAACAAAATAAAAATAAATAAAATGGAATGACCACTAAAAAATATAAGTCCTGGCAAAATAAAAATAAGCAATGTAATAGGAAAAGCTAGCACCCATATATAAAAGCAAGATTCCTCTCTACCTTCCAAGAACTATACAGAAAATAGCTAATGTTGCTGATTATCCATCCTATTGTCATTAAATATATATCATTTTTCCTTTTACTTAAGACACTCTTCACTCCAATGGTTCTAGCCTGTAGCAAGCATTGTTGGTTGGCTAATATAATATCCATTCCCTTCCTCTTGTCTGTCTCTAATACTGAAGCTGGCAAAACTAAATATTCACTGTCTATCCACCTTTCAACTAGAGTAAAGGAAAAAGAGAATGGTAATAAGAAAGATGAAAAACAATCCAACAGAATAAAAAAATGAGATTTTAAAAATCCAATATTTTAAGAGAAAGTAAGGGACACAGAAAGATAAGAAGAACCAACATATGAAAAGCTGGCATCCCCAGAGAAGAAAAAAAAAAAGCAGTACAACAAAATAAATACTAAAAACCATTACTGAAGAAACTTCAGAAATTGGTGAAAGAATACTATTCAAATGAGAAAATTTATCTAGAAAAATAAACACTTATGTATAACCAGTAAAGCACTTGGCCATTAAAGGGACAACATGC
Organism: Panthera tigris; assembly: GCF_018350195.1. Lineage (NCBI taxonomy): Eukaryota > Metazoa > Chordata > Mammalia > Carnivora > Felidae > Panthera > Panthera tigris. The sequence goes on from NC_056678.1 coordinate 31,205,381, forward strand.
TTTACAGACATCCAGGCCAAAAACCACGTCTTTATAAAGGCAAAGAAAATCAGAAGATAATGGAATAACATATTTAAGGTACCTAGGGAAAGAAGATGAATCAAGGATTTTAAATCACATTGGTCTTTAAAAAGAAAATCTACAAACTGCTATTGTACATACAAAAACTCAAGGAATAATATTCCCATGAGTTCCTCTACTAAAGAATGAGCTCCAGGGGCGCCTGGTTGGCTCAGTCAGAAGAGCACGTGACTCTTGATCTTGAGGTCATGAGTTTGAGCCCCACGGTGGATGTAGAGATTACTTAAAAAAAAAAAAAACAAGCTCCAAATTATCAAGAAATGATCAGGGGAACTTTGACATAAGGATCGATGGTAAGATTAAATATTTTACCTGTAGAGCTAAGAACAAGCAATGGGCATAAAAGTGACAGAATAGTAATATACAATTAGTTACATGTTCTAACCACATAGGTATTATACAATAATAAAAATATAAAGTTGGGGGAGAGGATGGAGAAGAGTGTATGGAAAGTAGAAGCTTTGAATTGTTATGCAAGTATTTACTGTGAAAGTAAAAGGATATTACTTTATGTTATATGCTAGAGAAGAATGGAAGTTAGGGAAGAGACTACTTAATAATTTCAGTATTGTTAATTCTAGGAAACCAATAAACTAGCTACAAGAGAAAGAACCCAGGGTATCATATAAAGGTTATCAGCATAAAGGCAACAATAAGAGCAAAAATATACTTCTTCCCACATACCAAAAGTAATTATCTTTTAAGAAAACAAGGGGAGAGAAAAGAAAAACATATAGTTTAAAAAACTGTGCTAGGTTCTGTACAAACATTATCCCATTCAATCCTTAAAGAATCCTTATTTATCCCAGTTTCATAAAGGAGGAGGCAAAAGAGTTAAGCAGCCTAACTAAGGTCATATAGGTAGAAAAGTATCAAAACTCAGATTTAAGTAGAGGTCTGTCACCAGAATCATTTCGATTTACCATGCTTTGTAATGATAATAATTCTCTTACTTGTTAGAATTTGTATATCTAAACTTTTGTTACCTTTAACCAAGGCATATCTGTACCTGTATAATTACACCTTTAAAAACTCACTTATGAGGGCTAAAAAAGAAAAAGAATGGCCAGTTGAATTATTTGGAAGATCTGTTTTACTGGTGTTATAATGAAGCTAAAAAGGTATGAATTAAACCTCATTAAAAATTGGTATGTATTTATTTTAGGGCCATAGACTATATTTAGGAGAGGCAGTAAAGCTTTTAAAAATTAAGAGCAAGTACTTTGGAGTAATACTTCAGTTATAAACCTAATTCTGCCACTTACTATTTTTATAAACTTGGGCAGGATTCTTAATCTCTTCTAGCTTCATCTAAGCTTATCTATAAAATGAACAATATTATGGTGTTACCAAAAGGATTAGATAAGATGGGTATATAAAGCAGTTGCCACTATCTCTGAAACATGGTAAGTGCTCAGTAGTCATTGGTATTGCTCTAATTAGCTAATCATGATCAGCAGTCTTATAAATGAGTACCATTGATCATATGTAGACACATACATTAAATTCTCTAGAAAAACCCATCACTGTGCTTGCCTGCAGATTTCAGGTCATTAATATTATTTTTAAAATATAAACATTATCTGAGGCATTAGGCAAGAATCCTTTGAACTTTTACTTTCTCCCTCAGAGCCTTGCTTATTTTAAAAAGTAAGAAAGTGCATCTGAATATTCTCAGAATATTTTAATGAGACATTTGGGGGAACAAAAATAAATGATTATAAAGACTAGATATATAAAAACATGTGCAAAAGAAACACTAAACACATGAGTATAGTTTATGGCTATAATGGAATCTTTGTTAACAGTTTGTAAGTATTGTAAGATAATCTACCCTGAATCCTATTCTAAAGAGTTCTAGTACTAAAGTATCAACTGAGGTAGTGTCAATGTGATTTTACTGAGTGAACTCTAGATGACATTATATTAAAGCCACATATTTGAGGGGATGTTTAAATGACGTAGTTAGAGCTGGACAGAAACAGGGAAGGTTTAATGGAAGAACTGATCCTGCCTACATAATAAGTTTTTACTACCAATTTCCCAATGACTCTGAGGAGTGAACTGTCACACAATGGCATTTAGGTCAAGAAGACTATCCCTTTCTCAGTCTCAACTAAAAAGACATGCTCCAGAGAGAGACTTCTGAAATGTCAAAGTGAACTTGGTGAACTTGCTGACCCATAAAAACAACCCAAAACAATTTGAGCTGCATAAGAATAAGTGAATGTGATGGTAGATCAGTAGAGATTATTCAGTTTGAGGGGCAGAAAGAAAAAAGAATGAACAAAAAAGGAACAGAGCTTCAGAGATCTGAGGGACACCTTCAGTCATACCAACATACACACACATATTGGGAGTCTCAGAGAGGAGAAAGAGGAAGAAAAAATATCTGAAGAGGTAATAGCTAAAACCAACTCAAACTTGATGAAAAATATTAATTACACAAAAACTCTTATTGGAGCTCAATGAACTCCAAGTAGAATAGAGCCAAAGAGATCCACATCTACACAAATCATAATCAAAAGTGACAGAAATTAAAAACAGAAAATATTCAAAGCATCAAGAAAAAAATAACATCACACATATGAAGTCCTAAATAACAACTGACTTGTCATCAGAAAACAAGGGACACCAGAAGACCCGTGGGATGACATCTTCTAAGTGTTGAAGGAAAAGGGTAGTTAAGCCAAGAATTCTATATCCAGCAAAACTCTCCTTCAAAAATGAAGGGGAAATTAAAACATTCCCAGATAAACAAACACTGAGAGAATTCACTAACAGACCCGCTCTACAAGAAATACTAAAGGGAACCCCTCAGGAAGAAATGAAAGGATATCCACAAGAAGAAATAAACAGCACAGGTAAAGCTAAGTACAGGTGAACCCTGAGGAATGCAGGGGTTAAGGGCACTGACCCTCCCCACCCCGACTCAGTCAAAAATCCACATGTAACTCTGGACTCCCCCTAAATTTAGCTACTAATAGCCTACTGCTGACAGCAAGCCTTACTGGTAACAGAACTGATTAACATGTATTTTGTATGTTATAAATATTATATACTGTATTCTTAAAACTTAAGTAAGCTGGAGAAAAAATGTTAAGAATATCATAAGGGAGAGTGCAAACTGGTGCAGTCACTATGGAAAACAGTATGGAAGTTCCTTAAAAAATTAAAAATAGAACTACCCTACAATCTGGTAATTGTACTACTGGGTATTTTTACCCAAAGAATAGGAAGACACTAATTTGAAAAGATACAGGCACTCCTATGTTTATCGCAGCATTATTTAGAATAGCCAAATTATGGAAGCAGCCCAAGTGTCCACTGATAAATGAATACAGAATATGGATGAAGAAGATGTGGTATATATACACGATGGAATATACAAAATATATAAAAAAGAATGAAATCTTGCCATTCGCAACAACATGAATGGATCTAGAGAGTATAATGCTAAATGAAGTAAGTAGAGAAAGACAAATACCATAAAATTTCATTCACATGTGAAATTTAAGAAACAAAACAACAGAACAAAGAAAATAAGAGACAAACCAAAAGACAGATCTTAACTATTGAGAACAAGCTGATGGTTGCCAGAGGGGAGGTGGATGGGGGGGGGGGGGGGGATGGGTGAAACAGGTGAAGGGGATTAAGAGTAAACTTATCACAGTGAGCACTGTGTAAGGCACAGAACTGTTGAATCACTATACTGTATGCCAAAAACTAATATAACACTGTAGGTTAAGTATACTGGAATTAAAATTTTTTTTAATATTGTAAAGAAGAGATACATTTACAGTACTGTACGGTATCAAAAAAATCTGCACATAAGCAGACTCATGCAGTTTAAACTCATGTTGTTCAAGGGTCAACTATACATACATAAAAGCATAAATGAATTTTATTTATAACTCATTTATTCTACTGCTCTACAAGACAATCACATAAAGCAATAATTACAAAATTGTATTGGTGGGCATGTGTAAAGATCTAATTTGTATGACAATACCACAAATAATACCACAAAGGAGATGGGGGAGGGAATGGAGGTATATTGGACCAAAATTTTATACACTACTGAAATTAGTGGTATTCAACCAAAACAGATTGTTTTAAGATGCTAATTGTAATCCTCAGGGTAACTACTAAGAAAATAAAAAATACAGGTAAAAAAACAAGGGAATTAAAATGGTACCCTAGCAAATACCTATTTAATATAAAAGGCAGTAATGGAGAGTAGAGAAACAAAAAGGCATACAACATATAGAAATAGCAAAATGGCAGATGTAAATCCTACCTTATCTGCAATTATATTAACTGTAAATGGATTAAACACTCCAGTCAAAAGGCAAAGACCGTCACAACTGATTACAAAAACATGTTCCAACTGATTAAAAGGAAAAGGACTGGAGAAGATATATCATGCAAACAGTAACCAAAAGAGAGCTGGAGTGCCTACACTAATAACAGACAAATAAATTTAAGAAACCATCTAGAGTTATAATAAGGACAATACATACAAAAGATATAACAATTATAAACATAAGCAGCTAATAACAGGGCCCTGAAATACATGAAGCAAAACCTGACAGAACTAAAGAGAGAAATATAAAATTCAACAATAAGTTAGAAACTTTGTATCTTACTTTCAATAATGAGTAGAATAAAAGATTAAAAAAGAAAAAGAGGACTTGAATCACATTATAAACCAATTAGACCTAACAGATTTCTACAGAATGCTCTATCCAACAACAGAATACATTCTTCTCAAGCACACATGAAACATTCTCCAGAATATACTGTATGTGAGGCTCTAATACAAGTTTCAATAAACTTAAAAGCATTAAAAACATTCAAAGTATATTCTCCAACTACCATGAAATAATTAGAAATCAGTAACAGAAAGAAATATGGCAATCACAGATATGTAACAAGTAAACACATTCCTTAGTAATATAGAAGAAATCACAGGAAAATTAGAATTTATTTTGAGGTGAATGAAAACAAAAACATAACTTATCAAAATTTATGGGAAACATGTTAAAACAAAAATTTGTACGTGAATGTTCATAACACTTCTCATTACAATAAGCCAAAACACCCATCAATTGATTAATGGATAAACAAAATATGGTATATCCAGAAAATGAAATATCATTCAGTCATTAAAAAGAATGAGGTATGGACATAGGCAACAACACTGATGAACCTTAAAAATACTACGTTAAATAAAAGAATCCAGACACAGAAGGCCATATATGATACGATTTCATTTATATTAAATATTCAGAACAGGTAAAGCCATAAAGACAGAAGGTAGATTAGGAGTTGTCAGGAACTGTGAGAATAGGGGAATGGGAAGTGACTGCTAATGTGAATGGGGTTTCCATTTGGGGTGATAAAAAAGTTCTAGAACTAGACAGTGGTAATGGCTGCACAGCACTATGAATGTAGTTAATGCCACGAGTAGTACACTTTAAAATGGTTTAAATGATAAATGTTAAGTGTATTTTACCTCAAAAAAAGTGAAATACAGTATTTTGGGGAAAAGAAAATGATGAGCAAACATACTAAAAGTCAAATGTTTTACATAGACACTCAGATCTAAAAGAGAACAACCATGATTTCAGCAGAATATCATAAATGTAAAAACTGTCAATATATAATTATGTTTCATACTTGTATGTGAGGCCAAGAGGCCTCAAGCGTGGGTTCATCCTCTTCTGGATCAAAATCTGGATTATCACTTGGAGGAAGAGTACGGAAGATGTTAGCACTGATCTGTAAAGAAAACGAATTTAGATTTATACTCTTTGTTGTACAACTAAACAATGTAAAATGAAATATTTTAAAGATAACCTTAAGAAAAAAGTTGTGACTATAAGCCTAGTTCAAAACCTGTAAACCTCATCAAGATATGAAGAAGTCAGGTATTTGTTTCTCTTTTTTCTATCCCATAACTATGACTTCTTCAAATGCCAACCTACTAAAGATTACAGATTACCTCTGGATTCCTCTTTCTTAAATTACAAGTTGTTCTTTCCCAAGTTTTGCTTAAATGGAAAATAAAAAAAAATAAAAAAAAAAATAAAAAGGGAGGAAGGGAATTCTGGGGAGAAAACCATGAAGTTCCTAAGTCTACCTATCCCTAACTTGATCCTTTTCATCTTTCTACAATTCCCTCTATATTCTAATCCAGCCATTTACTTACCTTACAATCCAAAAGAGTTTGATAAAAGATCTCCATTCTTATACATACACACAACACTAAGGAAGAGGGGTAGGAGGGCAGAATACCCTCAGTGCTATTAGGGACATAGTTTATAATATCCCACTGGTGATTTAATGTATTTCATCTATTCTGAGCCTTTTTAATTTTTATTTTTTAATGTTTATTTATTTTTGAGAGAGAGAGAGAGAGCACAAGCTGGGGAGGGGCAGAAAGAGAGCGACAGAGAATCCCAAGCAGGCACTGCACTGTCAGCAGAGAGCATTATGCGGGGCTCGAACTCACAAACCATGAGATCATGACCTGAGCTGAAGTTGTACACTTAACCAACTTAGCCACCCAGGTGCCCCTGAGCCTTTTTTTTTTTTAAACATATTAATCTCTCTAAAATCAGGATGCTGACTCTTCATTTCAGATTCAATGAAATACAATATTTAAAATTTCATCATTCACACTGTCTTAGCACCAAGGTAAACTAACACATCTTTGTTCTTTAGCAAAGGTTAGACTGTGGTGCTAATCTTTGAAGAATGATGAACAACTGAGAAACCACATGGTTTATTTAGCAAACACTTAAGGCCATACCGTTAAGAAGTTGGTCACCTGAAATAAACTATCTGGGGAATAAAGGATGAGACAAGAGGTCATAGGTGGTGCAAATTTCCAACTATTCTTATGAAGTGGCATCTATGGTCAGCCAAATAACTGCTTACAGTCAATTACTATAACCTTAAGACTTAGAAAGTAATAACCTAGAATTTGATCTGCTAGAACTCAAAGCCAGTACATGAGGGCAGAATAAATAGTTTGACAGATATCAATTTCACAAAGAATGGCATAAAGTCACAAATAAAACATGAAAAGGAAATATATCCCATTCAGAGGGCATAATTTGCCTTTGAGATCATACTTATTATTGGCAGTAAAAGAAAAAGTTAACTTTGTTGTGCCACCAATAAAATTAACTATATATAACAAATATACGTAAGAGCTTTATAGGGCCAACAGCATGAGTTGGCGTCACGCTTGTCTAGAAATTAAGTACCCAGAAGTTAAAAAAAAAAACAACAAAAAAAGAAAGAAAGAAAAACACACACACCTTTTTTCTTGGAGAAAGAAATTAAATCCCAGAATTTGTTAGTATAGAATAAACTGACTCAAACATTTGAGTACTTCTGATATCTAAATATTTGAATACCTTCAATATTCAAGTCAATAACTTTAGGTAATCTTTATACCCAACATGGGGCTCAAACTCACAACCCCAAGATCAAAAGTTGCATGCTCTACCAACTGACCTAGCAGGCACCCAAGTCAGTAACTTTACAGAGATTAAAATAAAGTACCTTTTTCCAGGATTTTTAAAATTCCTGAATACAAACCATCTGATTTACCAATCAGTAAAATGGAAATACTGTTTTTTCCCCTGAACATATTTTAAATGATAAACACAAAACACAAAACAAAATGAGTTTATCAGTATTTAATACTTCTGTTTTCAAACTGTCACTTAATTTTTACAGTCTACTGAGAGTCTAGGAAGCAAACTGCATTTTGATTAATGTTCCTTGTATAGCTAATCTTTTAAAACTTCTTTAAGGAGCACTGGGTGTTGGATGTAAGCCAATTTGACAATAAATTATATTTTAAAAATAAAATAAAAAATAAAAACATTAAAAAAAAAACTTCTTTAAGGTTTTTCATTTTTGAAAAAAAAAAAACAAAAAAATCATCCCAAATTTTCTGGTGCAAATGCGATGAAAAAAAATTCAACTAGTATAACGGGGCCAAATTAAACTTTCCTACACATTTTGTTCTTCCCCCAGAACATGTATTAGCCAAGGGGAAGGAAATGAAGACAACTACAAATTATACTTGTTATAACCTTCTATACCCTGGTAACATCTAAGCTTCAATTATGTATTCAGTGATTCTCTAATTACTCCGACTAAATTTTTTGTATTTTGGTACTATGCACCAAAATACAAAAATCGCAAATCCTAAACAAACTTTACTGTTTGATGGAGAATAAGGTTGAATTATTAGTATCCTAAACAACCTTACCTTAATAAAGTTGGCAGTAATCTATTTTTCACAGAGACTTCATAAACTTATGTTATTTACCTTTTTAAAGGTCCTGAGTTTTTATTAAAATTCAAGTGCTATAGAATCTATAAATATATTAAAATAGTCTAAATAAATACATTTTTTAAGACCTGACTCCTTTACCTACCCTGCTGAAATGTGGAGTCCCATAGTTTTTCATTGGTCTTCTCTCTCTGCACTTTAGACATTCTCCCTTAGTGACAATTCAGCTCTATGACATTAATCACCTATCAATCTGTATAATCTTAAGCCTACATGTTTCTCCTAAGCTCTGGATCTGCACTATGCAATATGACAGCCACCAGCCATTGAACTATTATAAGACAGCATCAGTGGAATGAATGGATAATCTTTCAAATGGACTATTTAAAAAACATTGAGTACACTGATTGTATATTTATTAAAAATCAGTCTCAGTAATTCATAATTACACCTCAGATCTTACTTGAATTTATAGAAATCTGAGGAACTTAAGTCTAGAAGGCTTACCATTTTTACTATATCAGAATACGCTGATTCAACAATTACACCACGATTAGTTGAAACATACTCAACCAGTTCATTCAGTGTTGCCCTTTTAATTTCTTTGCTCTTCAAGTCTGAAACAGAGTCCATGAAATCAAACAGTATACAACACTGCTGCAACTTCTGACAGAAAAGCTCTTGTTGTTCATTGGAAGTGGCATCTATAAATAAAAATAAAGAAAAACTTAGAAATAACCTACTCAGAAATGACCTTTAATAAGCTTATTAATTTTATAGATGCTATTCACACACATAAAATAAAAAAACTTCTCTCAAGAATCTAGTGAGGAAAAAAAAAAATCATGAGAAATGCACCCATCTAATCTCATCATTCATGCCAGAAACCAGGATCCACAATGGACTTTTCTTCCTCTCTTACTATCCATAATCAACCATTATATGTTATTGATTCTGTTTAACATATCTGGAATCTACCCTTTTTTTGGTCATTCTCACTGCCATTTTAATTATCCTCATCATCCATCATCTAAATTACAGCAATGATATCCTAACTACTCCTCTTGCCTGGTCCCATAACTACTACAACTCCTGATTTACCTTCTAAACTACCTCAAAAGCTAAAAATTGTGCTAAACAGAAAATCAATCTGATCACACTCAATACTTTTCAATGATTCTCCAAAAATTACAAATTGAAACTCAAACTTGTGTACAAAATTCAGCTGCCTGTTGTCAACAATCAACTCTCAACACTTTGCAGCATGTAACCCTGTGGTTAAACCATATTCCCTCGACCTGTGAGATTTTACAATTTCCTTTGCCTGGAATGTTCTTTTCCCACATTCCCACCCTGGGAACCCTCCCCATTTATTAAGTTTCAGCAGAAACATATTCCCCTCAGAAACTCTAGGACACTAAAGCTAAACTGGTTAATCCCCTTTTACCCAAATGTATCTTAGGTGTGTATCTCTACTGTAACATTTTTTGTTCTATGTGGCAATTATGTTTTACATGTACAACATTCCTAGACTGCAAGGCCCCCAAAGACGGGAAACAAGTGTTATTTTTATCTCTATCTCTGTCTGTCCCTCTCTCCACACCCCACCACCTCTTATATCTAGCACAGTATCTGGCACACAATAGGCATTCAGTAAATGTTTCTTGTTTTACTTTCCACTTATTTACAAAACTATGGACACATTATATTGATTTGAGTCTAACATATGTATTAAATCCTTTTGTTTCCAACATTCAAAAAACAACAAAATTTCAATTCGGAACTTTCACATCTGTAAACAAGGACCTTCAATTAGCTCAATTATTTAAGTTTCTTAATTAGGGGGATTAAATTTAAAAAAAAAACCTCATATGCACCTACTTAATATACTTAATTTGAAAAAGTAGAAGATGAATAATACCTCTGCTTTTTGTGAGCTTCCCAATTACGCTAAACTTGTTAGATTGGGTATGTGTTACACACTAGGGAAGGGGTGATTATTTGAGCTGTAAGAATCCTTCTCAACTCATACTGTACAGGAAATCCCCATACGTTTTTTCAGTTTCTCAGTAATACCTTTATCTATTTGTAAAGATATCTATATCCTCATTGTATAACTTTATATCTGTTTTTATTTTTTTTTAATTATTTTTATTTATTTTTGAGAGGCAGAGAGAGACAGAGCGCAACTGGGGGAGGGCAGAGAGAGAGGGAGACACAGAGTCTGAAGCAGGCTCCAGGCTCTGAGATGCCAGCACAGAGCCCGACGTGGGGCCCAAACTCACGAACTATGAGATCATGACCTGAGCTGAAGTTGGACGCTCAACCGACTGAGCCACCCAGGTGCCCCACTTTATATCTTTATTATAACATATATTAGATCTTTATGTATAATTATACATAAAGATTATACATAAAGATTCCCCATTATACTGATGGGGAATATAGGGAAATAGGTGTCATACCTTTACAAGCTAACTCAGTTCTGACAGAGTTTTTAAAATATTTTTAAGCTATTTTTTCCTTTTAATACAAAAACTCATACAATATCCCATTTCACTATGTGGTCCAGCCCTAACTAATTCTCCTTTTCCTCCCACTACCAACTCAACATGAAATCACTGCCTTTCTTGTTCCTCAAAGGCCATGTGTCTGCTCAAACTCTTCCCTACCTGATATACCTTACCAGATTTCCTCCCCTATGTTTCACTCACCCTCCAAGATTAAATCTCACATTCTCCACAAAATTTCCCTTAGGTAGTAAGTAGGTCAGAACACAGTGATCCCTCCCTTCTCTGAACATCTACAGTACTCAGTCTCAATCATATAGTTGAGTATGCATTACGTTTAAGTCTGTATTTAATGAGTATTTCTTTTATCACCCACCAAAAGATTTCAGGTTCCATAAAGGCAAGGATCATTCACTGAACAAGTTTTCTTTTTCTTTTATATCATAGTGTAGGGTATATAAGAAGTCAACAAACATATATTTGATGCTTGAAAAAAACTCTTAAATTTGCGGAATAAAGACTATGCACTGAAAAACAGGCTACAGAATTAAGTTCAAAATTTCTGCTGGATATCAAAAGTGGTATCAATAAATTATTACATCATGTCTAAGCTTAAGAATTTATAGTAATGACCATTTTTATCAACAACCTACCTTGATGGTGATTTAAATGGATTAAACGAGATAATGATCATGAAGTTGAGTGAATATATTTCAAAGTTGGAATAAAAAAGGAGAAGCCTCTGGCTAACATGTTAGAAGACACAAATGATTTTTAGGACTGGTAAATAGTAGTAGATTCAGGAATATGTTACAAAAAGAAGTTTCATTTTCTGGGCACCTAACTCATAAGAGTCTTCTCTACAGAAAAATTGGTGTTTTTCATAGCTTCTCCATTCAGTAATCCATTTCTTAACTTAAAGATTTAAATTTATTTTTTCTTCTCCAGTATTTTATCTCAGCATTACCTAATGCTTAGACGGGATAGGTCACATCTGGATCTTCCCAAACATTAGAAATATTTAGAAAAGTTAACATTTCAACTTCTTTGGCTCTGAGTTAAAATAGACATTTCCAGTCCTCAATTTTTTTTAGGTATTAGAGAAAAGAAAAATCCTTTCCCACCTAACCCTAATTTAACTTTCAAAACAGTCCTTAGTTCTGGGGCACCTGGATGGCTCAGTTGGTTAAGGGTCCAACTTCGGCTCAGGTCATGATATCACGGTTCGTGGGTTCGAGCCCCACATCTGACTCTGTGCTGACAGCTCGGAGTCTGGAGCCTGCTTTAGATTCTGTGTCTCCCTCTCTCTCTCTGCCCCTCCCCCGCTCATGCTCTGTTTCTCTCTCTCTCTCTCTCTCCTTCAAAAATAAACAAACATGTAAAAAAGATTTTTTTAAATAATAAAAACTTCTAACTTAGTTCTGAAAGTTAGAGATGACTTCCTGTCTTCAAGGGATTACAAACTGCTAGGTACATGACATGCAACATCTTTACGTAGGTTAAAAACATTTTTATAATGGTTATCCTAGTAAGAAAAGATGATTACGGTTTTCATCAAGAAGCTATGAAATAGGGGCGCCTGGGTGGCTCAGTTGGTTAAGCGGCCGACTTCGGCTCAGGTCATGATCTCGCGGTTTGTGAGTTCGAGCCCCGCGTCGGGCTCTGTGCTGACAGCTCAGGGCCTGGAGCCTGTTTCAGATTCTGTGTCTCCCTCTCTCTGACCCTTCCCCGTTCATGCTCTGTCTCTCTCTGTCTCAAAAATAAATAAACGTTAAAAAAAAAAATTAAAAAAAAAAAAGAAGCTATGAAATATATTGTACTTGTTGATGTTTATTATGTCCCAACTCAGGTGTCTCTACAAAACACAATTTACACTGAATGTTCTCGTAAGAAAAAAAAGAAAAGCAGAAAATATATTTCAATAAGTTGAAAAAAGATCAGACTATATTCTGGCTATACTTCATAAATATGAATGACAACTTGTGAGAAAAAGAATGTGTAATAATTCTCTTTGCTAATGTAAAAAGTGCTGACAAAATCTATATTGGTGACTTTATACTTTAACTTCACCATTTATAAGAATGCTTCCAAATGAAGTCTGTTATACTCAATGATATTTCAGTTTGGCAATGTCTTAACATTTAGGCAGCAATGTCATGTATTGTTCGAACTTAGTTATTTTTACTGGGCTAATGTTAATTATCCATTCGCCATTTTCAATGTGGATAATGTCCATTCCGATTCCAATGGTGATAGCTTTTTTCCTGAGGATTCTCTATCTGCAATATTCACTGATGTCTTCTATGAGAATTTCACTTAGTGGTTTAAAAATAAAAACACCTGCAGAAACATACAAGTTCACAGGAAAAATTCAGAACACCTTAGAGTACTACGCCATACAGCAACTGGAATGGTAGATGCACACACTGTTAACTGTTACACATCATCCTGAGTACAACACAATATTTGCTTAGTCAACTTGAAATTAATCACACAAGAGACCCCAAATTTTTGCTCCAGCAGTTTAAAGCAGGTCTTCTTGAAATAATAACATGTATCCATTTTTTTTTTAAATTTCATTTAGAGAGAGAGAGAAAGCGCAGCGAGCACACACAACCAGGGAAGGGACAGAGACAGGAGAGAGAATCCCAAGCAGGCTCCACACTGTCAGTGTAGAGCCCAATGGGGGGCTCAATATCACAAATGGTGAGATCATGACCTGAGCCAAAGTCAAGAGCTGGGACGCTTAATCCCAAGCAGGCTCCACACTGTCAGTGTAGAGCCCAATGGGGGGCTCAATATCACAAATGGTGAGATCATGACCTGAGCCAAAGTCAAGAGCTGGGACGCTTAACTGACTGAGCCACCCAAGTGCCCCTGACATGTATCTATTTCAAGTGGATTATTAATTTCTTCTAAAATTTGTAAATAAATCAGGAACAAATAAAGGATGAGTATTTAAGCTCCTGGTGACTGCCATTTAAATGAAGAGAAAAACCAGTCCTATTCATAAATCTTTTAGTATATTTTGGTCTCCCTAAGTATTTACTTGGGAGCAATTCAGACTAGCAATTATTACCAGTAATTATTATCATAGTGTATCGCGTTCAACAGTTTTAAATGCTTTAAGTCTTTAAATTGTCAAAGAAATTTGATTACAATTTAAAAATATTATTACCTAAAAAAATATTATGACCTACATTTATGTCTTCAAAAATATCAGAGAACTAAGGATTTCCTAAAAGTGCTCTTTACTAAGTCCCCAATAAAACAAGCTTTGCATGAAAATTATGGAAGATATAAGAAAAACTGCACAAATCAAAGAATTATTTAAAAACAGATGTGCTTTTTGCCTTGAAAAATACATCATTGGTTTAAACTTGCCTGGAAGATGAGTTTTTCAAATGCATCTTAACTCTCTTCATTTTGTTATGACTGAAATTTGATCCCACTAAAAAATTTTCAGTACTGCAGAAGTCTTAGGCAGAAAGGAGAATCAACACAACTCTAGGGAAGGGAGGCATTTAATCTTTGAAGAATTATTAATACAACTTTGAAAACTCACAAAAGCCCTATTAGGTTTCCCCATTTATCTCTAAATGCTTAAGTTTTTTTTCAACACCCAACATGAAGATGTATCTGACTCACACTTTAAGAAATGTTGCTCTAGGGGCACCTGGGTGGCTCCAACAGTTAAGCATTCGGCTCTGTGCTGACAGCTCAGAGCCTGCTTGGGATTCTCTTTCCCTCTTTCTCTGCCCCTCCCCTGGCTCTCTCTTTTTCTCAAAATAAGTAAATAAATAAACTTAAAATAAAAAATTGGAAAAAAAAAGAAATACTGCTCTAGAGAACTGTTTATCAAGGTGTGAATGGCAATCTACTGCTGGGTAGTAAGATCATTTTAGTGGGTCATGGCTAGAATTTTAAAATATATATAAAATATCAATGTGTCTCAGTATGAGTACTGAGTAGTAAAGTAAAATGTGGTTTTTTTAAAGTTGATTTGTTTTGAGAGAGACAGAGATAGCACGAGTGGGAGAGGGGCAGAAAGAGAAAAGCCCAAGCAGGCTCCATGTTGCCAGCATGGAATCTGACACAGGGCTCAATCCCACAAACCATGAGATCATGACCTGAGCTGAAACCAAGAGTCAGACACTTAACCGACTGAGCCACCCAGGTGCCCCCTGTAAAATGTGTCTCTTATTATAGTTTGCAGTCAAAAAAGGTTGAAAACAACTGCTTTACAACATGTACTCTAAGAGGGCACACTACAAAGCATGTCCAAGATCACAAAATAAATCTGTAATGCAAACAGGACTCAAATCACCTAGAATGCAAGAAAAAGTACATGTAAGACCAGAGTCTTTGAAATATCTATCAACTGTTCCTCTAATAGCTATATTCTAAATCCTTACCCACTTACAGATTCACAATGTATATTAGTTAAAGATGGCAAATTTGTTTATCTCTTCCCTTTCATTCTAAAATAAGAGTGGGGCACCTGGGTGGCTCAGTGGGTTTAGCCTCCGACTTCTGCTCAGGTCATGATCTCAGGGCTTATGAGTTTGGCCACGTATCAGGCTCTGGGCTGACAGCTCAGAGCTTGGAGTCTGCTTTGGATTCTGTGTCTCCCTCTCTCTCTGCCCTTCCCCCGCTCACACTTGCTCGCTCTCTCTCAAAAATAAATGAACATTTTAAAAAATTGTTTAAATACGACTAAAAAAAACCCACAACAGAATATAGCTCTGTGTGTGTGTGTGTGTGTGTGTGTGTGTGTGTGTGTGTGTGTGTGTAAACCCACAATAACAAAGAAAAGAATGGGCCTTTAGGCCAAAGACTTCAACAAATTTCTGGAAAACTCAAAGTACATGAAGAAGTGGTAACTGACAAAACCAAAAAGCAGGAAGCCACATTCTAGAATAAATAGGGAATTACAGATAAGGTTCCCACAGAACTCTGGATTAGAAATACCTGGTGAAATAGAGGATGGGATTAAGACATGAGCTGAAAATAGGAGATTATATAAATCTGCATGTACTGAACAGTCTACCATCTCAATCCAAAAGTCAGTCAAGCATTCATGCTCCAGGCCAAAAAAAAAAAAAAAAAAAAGGGTGGGCAAAGCAACTCAATTGTCCCAGAGAAAAATTCTAGCTTTTACTAGTTAGTTCCCTGACCAATTACTCTAAACAAAAGCAGGCAGTGAGTGAACCTCCATCCAACTTCTAAAGTGATTTTTTAAAATTCACTAATTTTAATAGAAAATAAAGGATCACCAGACATTCAAGTAAAGCCTTGAAACATGAAAGAAAACTAAATAAACAAAAAAAGATACCAAACAATGGGTTAATTTAGCATATCACTTTGAAATTTCAAATGCCCAGGAGAAAAGACTGAATGCTTTCAAATTAAAAAAAAAAAAAAAAGTTGGGGTGCCTGGGTGGGTCAGTTGGTTGAGCATCTGACTTCGGCTCAGGTCACAATCTCCGGGTTTGTGAGTTCCAGCCCCGCGATGGGCTCTGCTGACAGCTGGGAGCCTGGAGCCTGTTCTGTTTCCCTCTCTCAGCCCCTCCCTTGCTCACACTGTCTCTCTTTCTCTCTCAAAAATAAATTAAAAAAATTTTTTTAATTAACTCACAAAAGAACCAGAGACAGATATCCAAGATGACGCAAGAAGATAATGGGGCTATATCATTCAAATTCTAATGCCAATCTAGAACTGTGTTAACTAGCCAACAATCAATAAAGTGTAAGGATTCAATAAAGGCATTTTCAGATATAAAAACATTTGGAAAACTTAGCACCCTCACAACCTTTCTTAAGAAATTACCTGAGGACATGATGCAGCAATAAAGGAAAAAGAGAAAAAATGGAATCCAGGAATAGGGGAAAACAATCCAGAAAAGCAATTAAGTCCTAGAGAGCAACTGAGCCATTCAGAACAGGAGGAATAAAGCCCTATGAGAGTTATGCCTACAGGAAGATCAATAGGATATCATATTGCATGGAAAACTGAAGAAAAACTTAAGAGTATGTTAAAAGTACAAGGAAAGAAAAAGAGACACAATTAGAAACTCCAGTTTCTAAATACTAAAAAAAACCATATAAGGAAATGTAAGTACATTATGTGGCTCTGAAGCCTATATAGTCAACAACATAAGCCTTCACTCACTTTCAACTTTAAGAATTACAATTTACAAAAATCTTAACTGTGGTACAGAAAATGTTACCAACCTTAAAAATGTAATAATGTAAAGATGACGAAGGTTGAGGGTGAAAGAAGAGGAGGAGAAAGTGAGTGGCACCACCTTTCCAACTTCATTTCCCATTATGCCCGCTTTTATATCCCATGTTCCATTTATAATGATACCTGAAGCTTCCTGTTTTACGTGCACTGGTTGGAATGGACTCTACCATTCTCATTCATCCTCTTCAGAAGCAAATAAAGTCAGTGCTTACCTAAACACTAACCAATGAGAAAAAACTTTAGCCAAAGGATTTCAAGTCTACCGGAACCATCAAACACTACTATCTCCCCTACTATGAGAGAACTAAGATATTTTAGCCTAATACCATTATTTATAAAACTTCCTTTGTTCTAATTTCATGCTTAGCAAGTGTAGTAGTTTTAAATTTTGTCCACAAATTATCTAACACCCCTCTCTTCAAAACGTGTTTATTTCTCCTATGAAATGTGGGCTAGACTTAGTCACTTGTTTCTAGGGAACAGTCTCAGCACTGCCAAAGTGAAGCTACGTGACTTCCAACTAAAGGCCATAAAAGTGAGACTATGTGACTTCTATGACTGGTTCTTTCTAAAAAGAATCAGAGTCACAAGAGGTCTCATGTTTCATAGAATAAACTATTTGAGAAAAATAATGCCTATGTAGTTGGGTATACACTCTGGTTGATTACACTAATTCGTCTGATATTAGCAAACTTTGTAAAAATTTTTTGAAGATTAAATTAGAATCTTTACGAAAACGTGGTGAGAAAGTTTTAACTATACTCTTTAGTGTCAGTTTGTAAAACTTATTTAGAAAAACTGTACCACTAAATCATACACAGTACAAATGTAAATTAGCCAAGTTCATGACTTAGTAATAAATGCCAATTTATTAATTTATGATGGGAAATTATTCCTCCATGTACCATATTAGAATATTCCAGTTATGTGTTCCTTAGGCAGACCTACAGGAGAAGCCAGATCATTATCAGAATGATGTCTGGTGTTTTAATTTTCTATTGCTTAGTAACAAATCATTCCAAATTTAGTGGCTTGAAACAATAATTATTATCTATCACAGTTTTTTTAGGTCAGAGATTCAGACAGAACATAGCAGGGACAACTTATCTCTGTTCCATGAAGTCTAAGGCCTCAGCTAGAAAACTAGAAAACTTGGAGAAATCTGTGAAGGCTAAATCACTCATACATGTGTTGATAGTTAATTCAGGCTTTTGAATGAAGGTCTAGCAGGGGCTAGTGCCAGAACCACCACATGTGACCTCTCCATGTGGCCTAACCTTCCTCACAATATGTTGACTGGGTTCCCAGGGCAAGTAATTTGAGAGATCTAACAAAAGATAAGAAAGACTTTTATGAAGACAATAACAAAACTTTTATGAAATATATAAAAGAAATAAATAGCAGAGATATAGAATTATTCATGGATGAGAAGACATCTTCCTCAATCTATACAGAGAAAGCATTTTGGATTGCAACATGATGCTGCACTCAATTGACAGAGTGTTTTGTTGGAACCTGAAGAGTTGCTCTTAAAATTCATCAGGAAAAATGAAGAGCCAAGAATAGCCAAGCTGATATTTAAGATGAAGAAGGGAAGACTAACCTTACTACATATAGTGATTAAAACTACACGACTTGAGACAGGAATAGACAAAAAGACCACTGGAAAAGAAAAAAATAAGGTACCTAGGAACATACTAGGGTACATATACAGAAGATTAATATATAATAGAGTTGGTTTTTTTTAATGTCAGTAGTGAATTTTTTAATTTAATAAATTATGGTAGGACCATTGGTTATTCATATGGAAAAAAAATTAGATCCCTCCTTCACACCATTTATAAAAATTAATTCTTTTAGAGAACTAAAAGACTAAACGTGACTAGGTAAAGTGTGAAACATTTAATTTTATAACCAACTCTGGACTGGCATCCAGAATTCACAAAAGAACATCTATAAATCAATAAGAAAAAGACAAATCTATAGAAAAGAGCACATGAAACATAAATGATCAATAAACATATGAAATGACATTCAACCACACTGGAAAGCAGAAAAATGTTAATATGTATAAACCATACATATGAATTTACGTGTGAAATACATCACTCCATACCCATTGGATTCAAAAATAACAAAAAGTGTGGGCAACACTGCTGCTTCCAGCAGGCTAGACTTTCCACTGTAACATACTAAAAACTGGAGAAAATATGTGAAATAACTGTTTTCAGATGCTGGAAAACACGCAATATGGGACTGTGATCCTTAAGAGAAGGGAAACAGTGAGCCCACAATCACATAAGCTCTCCGTTAGCACTTTCCAGACTGCACCATAGGGAGAAGACTCAAAATAGCAAACAGGCTTGCTGAGCTAAATACAAAGTGGAAATCAGGGCTAATGAAGTGGCTGGAATCTACAGGTTAAAGTACTAGAGAGAAACGAACTATACAGAGAAGGAATTTCTATTATTCTACTTACATTGAAGTGATGATACTACTTGTTTCTTTTGCTTACATAGCAAGTCATTGTTGAATGTAAAAGCTATCCTGGATTCTGGCATGAATCCCACATGACCATGATGTATCATCCTATTTTTATGTTGCTAAATTCAATTTGTAAATATTCTGTATAACATTTTTGCATCTTTGCATTTTGTTGTTGTTGTAATGTCCTTGTCAAGGTTCTTTTTTTTTTTTTTTTTAGTTCTCAAGTTAGATAACATACAGTGTAGTCTTGGCTTCAGGAGTAGAATCTAGTGATTCATCACTTACATATAACACCCAGTGCTCATCCCAACAGTGCCCTCCTTAATGACCATCACTCATTTACCCCATTTGTCACAGTTCTTAATTACGATACAATTAAGTAGGTATAAGACTTGTTTAGATTTTTGTTTCTTCTTGTGTCAGTTTCAGAAAGCTGTTTATTTCAAGGGATTTTCCCAATTCCTTTAAGTTTTCAAACGTATTGGCATGATTATATATTTGAAAGCTATAAATTCCTAGATAAAAGAAAGGTACTAATTATTACTACAAAAGAAGCTAAAATTTTAGTCTGCAGGAAGTTCAACTTCTAGCAAGACAAGGTAAAAGCTCCACAGACCTGCACTCCAGTGAAACAGATGAAAATAATTTTTAAACTTTGAAAGCTTCTGGAAATGGCCCTAAGGTAAGCAGCAAATGAGGAAACATCTATCCAAGAATACTTATGAAAATTTATTAAGAACGGCAAGAATGTGTGGTATCTGAACAAAGTGCCTCTCTCCTCTCGGCTTAGCTAAGCAGAAACTCCACTCTGGAGGGAGGCAGCCAAGAACACAAGGACCCCTTTACTACCAGATCTTGATCAGGCAGCTTTCCTTAGGTGAGGAGCATGATGTTGGCATTTCTCACCCTGCCCACAACTACCTATTACTGAGTTTAAGTTCTGGGCCAGTGCAATTGAGAAGAAGGGCTCCCTTCTTTTGCCCAACTTCCACTCATGGACAGAGGCTCTACCTCTGGTGCGGCACCACTGAGAATACTGGGGCTATCATTATCTCAGTCCTAGCCTGTAGGTGCTTCCATGCTGGAAGAGGCAAGCCAAAAAGATCTTAGGCTAATGCTCCTTCTCCACCTTCTGCTCAGCTCCTGAAGTAGGGTGTCATTCAGAGAGAAGCATGCCATTGTCCCTATCCCCAGCTCCAGAGTCCTAACTCAAAAAATTTGCCTGGGGGGTGGGGGGTGGGGGAGCAAGACATAAAACAGCTGTTATGTCTCTTCCCAAAGGAAATGACTTCTTTTGCAACACAGCATAGAAAAGTTCAAGGTTAGGGGTGTTCTCAAAAACAGGGGGGTTAGTGAATGGCAATGGGAAGATTTGTAAATTCACTGAGAAAATAGGCTTTAGTCAGCTAGTATGCAGAATACCAGGGAAAGAAACAGCTTGGAGGAGCACTCTGGTGTTAGAACAAATATCAGACACTGACCTCAGGAACTATTCCTTCCAAAAAGCCTGAATTTGACTAGATTAGTCACAAAAAAATTAGAACAATTTATGCCCCAGAGCATTGTTGAGAACAATTAAACAAGCTGGAAGTCACTGGAATTTAAAGCTGGGGGTGTTGTTAGGAAAACATAAAGAGAGCCCTGTCAAAAGCACCTTCATCTCAGGGTGACTACTGGCATACCTAAAGCTGCATCCTCTAAGGAACAATATTAGACCCAGTCACTAAACAAGTAAGTGACAACAATAAGCTCTGAGGGGTGGGACAAGTACCCAGTATTGTACTGCTATAATATATTAAATACATTATCTAAAGTGTTCAGTTAACAACAACAAAAAATTTACAAGATACACAAAGAAACAGGAAAGTATGTCCCATATACCAAGGGGAAAAAAGAGAAGGCAATAGAAACTGCCTATGAGAGCAACCAAATGTTGGATTTAAGAGAAAATGATTTCAAAGCAGCCATTATAAATATATTCAAAGAACTAAAGGTAACCATCGCTGAAGTAAAGAAGGTATGACAATGTCACATCAAATAAAGGATGTCAATAGAAACAGACTTTACAAAAAAAAAAGAAAGAGAGAAACAAGATTCTGCATTGCCAAGTACAATAACAAAATGAAAAACTCACTAGAAGGACTCAACTGATGTGAATTGGCAGAGGAAAGAATTAGGGAAGTTTGAAGATAAATTGATACAGACTATGAAATCTCAATACAGAAAAAGAGGTGAATAAAAATGAACAGAACTTCAGGAACACCTGGGTGGCTCAGTTAGGTGTCTGACTCTTGATTTCGACTCAGGTCATGATCCTATAGTTTGTGACAATGAGCCCCACATTGTGCTCTGCACTGACAGTACAGAGCCTGCTTGGGACTCTCTCTCCTCTGTCTGTCTCTCCCTCTCTCTGCCCCTCCCCTACTCATGAATGCTCTTTCTCTCTCAAAATAAATTTTAAAAACATTAAAAAAAATGAACAGAACTTCAATCTGTAGGACACCGTGTACCACATGCACATAAAAGGAGAAAAAAGAAAGAAGCAGAAAAAATATTTGAAGAAATCATGACTGAAACTTCCCAAATTTACTGAATAACATTAAGCTGCATATCCAGAAAGCTCAACAACTCTAAGAAGGAAAAATACAAGGGAGATTCACAGATATACCATAAAAGTGCTGAAAGTCAAAGACAAGGAGAAAAATCTTGAAAGCTGCAAAAGAAAAACAACTAGTCACTTACAAGGGCTAACATTAATGGTTAATTTCTCAGTAGAAATAGTAGAGGCTAGAAAACAGCAGAGTAACATATTCAAACTGCTCAAAAAGAACAAACAAAATAACCTGTCACCCCCAAATCCTATATCCAGCAAAGCTATCATTCAAAAATGAAGGCAGGGGCACCTGGGTGGCCCAGTGAGTTAACTGTCATGATCTCATAGGTTCATGAGTTTGAGCCCCACATCAGGTTCTGTGCTGACATCTCAGAGCCTGGAGCCTGCTTTGAATTCTGTGTCTTTCTCTCTCTCTGCCCTTCCCCTGCTCAGCACTCTCCCTCTGAAAAATAAACATTAAAGAAAACTTAAAAAAAAAAAAAAAAAGGCAAAATAAAGATATTTCCAAATAAACAAAAACTCAGAGGCTACCCAGACTGCCTTACAAGAAACATTAAAGAAATTCCATCAGGCTGAAAGCAAATAACCACAGAAAGTAATTCCAATCCACAAAGAAACCACAAAGAACTCCAGTAAATTATGTAATTATAAAAGGAAGTATAAATGCATATATTTTCTTTTTTCTCTTAGCGGGTTCAAAAAAACCCCAATGTATAAAGTAATATAAATACACATATATATAATATATATATTATAAATATATAATTAGGTTATTACCATATATAGACATATAACATATTTGCCAATAACAGCACAAAGGAGATGGGTGGAAGCAAACACGTACTGGGCTAATGAATGAATGATGATAAAGCATTAAGTACAATAAAACACTATTGGGTTTGTAACAACAAATGTAACTGAATAACAACACCATAAAAAGGAGGAAAAGGAAATACACGAATACAGAAGTAATGTTTCCATATCTCACTGGAAATAAGCTAATATAAATCTGAAGTTGATTCCAATAAATATATACATGATAAGCCCAAGGGCATCCACTAAAAATAAACTCAAAAAGATGTGATAAAAAATCATTAAACAAACAAATGCTGCTGTGAAAAATATTCACCTAATACTAAAGAAAACAGTAAAGGAAGAATGTAGAACAAAAAAGGCATGAGACACAGAAAACAAAAAGTAAAATGGCAGACATAAATCCAACTATATCAACAAATAACATTAAATACAAATGGATTAAACAATCCAGTCAAAAGGCAGTGATTTCAAACTGAATTAAAAAAGACCTAATTATATGCTCTTCTCCCCATAATAAGTTACAGATTCAAAGACACAAATAGACTGAAAAGGATGGAAAGTGATATATCATGCAAACACAAGAAAGCTAGAGTGGTATACTGATATCAGATAAACAGATTTTAAAACAAACAAAAAAAATTGTATTAGAGATAGAGATCCATTTTATGATGAAAGGGTCAATTCATGACTAAGATGTAACAATTACAAAATATGTGCACTTACTAACAGTTCCAAAATATATAAAGCAAAACTAAAAGAAGTGAAGAAAGAAATGGACAATTCAACAAGAGAGACTTCAAGATCTCATTAAAAAAAAAATTTTTTTTTAAATGTTTATTTATTTAGAGAGTACGCACGATTGGGAAAAGGGCAGAGAGAGAGGGGAGAGAGAGTCCCAAGCAGGCTCCACACTGTCAGTACAGAGTCCTACACAGGACTCGAATTCATGAAACCGTAAGATCATGACCTAAGCCAAAATCAAGAGTCAGACGCCTAACGCAATGTGCCACTCAGGCGCCCCATAATATCTCATTTTTAATAATGGATAGAACAAGTAGACACAAGATCAAGGAAATACAAGGCTTACACTATAAATTAACCAGATCTAACAGTCTTCTATAGAACACTAAGGAATTTATATTTACTATAGAATTCTCCAGCCAACAACAGCAGAATACATACTCTCAAGTGCACATGGAACAGTCTCCAGGACAGGCCATATGCCAAGTTATAAAACTACCTCAAAAAAAGTAAAAACAGAAATACCACAAAGTATGTCCTCGACCATGGTAGAATGAAATTATAAATCAGTAACAGAAAACAAATTGGGAAAATCACAAATACACAGAAATTAAACCATACACACTCCTAAATAACTAATGTATCAAAGAAGATACCAAAGGAAAAATCAGAAAATATTTTGAGACGAATGAAAATGAAGACACAACATACTAACACATCTGGGATGTAGCTAAAAAGTATTCAGAAGGGAATTTATACCTGTAAATACCTATAGAAAAGCAAATAAAAATCTCAAATCAATAACCTAACTCTTTCAATTTCAAGTGTGCCAGAATAGCCAAAACAATCTTGAAAAAGAACAAAGTAGGAAGACTCAGACTTTTCCATTTCAAAATGTACTACACAAACCAAAAGTAATCAAGACAGTGTGGTACTGATAAAACAACAGAATACAGATCAGTGGAATAGAACTGAAATCCCAAACATAAAACCATGTGCCAACTGATTTTGAACAAGTTAAACAAGTTTTCAACAAGTTTCCTTATCTAATGGGGAAAACGTATTTTCAACAAATGGTGCTAGGACATCTGAATAGCTACATGCAAAAGAATAAATCTGAACTGTTATATCACATTCCATACAAAACTTGAACTCAAAATGCATCAAAGACCTAAAAATGTAAAGGCTAACATATAACATTCTTAGAAGAAAACATAAAGGTAAACCTAATGACATCAGATTTGGGAAAGATTTTTAGGACACCAAAAGCATGAGGAAAAAGAAAAAAAGATAATTTAGGATTTTATCAAAATTAAAACCATCTGCACTTCAAAGGATACCATTAAGAAAGTGAAAAGACAAAGGAACATTACGACTTGATAAAAAGACAACTCAATTAAAAAATGGGCAAAGGGTCTGAAGAGTCATTTCTACAAGGAAGATACACCAAATGGCCAAAAAGCACATTAAAAGATGCTTGACATCTTTAGTCATTAGAGAAATGCAAATCATAACCACAAAAATTTCACACTTCATACCTGTTAGGATGGCTGTATTAAAAACGTCAGAGTAACAAGTGTTGGTGAGGGTATGCAGAGATCATAAACTGGTGGGTAGGAATGTAAAATAGCATGACCATGGTGGAAAACAAGTGTGGCAGTTCCTCAAGCAATTAAACACAAAATTATATGTGACCCAAAAATTCTACTTCTAGGTATACACCCAAGAGAAATTAAAACATATGCTCACACAAAAACTTGTACACAAATGTTTACAGCAACATTATTCATAATAACCAAAAGGTGGAAATCCAAATGTCCATTAACTGATGAATGGACAAATAAAATATGGTACTAAAGCCATACAATGGATTATTACTCAGCCATAAGAGAAATGAAATACTGATACATGCTACCACATGGATGAAAATATTATGTTAGGTGAAAAGAAGCCAGTGATATAAAAGACTTACAAAAGACTATATATGATCCCATTCATATAAAATGTCCAGAACAGGAACAGAAAGTAGAGAGAAGACAGAAAGAGTATAGAGACAGAAAGTAGATCAGTGGCTGCTTAGAGTAGGGGATGAGTGAGGCGAGGAGTAATAGTTAAATGGTATGGCATTTCTTTCTGACATTATGAAAATGTTCTAAAATTGACTGTAGTGATGGTTGTAAATATCTGTACATATACTAAAAGCCATGGGTGAATTGCACAGTATATGAATTATATCTCAATAAAGCTGTTAAAATTTTTAGTTCAGTCCTGGTCTCTCAAATACTTTCATGCTAAATATGCAAAACATTACTGAAAGACAGTGAAAGTTTAAAGATCAGCTGTGGTTTAAAGATCAAATGCCACTAACCAATAATCATAAAAACTTCATTCTACCCCAAATGTATATACAACACATGCCTAGAATACCGTTGTTTGGTCTTTATGCCATCTATACTTATTTATACAGAACATGTAAATGAAAACACAAAAACCACATCATAAAATAAGAATAATATTTTATCAACAGAACTACATAGGGTTGGTTTTAAGAACAGTTCACTGAATAAAAAAGTAAATTCCATAGGGTAAGATAATTTGTGGAGCTTTCCTGTGTAATGTAGATTTGATCACTGTCTCAAATTCATGTTACCAGAAAATATAGTTTATATATATTTCTCTTAAGACCTCAAATATCAAGTAGAATGGTGAAATTTCAATATTCATTATCATAAAACCTTCCTTTTCTTGCCCATTTTCATAAAAATGTAATAAACTAAACTTCTTAGGGACAACCAAATTATTTCAAGTTGTTGATTGTTAATCTATTTTACCTTTAAGAACAAATAGTTTTAAGTATCAAGTATCATAATCTGTAACAGAAGTTTTATAGGTATAATTTTCCTTAAAGGAAAAATGGATCATATTTCCAATTAGTGCTGCTCACATTTTAGAAATCTAAAGTAGGATCTCATATAGGATTCATGCTACAAATTATAGAACAAGCACTGTATCATAGCAACCCAGCAATACCACTACAGTGACACGCTGAGGATGCAATCCAAGATTCTAATTTAAGAAACTGGCACAGAATATAGGACATGTAGCTTTTTTTGGCAATACTCCTAGAACATTAATAACTGAGACTCTAAATTCAGCTTTTATTTGAAACTTTAGAGGATCAAACTATTACAAAGGAACAATAGAAACATTTATTAACAAATGATTCACAGCATTGCAAATAGGACTTAGTTTAGGACCTAGGATTTCACTAAAATTGAAAATGGTTGGAAAAAAATGGAGGCATCACCTTTTAGGAAATTTGAATACATGCACCCTACCAATTTGAAAATGAATTGTAATATACAAATATTACTTTAATAAAATCACTGGACTACTAAAACTTTAAAGAACATAAATATTTCTATGATTTACTCGTTACTATTCAAAGGTGAATATATCCACAATCATTGCATTATAGAAGGATAAAAATACACTGCTTGATTTTTATCTCAAAAAAATTAACTTTGTTATCTTTTGTCTTCAAAAATAACTTCTGATAAAGTAGAAAAGAACAAGAAATGAAGATGAGCCAATATGGGGCATTTCTTAGAATATAGAAATCTGGAATTTTAGAAAGCTGAATACTGAAAAGCAGACTCCTGAGAGAGTATGTGAATATACCTCATTTCATTGCGCTTCCCAGATATTGCAGTTTTTACAAACTGAAGGTCTGTGGCAACCCTGCATTGAGCAAGTCTATTGGCACCATTTTTCTAACCACATTTGCTCATTTTGTATCTCTGTGTCACGTTTTGGTAATTCTTAGAATATTTCAAACTTTTTCATTATTTTATGTTATGGTGACTTATAATCAGTGATTATGACTCACTGAAAGCTGATGATTAGCATTTTTTTTAGCAATAAAGTATTTTCAAATTAAGGTACATACTTTTTAGCCATAATGCAATTGCACACTTAAAAGAATACAGTACGGTGTTAATACAACTTTTATATGTGCTGGGAAATAAAAAAATTCATTTCACTCACTTTATTGTAATATATACTTTATTGTGGTGGAACCAAACCTGCAATATCTTTGAAATATGCCTATAAATGGAATATCCGTGTCATGGGCTTAATTCAATTTGTTTTTTGGTTGTTTTTTTTTTTCTGTGATAAATTTTGAAACATTGTTTTTGCTTAATTCAATTTGAATATAAAACCTGTTATTCATTAAATAAAACAGGTTTTTAGAAGCATTTTGTTTTTCATTTGGGATTTTGGGGGGACGAGAAGTATTAAACAGATCTTCATAGATCAATGCCTCTATAGTTATTTTCAGTTTTCATGGCTGTGATGAGGTTCCATCTGGCAGCTACTCCTCCCTGTAACTCCTAAGAAACACCTGCTACCCGTGTTAAGGAAAAGGATTACTGACTTAACAAGGCTGTTCAAATCTCGAAAACAGGCCCTAAGGTCTACAAACACCCCACCACCAGGCCATAGATGGGCTTCAGGGTTGTGGTGGTGGTGGTGGTGGTGAATCCAAGAACCCTAAAATTATACATACAATATCGTATATGATATTTTCTGAGAAGATGATGCACTTCTTTAATCAGGTTTTCAAAGAGATCCATGTATAACCTCCCTAAAATTAAATACCAGTGGTCTTAGAAATTATTTCCTCTCCTTTTTATACAAGGAATTTTTCTAGGTCTAAAGTGATTTGATCTAGTATTTCCAGAAATAAAAAACTTTATTCAGAAACCAATCTAAATTAATTTTAGAGGCGCCTGGATGGCTCAGTAGGTGAAGCATCCAATTTCTGATCTCAGCTCAGGTCTTGATCTCAGGGTGGGTGAGTTCAAGCCCCGTACTGAGCTCCATGCTGGGGATTAAGCCTACTGAAAAATAATAATAAAAATGAAAAATTAATTTTACTGTTTTCCTTTCAGAAGTATGCTATTTATAATATCCAATTAAAGTAAAAATGGGTTACAGAATAGCATACATTATGTGATACCACTTAATGGGAAAATATGAGAATGATTCTCAAAATTTTAAGAGATGTTTCCTCTGGGGATTTTTATTTTCTACCTTTGTAAGATTCTTTTTTGACTTAAATTTAACAGTCTATCAGTTTTTATAAAAATCATAAAGACACAGAGTAGTTAAGAATATGACATTTCTTATTGCACAGTCCTTAAGTGAGTTTATTTTAGAAAACCATGAAAACTGAAACTCACTCATGACTCACAGCAAGTATTGTATCCTAAAATAGTCATTCCTATTCCACGGGAGAAGCTACTTATCCAGACTTAAAAAAAAGAAAGAAAGAAAGAAAGAAAAAAAAAGCAGTTCTCAAAATATCAAAATATGTTATGTGTAAGGTCATCCATGTAGTCCAAATTAAAAACAGGATATTCAAATATATGAAATACCAAAATCAGTGCCTGGTTACCTGGTAGCTAGGTAAAAGCAGGGTTATTTTTAAGTTTCCTACATGAATGACAGAAATTTCCTATGAAAGAAATACTATTAAAACTAAATGCACCTTAAAAGCATTTCATTGATACATTTACTACTTTATTTCCACTCCGGATTCAAATTTAGGCTGTTCATACACTGGGACAAACGTATGTGGACAAAAGAGATGACATCGTCTAATTTGTTTTCTGGAGCATTTACAGGAGAATAAAATCAGTAAAGTGACAGATGAATTAGCCCAACTGATTTTTATATCCAAGACTTAGAGGTTTTGCTCAATTTATTTCCTCTCTCAAATTGGGAAATAATGATCAGAAAGATTATGCTAATGTGGCCGCAAATACAAGTTTTCAAAACTGTGTCTACATAGCTTAAAGGGAGACTGAAATATACATAGCATTTCCAAAAGAGAGGCAAAAATAAGTAGACAGGCTGATTGGTTCTTGATATTTCAAAATAACTCCTCAAAGCTGCTAATTATAGATTTTAACCTTAACTTCATATTATAAATCTAGCTCGGACAAAAGTGCTGAGTGATTAAAAGTTCTTTCATCTTATTTCTCAGCACACATTCATAAAACAAATGTTCTCCAATAAAAATTTTTACATTACTTTAAAAAGGGAAGAATGGTGCTAAAAGGGAGACTCCAAAGAATATCAGTGAAGTATTTCTATATCAGAAGAATTTAAGAAATAAAAATCCTCTGCTTTGAAGATTCTTAGAAAAAACTATGTTCACTACTGGTCTACCTGCCCAGGACCTAAAAGAAATCAGTGTCTTCACAAGGCTCAATTACTACTATTTTTCCTTTGCACTGTTAGAAAATAAGGTGTTAATTTTGCTTTAGTGCAGGCAATACACATTTTCAGTTTAATATTATAGAGGAAGAATCAATAACCAACTGAAAAGATACTGAGCTATAAATGACTTGCACAAAAAATATAGCCTACCTGTTTTGTTTTCTTCATCAACAAAATGCTAAATTTAGTGCTATATGTAAACACTATGGGACTTGGCTATCAATCATTATAAAACTGTCAATCACTGCATGACACAAAATGGTGTTTTTCTTTAAGTCAATTTAATAGTTTTTGCTTCATTATTTCATTCAATAAATAATAAAATCAAGAATTGACTACCTAATTGCTGGGGAAGAAGATACGTATCTCAGGTCTTGGAGCACTTTACTTACAGTCTAAAGGCAGAAAACAGGCAATAAGTAATTCTAACCTCACTCATGCACTTGTCCCAACATATTTTGTGATCTCCCTCACACATATACCATCTGGCGTACACAGACATTCCACTGAAAAGTGAGTAGATAATCCTTATTTGGCCAGAAGACCACGTAGCCAACATTTCAAACTATAACCATTTTCTAACAGGCAAACTTGAAAATCTTGTAATTAATGTTTAGAAGTCATAGAAATTACCAAATGAGCACTCCGTGATTCACACTTCCAAAAGAATATCTCAAAATGTCAAATTTCAAAATACAACTCTAGGTTTTCCATCTAGATTATCCCATCTATCTAAGATACATCTTAAATACACCTCTTTCTCTCCATTTCAGCTGCTACCACCCCTAGCCCAAGCCACGCCATGTCTCCCCTTGCCCAGTAAAATAACCTCCTAACTAGTCCTCCTTATAAAAATCTTGTTCTGATACAATATCCATTCTGTACCCAAAAGCTAGTGATATATTTTTTCTGTCAGGCTTCCTGAACGAGAAGTCCTACTTACTGACTTGACTTTAACAATTTCTATTAATTCCTCACTTTACAGAAATTTCAAGTCTATCAACCTCTGAAACGCCTCTCAAGTCACCAATGTTACTCAGATTACTAAACCCATGGAAACTTTTCAGCTCTTACTTGACTTGTCAATAGCTCTTTTCAATGTTACTAGTTCCCCACCCCCATTTTTAAAGATTCTCATCACTTGAATGACTTGTTTCTACCCTTACCTGTCTTCCTTTGCCTCCACTTAAGCTATCTCTCTTGCCTTGAGATTACCCCCTTTCCTTTGATCATCATCTAAATAATGGTATTCCTTGACCTCTTCTCTTTCTACACATTTTCAGTGGTTGCTTCTACTTAAATCATTTCAAATGCCACCTTTAACCTAAAGACTCCCAGGGCGCCTAGGTGGCTTAGCCTTAGACTCTTGGCTTCGCCTCAGGTCCATGATCTCACGGTTTCTTGAGTTTTGAGTCCTGCGCTGGGCTCTGCGCTGACTGTGCAGAGCCTGCTTGGGATTCTCTCCCTCTCTGCCTCTCCCCCACTCATGCTCTCTCTCAAAATAAATAAATAAACTTAAAAAAAAATCTTAATCTAAAGACTCCCAAATTGTTATCTCTAGCATAGGTCTATTTAGCTCTGGAACCAAATATCTAACTTCCTACTAGACAGCTTCAATTTGATTTCCCACAGGCATTTCAACCCGTCCAACAAAAAAACCATTGCCCTCTCCCAAATCTGATCTTCCTCGTTCTCCCTTTCAGTAAATTGCTATCGTGCCTCTAGCTGCCCAAATTAGAAATGTATCATCATTGGTTCTTCCCTCTCACCAAGTCCAGCCTTAGACGTGGCCACCTTCATCTATTGTCTGGATTACTGTGCCAGCATCCTCACTAGTGTTCCTTACACCCATCTCTCTTACACCCATTACTCTTCATGTTTCTTTCAGAGGAGTAAATGCAATACATGGCATTTAGACTATGATCTAGACCCTAACTGTTGCTCCAGTGTCTTCTCTAATCAGTTCCCTATTACAACACTCTTCATCACAGCCACATAGACTGCTGGCAGTTCCCCAAATAGGCTATGCTCATTCACCCCTGGGGCTGCACATATTGGCCTTTAGGTGGACCTCTTGGACCCCATCTGTCTTGGCTGAACAAGAAGATCATTTAGGTCTCAGTGTACCTGTCACTTTCTCTAGGAAACTTTCCCTGATCTCTCTCCTTACATACCAAAACTGGACTGGGTCCCCCTTACACCACTACCCTAGCCACTTACTGCTTACTCTTACTTCAAAACTTATGATAGTAGTTGAAGCTGCCTGCTTACATGTCTATATTCCCAACCAAACTACAATTTCCTAAAGACATTTAATTAAAAAAAAAAAAACAACCATTCATCATCTTATTCACTTTATTAAGTAAAGCTTTAATCTCTAAATTTTAAGCACTATGAATACCAAAGAGAGGAAAATATTTCTGCGTAAAGTATGTATCTAGTTTTAACAGCAGGTAAACGAGATCTTTTTCCTCTGGCCAATTAAAAGAAGAATGGTACTGTAAGTTTTTTTCTTTTAAAGCAGATACATATTCCTACAGAAATCATATCTTATTTTACTTATGGCTTCAGCAGGTGTTATTATAAAAGTCTGGTTGAAACACTCGGTTTTGCTAATCAAAATTCAGAGTTTACAACAAAAACTGTTCTGTCTTTTTCACTTTATTTATTTAAAGGCATGGGATTAACAATATGTTCAAATAATCTTTAACTTCTGATAATAGCTATAATTCTAGATTTCTTTTACCAATTGAGTATGAAACACAGGCAAAACTAATTAAAAGAGAAAATGTTGAGAAAATTTTGAAAAGAGAAAATTTTGAAGCCATATTTAAGATTTGATACTCCTGAATTACAAATTAAGTCCAGTCATTAAAAAATTCCTGTTTCAGACATTTATCCTCTTTTTAGGTATGTCCATACAGTGTATTCATTAACTAAACAAAACCGAGAAAGCCTCTAGGAGCTTAAAAACCCTATGTTTCCTCCCTACATTAAAGAAAGCTTCTCTAAGGAAATGACAAGATAGCTATTTATTTTGAAAAAAAAGCAAAATTGATTCCCAGTGGAGGCTAAACTACAATGACTTCTGAGGTCCCATTCAGGACCAGAAGGCTCAACTAGATATAACATCATGGTCAGGTTATAGTAGATGCAATTAGCATCACCATTCCAGTAGGAGGAGTGTGTTCCCAAGAAATCCCTTGCCGTCGGTGTCCAAGTTACAAACAGGTTCTCTGAATTTCATCATGTGAGCCTATCATATTCAGCAAATTACTCCTCCACAAAATCATAATATACTTCTTTAGGATTTCTGATCAAAACTGCAAGATTTCTAAAATTCACCAGCACTCACTCAAAAAGCCCACATAAACAAATTCCTTCAGGGAAGAGTTCAAAAGATATACTTAAAAAGTAGGTTTGAACCTGCTTATTAGTCAATATCCTGCCCAGACAAGTAGAGTTTATTTTGCATAAACCTACTCTGTCATGTAAAACTCTTTCAGCAAAGCATTTACATTCCTCATTACACAATAATGCATTAAAAGTAATTATATATTTAAAATCTGTTCCTTTCATCTCCTTCAAGGACATCCTTAGAAAGACTGCAACTCAAATTTAGAAATTACTGCAAACTAATTATTTGAATTTATACAATGTTTGTATACACACGTTCACATCTGAGAGTCAACCCAGTACTACTGTTCCACATAAACCTTCCATAACATCTTTCCTAGCAAGAAATCTATCAATAATGTTTCATGCCCCTTATACCAGTCATTTGCAAAGCACAAAATACAAAAACAAACAATCTTTTGTTTTAAACTTACATGTACTATTTACTGTCATGGTATCAAAAGCCCGGAATTTTTTGCTTAAAAACCTGGAACCAGATTTAGACACAAACGTATTAAAATAAAAAGCAAAACAGAAGAGAACCAATCTACTGATAGCATCAAACATCAGTGAACAAACAACACTGAAAGAAGCAGTCAATAACTGGGTCGGGGAAGGAGCGTTAAGGGAGGAGAGTCAACAACCAACAGGTAATTTCTTTGACAAAACAGTCATTATAACTACATAACTACAATTACTATACACACAATACTGTATTTGGTACCACAACAGGATATGAAAACACAGATGACTTCTGCTTTCAAAAGCATTTTACCATTCTGGAGACAGAATATCACTCCATAACAACTGAACACTGACTCAAAACAACAAATACAAGTCTTACTCAAATTGAATAGCAGAAAGGCCAAAGACAAAATAGGGATATGAAATAAAGTGGTACCAGGTCCTTGCTGCTCTACCTTCAATAAAAAGCTGTAGTTTAGATCAAGAGGACAAAAAGTAAAAATACTGTGCAAAAAAAAATTTCTTGTTGCTGAATACATACAAGACATAACCCAAAATAGTTAAGTTCAAAAATAACTCACTTGTTTACTACCTACTACTATTCAACATATACACTAGAATCTTAGTTTTAAATCTTAAAGAAGCAGAACAATGCTTTTAGTGTATGGCAAATATCAGTTTTACATGCCAGAGTGGTTGGAATCATCATGTTACCCTGAACGATGGGATTAAAACTAGGGAAACCTCTAAGATATTTCTCACTTTCATTTTATTCAGCCACAGCTCCAAAATCACAGAGAAAAGAAAAACAGACCACCTAATATAGAATGGTAATAGTTAATTTTTAATTATGGTAACTACAGAAAAATCCTATAGAATCATCTCATACCTAAAACTCCAGAATCTAACATCTCTTCAGGAAAGCAGCTGATCAGCCACAGGGGGCAGCAAAGTTAAGAGAGTGAAAAGTAAATAGCAGGAGGTGAAGTAAGGGCAGGAAATGTAAATAGGCTGGGTAATGAGCCATGAGTATCAGAGAGAAAAGGACAAAGTCTCAATTAATGAATTAAATCAATAGACAGATAAAGCTGAATTAGTGATCTCAATCCTGGCTGCACATTAGAATCACCCTGGGAGCTTTTAAAAATACAAATGCCTGGGTCCTACCTTAGGCCAATTAATTTAGAATCTCTTAGAGGGTGGGCCTAGGCATTGATATTTTTTTAAAGCTCTGTAAGTTTACAGCCAGGGTTGAGATCCAGAGTGCTAAATACAAAAATAAAAACAAGCTAGTCTCATTACCAGCTTTTTGTAATTTAAAAAGTTAAATTTCAAAAATAAAGCACAAAAATCTATTTCCCAAATGTATCATTGTTTATAATTTGTCTCTGTCATCCAAAGAGGGACTAATTCATCTCTGTGATTTTATCAAGGGAAAATGTTATTCTTACAAATAAAAATGATTAAACTGAAGTTCAAAGGGGTTAAACAACTAGCCCAAAGCAACTGTGAGTCATTAATGATGCAGAAAGACAACTAGTCTACTATTTACAGGATAGTGCGCTATCCCAATGATCACACTATTCTAACTAAATACATTTTACTGGATTATCACTTTATTCAATTAAACACTTCATAAAATAACCCAAAATTCAATTAAGAATCAGAGTAGGTAATAAATTTGGGGGGAAAAGGAATTTGACCCTAAATAGGAATTCTGAAGATGTTAAATTAGACTTAATTGGAGAATTAAGTCTATATAATTTCACATGAAAGACAGCAACGGATACCAGATTATCAATTTCTCTAAGTATATCCTTAAAAACTTTTTTAATTAAAAAATAAGTCTTCCAGAAGATACAGCATTATTTTCAGAAAATAGTCCTAAAATTACAAAAATGTCATATGCCTTTGCAAACAAACACTTCTCTTGATACATTCAGATGAATTTCAACTCTCCTTTAGGGCCAACCCAACTATAAAAAGGGGTTTTGGGTTTAGAGAAAATTGTATTAACTTTGAGAAGACCTTTAAACATTAAAAAGACTTAATAATGTCTCCCCCACAAGAAAGTTAAGGTAGTTATAAAACTTCAGATCATGTCAGTGTTCTTGTTCCAGTTACCCTAAAAGACCACATACCTCAAGGGGAAAAAATTTCTTTCCCTAAAGGTAAGCAAGGCACTTCAAATCAGCATCACTGTTACTGGCCTGGATACTTCCAGTGGGACCCAGTTTCTAAGAATATACCAACAAAGAATCTGAGTGATAACTTAGGAAGTTCTTCACTTAAATCTCAAAGCCAGTTTCATTCTGTTCTTTGCTATTTACTGCTTCCTGTAGGAGAAATGCACATCTATACAATTCTACTGGTTAATTAATTCAATGTCTTTGCCTGGTAAAAATCTTGTAGCTACGCTTTTAATATTTTAAACAGTTTAATTCTACCCTATTTCCACTTCTACACCAATGCTGAAAAATGATATAGCTTCATCTTACTTCACATAAATCATATCTGCAAACTGATTATAAATAAAATCAAACTTTAAGTCCCCAGAAAAGTTTACTATTTATGTGAATCTTTCATTTAAAAAATATTTTTAGGGGCGCCTGGGTGGCTCAGTTGGTTAAGCGGCTGACTTAGGCTCAGAGGTCATGATCTTGCAGTTTGTGAGTTTGAGCCCCGCATTGGGCTCTGTGCTGACAGCTCAGAGCCTGGAGCCTGCTTCAGATTTGTGTCTCCCTCTCTCTCTGCCCTTCCCCTGCTCACGCTCTCTCAAAAATTAATAAACGCTAAAAAAAAATTTTTTTAACAAAATAAAGAAAAAAAACATATTTTTAATCTGGATTTTCAAATATCAAAGACAATGGGAGTTAACATTCTTTGCCTATTTTTAGACATTTTAATTACATTATTTCACTTATTCCCTACAATCCTGGGGAGAGAGAAGGTATTATCCCCATTTTACAGATAAGGAAAATAACTCAGAAAGATTAAAAATTTACGTTTGACCCTGGACTGCCCCAATGACCCACCTCTATCATACTAGTTCAAATTTTTATAAAATAGGTTAACAGTATAAATACTGAAATCCTTTGACCTGAGTACCGGTATCAGTTGTAACACCAGATAAATAATCACAGGCCTGAAATTAGCTGCATAAGCCTCAACTTTTCTTGTCAATAAAATGTGAATAATACTGGTTTTACACAGAGCTGCTGAGATGACCTGATGAAATATGTTTGTAAAAATACACTGAGCTATGGCTTGTCACGCAACAGCATTTCCTTAGTAAGTGTGAAAAAGCAAGGGATGTCAGGGATTAGGAGTTATACATCTTCGGACTGTTTCACTAATTATACACAATACTGTTTTTATAATTACAGAAATAAAGCAAAGTATGAAACAATTTGTAAATGCTAAGGGTTATATAAATGTCAGGCAACTACTACTTTACCAGTAAACAAATTCTTCCAGAGACGAAACAGGTTAAAATAAGCTGAAAAACTTCCTATTGTGAGTAACATATTCTTTCAAGGTTAGAAGTTTCCTAACTTGGTTACTAAAGGAAAAGTCTAAGGTAGAAAAATTAAGTCCTATACGAACTTAAATTTAAAAACAAAAAAATTGATTCATGAAATGCTTCTACTTTTATTTCTAGTACCTAGTTCTCAGGGGGAACTTACACAATTAACATAAGAAAATTAAAAAGTGTTTTGAAAAAAAAATGTTTTTAAGCTATACAATAAGGCAGTTTAATTTTCAAAACCCACGTAACAGTTTCTCTTTAAAAAAAAAATTTTTTTTTTTTTACATTTATTTATTTTTGAGAGACAGAGTGAGACAGAGTGTGAGCAGGGGAGGGGCAGAGAGAGAGGGAGACACAGAATCAGAAGCAGGCTCCAGGCTCCTAGCTGTCAGCATAGAGCCAGATGCTGGGCTTGAACCCACGAGCCGTGATATCATGACCCGAGCTGAAGTCGGACGCTTAACCGACTGAGCCACAGTTTCTCTTTTTTAAAAAATCCTTTTAACAAGGCTTTTTTATTAAACATGTTCTATAACAAAACAGAGTTTTCTCTTAACATTTTCCCCCTTAAAATCCTGCAACCTACTTACTAAATGATTTTGCACAAATAAACTTCTTATGGATGAAAAAGTTGGGTTATTTTGCTAATCCTTACCCATAGTATGCTTTGAGGAAAATAGCTGGCACCTTTCCAGTTTAGATCCATGTGGACAAAGTGTAACATAAGCAGGTTAGTATAAACACTTGAAAGATCTCGGTTGTCCACAAATATCTGAATCTCTCCACAGGAAGATTATATTTCAGAGCAGAAAGAAAAATTCTCTTTCATACACATACTAAAGGGCTTTCCATTGGTTTTTGTTAAGACCACAAATGGAAAAAACTACTACAGAAAAAGCACACAACTTTGTAGTATCAAGTACACTGCCAAAGTACCATGTGAAGCAACTGAATTTTTTAAAAAAGCACTTTTCACGCATTCTGGCCTCTGGAGTAAAAGTAGCTATTATTAGTGGGTAATCCAAGAAAGGGTCTTATATCACAATTAAATGTGCATAAATTTATCTTGAATACATAACTTTCCTTTTAAAGAGCACTATATTTTCATGTTAAATATACAGTTGTTATCTAAAGTTCTAATTTTATTTTTTCTCTGCTAGTGACAAAATATTATAAATAAAACATTCAATGGCACCTTCAACTTGTTGAACTATGTACATATAACTTAGAGGATTACTGACTCTGCATATTTTTGCCAAGCTTTTAAAAACTGTATTAAAAGTGTATTAAAACTGCACTTCCTAGCTTGATCTACTATGTTAAATATGCAATTATTTTTATTACATAGAAGTATTATATTAATAAAGATAACACTAAGGATCCACAATACCTTACTAAAAACCAAATTTATTAAGTATGAATAATGCTAGCAGTAAACCTTCAACCTATAAAAAATAACTTGACAATTTAATGGAAAAAAATCAACGATAAAAAATGTTTTAACTTTCACAGCACTTAATTTTTATATCACTGTTTTAATTTTTACACTTTAAAATCCATGAACAGCAATACAATGTCCTAAGAGGTAAGATGATATTCTTTTATAGCTATGACATTACTCAAGAATTAAAATCTTGGTAATGCCTACCATTGTGGTTTACCATTGACTTTGATGTGTAAATTTTAACAATTTTTTCATGCTAAAGAACAAATGATAAATGCAGCAACACAAGCTACACATATCATAAATGAAACCTTCTTTCAAAAGCCAGTTTGATTCTGGTTGTGGAATGTTCTTGATTTAGAAGAACCTTAGAGACGGGGCAGTATAGGGTCTGAATGGAGTTCCAGATCTACTGTAGGTCAACTGTGATTTGATCTGGGGTTTTCTTTAGACTCTCAGCCAAACTAAGGCTGGATTCATAGGTCCGAAGACAAAGCAGAACCAGATTATCCTTGAAGAAGATGAAACGGATTGAAAATTCTGAACATTTATCTATTTTAGTATGAATCTTTATCTTCCAGGTCTTGCAAAGCAGATTATCTAGATTTGTATCAGGTTTCTTTTTACAAGAATTGTTTTAAATGTCTAGGAGCATTATCATCTTATTCCCAGACAATTTCTAGCTCGTAAAAAGTGAAGACATTAAAATTATAAAATTAAAAGAGTAACGCACAAACAATAAACTAGACCACCAGGAAACACTTTATTAAATATCCTTTAAATCTAGTAGTAAAAGTGAGCCAAAAGAAGTGCCAAGTTCTCCTGTAAAGCATTAGGCACAGATACGAATTTGAACTACTGTACAAACCTACAAACCTACTGTAGATTCCTCCCTGGAATCCCTGCTTCGCGAACTAAGTTCCCATTCCATTGCAAAGCAACATTTACTCTTTTATACTTCTCCAAATTACCGCGTGTATCTTCTTAGGCAATAAAGTATTTTAAGTCTTTCTAGACTTTGAGTTAACGATACCATCTAAACCTAACGACCCAGCAAATAAGACACTACACTAGTCAGATTTTTAGGCTTGTTCTTATAAATACATCTGAAGACCAGCTAACTCCTGACCGTTGTTTGCATTACGATTGCCTAGAGATCCCGGTCAGCGTGACTCTTAGGAAAGATCAATGGGAAGGGGAGGTGAGGAGAGGGTGGGAGCAGAAACTTGGTAACTGGAAAAGTAAAGAAGTAGTTGAAAGTGTCTGAAAAGCGGAGGAGGGTCTCCGAGAGACTACAGGTCGGAAGGTAGGGCAGGCTGTTGAAGCCACGAGGGGAAGGACAAGCCCGGAGAAAGAGTGAAGAACTACCTCGCGAGACGCAGGAGGAGAGTTGCAATCGCCAAGGGCAGGTGAGCGAGCGCGCAGGTGGGGAGGAGGGTTGGCAGCCTCTAGGGAAGGGAAGAGTTCAGGTGAATCAGGGAGAAGAAGCAAGACTCTGAACACCAAACCTTTTTGAATCGAGCGGGGTTCGGGGGAGGCAACAGTGGAAACACGGCTCACACTACGAGCCCCACCGGCGCAGAAGGAAACCCCAGGAGGAAATGGCTCTAACGGCGCGGGGGCGAGCCCCTGCGCTCCCTCCCGGGGCTGCACCCTCCGAGGTTACCTTTGAGCTGGGGCAAGGGGTGCAGCTCCGCCTGGCTGCCCTGGCTGCGGAACTGCGACGAGCCCTGGGAGCGCTTCTGCCTCTGCGCCTTGCGCACCGATTTCCGGGTGAAGCCGTCCACTTTCTCCGAGGCCGAGATGGCGGCGGCGTTGGCAGCCCCCGCCGGCGGCGACGACGACGACATCGCCGCGGCCCTGGCGCTTGGCAGCTCCGGCTGCTGCAAGCACGGAACGGGCAGCGGCAGGAGGAGGAGGCGGGGGAGAGGCGCGGAGAGCTCGCGCCCCTCCGCCCCGTCCCCCCCGGCCGCGCCGCCCTCCCGCTCCGGGGCGCCGCCGAGCTTCTCCCCGCCGCTGCCGCCTCACGGCCACATCTCAGTGCCGGGGGTTCCTGGTCCCCGCCGCGCGGCCACCTCCCGGGGCTGACGGAGGCAAGGGCGGGGGCGGAGGGGGGTGAAGAAGTTGTTGACTTCGGGCGCGGAGGGCGGGTGGAAGAGAGCCTGAAGTTTGGACAACTGAGGCGAGGGCGCGGGGGTGCGGACGCCGAGCGCGCCTCTCTGCTCTTCAGCCCAGTTC
The DNA here is from genome assembly GCF_018350195.1 of Panthera tigris. Lineage (NCBI taxonomy): Eukaryota > Metazoa > Chordata > Mammalia > Carnivora > Felidae > Panthera > Panthera tigris. The sequence goes on from NC_056678.1 coordinate 31,246,557, forward strand.
GCCAGCCGGCCGGCTGGCCCCTCAGTGGCCGCTGCCAGTGCAGCCAGCCCTGCCTGGAGCCTCCTCCCGAGGCGCTGCCATCGCGGGTCCCCTCCGAGCCGCCTCCGCTGCGCCCGCTCTTCCCTGTCAGCGCCGGACCCTCATCTCCCGGGGCGGTGACCCGCCGCCCCGGCTCTGGGCGCGCACACACTCGCTTCTCAAGGCTCGGAGCGGTCCAAGCCCCCTCCCCCACGCGCCCTTCCGCCGCCCACGGAGAACCCCCAGCGAGCGACCGCTACAACTTGAGAAGGTGGAGGGTGCACGCAGGGGTTGGGGGGGAAATGTGTGTGCGTGTGCGCGCGCGCTAGGGCGCGCGGCCCGGAGGAGGGGCCTTGCGGGGGGTGGGGAAGGAGGAGATTGACTGACAACTTCCGCAGGGTCCCGCCAGCCTCTCGGACGTTCGGGAGGGAGTAGGGGGTGGGAAAACATGCCAGCTCCCTCAGCCAATCGCAGGGCTAAGCGGCAGGAACGGAGTGAGGCGTGGCCTCCCTCCTCTCTCGTTAAGCTGAGAGGTTAGGCAGAGAAATTAGGCGTGGTTGTGTGACGGACTTCTGCTACAACCAATCATAAGTGAAGACGGCAAGCCGTGCGCCGCTTACGTCACAACAGCGCGATGAATTCTTGTGGTGGAGGAGAGGTGCCCCGCCACCAGCGAGGGACTTTGCGCGCCTGCGCGACAAGCCTAGGCTCTACTTGCTCTCCTGACGGCCTATCAGAAGACCAGAAAACTAGAGTGGGTAGTTTAGAGAGCAATGTGGTAGGTGCCTTCCCTTCCCTGTCCTCTCTGCTGGCCAATGAAGAGCTGAAGCGACTGGTGGAGAGTTTGAGATCTGCGGCGGGAAAGAACGCCAGGGGTTACATCACTGAAGTGGGCGGAGCAGAAGTCGGGTGGGGGGAAAAGGGCAGTGGGATTGACAGACGAAGGGGCCCCGGGAGGGCGTGGAAGTGAGCCGGTCCAGTCTGAGCTAGGCACAGGAACCCTGGGCGGGCCTTGGAGCCTCCACTGGCCCCAAACCGCATAATTGGTAGTTGCGGAATAGATTTGTAGCTCTTCAGTAGTTCAGGCACCGTGGTTCCGAGAACTGTTCTCGCGCGTAGTGTGGGCAGTCTAGCATCTCCAGCTTCAAAGAGTTCTCTATATTCACACCATCCAAGAAGAGGTTTCTCATGCCAAGTTAGTATCCCACTAATTTTCACCCCTTCTTCAGCCAGAGGCCTTCAGTTTTTCCAACAGAATGAGTACAAATTCGCTCATCAGTGGCTTCTGGATTTGGGAGCTTGCCATTTACATTCATTGTGCTCTCTTCCTTGGAGATTAACGACTAAAGTTTAAACTTATTAAAGTTAAGTTTTGTGTGTGTGTGCTTTGCGTATCATGATGCTTAATAAAAATAAGTGAATTGATTTGTATGAGAAGTATGTGAAGGGAACTAAATGTTCTCCACCCTATTATAAGACTCTCACTACCCAAATTATTAGAAAGTACTAAAGGAAATTCAGAAATTGTTTTGCCATTTATGAAAAAATGAATAAACGTTTGTAGAGTGGAAGGAGTATAAAAATATTTTAAGCCTAAATTTAAGACTGGAAAATTTTTAAAATTAGATAAGCGAGCACATCGTCTCCCTTTGGCTTGGTTTTGCGGTGGTGGCCCAAATCCATTCCTTGTCCCATGAGCTGCAGACATTTTCCTTTTGACTTGATAATAATACGTGCTGTTTATCTGTTTAAGCAAAAGTACCTGATGGATATGTACAGAAGATTCCAACTTTGATCAGGAAGTTGGATTCTAGATCCAGAGCCAAACTAACTACCTCAAAACATTTCCTTCCTCAGATCAAGAGTGGTGAAACTGTATACAATTCTCCCAGTCAGGGAGGTTGAAACGTAAGCAGCAGCTTTGAAAAGCCACTGAAGCTCCAGACCATGTTGAATCTACCTTCACAAATGGCCAGACCAGGCCTTCTCAAAATTTGCACAACCGACCATGTAGTTCAGTGCTCTCGACTTCACTGCCAGATCAGCCTTTAAAAACACTGTCTATAGGGGCACCTGGGTGGCTTAGTCTGTTAAGCATCGACTTTTGATTTTGGCTCAGGTCATGATCTCACAGTGGTGAGATGGAGCCCTGTATGCCTCTCTGCAATGAGTGTGGAACCTGCTTGGGATTCTCTCTCTCCCTTTCTCTCTGCCCCTTCCCCCACAAAATAAATAAAAATTTTAGAGGCACCTGGGTGGCTCAGTTGGTTAAGTATCCAACCTCAGCACAGGTCACAATCTCATGGTTGGTGAATTCCAACCCCATGTTGGGCTCCGTGCTGACAGGTCAGAGCCTGGAGCTGGTTTCAGATTCTGTGTGTACCTCTCTCTCTGTCCTTCCCCTGCTTGCGGTCTGTCTCTCAAAAACGAATAAACATTAAAAAAATTTAAAATAATAAAAGAAAAATAAATATATATTTTTTTAACTTAAAAACACTGTATCTTTTTCACGTTTGAAGAACCACCAGTACCTACAGAATAGATTCCAAATTCCAGCTGTCTTCAAGCTAACTCCTATCTTTCAAGGCATAAATACCACCATTTTCTACACAAACTCTTTTTTCAGGTCAGACATGTCATTCCACATACTGATCCCCTAGAAGTAGTTGTGCTTCCTTGACCCTCAGTCTTTACTTTTCCAACATCTCGAAATAATCGTTTTTCCATCTGGTTGAAACCTATCTTCTCTTCAAACCTCAGCTCAACCCCTATCTTTTATGAAGGCATTTACGATCATCTGGACAGTTTTGTCTCCCTTCTTTCTCTATGTTGCCAAAGCATTTATTGTCTATGTCACTCACATGCCCCATCATCACATACCATTGGAGACGGAGCTTCACTCTTCCTCCCATAAAAGTTTGTAAACACTGAAAGACCAAGAACTCAATTATTCTATACCTCCATATGCCCTACTGAGCACAGGACAGATGGACAGAACATGACAGTCTAGTTTTTAATTCTCAAAAGCAGGGTTTCTGAAAGTTTGGCCATTTGATCACCTACATCAGAATCCTCTGAGGTGCTTATTTAAAATGTAGATTCCTGGACCTGACCCCAGACACACAGAATGAGGACCTATGGGAAAAGTACTTAGAAATCCATTGTTCATAAGCTCCCTAGGTCATTCTTATGCACGCAAAAGCTTGAAACTACTATTCTCTGAATATTATTTTAAAAGATTGTAAATGTCTAAAAGAGGCAGTACCATTAATAATAAAAAGGATTTACATAGAATATGAAGGGAAAATAAAAAGCAGAAAGCAAACCAGTAGAGTAAAGCTAAAATTCATACTGGGGGGTGCCTGGGTGGCTCAGTCAGTTGAGCGGCTGATTTTGGTTTAGGTCATGATCTCCTGGTTCATAGGCTTGTGCCCCACATTGGACTCACTGCTGTCAGCACAGATCCTTCAGATCCTCTGTCCCCATTTCTTTCTGCTCCTCCCTCACTTGCACTCTCCCAAAAAGAAATAAATGTTTAAAAAAATTCATACTGAAATATGATAATAAATACTAGAAAATAGAGAACACAACAGATGGAAAGCAGATACTGGAAACAAGTTGTTGAAAGGCGTGGACCCAGCACAACTATCTAGGCTTTCTGAAATGGCCCCTTGAGGAAGAATTTTGAACACAATTTTAAAGAAAGAGTGAGTCAAAACCTGAAAAGAGAGAAGGATGGGGTTCCAGATTCAAGTCACCAAACATCTTGGGGAAGATGGCAAGAACAATAGCTCAAGAATTGAAAGGCCTGAATTTATTACTTACCAATATTATGATCCTGCTGAGTCACTCACTCAAGAGCCTTGGTTTCCACGTGTGTACATCAGGAAAAGAGTTAAGTGAACAGCTTTCTTTTATAGGGTTGGCATGAGTTTTAAATGTGACACATGAAAGAAAATACTTGGGAAAGTGAAAACTATACACATGATAATCTTACACACATATGATTTTTCATGTACTGTCTTTAGTAAATAGAGTATCCCGGTCCTAAACAGAAGCTTGGTCACTAAGAATCATCTATCAGAAAACTGCAATTGCAGGGCTAATCTGTGTGTGCCTCTGATGCAGGAAGAGTGTTGATGATGATTCCACACCATAGATCTCCTCCTCTTCCCATCTGTGAAGACCCTTGATAAACAGTGATTGAGAGGCCAAGCCTTCATCACTCGCAAATTCTTTGGTTTGTCCTCACATGACTTGATTTTGTTAGTCCATAAACATAAGTACATTTACTGATCTCATTCGTTTGTTCACAATGCCTAGCTTGCTGAGGAAAATGAGCAATTCAGGAAACAACATCCACAATAGCAAAATCATGGTCCTTTAATAGTTTTAAAGAGTGAATCAAAGAAAGCGTTCTTTTCAAATCACTGAAATTCTCTAAAACATATCCAAGCATGGTTTTGGTCGTCAACATTCTCTTTCCTTAAGGGCCTTGCTTCCCAAACTCTAATAGAGCACCAGACAAATGTGCTTTATCTGCAGATTCAAATAGTGGTGGGATTTTCCAAATTGACAAAAATAAAATAAGACAAAATTTCTCCTATATATTTTTCTTAAAAATTTGATTCTCACTACCACTTTATTGGAACCTAAGTCAAGATAGTATCTGATTTGTCGTAAAAATGTTGATTTTTAATACCTCACTCCTTTTTATTTAAATATGCCCTTTATTTAAAATTTAAAAGGAGTATAGGGGTCACTGGAAAAGTCTCACTCCTATCCCTGTCTCCCAATACCCAGTTCTCCTCCTCAGAGGCAACCAATGCTGTCAGATTCTTCCATGTGCTTCTTCCAGAGATATAGTATGTTTACGTCCTTAGGATTTAATAAATTCACATTTTAAGAAGCTCCACCAGAAGCTTCATGATTCATAGGTATTTCATACGGCTCCAGATTTCAGTGAACCTTCTAGCATTCTTACAGGTTTATGCATATCCATTCATTCATTCATTATTTTATTCATTAATTCATTCGTGTAACAGATATTTATATTTGCACGCTGTGCATTAACAGAATTAGAAAGCCAAAGGAATGCCAATGACCGATCGGTACAGGTTTGGTCAAGCCAGTACCTGACCCTGGGGCAGACCAAGAAGGTCCTTCTCACGTGCCCCCAACTGTTCCAAATTGCAAAGTCCTTTCTAAAATATATCTTTCAGGAGACTTGTGTTTCTGTGTCCAATGAGATTTGACTAATAACTTAGTATGCCAGTTGTCAAAGCTTATTGAAATTTGGTTTTCATAAATAAAACTCATCACTTCTCTAGATTTTTTCAAGGACTCTAAATCTGTGTTGTCTCTCTGGCCCTTGTGCAAGCACAATTGCTCCTTGAGGTGATTGGAATGCCTGCAATTTTCAGGAAGGGTCCTTTGTTAACAGGGCTGGTTCAGCTGTCATGGTTTTCAATTGCTGCTGCTTTTGCTTTTTAATTACAAATTGTTTTTAGTCAAGTTTATCATGATCAAATCAGTTTGGTATAGTTTATTGTACAGGCTATTGTGTTGGTCAACCAGGAGCTTAGACAAGGTCAGTGGCAGTAGAGATGGGTTAGAATGGAGGTTTATCTTAGAGGAGCATACTGCAGAGGGTATTCTTAATCCCCCAAAACATGCTAGGATACTTACATGTTATGATTATCATGGAATCTCCCTTTCATAGCTGTGAGGGCTTTTGCTTCATCTAAGCAGGCTGATATCATAAATTTCTGAAAACCCCTGGTGTACTCAATCATTTACCTATATTGATGAGGGACCAGGATATAATTTGAAGAGGCTCAGCTCATGCCATATCCTCTTGTCCTGCAGAGTGGAACTAAAAAGCCTGACGTTGGCAAACTCTCCACACTTTAATTCAACTCTGAAAGCATTTTTCATGTGCCTGCTAGGTGCCAGGCAATATGCCAGACACTAGGAATGGGAAGATAAATAAAGCATGGACCCTACAATTTAGTGAGGAGGGGCAACATAAACACATGACCAAAGACTACATCATATATAAACCTTCCTTATGGTGTTGTGTGAAAACAGTGGAAAGAAGATCCAAGGTTGGTTTAGGAGGAGAGAACCAGGGAAAATTTAACAGAAAAAGTAATGCTTGAAATGAATCTTAAAACAGTTTTCATATGGATAAGACAAAAAAGAAAAGAAAAGAATACTTGCCACTCAAGAAGTCTTTCCACATTTCTTTATCACAAAAAAGATTTTCCTATCTCAGTTGATGAATTTGCTTATTTCACACAGTATGTTACCAAGAAAACATTCCATTGCAACAGAATCAAATAGTATGCCCCACCTTGTGTCAGAATTTGACTTGGAGGTGGATAGTTAAAGAGAAAGGAGAGATTAAATTCAACACATGACTGCCCTCTATACATATTTTGCAAAGCAGTGATTATAAAAATACTATATGGTTTCTTAATCCTCCATTTATAGGGGGATTTTATATAAATCTATAAGTGGTCTTCCCTTTCTGTTCACCTGGAAGAAGCATCCAGGTTTTGAGGCAGTCCCTGTCTTAAAATATCTAGCTGCTACATGCCAGCAATGTGTTCTCTCTTATTTGCTTGCCATTTGGGCTCACACTTGCAGAAAACAATCAATTTGGAGAAAATCAGCAAATTGATCTTATTTCTTTAATGTCAGGTGGTATCTATGGTTTGAAGAATCAGTATTAGTAGGACTGTGGGGTTTTCAGGTATTATTGGACTGGAAATATTCCAATGTTTTTAGATCCTAAGCTTTGGCTTCTATCCCAAACAATATAGCTTTAATACACACACACACACACACACACACACACACACACACACACACACACACACACACATGTCTGTGGGTGTGTATAAATGTAATCACTACCATAAATTTAGTTATCTTTATGTATATTTATGTTTGAGAGAGACACAAAGTGTGAGCAGGGGAGGGGCAGAGAGAGAGACACACACACACAGAATCCCAAGCAGGTTCCAGGCTCTGAGCTGTCAGCACAAAGCCTGACACAGGGCTCGAACTCACAAACCATGAGATCAATGACCTAGCCGAAGTCGGACACTTAACCAACTGAGCCACTCTTACCACCATAGATTTAACACCTGCCATGTAGTTGGCACCGTTCATATCAAGAATCTGGAAGAAAGAGATCAAATAAGATCCTGTCTTAAATTCTCTGTTATCTGTGTGACACCCCTTTCTGATCCCCTGAGAGTTTGGTCCTAGTGATCCAAGGACATGTTGAGGAGAAACTTTTATATTCTAGCACCTCTGGGGCTTCTATTCTTCTTTTGTAAAAATCAATGGAAATTCAGCCTCTTTTTATTCACTCTATACAAAGGCATTCACGCAAAAAAGTGATACTGAATGGATTGGACTATCACTACCATAAAGTGCCTAGCACTTTAACAATTTTGTATATGTGGAATTATGAAGTCCCATTGCCAAGATAGAAAATGAGATTATTAAGAGATATAATGGTGTTGAGTATTTCCTATTCGTTCATTCATTCATTCATTCATTCATTCAAAAATTGCCCATTAACTTCCTACAGTGTATCTGTCTCTTCCAGGGGCTTGGAGAATAGCCATGAATGAGACAAAGTTTGCCTGCATGGAGTTTGCCATCAGTGGGGAAAGTTCATATTAATTAAAGTTCAACTACAAAAACGAAGGAGGGAATATGCACCAGAGGAAACACCATGTCATTCCACACAGCAGATGTACACAGCTGTGTAGCTAACCAGTGGGGTGACCAGCTGGTCCTGGTTTGCCAGGGACTTTCCAAGTTCGAGTGCTAGAAGTCTCCTATCCAGGAGCCCCCTAAATCCTGGGTAAACCAGGACAGCTGGTCACCCTGTAAACCAAACAGGCAGTGACATCTACTTATTAGGCCTATTATGAGGAAGGCCTATGGCTAAAGGTTGTGGTCTCAACCCTAAGGAAGCATGTGCTCTTAGGGGAAGAGACAAGGCATGTGTCCAGGAAAAGATAACGTCTCATTCACAACAATATTTGATGAGAGCCAAGACAATAAATTTTGAGGAGCCCACAGCTGGTGTTTGTGTTGAGGTGGAGGAGTTGGGTTTAAGCTAGACTTGGAGGATTGGGCATAATCACCTAAGTAAAGAACCAGGGAAATGGTAAGGTAGAGCTCTATCCAACTGCTTACTGTGTGTCTCTTAACTCAAAGTGTCCTACTTTATTATTCCCACCTCCACCTCCCCTCTCTGTCACTACTTGGTATCACCACCGGTCAGTCCAGAGAAGAATGGTGTGAAGGTATGCAGGGGGAAGCACAGGCAGGTACAGAGGAGGTGGGAAGATGTGTTGGCTAGAGAAGGTGATTTCTAGAAGAAGGGTGAGGACGAAAGCTGGAGAAGCTACATTCATTCACTCACTTGATAAACATTCAGCACTTATTATTGGCTATTTTCTGGTCTAGTTTCTGGGGATAGAAAGGAAAAAAAAAACAGTTTTTTTTTCCCCTCAGAGATTCTGGAAAGGGGAACAAAACCAAAAACCAAAAAAAAAAAAAAAAAAAAAATCACAAATCAGCATAGATAATATAATAAATATTGTGAAAGAGGTAAGCACAGAAGAAATCTGTGGGGTTGGGAGCAAGAGAAGCTTTCTAGAGTACAAGGTTCTAGATTTGGGAACTGAAGAACTACAAGGAGTTATCTAGGAAAAGAAACAAAAGGGAACTCATTACAAGAAGTTGTTGGGGGGGGGTACCTGGGTGGCTCAGTCAGTTAAGTGTCCGACTCTTGATTTTGGCTCAGGTCATGAACTCACCATTTGTGAGTTTGAGCCCCACATCTGGGTCTGTGATGGCAGTGCAGATCCTGCTTGGGATTCTCTCTCTCCCTCTCTCTGCCTCTCCCCTGCTTGCTCTCTCTCCCTCTCTCTCTCAAAATAAATAAACATTTAAAAATAATAATAAAGTAAAAATTAAATTAAATTTCTTAAAAAAGAAGTGGGAATGGAATATGGAAGGTGTGGAGAGCCCTGAGAGGAGATGAATCGTGAAGCTGAAGGGAGTTTGTTACGAGCCTTCTACAACGGGCAGAAGATGAGGGCAAGCCAGGTCATGTGCAGTTACTAGACTTGATTTTCAAGTCAGCCTTTTAAAAGGTGAGTGGTACGATCACATTGACAGTCTAGAAAAATTACATTGTTGGCAGTGTGGAGGATGAACTGATTACAGAGGGCAAGACCAGAGACAAGGAGACCAGTAGGCCAGAAAAAGAATGATGAGAGCCTGAAGACTTCTGAGGTCAAATGAGGGAGATCTTGTAAATAAAGAAAAGGACATGGTGATCTATTTGGGGGTGAGGGTGGGGAGGTAAGGCACAGAGAGGAGGAAAGGATGCCTCGTGGTATCTGGATTCAGTGACTGGTGGACAGCAATGCCATAGTGACACAAGGAGAGGAGGAATATAATGGACATAATAAGTTGGACATTGATTTTGAGAGAACACGCAGTGTGCAGTTGGATAGTGCAGTCTGGAAGGAAAGAGATCTGGCTGAACATAGAGGTCTGAGAGTCATCAGTGAAAAGAGAGTAGATGAGGTCTAAGAATACCCTTGTTCTCTTATGCAGAGTGTGTAGAACAAGAAAGAAAGAGGGTGAGAAAAACCCCAGGGTACCCATATTGGAGAAAGCAACAGAGAAAGAAGGTGGCATCTGATGATGGCATGTTAACAAGATGGGACTTTAACCTGAGATCAGTGGGGAAACTGAAGAATGTTTGAAGAAAAGATGTCATGTTGAAAGTAGTGCTTCTATACAGAACACTGGGTGGGGGAAGTGGAAGCCAAAGAGATTGGTTGGAGTTGAGAACAAGTGTCCAGGTGATAAGGACCCGCCTGAGTTGTACTAAGCAATCTGTCAGCATCACCTGTGAAACTTATTTAAACTATATGGAATTTTAGGGGCTCCTGGGTGGCTCAATAGGTTAAACATACAAGTTTGGTTCAGGGCATGGTCTCACAGGTCATGAGTTTGAGCCCCATGTGCTGACGGCTCAGAGCCTGTAGCCTGCTTTGGATTCTGTATCTCTCTCTCTCTCTCTCTCTCTCTCTGCCCCTTCCCCTCACCTCTCAAAAACAAATACACATTAAAAAATTTTTTTAAATTAACTATATGGAATTTTGAAAAATTCCCAAGTGACAATCCAACACCCACCCCATCCCCTTGACCAACTCTGTTCACACCTTATCCCCTATTCCTTGATGGTCACTGGCTTAAACCAAAAATGGCCTTGGGAATAGAGGTGAGGAACATTACAACAGAAACACTAGAAAGACTTGACTAAAGGGAGTAAGTTGGCAACTCAAAGGGAGGAATTACAAATGACAGCAATGCTTTGAATTGGGTGACCAGATGAACTGGGGGCCTTAAACAAAAAGTCCAAAGGCTGAGCCAGTTTTCTTTTATGGGAGGGGAAAGAAAAGAGTGCCAGAGGAAGGAAGGGCAGGGGAAGCAAAGATAAATCTGAAGCTACATGTGTTGAATTAACAGAGTTTTTTTAAGGTCATTGAGTCTGGAGAGCTGGATCTTTATTTTCAAAAAGAGGTGATGATATGTTGTATATTAATTTGAGGACAGATGAGGATTAACCTAGGCTGACAGCCTGGAATAGGCCAGAGCAAAGTAAGAAATTACAAACAACACAAGCTTCTTTTTCCTCTGTAACAAAATAATAATAATAATAATAATAATAATAATAATAATAATGACGGAAACAAATGGGTAAGAGATGTGTAACCTGTCAAGTGTCTCAGTAGATTCCAGTGTCAAATGGTCAGTAGGGCTGCACAGGAGAGAACGAGGGCCCAGTACAGCCTCTTGTATCTACTGTGGCAGCGGGCCAAAGATTAGGAACAAGGCATCCCTTACTAGTCACAAATAGGGCTCAGTGACCCCTCTGAACATGCCATAATGTGCAAGTAGGCATGCGTGCGTGCGCACACACACACACACACACACACACACACGCGCACACACACACTTACTCACTCACCTGTGTCCTTAATCCTAACCATCTTTCACACAAAACTATGACACAATCTCTTTACAATGCCTTTATAGAAGAAGCAAAAATCTATCTTCCTACTCAGGATTTCCTCCCAGTTTCAAGCAAGGCCTATGTAAGATTTCCAGCTTTCCCAGCTCCTTGAATGGTCAAGACCTTTTCTTGCCCTCAATAGCTACGATTCACTCTCTCACACTAAATTCTAGTGATTGTATTTCCCAGCTTACTTTGGGTCAAGGATATGGGGTAAGACTGGAGAATGAACATAATCTGTGTAAGATAGAATTCTAGTCCATGCACATGTCGGACTCCATATTTCAATATGAATTATTTGAGTACTAGTTTTCAAAAGAGAGAAAGTACTATATCGGGGCGCCTGGGTGGTTCAGTCAGTTAAGCATCTGACTTTGGCTCAGGTCATGATCTCACGGTTCATGAGTTCAAGCCCTGCATTTGGTTCTGTGCTGACAGCTTGGAGCCTGCAGCCTGCTTCGGATTCTGTGTCTCCCTCTCTCTTTGCCCCTCCCCCACTCATGCTCTGTCTTTCTCTGTCTCAAAAATACATAACCATTAAAAAAATAAAAAAATTAAAATACTATATCAATTCAATGATTTACAGTACTGTTTCCTTCTATATGCTAAGTAGTATATGCCACATGCTAGAAAAGTAAAGATGAGGAAGGAAAAGCTTTTCCTCTCTTGGATTTTATACTTTTATGAAGAAGAAAAGTCAAACACACAGAGAGTCACAGCATAAGTTAAGATAAGAAATGTACAGGGCGCCTGGGTGGCTCAGTCAGTTAAGTGTCCGACTTCAGCTCAGGTCATGATCTCGCAGTCTGTAAGTTGTAAGCACACAGAAGTACTAACTTCCAGATAATGGAATTCCAAGAAAGTAGGGGAAAAAAGGAGGGGAGGAGATATTTGAAGAAATAAGAATAAAAGATGAGGGGCGCCTGGGTGGCTCAGTCGGTTGAGCGTCCAACTTCAGCTCGGGTCATGATCTCACAGCTTGTGAGTTTGAGCCCCGCATCGGGCTCTGTGCTGATAGCTCAGGGGTTGGAGCCTGCTTTGGATTCTGTGCCTCCTTCTCTCTCTGCTCCTCCCTTGTTCGTGCTCTGTCTCTCTCTCTCTCTCAAAAATAAATAAACATTAAAAAAGAAGATAAGAAATGTACAAACAAAATGCAATCAGAACTAAAGAAGGAAAGATAATATTCTGATAGGGAATGAAGAACAGGTGAGAAGGAGGAGTAGGTCATTTAAAATTAACCTTGAAGAATGCATAGGATTTCAATAGGTAGATATGTAGAGGAAGGGTGGAGAACATTCTGGTGGGAGACAGCATGAGCAAGATTCCTGAGATGGGAATATATGTGGCACATTTGGAGAACAGAAACTAGATGAATTTGACCAGGGTATAGGAAAGTAATTGTAGATAAAGTGGAACACAGGTTGGGGGGGCCTACCATAGGGGACTTTGAATGCCGGGGTAAGGAGTTTGTACTTAATTCTTTAGGTAGAGAGAAGCTGTTGACAGGTTTTGGAGTAGGGCAGTGATTAATCAGAATGCAATATGTTTAACCCCCTAGCAGTCGGAGAAATAAAGGGAGAAATAAAGGGAGGAGAGGTTGCAAGCAGAGAGAAATTTCAGACTTGTTGGGTTTGACACGACTGTGGACTCTCTAAGTGAAGATGCTCATTAACACTTGGAATGAGGGGCAGGGTTCAGAAGAAAGGTTAGGTTAAGGTCTTTGTAGCCTTAGTTGCTTCATCTAAAAAACAGGGACAAGTATGCTTGCTTTGAGAGAGAATGCTTTGAAAAACACTACAGTGCCTGACTCATCATGGGCATGTGGGACAGATCTGATGATGGTAGTTGTGGGTAGCATCAGCAGTAGCTGCACAGTTAGTTCTTCCTCAGAACTCTATTTCCTCCCAGAATTCTGCCCTGAGTTCAGGAAATAGAATCAAGTGCCAAGCCCTTGCTTCAGCCAGAACTGCTCCTTCCCCAAGATGCCCAAGGGTACATGTTCGGTCAAGCAGTTGCATTGGCTCCGTGGTCCCTTAAGACAATTCTAGGAGACCTCTCAGTACCTGGTAAATAGATTTCTATTGAGTGTCTCTTTGTTTTGTCTGCTGTGTCTAGATATAGAAGCTCAGAAAAGTTATAACTCTGGATGAATGAATGAATGAATGAATGGAGCTTAAAACTATGTAAAAACATATTTATTGTTTAGAGATATCTGAAGAGTATATTTAAATATGGTTATATATGTACACACGGATGCACACAAAGCTTACACGCACACACATTCCATATATATATGGAATTCCACTTTATATATGTAAAAAAAATTCATAGGAGGGGCCCCTGGGTGGCTCAGTCAGTTGAGCATCAGACTGTCGATTTTAGCTCAGGTCATGATCTCACAATTCATGCGTTTGAGGCCCACATTGGGCTCTGTGTGGACAGTGTGAAGATTACTTAGGGTTCTCTCTCTCCCTCTCTCTCTCTCTGACCCTCCTCCTCTCTCTTTCTCTCTCAAAATAAAAATAAATAAACATTAAAAAAACTTATCTTCATGTAACTGTCCACTCAACCATGTAGCAATACAGTGTCCAACATCCAATCAAAAGTTACTAGACATGCAAATAAGCAGAAAAATGTGGTTCATAAACAATAAAAAAATCAATCAATAGAAACAGACCCAGAAATGCTAGAGATAATGCAATTAGGTGGCAAGAACTATAAAAGAGTTATCATAAACATGCTCAGGAATTTAAAGAAAAACATGAACATAATGAGGAGTGAAATGGAAACTATAAAAAGAAATCTAATGGAACTTCTAGAGCTGAAAAGTACAATATCTAAAATGAAAAATTTATTAAATGGGCTTAAGAGCAACTTAATGCAGAAGAAAATATCAGTGGGCTTGAAAATATAGCAACAGAAACTATTCATACTACAGAGAAGAAGAGGGCTAGAAAAAAAAAAAAAGAATACACTCTTGGTGACACATTAGAAAGTGGTCAAAAATAGTATAATTGAAATCCCAAAGAAGGGTGGGGAGAGCAAGAAGTAATATTTGAAGAAATAATGGCAGAACATTTTCCAAATTTGGTGAAAACTATAAACCCATCAATTCAAGAGATACAACAAATCCTAACGAGGATAAAAATCAATTTAGATAGAAATTTTACTCTGAATTTTTTCAACAATGGAGTGATTTTCTGAATGGACCAATACCTAAAGAGGCTAGTCCAGGGAGGAGAGGGAAAGATCCGTAAATTAGAGGCAACTATACAACTTGTGATGTGAGAAAGTAGAAACCAGCCTAGAAGACACAAACAGAAAGATAATAAAAAAGAAGAGATGAGTCATCTGGAGAAACCAAACATGGAAGGTGCCAACATATTGCAGAGCAAGGGGAAAACCTCATGAGAATAAAAGATGGTGGAGTGGTATCTCTAGGTTTCGTTTCCTTCCTTCCTTCCTTCCTTCCTTCCTTCCTTCCTTCCTTCCTTCCTTCCTTCCTTCCTTCTTTCTGTCTCCTTGTACTGTACCTTATTGTAGACAACAGTCATCTCCGAATTGCATTTGAAGCTCCATTCTTTTCCCTATCAAGGCTGTTCTGTAGCTCACTGCAGCCAGAGTGGACTTCCTAACCTAAAGAATCACATCACTCCTCTGTGAGACATCTTTAGAGAAATTGGTACCTTCAGCAGTTCTTATGTGACTGCCATAGGGATGGACCATGTCTCCCCACAATTAAATAGATACGATTTGAACCTCAGTTTCTCAAAGCTTCTTGTCTTAGGGCTTTATTCCCTACTTTATCTTGCTTTTATTGAGTCCAAGTCTCTATGAGTTTATAGACTATAACCATCAGAAGTGCTTTGTGATTCATTTCCCTCCTTTTGCTTACGTGGACCCACGCCTGTCCTTTTAACCTCCTCTATGCCTGGAGCTGTTCAAGATCTATGTTGGTGCTCTTAACCCCTATTGATAGACCTTGAACCTGGGAGGCCACCAGGATGTCTCTTTCCAGCCACAGCTCCTGGCAAGGAGAGGTTGAGAAAGGACTTAGAATCAAGGTTTGAATTATAGCTCTGATTCTGCTAAATGACAATCGAGAGCTATCTTGTCCAATATGGTAGTCACTAGCCACATGTGGCTAGTGAACACTTGAAATGTGGCTAGTGTGACTGAGGAACTGAATTTAAAATGTTATTTAATTTTAATTAAATTAAATTAAATTTTATTTTTTAGGTTTATTTATTTATTTTGAGAGAGATAGAGAGAATGGCAGAGGGGCAGAGAAAGAGAGAGAAAATCCCAAGCAGGCTCCATGCTGTCAGCGCAAAGCCCTACTGCATGGAGCTCAAACCCAGGAACCATGAGATCATGACCTGAGCTGAAATAAAGAGTTGGAAGCTTGGGGTGCCTGGGTGGCTCAGTCGGTTAAGTGTCTGACTTCGGCTCAGGTCATAATCTCACGGTCCGTGGGTTTGAGCCCCGCGTTGGGCTCTGTGCTGACAGCTTGGAGCCTGGAGCCCGCTTCTGATTCTGTGTCTCCCTCTCTCTCTGACCCTCCCCCGTTCATGCTCTGTCTCTCTCTGTCTCAAAAATAAATAAACATTAAAAAAAATTAAAAAAAAAAAAAAGAGTTGGAAGCTTAACCAACTGAGCCACCCAGTCACCCCTGAATTTAATTTTAATTTAAAACCTGAAGCATTCTAATTCATTTTCCTGTTAAACATACTGTGAAAAATATTGTTATATTGTAACATATGTATTGGGTGCATACATGCATATAGGCACACATCTGATCTAATTGGTATCAATGGATTAACTGGTTTGAATAAATTTTTTTACATACCAATGTAATATTATAATACATTTATTTGAATAGTTTATGTAGACAATGTAAGTTATGGTGATGCCGCTATAAATCATAATTTGTAATAAAATCAAAATACTTATTTTAATTTTAATTATGACATAATAAATTATGTTTCTAGTTAAAAAAATAAGTATGGAGGGGCGCCTGGGTGGCGCAGTCGGTTAAGCGTCCGACTTCAGCCAGGTCACGATCTCGCGGTCCGTGAGTTCGAGCCCCGCGTCAGGCTCTGGGCTAATGGCTCGGAGCCTGGAGCCTGTTTCCGATTCTGTGTCTCCCTCTCTCTCTGCCCCTCCCCCGTTCATGCTCTGTCTCTCTCTGTCCCAAAAATAAATAAAAAACGTTGAAAAAAAATTAAAAAAAAAAAAAAAATAAGTATGGAAAACATTTTAATATTTAAAGTACAGGCATACTACTGATGCAGAATTGAGTAGAGATTTTGAAGCTACCGTGTACTTTAAATCAATGAAGACAAAAGAGACCAGAAGAAGGCATGTCACAAATGTCAAAATGATTGGCAATTGCAATTTTCTGCAAAACAAAATGAAAAAGCTGCCAGTAAAAAAATAATTTTAAAGATAATAATGTGGGCAATATTAGGAGATAGTTGCAACAAATACATAGTGAATTTGTTAAAATGTTTCCTCTCAACAGTCAAAAGAGAATCAATATGAGTTGCCTGAAATTAAAATTAAATGTCCAACAAATATTTTAAAAACAATTTTTAGCAGGATCTGAACTTCTAACTTTGGCAGCTTTAAGATGACGTAGATTCTTGCACAAAGAAGGAAATTGTTTTTACGTGGAGAAATAATAAAATAAATTATTATTTCAGTTATGAAGATTTTGTTGGGTAAGTATAAGAAAAAAACTAAAAAAGACATTTTACAAAAAATAAAACTCTTCAGTTAAGCTTCTAAACAATCGCCCATTGGATACAAAATCTTAATATAAAGTTCAGTTGATTCAAAGTGTGAAAAATGGCAAGGGCTTTTTCGCCATCAGAGAAGTCTGCCATATAAGAGACACTGCCCAATTCGTACCTTGGATGTGTTCTGTCTCAAAAGACTTTCAGACTTATTCGAAAAAGAAAAGTCTTATTTCACAGCCTAAAAACTGAACTCACTGGTATGGATATGGTTGAGTTTCTTACATGTATCAAAGAAAAACTTCATCTGGATGTGAAAACATAGTTTCCATTACAACCCTGAGTCTCCTAATTACATTAAGTTAAAAGTCTGAAATTATTGAAATTAAAAAAAATTTTTTTTTAAATTTTTATTTATTTTTGAGAGACAGAGCACGAGTGGGGGAGGGGTAGAGACAGAGAGGGAGACACAGAATCCCAAACAGGCTCCAGGCTCTGAGCTGTCAGCACAGAGCCCGATGCAGGGTTCGAACTTGGGAACAATGAGATCATGACCTGAGCCAAAGACAGATGCTTAACCAACTGACCCACCCAGGCGCCGGGGGGATTCATTGAAATTTTAAAGCAAGAAACTGACCTTTCTTCTAACTGCTTCATTCTTCTTGTCTGATAGATATTGGAGACATTTGCGTTTAGTTTTCTGAACAGTGTCATGGATACAGTGGTTAAAATTGTTGTATAAATGTGCAAATGCTATGAATTATCGACTTGTGGAACTATAGAAACGGTAAATGAATGTAATGATCTCGTTCTTTTCCAATGCTCATTAGTTGAGTAGTGGAGGACCTTTACAAAGATTTATCACACTGTTAATCCATTTCTTGAAATGAAAGGAATACCTGCCAAATACTCAATAATCAAAGACAAAATGATAGTAGTGTGGTTTACATTTTCTTAAAAAAATTTTTTTTAATGGTCGTTTATTTTTGACAGAGAGAGAGTGCAAGCTGGGGAGGGGCAGAGAGAGAGGGAGACACAGAATCCAAAGCAGGCTCTAGGTTCCGAGCTGTCAGCACAGAGCCCCATGTGGGGCATGAACTAATGAACCGTGAGATTATGACTTGAGCCCAAGTTGGATGCTTAACTGACTGAGCCACCCAGGCGCCCCATACATTTTCTTACTGAATATCACATTGCATATGAATGAGCTAAATTTGAAATTCCAAGGAAGGAAAAATTTATTTGCTAGAAAGTACAAGAATTTATGGTGAAATGTAATTTTTTTACAATAACAATCAATAACAACAATTAACCCATTTTTCTAGCATGAATTAATATACAGAGGATATTCATTGTAAGCAAGATTATGTGAATTAGCTGTAAAAACTAAAAAATATGAAAATTGTGCTAATATTGATGAATTTATAGTTGCTTTAAATTTATGCAATACTCCTTTGATTTCAATGTTAACACTACTGAGTTGATAGAGTTAGTGAATTATTTAACTTAGTTTCGAAACTTATAGGATTTGCTTCAAAGTCAGATCATTTCTTCTAAACACAGGAAACAGTTTTGACAATACAGATGCAAATATTTAAAAAACAATTTTTGGAACTTGACCCAATTATTGGAAAACTTTTAAGTTTGTTTGGAAAAACTTGGGTATGTGAATCTACTTTTTCAGCTGCAAATTATATGAAATATAAATATAGATAAAATATTTCTGATGCAAATTTAGCATTTTAATTGAAATGCACTCTAAGTTTAAAAGTTTAGATTTAGAAGATTTCATTCACATTTAAAAATGTGAGGGGCACCTGGGTGGCTCGGTCAGTTAAGCTTCCGACTTGGGCTCAGGTGGTGATCTCATGGTTTGTGAGTTTGAGCCCCACATCGGGTTCTGTGCTGACAGCTCAGAACCTGGAGCCTGTTTTGAATTCTGTCTCCCTCTCTCTCTGCCCCTCCCCTGCTCGTACTCTGTCTCTGTCTCTCAAAAAAATAAAATAAAACGTTAAAAAAAATTTTTTTTAATGTGAAACAAAGGGTGTCTGGGTGGCTCAGTTGATTAGGCGACCGACTTAGGCTCAGGTCATGATCTCATGGTTTGTGAATTCAAGCCCCGCATCGGGCTCTGTGCTAATAGCTCAGAGCCTGGAGCCTGCTTGGGATTCTGTGTCTCCCTCTCTCTGCCCCTCCCTAACTCGCACTCTGTCTCTCTCTGTCAAAAAAATTTTTTTTGTAATTAAAAAAAATTTTTTGAAACAGAATTATTTTTATTGATTACATTGTTGAAATGTTAATATTTTAGAGGTATTTGGTTAGAGTAGGTAACATTAAAATTAATTTTACTTCTTTATTTTGCCTTTTAACGTGGCTACTAGAACATTTGAACTTAGTATGTGGCTCACATTGGTGGTGTGTATTGTATCTCTTTTTACTTTCCAGTTTTATTGAGCTGAAATTGACATAGAACATTCTATCATGTTTTTATTGGCATCTCTGCTTTAGAGCAGAGGCTTCAGAGACTGGGCTCTGAAACTAGACAGCCTGATTTTGAGTCTAGTTGCAGACACTTAGCTGTGGACCTTGGGCAAGTTGTTTAACGTCTCTGTGCTTCAGTTTTTTCCATCTAGAAATGAGGATAACAATAATTCTCAGGGTGGTTGTAAGAATACTTAAATTGTGTCTGGCACATAGTAATTACCATGTGTGATAGCTATTGTTATCATTATTATGATTATGTATTAACTCTGTGACCTTGAGAAGTTCCTTAAGCATAATTTACTCATACCTCAAATGGTGATAACAGCATCCACATCCCAAGGTTTCTTCTTGAACTAATGAGATAATATATGCAAAACTGCTTGACAGGAGGTAGGTGACCACCGTGTGCTTGCTGAATCTTCCAGATCTTAGCTGACATTCAGAAGTCTCTGTAATCTGGTACAGCTCACCATTCTTAAATTCAATAGTGTAAGAGCAGTTGCAAACTATAAGGTGCTCATGAGTTGTTAAACACTATTTTTATTATTCTCCACCATGAAACTCCTCCTTCGAGTATTTGTTCCCTAAACTTGGCCTACTTGGGGCCTCTCTGATTCTATCCTTTTACCGTCTAGCCTAGACTGAAGGCCCATTCTTCTATGAGGACCTCAGTGTGGACTCCAGCCCCAGTATGATCTCTGTCTCTCCTCTAAATTCCTGAAATATTTCCCACCCATTGTGTATATTTTGTATTTACTCATATACTACTTTGTACTGTTGTTTAAAGTAATCATGGGTACATCTCTCTGGTCAGGTTAGCGTGAATGCTTTATAATTTGTGAATTCCCCAATAGCACATGAAATATTCAAGAAATATTTGGCCAGTGAGTGGGAACGTTTGGAGTAATGAGGGGGAAAAAGAATTTTGACAGGGGAGAGCCAAGTGTCCTCCCAAAGAACAAAGAACAAAGAGTACACCGAAGAGAGGAAGTTTTAAGCCAAACTTTGAGATAAGCATGAAAGGGCCAGATAGAGCTGATATGGGAAGTGAGAAGGGCAAAGAGGGTAGGACAGAGCAAAGGTCAGGGAGCAAAGTGGACACTGACCCCGAAGGACAGTTCTAGAAATCCGGGCACAGCTCCTTCTTGCTACAGTCCCTCCAACAGCTATTTCTAACCACATCCAATTTTAGAAAGTGACACAAGGTCTCATCGCAATCAGTTGTCTTGCCGATTTCAGATGGCTCATTCCCAGAGCTGCCTTCCTCTAGAGTGCTCTGGGAGTGTTCCCCACACCCGGGTATTTAAGATGTTTGGAGTCCTTCCCTCTGCATTAGTATTTGCTGCCCACCTGAAGGTGAGTGAGTTCAGGTGCCCTCCTCTCCTGCCTTCTGCACTCACAAATCTCCCTGAGCACTCTCTCAGGAGAAGACACCGTACTGCGTGAGTCACTGTAGAATCCACACACAGGGCCCGTTCTATAACAGGCACCCCATAACCAGTAGATGAATTAATGCCAGTTGATTTCTGTTTGGGCCACCGTGAAGGAAAAACACAGCTAATGTGGAGAGAAAAAAAAAAAAAAAATACCCCAAACTGCTGTTCAACCATGACTCATGGGCTTAACTCTCAACACAAGGTTCAAGTTTATTTTGCATTTTTGTTGCTCCAAGGTGAGGGTGAATTGGCAAGCAGAAAGGGAGACAGCAGGGTGGGAGTCAAGAAAGGCATGATTCGGGCCTCATCACCAACTTCAGTGTGAGTTTGGTACCAACTCATTTGCAAGATACAGAGGTGCCGTCCCATGTTAAAATTCTATTATTATAAAGTCGTCATTAGGTATGATGCACCAATGACAGACATACCTGGAAGGAGACTGACCCTTCCCAGGGAAAGGGTCATTAATCACTGGACTTGGGGAAGTAGGACATCTCAGATCTGGTTACTTTAGCTACCAGGCTTGGGGGCCTGTGTCTAACAGAGTCCAGCTTCCATGGGAAGGCCACCCAGCTGTCTTCATCACTTGTTCATGCTCTTTCCATCCACCCAGGTACAACCAGTCTCTTTCTCTCTCTTTCTTTCTAACTTTAGTCCCAGCCCCCAAGCCGAAATCTGATTACATAATTAAGCACTCAGTAAGTGTTCTCCAATGCTGATTTTTAATGAAGTTGGCCAATGCTGCTTCCTGTTTTGAAAGACACAAACCCATTTAAAAAACTAGTCTGTGCCCCAATATCTACTGCTTCTTAGAAATCAAATGGGCATTTTAACCAGTTTAAAGGAAGAATAATCATATGCAAATAGGTTAAAGTTCTCACAGAAGAGACGGTAGCTGTTAAAAAGAGAGGCACTGGTAGCAGGGTATGATTGTGATACAAAAGCTAGCACTGGTCTCTCTCTCTCTCTCTCTCTCTCTCTCTGCATCTATTTAGTCTATCCTACCAATTTTCAGATTGTTCTGGACTAATATAAAAAAGATCATGAATAAAGCGACTCCTATGGGATTTTGGAATGGCAGGTAAGAGATACCTGTAAGACTGCAAATCACTTCTCAGTCTCCTGAGTACCTTTGGGGAACACCTTGGGATGAATTCTAGAAATTCACGTAGAGGCCTTTACGCTCTGTACCAGGCCTGCCTGTGTTCCTTGGTGGAAGTAGAATCAGTTTGCCCTTCCCAATTGTCTTGGTGTTCACCCTGAATAGTACAAGAGGAAAAGGGAGAGAGAAAGGTTGGAAGGGTGAGGGTGTTGTGAGGAATGGTTGGCATTCGGGAGAGGAGTTGTAGTTATTCTCCATAAGCTATTCTGTCTTCTCACCCTGGATCCCTGACTAACTACCGACCGCTGAAGGATTAAACTCCAACGCTATTTATTATTTCCCTACTTAAAATTTTTCATCCCAAGGTTGTTTGCCACTGCACCCTTGGTTTACCATTCAAATTTGGTCCTATCTACGTCTTTGACTTTATTTCTCAACACTCCCTGCCCCACATCACGTGCTCTCTCCTTTCAATGTTTCTGCCATGCTGAACTCCCCCTCAGAATGCTCTTCCCCACCTTTTCCGCCTTCCGTTTTCTGCTTGTTCTTTAAGACAAGTCAGGTGCCGCCATCCCTGATATCCCCTTGACCTTGGTCTTCCTCCTCTGTTAGCTTTGAGCACCCAGGTAGATCTCTATCATAGTCTTTATCACAGGATCCTGTAATCACCTCTTTGCTTTACCATGTCCCTGACTAGACTGGACCGTAAACTCTTTGAAGGTAAGACTATGTATTAACCATCATTGTATTTCTGGTGCTCTGCACAATGCCAGTGATTTATAGAAGCTCAATAAATGTTCAACTAATTGATTCGGTATAGATGAGGGGTAGAATTATCCCAACCAACTAGCCTTGGTATGGTGCCGAAGAATTCACATGGCTTTGTCTCCACTTCTCTCCTGGGCACAGACTTAAGCCCCTGGGGCACTCTGACCTGGGCCCTGTGTCCACACAGACTCAAGATTATTCTCTCCATCTCTCCCTCTTTTGGAAATCTGTTTTCTGTTTAAACCCACTTGGTTCTTTTCCCTTCGTGTCTTTGCCCCGCCCCCCATCATTATATGTGCTGTATTGGGGGTGCATGTTTCTGAGTCTATTTCTGTATTACATGAGTATGTTTCCTGTCTCCTCCACTGAGGTCAAAGGTTAACAGATAGCCGTGGCTCTCCACCAAGTCCGCTGCAGCGCAGCATGCCGAGTGGAAGTTGCCTCCTTAACTGGTTCTAAGCCTGTTTGGGACAATTCACAAACCCGGCATTCTTAGCCGTCAGCGGAAGAGGCCAGTTTGTACAGCCTTCCCTGTAGCTATTCATTTCCACTGTATACCGAGCCTGGTACTGGATCTACGCTGAGCTAGTGAACACTGAGAGATTTCACTTCTGCCTCCAGGATGTTTGATGAGATGGTATGTCACGACCTCAACAAGTTTAGAACGATTAAACAAAACATGATATTTCAACTGGGTTGGCATACCTCTAACTATTACCTCGTATACCTTTTGGGGGAGAAGGAGTAAATGTTGACGTTTGGCCTTTCAGGGATTAGGGTTCACTAAAACGCTAAGTCTCTATTGCATATAGAAAACTCTCTTTATATGAGGCTCTAACTCTTGCTCATCATCTGTAGGGTATATGTTTTCACGGCTTACTTATTCTTTTTTTTTTTTTTTTAAGTAGAGGGCTATGTTAAACCACTTTTGTTCTCACGCAGTGGTCTGCACTTGAGAAATGCTGGCCAAAATTAGGACTACCATCTGTGACCACAGAATGGAATGGAAGTGAACTGGTCCACCAAGGAATCAGAAATGTGGCCTTGGTCCTATTACCACCCACCCAAGTAGGAAATGGGCCCAGAGGCCTGGCGAAGCTGGAGCTTGGTGACCCCAAACTTGAGAAAGAGCAGACTACCCTGGAAATGACCAGTGCCAGGTCCCAATGGCTTCTGGGGCAGTCTGACCCCGGATCCCTGGTAACCAGCTTCCTCCCAAGAACAGTTTCCTATTTGAAATGGTCTTCCCCGCTTCAGCAGGTGGGAATAAGTCGGGCTAAATGCCTTTCAAGCAGGGTGACATGATGGTGAAGGGCAGGGGACCGAGAATTAGGCGTACCCAGCCTGCATCCCAGCACAGCCACCTGGTTGCTATCTGGTCTTGGGCAGGTTGCCTAACATCTCTCTAAACCTTATTTCCTCACGTTTACAAAGGGGATGGTGATAGCACCTACTTCGCGTGTGGGGAGGGGGATTAAATGAGAAAAGACATGTAGGCGCTTAGCCCTGTGCCTGGCGTATAGCTGAGTACTCACTGAGTGGCAGCTCTTCTTTCTATGTTAACGATATTAACAACAGTCGCGATAAGAAGTCATATTTAAAATGATTAAGGCAAGACAGAGCCCAGGTCAGCTGCGCTCTCAGTGCCTCCTGCCTGCCTTCTTCCAAGGTGACCCAGCTTGGTGTGCCAGCTCTGTCCGGGGCTGCTGAGTGAGGTAAGAAATTCGGCCAGGATCAGGCTGCCTGGGCATGACCCCTGAGCTGCAGCTGTGGGAGGAGGAGCACAGGGGCAGGGAAGAAATGGGGTGTTAGTGGGCTGGCTAGGACTCTGGCGAGGAAGTGGGTTTGTGGTGGGGGGAGGGCAGGGGGAGGGAGAGGGGAGGGGCAGAGCTTGAGAGGGTTTAGCAGGAAGGAAGGCAGTTGAGAAAAAAAATAATCTACCTTGTGTCTCATTGGCTTCTTGGTATCATTTTCTGGAAAGGAGAATCAGAAAGAAACCAACACAAGGCATCTGGGGTGTCGCAAAATACCAGACCTTTCTCTCCGACTTTTGCGGGGAGGGTAGCAAGGGGGTGTCTCACTAGTGTCCTATCTGCTGCTCCAAAGAGGGAGAGATGGGCTGTGTTTTAAAAAGTGGTCTGTCAGACCAAGATCTAATGTGCCTCTTTTACCCTAAAAGCCTTGTTGCACAACCCAGCGTTATTTCCACAGGCGGCTGAAGTAATTCTGCTCTTGAAATCCTGCCCCATGTGACTTTTTTTTTCTTGTTTGTTAGCTCAGTGATTAAATAATCATGACAGAACGGTTCCCCAGTTTTGTGGGGCATGGACCCGGGTGGTCATCAGCAGCTACCACACATTTCCAGAAAGGTCTCGCTGTGTCCCGATACTTGGGGCTGGAGTAACAGAGCTGGTCCCCACCCGCAGGGAGGACCTGATCTAATGTCCTTCCCCAGCTGTCAGTTATCCAACCAGGACGCAGCTCGGTGCACACTGAATGACCCGCTGGAACCGTGCCCCATGGAACCCCGAGAAGGTTCTCCTATCACAACAGGAAGCAAAAGTCAAGGGAGGGCAGGATTTCAAAAGCAAGGTTTCTTCAGCACCCTGAAAAACCCACCTGCCCCCCACCCTCCCCTCCATTTCACCTCTTATCTCTGCTCAACCACTCACTGTTTCAGATCCTTTTTGGACTTCAGTCTCCAGACTCGATTCAGGCTTTATTTTGGGGAGGGGACGCAGAAGTGAAAGATTTAACCAGTCAATGTATTGGACTCTAAATCTCTTCACCTCCCCCTGAAATGACCTTGAAACAGTTTATTCCTTGAGATGCTGGAGCTCGGTTGTTCTGTCTTCATCCCAGAATTTGCACATGCAAAATCAACACTTCGTCTACATCTTCAAAATCAGCCTGGTCTCCTCACTCTGTTAAATAGAACCGTCGTTTGCCCAGATGTTCAAGTTAATCTCTGACTCACGGCACCTGGGTGGCTCAGTCAGTTAAACCCCCGACTCTTGATTTCGGCTCAGGGCATGATCTCGTGGTTTATGAGTTCGAGCCCTGTGTCGGCCTCTGCCCTGATCGCACAGAGCCTGCTTGGGATTCTCTCTCTCCCTCTCTCTCTGCCCCCTGCCCCCCCCCCTCAAAATACATAAATAAACTTTTAAAAAAAAGTCAATCTCTGACTCACAGCTGCTAGCTTCATAAACGGGCACCAACACATTCAGCTGATTCTTGATTCATCTGAAATGTCACTCTACGGAGGGCCCTCGTCACAGTCACCCCATGCTGTCCCAGCCTTTATCACTTCCTCATGCCTCCGTAACAACCCCCTACCAGACTTCTCAACTAACTCCATCCTGCCCAGCATGTCAAAATTAATTCACCTAGAGCTCAGATTTCATCACTCTTTTCTACACAGAAGCCCCATCGCCTCTTATAGTGCAGAGCCCAGCCAGACACCCAGCAGGCCATTCTCCACATTCCTCTGTGGTCTGGTTGCCAACTTCCCCCGGCAGCCTCCCCACTCCCCCAAAGACACCCGCTGCTCCCACCAGGCTTTAATTTTTTTTTTTTATGTTGATTCATTTTTGAAAGAGAGAGGACAGAGCACAAGCAGGAGTGGGGCAGAGAGAGAGGGGAGCACAGAATCTGAAGCAGGCTCCAGGCTCCGAGCTGTCAGCACAGGGCCCGAACCCACGAACGGTGAGATCGTGACCTGAGCCGAAGCCGGACGCTTAATCAACTGAGCCACCCAGGCGCCCCTTTAAAAAAATTTTTTTTTTAACGTTTATTCATTTTTGAGAGACACAGGGACAGCGTGTGAATGGGAGAAGGGCAGAGAGAGAGGGAGACACAGAATCTGAAGCAAGATCCAGTCTCTGAGCTGTCAGCACAGAGCCCGATGTGGTGCTCGAACCCACGAACTGTGAGATCATGACCTGAGCCAAAGCCGGACACTCAACCGACTGAGCCACCCAGGCGCCCCAGGCTGCTTTTAATATTGTGCTCTGCTTGGTGTGTGGCTGAGGCTAGCTTTTGGGGGGTGGGGGAGAAGGAAGTACTCAGCTTCATCTCCTTCACCAACCGTTCTGGTCCTTACCACCAACACCCTCCTGGGAGTCGTCCTATCTGTGTCTATACCACTTCTTCCAAAACAAGCAAGCAAACCCAAAAACTTTTATCATGAAAGTTTCTAAACTTACATAAAAAAAACCCTCATGAACCCTTTTGTCAGCTTTCAACAGCCATCAAGTTCTGCCATATTTTATTTCATATTTCATCTATTCTCCCTCCAAATTATTTTGGGGGGGGGCGGTGGGGGAGAGAACCATTTTAAAGCAAATTCCAGACGTTATGTCAATTTATTCCCAAACATCTCAGCATGCACCTCAAAAAAGAACATTTTTTTTTACACAGCCACAATGCCATTCTCACACCTAATACAATTGCTAATTCCTTCCTATCATGTATTTCTCAGTCTATTTTCAAGCTTTTCAAATTGCCTAAAAAATCATTTTTAGAGCTGAGTATATTTTAATTGGGATTCAAACAACATGCTTTCTCATAGCATTTGGTTATGTCTGTGAGTTCTCTTTCAACACCTTTTATTTTTTTTAATTTTTAATGTTTATTTAATTTTAAGAGAATGAGAGAGACAGAGTGTGAGCTGGGGAAGGACAGAGAGAAAGGGAGACACAGAATCTGGAGCAGGCTCCAGGTTCCGAGCTGTCAGCACAGAGCCGGACGCGGGGCTCAAACTCATGAGCCATGAGATCATGACCTGAGCCGAAGTCAGAAGGTTAACTGACTGAGCCACCCAGGTGCTCCTCTTTCAACACCTTTTAAACAGAAGAATCCCTCCTCCACTTTTTCCTCCATGCCATCGACCAAATAGATAAACAAACCAGGTCAACTGTCCTGTACAATGCCTAACATTCTAGATTTGGCTGATTACTTCCTTGTGGTATCATTTACAGACCACTCATTTCAACCCTTTATACCTTGCCTTACACTGTCTCTGACCTAACTTGTATGTGAGTGTGTGTGTGTGTGTATCTGTGTGTTTGGTTTCAGTGTTATAAAGAGTTTTTCACATAATAGATCCTCAATAAATACTTGCTAAATAGCATTTATTAAGCACTACTGTCTGCAGAATTGTGGACTAGAGAGAGACATACAGAAAGAAAGAGACGGATTCCTAACCTTCATGTTTCTAGTGCTGTTAATTATACCGGACAGTGGTTCTCCAACTTGAACATGCATCGGAATCTACTGGATTCCAACTGGATTGGGGGGCTCCATTCCCAGAGCTCCTGATTCATTAGGTCTGGGATGGGCCCTGGGAATTTGTGTTTCTAACAAGCTCCCAGGTGATGCTGCTGGGCCAGGGACCAAACTTTGAGAACCGCTAATATCAGATGTGAGCCTCAGAAAGTCTTCCACAGTCCCTGGTGCCCAGGCCTTTTATGCAGTTTTGATTCCCAAGGCTGCCCATTTCTGAGGCTCAGGGTGTGACCTGAGTCTAAAACTTTCAGTGGTGAGGAGGTACTTTGAAGACATGTTTTGTGGTGGAGATGAGAGAGCCTGACTGCAGGGTAGAGGAGTGGCTTCCTCCCATGGAGGAAGGGGTCAGCTAGGTTCTGTGAGTCACAGGAAGTTGGAGAGGAGTGACAGGCAGCAGGGGCCTGCCCCCCCCCCCCAGCCTGGATCTTAAAAGCGTCAAGCCAGGGTCTCCGCATATAAAGTGTATGCCTGCAGCTTTACCCTGTCTGGGGGTTCATAGCAGCCCCAGGACAGGATTGCCACAGGCAGAACATGGCTGAAGTTTTTGCTATGGCTCTTGCTGCAGTGTTGCATCCAGAAATGGAAGGAAATGTACCCTTTGGAAGGAGTAGGAAAAATGAGAAAATGGGAAATTCTTTTAAGAGCATCCTAGACTCAGAGTGACTAAATAAAAAACCTTATTATCTTGCTCAATACACTCAACTAGACTTTTCCCTATCCCAGGCTTATGTCTTTCCCTGCAGATAGTAGCCAGCTATTTCTTAGTGTTTTCCTTATGATAATTCCTGTCACTTCAGCTTCCTATCCCCTACCTCATTCTTGTGGGGACAGACTCCCTTATCTACCTCTTCAGTGTAGACGTTCACCCTGTTCTAGACTTGGCCCGCATTCCTTCTCACTATATATACCCTCCCAGAGAAACACTAGCTACTTCTTTTTTTTTTTTAATTTTTTATGTTTATTTAGTTTTGAGAGAGAGAGAGAGAGAGAGAGAGAGAGAGAGAGCATGAGCAGGGGAGGGTCAGAGAGAGAGGGAGACACAGAATCTGAAGCAGGCTCCAGGCTCTGAGCTGTCAGCACAGAGCCCAACGCGGGGCTCGAACCCATGGACTGCGAGATCATGACCTGAGCCAAAGTCGGATGCTTAACTGACTGAGCCACCCAGGCGCCCCACTAGCTACTTCTTTAGCTTCAACTTTCCACCCATATGTGCATGGCTCCCCCCAAAATATCTGCAGCCCAGACCACTCTCTTGAGCTCCAGACCATAACTCCAGCTTCCTGCTAGATGCCTCCATAGGTAGCATGCTCAATATATCTAATCTAACTTATTTTCCCCATCTCAACATTTATCCCTTCCTCTGGCCTTGGACCCCATCATCCAAGATGGGGTTACCATCTTCTGAGTTGTGCAAGCTTGAAATTGGGGAGTTCTCTTCAATTCTTCTCTTTTCCTCACCCTCCCTCTATCTAATTGTCCATCAAGCCCCATATTTTCACTGCTGAAATATCTTTATAATTCATATCCTCCTTGCAACCCCCCCTGCCTTTGACTTAGTTTCGATCCTCACTATCAATTCACTGAATCATTGCTAACGAGGCACTGCATGTTTACTATGTGCCAGGAACAGTGCTCAAACATTTCAATACCTTCTCTAAGTACAAGCTAATACCATCTCTGCTTCACAGACAAGAAAATCAAAGGCTTAAAGATATTAAGAAACTTGTCCAAGGTCTCCTGCTCGCTGGAACATGCCCTGTACCATGTTGGGTACATATTAGAATCAACTGGGGAGGGCGCCTGGGAAGCTCAGTCGGTTGGGCGGCTGACTTCAGCTCAGGTCATGATCTCGCATGTCGTGGGTTCGAGTCCCGCATTGGGCTCTGTGCTGACAGCTCAGAGCCTAGAGCCTGCTTCAGATTCTGTGTCTCACTCTCTCTCAGTAACCGCCCCCCCCCCCCACCAACTTGTGCTCTTTCTCTCTCAAAAACAGATAAATATTTAAAAAAAAAAACAAACAGAATCAACTGGGGAGATCTTAAAGCCGACCATGTATCCCATCTGTGCCCCAGACCAATTGAATCAAAACACTATCTGTTTCTGTAGCTTCAACTTTCTACCCAGATGTTCATGGCTCTCCCCAGAATATCTCCAGCTCAGACCTGTTTCTTGAGCTCCAGGCTCTTTCCTCGGGTGATACTCCTGGGCAGTCAGAGTTGAGAACCACTGTCTTCACTGTCTCTATGCATAACTACGTTCTCTGCTCCCCATCCTGCCCCACTCAAACCTTCTTCCAGAATGCTGTCTCCTGTCCTTTTAAGCCACCAC
This sequence comes from Panthera tigris, assembly GCF_018350195.1. Taxonomy (NCBI): domain Eukaryota; kingdom Metazoa; phylum Chordata; class Mammalia; order Carnivora; family Felidae; genus Panthera; species Panthera tigris. The sequence continues at coordinate 31,276,842 of NC_056678.1, forward strand.
CATGATCTCACTACTCCAGCAGCCCCCCGTGATGATACAATGAAGCAAATACTTCTCAACAGAGCATCCATGCCTCCATGGTCTGAATTCTCTCTCATCTGCCAGCTCCCTTCCCTTACTCTCTACCTGCAGCCACACCACACACTTGAGATTTCTGGTACTTTGCACATGCTATTTACTCAGCCCGAAGTGGCCTTTCCTGCTTTTCTCTTCCCCAGCTTAACTCTCTAGCAAATAGCTTCTCTTTTTCCTTTTTTTTTTTTTTTGGAGACACAGTTAAAATGTCACCTCGACAACCTCCTTGGGTAGTATTAATGGCTTACTCCTTGTTCTCTTTGTAATTTGCCTCATGACTCTGAGCTGCAATGATTTCTTTACACCCTGTCTCCTTCAAAAGACTTTGACTCTCAAGAAGATCTGTGTCTTGTTCATAATTTTGCCCCCATGATCTAGCCCGTGTGAGGCACTCAGTAAACGTTGAATGAATGAAAGAATGAATGAATGAACTTCAAGACTTTTGCCAGCTTTTGCTGACTTCTGTTGCTGGACTGTAGGGTCAAGAGCAGAGTCCTTGAGTCAGATGAGTCCAAATCCAGGTTCTGCCCCCTTTCCAGCTGTGTGGCCACTCCCCAGATGCTAACTTTATTTACTCTGTCTATGATTTAGTCTCCTCATCTGTGAAATGGGGATATTGATGGTGCCCACAACTTAGAATGGTTATGAGGGTTAAATGAGATTAGTCCATAGCACTCAGTAATGTCCATTATCATTATGTGCTTAGAAAACAGCTTTCTAGTATATTGTGACCAGTTATGAAAAAAATCACGTCTATATGTGTGCATGTGTGTATGTAAATGTACATGTGTGTGTGTATACATATATACAGAGAGAATACATATAGATATCTTCATCTATATCTATATATAAAGAGAGAGACATGGAAGAATGTTCATGAAGGTGATACTGAGTGGGTTTTTTTCACTTACATTTTTATTTATTGTTAGACTGTCTCACAATAAATATTGATTTCTGTATACACTTAGCCACTTCAACTCCCCAAATACAGCCACACACACACACATACATACAAACACTCTAACCTATAATAGGCGTATACAAACCCCACAAATGCACACATAAAACACACAAACACACATACTCCCTCAGGGGGCAGAAACTCTGAGTCCAGATGTGACCCAGCCTTGGGGACATTGAGAACGTGCCGGTGCAGAGAACATGTGGACCTCGGGCCATCTGTGGCTCTCCGCCAGGAGGGAGGGGCAGGCACGCTGCCAGCTCTGGAGCCAGGAAGTGACATTCCTATTCATCCAAGCCTTCAAGTAAACACCCAACCTGGTGTCTGGAGACAGACCGCGCCCCCCCCCCCTCCCCGCCACCCCCGCCTCCCTGACCATGAAACGTGGGCCCTTGTAGGCACAGGCTGGCTGCACAAGTCTGTTTCTCAGGGTGGAGGAGTGGGGTCAGGAGTAGAGGCCTCCAGCCCACAGCACAGCACACAAAGGACAGTTGGGAAGTTTCTAGAATAGAAAGGAACTAACTAACCACCGTCAGAAAAATGATTTATTTTTATTCTTGAAAGTTTAGGAAAGGCAAGCGGAACGGGATGGAAGGAGCTCCATTCTACACTTTAATTGGAAGTTCTTTATTTTTCCCCTGGAAGAGAAAACTTGTGATGACCTTTGAACCGGCTTCGATGCTTAGGCCTCAAGCTTGCTGGAGTTTACAATAGCAAATGTATGATCGTAATCAGCCTGCTGCACGTTGGCATGTATTGTGACCGAGAATAAGCGGGTGCCACATGGCCTCCAGAAATCAAACTTGCTTTCCTGTTGAAGGGAGCAAATGATGCCGAGTATTAGGACAGAAATGAGGGGAATTTCTGGACCTGTGAGCCACCCCTGACCTTTGGAGAAGGACCTGGAGAGAGAAGCAGCAAGTACAACAGAGCCTTGTCCAGAGTTGGAGACTCACACGGGTGGGCCCAGCTGCCAGGCCCCAGGCCTCCATTAAGCTTAGAGTCAGCATGGGGAGGTCACAGGGTCAAGGAGCTCCTGTGGAAAAGAAGAGGGAATCCCTAATTCCCTCAAGAGACATGATCTCTACCCTCCGAAGTTTACATTGTAATTGGGGAAATGAGATGGGCATTCATGAAATAATTAGAAAAAAATTCTCCTTATATCGCCTTCAACCCTCTATCTTGGGCAGTGGAGACCCTACGTACTAAAGAAGTTTACGGAAATATATAGCTGACCAGGGCCACCATGTACAGCCACAGAGGTCCTACCATGTACAATCTACATAGCCAGATCTCCTTCAACACTTGCATAACACTAATGATCCGAATCATCACCCAAAAGAGGAAGGGGCATAACATTAATATCCAAAATTTTACTAACTTGCAGCTCTGGTGAATGAGGACCCCAGCGCCTCCTTCCACTGCCCCCAAGTTTCCCATTCTTTTGTTCATTCGCTCTCTCCTCCCTTCCTGCCTTCTTTCCTTCCTTTTTTCCTTTCCTTCTTTCCTTCCTTTTCTCCTTTCCTTCTTTCCTTCATTCCCTCTGTCTCTCTCTTTCAGGTTTAGCATTTTAAAGTACATAGTTTTGGGGGTAGCTGGGTGGCTCAGTCAGTTAAGCAACTGGCTCTTGATCTCGGCTCAGGTCATGATCTCATGGTTCATGGGTTTGAGCTCCTGGAGCTTGGGATTCTCTCTCTCCCTCTTTCTCTTCTCCTTTCCTGAGTGTGCTCTTTCTTTCTCTCTGAAAATAAATAAACTTAAAAAAAGCACACAGTTTAGTGGATTTTGGTATATTCACAAGGTTTTGCAAACATCGTCACTCATTCCAGAACCTTGTCATCACTGAAAAAGAAACCCTATCCATTAAGCAGTCACTCTTGTTCCCCTCTTGCTCCAGCCCCTGGCAACCACTAATCTACTTTCTGTCTGAATGGATTTGCCTGTTCTGGACATTTCCTGTAAATGGAATCATATGCTATGTAGGCTTTTGCATCCGGCTTCTTTCATTTAGCGTGTTTACAAAGCCCATCCATGTTATTGCATGTATCAATACTTCATTACTTTTCTCAGGTTTTTCTGGGCATCCAAGATGGTGATTCCCACGTGCTCAGGCACAAGTCTGCTCATGGATGTCTGCTCCCCAGAAGCCACTTGGGAGAAGTGCCTCACAGCTGCTGCCTCTGCCCAGTTTGCAGATGCTGTTTTCCCATCTCGGTTTCGTCATCTATTATTCTTCAAAGTGGAAAACCCTAAGGTGTCAAATGATATTCAGTTCCTATCAGGTCCTTCCCCCTACATACACCAGAGGTATGTCCTGTGCAGACTTGGGGACATGGCCTCCCTCCCTGCCTGAGCGCTGCCCCTGCTCCCCCAGGCCTTTCAGAAGATCCCACCTTCAGCTTGTAATGACAGGCTTCTCGGGTGCCTGAGGGAGGGCCTGGACTTCCTCTCCTTCCTCTCTCTCATTCACTCTGATACTCCAGACCAAGGTAGGAAGGAGCCCAAGACAAAACAAACACACCCTAAAACAAGGATTGATGTGAGAGTGATTTTTAAGGCTGTGTTTCCACGAAAAACCAGTAAGGGTGTGGGAAAGTAGCGTGGGGAGTACGCGGAAGCCCAGAAGGAACTGATATCAAGTGAAGTCCCACGGAGAGTAACCTGAGCCCAGTCTCCCCAGGGACCAACAGTGCACGTCAGCCCTTGGAGTCAGATGTTTGTACTCTGCACCTGTCAGTCACTGGCTGAGGGCTCCTCCTTTGGTGTGTTCAGTCCAGACCCTTTAGCTTGCAGGGTCCCCTGGCAAAGGACATCCTGACAGGCTGAGGACAGCCCTTTGACATAGAGACGCAGGTGTTGGCCGTGGAGAAGTGAAAGCAGACGGGCTCAGCTACATTCGCTCTTTTTTTATGTTTTATTTTATTTTACGTTTATTTGAGAGAGAGAGAGAGAGAGAGAGAGACAGAGAGACAGAGAGACAGAGACAGAGAATCCCAAGCAGGCCCCACTCTCAGTGTGGAGCCCAACATGGGACTCGATCGCACAAACTGTGAGATCATGACCTGAGCTGAAATCGAGTCAGATGCTCAACAGACTGAGCCACCCAGGTGCCCTAATGGCTTTTTTTTTTAAACGTTTTATTTATTTTTGGGAAAGACAGAGAATGTGAGTGGGGGAGGGGCCACAGAGAGAGGGAGACAGAGGATTCTAAGTAGGCCCCATGCTGACAGCAGTGAGCCTGAATCGGGTGCTCGAACTCACAAACCATGAGATCATGACCTGAGCAGAAATCAGCAGTTGGATGCTTAATCAACTGAGCCACCCAGGCGCCCCTGGCTTTGGCTTTTTAAAAGGGATCTTGGGCAACTGAGGAGAAGAGTTTCAGAGTGAGGCCAAGAAGGTTCCCCTGAATTCTCATTGAGTTTTGAGTCTCAGTGGGAAGTCACAATGACCTCAGACCTAGTCTGTGCCTGGTTAACCCCGCCACCAGGAGTCTGAGCAGACCTTTCAGGCTACAGCACGACTACTCAGTAAAGGTCCACTGGGGGCCCCAGAAGAATTGAGAGGAAAGGAGACAACGCAAAGAGGGGATATAAGAAAGGGCGAGGGGAAAATGGAGGAGAGTAGACAGGAGAAGATGGGGGGCGTAGGTAACACATAAAGAAGTCGGGGGTAAAGGACAGAGAGGAGACAGAGGCAGCCATGCTGGAGGGTGACAGGCACCACTGGCAGCTTCTCCTATGATGTTTGCAACCTAGGCTTCTGGACACTGGATCTATGATGGAAGCCACATTCGCCACATCCTTGTCAGAGCCCTGCTCTCAACCCTCCAGCTACCTTCCCAAATTATATGAGGGGGAAAAAGTCCAGGAGGGTCTCCATGGCAGTCTGACCTTGACCCCCACAGACCTCCCACAGACTTTGGGCTGAAGGTGGCCAGGAGAACCAGGAAGCAGAAGTCCTGATCCGGCCGGCAAACAGAGGGCCCTCAGTGAGTGTGCCAGCCTGTAAATTGTCCTTTTGTTTCGCGGGCTTTACCGAACACGGTTTTATTTCATGTGACTGTGCTATTTCAGGAGGAGTAAATATTGCCGGCGGTCTGTTTAAAAAGGCCAATGACCTGAAATGGTTTTTTTTTTTCCTTTTCTTTTCCATTTGAATTATCTCCAAAAGACAGGTCTGCCCAAGCATCGTGCCATTTTAATTCATGGGTTTTTACTTCTAACTTTCCCTTTCTGTCTTGTGTTTTGTTGAGCCGGAAAACAAAGGGAGAAAAGAGAAGGGGATAAAGATACAGGCGCTGACCTAGGCCCGAGCAAAGAGGGGTAGACGTCCAGGGTGCAACCTGGAAGAGGGCAGGGAGCCATAGGCTCTCTGCTGCCTTAGCTGCTTCCGGAACTTGTGTTTGACCTATAATTATAGCCTCTTTCCTCTGATTTCCTCTGTGAAAATAGCAACATTCAGACTAAGCACAGAATAGAAAAAAGCCCTACATAAAGGATCAGGGATTTATAAATACAGTTAAAATTACAGGATTGTTACCCCCATAGTTCAGTAGTCTAAGAGTGGGTTGGGAAAGGGGGAGCACAGTTCTTGAAACTTGTCTCATGCCCTAAAATACCCAGGTGTGCCTCTTTAGGGGCCCTGTCAAAAATAGATTTGCTATAGGTTTTATGCTTTTTCTTTCCACTAGGTGTCAATCATTGTGAGAATGGATATCCCTGGCCAGGCACCTCCCACTCAGGAGTTCTATTTTGACTTCTTAAGGATTCTCACTCATCATCTGATTGTTCAGGTTCTTCTCAACTCATTATCTCTAAGGAGGTGGAACAGGATATCCTTGTCTCAGCAAATACCTCCTAGTTTTCTGCACTTTTCCCCCTAGACAAACAAACACCATGTTCATGTTGGAATTGTCATGTTCTTATATGACTCAGCACCCTGCCCATAGCTTACCCACACTGGCCCTCCCATTGGGATCTCTTGGAACAAGTGAGAGATCACCAGGAAAGTTCATCTCTGGTGACAGAGACTGTCAGATGGAAATATGGCCATGGAAAGTGGAGTAGCCTGTTGCCGTGAAAGAGGGTGAAGCAACCGTGAATGAGAAACAGAGGCCACAGGCAAAGACAAAGGCCTGCCTGGTACTGAAGTCTTTGATTCTCATGGTTTCTGAGGCCTAGCTCCATGTATCCCTGATCTTTGCATAGCTTAGATACTCAACCTTTCCTTGAATTCCATGAGCTGATACATTCCCTCTTTCCCCTAAACTAGTTCAAGCAGGTTTTTTTGATTGTGTGCAACCAAAAGCCTTGACTAACAAGATAGTGCCAATGCTGAGAATTCTCTAGGGAAGTTGACGAAGCAATATTATCGGTGCAGCTTCTCAAACCTAGTTTCACAAAGGGCTAAGAACAATGTTTATAGGATGCTGACTTTGAATTACTGTCACTGCTCTACTTTCCAGAAAGATGATCCTTGGGAAGAAGAGTGAAAATATTCCAGGCAGCATGCATGACCCAGCTACTGACGAAGAGGAAGGAATCTGGGGACAAGACTTGTGGCCAGGCCTCTGCCTTCATGTGGAATCACACATGAGCTTTCCAGATAGGAGATTTCCAGAAGAGAGCGCCAGAATTATCTTCCTGTCACTCACTACAATGTCTTAACTCTAACTATGGGATCTACAGTACATTAACCCAATGTCCCACATCTGCCTCTTAGTAGAGCCAAAGAATAGGGACTGATCTTGGTCAGTGTTAATAGCTAACTCTGTGCTCAGAGTTGTCACCTGCACACTAAATGACTACAGTCCCCTCTCTGTGTCTAGAGGGTAAATATAATGGTCTGACATGATGGTGTAGAATATGCCCTAGTCTGGACATCGGAGGACCTGGATTCCAGCTGAGTTTTTGCTGTCAGGCACTTAGAAGACCAGCTAAGCCTATGGGTCCAGTTCATTCATTGGCTAAAGAGGGGGTCAGGCTAGATAATCTCTTAACTCCCTTCTTGCTCTCGTGAACCATTACTCAAAGGTAAGTTCCTGGCCTAGAATCATTCTCCACAATGCATACTCTTTGCTTTCCACCAAAACCAGGAGGGACAAAAAGGAAAGAGAACAAGAAATTCAGACATGTTTTCTCATGTTTAAGGTGAGATGAATCTTTTTACAAATTAAGGTTATTTAACATTTGATTTGATTTTTGATATACATTTATTACACAAGAAATACATGTTTACTATAGAAAATTTAGATATAAATAAGTAAACAGGAAAGAGTTTCATCTGTAATCCTTCCTATCAAAGATAGCGTCGATATTTTGTGTGTATAAATGAAATTTTTTTTCTGCACACAAATACACATTTTTTAAAGTGAAAATGGGATCAGAGTATCCATTTTCCTTTTCAAGTTGACCTTGACATACTGAAAACATCTTTCCATGTTAATAAATATACTTATATAGCAGTGATTTTAATAGCTGTACAGTAATCTGTTGTTTGGGCGTACCTTAATTTATTCAACCAATCCCCTATACTTTGTGCATATATATACATACATACTTTCTGTGTGTGTGTGTGTCTGTGTGTGTATTTTTTAAGACTTCTGTGTTAGCAGACAGTACAATTCAACATGATAAAGGATGCGGAGCCTCCACACCCTTCCCTGTGGGTTCCTGTGTTAGTCAAGCTCTTTTGCGCTGCAGGGAACCATTTGATTTCTCTGTACCACATGACCTCCTGCCACCCTGGTCACAACTGACTGGACTGGCATTCTCTCCTCCGCAAAGGCAGCCATCTGGAGGCTGGCCAAAAGCCTATGAGGGGCCTGGCAGGAGTCCTGTGCCCCGAGAGGGATTCCTTTCCTGGGTGGTGCTGAACAAAGCGAGCAGATTCTCCCTCAGGGTATCGAATGCGAGACCTATGAGCAACCTCCGTGGGGGGAGAGAAGGGCAGGCACGGGGATGAATCTGTGGGGAAAACCTCATGCACTGAAATAACCAGCGGGTTATGTGATTCCTGGGGTTCACGCTCCCTGGCTCCAGGTAGCTTAACAAGGAGGGTGAGGCCGTGGTGTCTGGGGCCCGAGAGCCTGGGTTTGGATCCTGGCTCTGTACTCCTTACCTGTGTAATCTCAGGCTAGTCCCTTAGCCTCCCTGTTCCTGAGTTTCCCCGTGTGGAAAATAAGGACAATAAGGCCTACTACCAAGGGCTGCTGTGAAAACGAAATGAATTAATATACGTAAAAGGCTTCAGAAGAGTGCTGAGTACACAGGAGACGTATTTGTATCCTGCCTCTGCCGGCACTGTCTGCTCTACCTAGAATCTCGGGAATTTTAGGACTCTTACAGGTCACTCTTATCTTCAAGGACATGCTGATGACTTCAAATATCCTGCTTTTATTAGTTTACTCTCAAAACAGTTTTTTTTTAATGTTTATTTTTTGAGAGAGAGAGGGAGACAGAGCACGAGCAGGGGAGGGACAGAGAGAGAGGGAGACACAGAATTCAAAGCAGGCTCCAGGCTCTGAGCTGTCAGCACAGAGCCCGACGTGGCGCTCAAACTCATGGACTGTGAGATTATGACCTGAGGGACGCTTAACTGACTGAGCCACCCAGGCGCCCCTGGTTTGCTCTTGAAGTACTTCTGTTCTTTCCACCAGATTCCTCACTTCCTTAAGGGCTTGGGTTACGCCTTAGTTTCCACTGTGCCCTCCACAGTGCCTTGTGCAGAGTAAGCGCCCAATACATGATTGATTCTGCCATTTGGTGAGAGAGTATTTTCCATGCAGCCCCAGCACAGCCAGCTTGGACCAGCGTAGTGGTCAGCTGGGCCGGCAGCCCGGCTCCCCCTCCCCCATGGCAGCCTCCCCCAAGCCAGTCTCCTTGGATGGCAGGGCACCAGCAGCCCCGCTGGCAAGAGGAAGCCTAGCGCTCCATGCAGAGCCGAATTCTTGAGACTGGAAGTCGTAGCCTACTTCAGGTTGCAGACTTAGAAAAACATCCCTGCCAAAGTGAACCCAGAGCCTCCTTGACATGTGCCAGAGCTGACAAAATACAGGGCTACAGGGGTACCTGGGTGCCTCAGTCGGTTAAGCATCCAACACTTGGTTTCGGCTCGGGTCATGATCTCATGGTTTCTGGGTTCAAGCCCTGCATCGGGCTCCACACTGTTATCGCAGCACCTGCTTGGGAGTCTCTCTCTCCCTCTCTCTCTTCCCCTTCCCCACTAATTTTCTCTCTCTCTCTCTGAAAATAAATGAACTTTATATATATATATATATATACTATATAAATAAACTATATATCCTATATAAACTATATATACTATATACTATATATACTATAAACTGTATATACTATAAAGTATACTGTATACTATATACTATAGTATATACTATAGTATATACTATATACTGGGTCCAGTTTATTCATTGGCTAAATATAATACTATATACTATATATACTATATAAACTATATATACTATAAACCATATATACTATATATACTATATATACTATATAAACTAAATATATATATGTGTGTGTGTATATATATATATATATATATATATATATATATATATACATATATATATATAACCCTATAGGGTTACAATCTGTTTTGGGGACTCCTCTCTTCAGGGAAGCAGCAAACCTGCGTGCTTCCTGGGAGGGCCCCCAGGTCACACACTCTAGTTTCCCTCTTGGGGGTGTCCCTGAGGCTAGAGCCCTGGACAAAGAATGGAATGAAGGCAGTGAAGGTTGCTGGTCCTTCTCAGGGCTTTGGTCTCCTCTGGACCCATGTGCTCACCTACCTGGACCACCAAACGTGGGCCTTCAACATCTGATTGCTGAACAGCCCCTGGAGCCCCAGTTTCCTATCAGCTGGAGAGAGGCTCAGCTGAGCAGGACAACTAGAAAGGGAGGCACTCCAGAGGACAGACAGCAAGTTCAGTACCAAAGGTATCAGGGCTTCCCGGGCATTATGCTGGGTGTGTTGTGTCGTGTTAATAATAATAGTAACAGCTGACACACATAATTGCCACCTGCCAATGACTATTCCCAGCATCTTCTACTTCTTAGCTCACTTAATCACTACCCCAAGGCATTGGAGTAGATGGTATTATTATTATCTCCATTTTACAGATGAGGAAACTGAGGCACAGAGAAGTCAAGTAACTTGCTTGAGTTCCCACAGCTACTCGGCGGCACACCAGGACGTGTACCTAATCCCTATACAAAAGCTTTTCGATTAATGTTTAAGTATGATCACGTATGCGTGCACACATTTCATTCTCATGGGAACTCTGTAATGGCTAATAGGTTAATATGGGCCCATTTCATGGAGGGGAAAATCGAAGCCCAGAGAGGTGAAACATGTTCGGGTCACATAAGTAACCTGTGGTGGATTTCACACCAGCTCGTCTGGCTCTGTGACACCTCGACACAGAGAAGACCACATAAAAGGACAGGAGAATGCTTAGTGGCCTTGGGAAAGGAGGCCATCGAAGACCACAAAGAATTAGGGATGTGCAGATCAGGTCTGCTGGAAATAGCAGCAGGCACAGCAAGGAGCCAGACCTGACTACCTGGTTCTTTGCTGGTTTCAAGCCATACCAGCTAGCTAGATGGGTGAGCTGATTAAAGTCCCACGGCGGCATGCCTTTTAGAAAGGTGAACCCAGCAGAGCCGAAAACCGGCTCTAAATGCAGCCAAATCTCCAAACGGAAAAATCTCAAAGCTTTTCTCGCACTCTATACTCACTTTCTAAGCCATCTAATTTTTTTTCTTTTTTCCTCTCCCTGCTGAGTTTGTTCGCCACCCCCCCCCCCCCCCCGCCCCCTTCAAACTACCTCTGGCTCAAGAAAGTTGAGATTCTAGAACTCCAGAACTGGAGAGAAACTTAGCAATGATCTAAAGCATCTTGTCAAGGCTGCTTAGAGCAAACTACTGCTTCTCATTGTGTGTTTAAACTGTTTCTCCCTGAGGAAGATTTGCCCCTTGTTAATGAGACTGAGAAACTGGCTGGTAGCAGAAGTATTTCAGGCTCTTGCCTGGAATCATACAAAGGAGGCTGATGGGTGGCTCAGTCTGTTAAGCGGCTCGGGTCATGATCTCACACTCCGTGAGTTCGAGCCCTGCGTCGGGCTCTGTGCTGACAACTGGGAGCCTAGAGCTTGCTTCGGATTCTGTGTCTCCCTCTCTCTCTGCCCCTCCCCTGCTCATGCTCTCTCTCTCTCTCTCTCTCTCTCTCTCTCTCCCTCTCTGTCTCAAAAATAAACACATTTAAAAAAAGAAGAGTACAGTTAAACAAAATAAATAAAATTAAACAAAGAAATTCACAAATGAGTAATGATAATACCATGAGACTGTGTTAACAGATACTTGTAAGCGGTTTTAGGCAAGCACTCAAACCAGAAACTATCAGTGCCTGCAGGCATCCAGAGACCTCACCAAGGAAGAGACCCAGGAGAAGAACTGAGGTCTAGAGAAATTGCAGGCCTGAAGGCAGCAGGGTTTCTCAGCTGAAGTTAGGTAGCCCTGGTTTGGCAATCCACCTTTGCCCTTTCTGGCTGCGGGACCACAACCAGTGACACACCTTGGCATTCTCAGACCTTCTTTTCATTGTGCAACTGTCAGATTGGGTGGTTCCCTGCACTGAAGAGGAAATGAATGGTGACTAGAACATTGAATCCATAAAATGACTGACTATAAAATTGAGTTACACTTTACAGATACTTTTTTTTTAATGTTTATTTATTATTGAGAGACAGAGAGACACAGAGCATGAGCAGGGGAGGGGCAGAGAGGGGGGAGACACAGGATCTGAGGCAGGCTCCAGGCTCTGGGCTGTCAGCACAGAGCCCAACACGGGGCTCGAACTCACAAACTGTGAGATCATGATCTGAGCCGAAGTCAGACGCTTCACCGATTGAGCCACCCAGGCACCCCATTTTACAGATACTTTTTAAACAATTTTTTTAAAGTTTATTTAGTTATTTTGAGAGAGAGAGAGAGAGAGTATGAGCAGGGGAGGGGCAGAGAATCCCAAGCAGGCTCTGCACTGCCAGCATGGAGCTCAACGTGGGGCATGAACCCACAAACCATGAGATCATGACCCAAGCAGAAACCAAGACTTGGACGTTTACCAAATGAGCCACCCAGGCTCCCCTATACTTTGCGGATTCTTATCATCGTCACCACCATTATCTGCACCAAGCGGTAACTGATTACCCAGCCAGCTCCTTTTAGAGGGTGAGGAGGTTTTTCTAATGCGGTGGAGGCTTCTATTGAGCTCAGCACCTCTGGTACCATCCACAGTGGGGCTAAGTTCCCAGCTACAGCTTTGCTGAGGCCCTGGGATCCCAGTGGGGAGACTGGACTATGGCGCCAATGGGCACATCAGGACAGTGGTGATTTTTAAAAAAATTTTTTTATGTTTATTTATTTTTGAGAGAGACAGAGCATGAGTGGGGGAGGGGCTGAGAGAGAGGGAGACAGAATCCGAAGCAGGCTCCAGGCTCCGAGCCTGACATGGGGCTCAAACCCACAAACCACGAGATCATGACCCGAGCCGAAGTCCGACGCTTAACTGACTGAGCCACCCAGGTGCCCCCAGGACACCGGTGATCTTAATCACACGTCAGTTATTCCTCAACAGAAGCCGGCAGCTAACATTAGGTAAGTGTCTGCTGAGGTCAGGCACCCTGATGACTGTTTTACACACCTTATCCAATGAAGCAGTACAGTATTATCCCCATTTTGTAGATGAGGAAACTATAAGAGATGAAATCATTCTCCCACGGTTTCCCCACTGTATTGTGATTTCCATGAGAGAAAGGACTCCTTTATTATTGCTGCCTCCCTCACACCCAGAACAGTGCTAGGCATTGGGAATCTTCCAGTAAAAACTTTTTGAATGGGTGGATGAATAGGGTAGTAAATGGTGAAGCAGAGAAGACTATATTCTCTAGAAAGATTTTCCAGGCTAACTGAAAAAACTATAATAATCCACAGCTCCTTTAACCTTCTCTTTCTCCATGTATTTCCCCATTGGTTGAGTGTTTTCAATGGGAAGCGTCTTACTACTCTGTGGGCGTACAAGGTTGGTTGCTAACTTTGGAACACTTGTGAATCCTGGGCTCAGAGTCATGACCGAGGCTAGTGAGTCATATTCCCCACACAAAGCTCCCTACACACTGGCTGTCAGAATAAACCAGAAGTTGCCATCTCGTCCCCCGCTCTGGCTGTCTCGTTTTACCTTCTTAAAATGACGAAGGATGTTCTGCAGAGGGTGGGGTTGGGGTGACGGTAGACTTCTGGATACTTTTGCTCTCTGGAAACCTGCAAATTGCACAGGCTCTGCTGGAAGCCTCACATTCTACTGGAAGAGTCTGTCCCTCCTCTAGGATATCAGCATGAACCCGTAGGCAATGGCTGCAGGAATCCCACGAGGCCATTCGAGGGGGTACATAACATAACCTGTCACCAGGAGACCATTAGCCTCTGTGACAAAGGATACATTTTCTCATTCCTTACTCAGAGAGAAGAGTTTAAATATACAAGCGCCCCTCGCCTGGGTGGCTCAGTCGGTTAAGCATCTGACTCTTGATCTCGGCTCAGATTTCACAGTTTGTGAGACTGAGCCCTGCGTCGGGCTCTGCGCTGACAGGAGCCTGCTTGAGATTCTCTCTCTCCCTCTCTCTCTCTCTCTCTGTCTCTCCCCTGTTCACATTCTCTCTCTCTCTCTCTCTCTCTTTTAAAATAAATAAATAAACATTAAAAAAAAGATACAAGTGCCCCTGAGCGAGGACACACATTGATTTAGTCACACAAAGGTGCAAACAGCTGATGGCAGACAGGAAACAGAGTTCAGGGGAATTAAAACAGGGGCAGAGGAGACTTCGCAAATTACTGGATACTGAAAATGCAATCTACTATCTCTCCTTCACATTGTGGGTTATTCGGGGTCCTTTGCGTGGCTGTGGCAAATGACTGAATCCTTGCTGCCAAGTCTGCCAGTGGGAGAAATAAAAAGCCAGGGAGAAAAGAGAAAATGTCTTTTCCTAGACTAGGTCACTTGTTACCTGCGAACAACACTGTGACCATGTCCTGATAAGTGGTGAGACTAAAAGTTAGGGATTTTCATCTTCTCGTCAGATTTTAATTTGCATAAATTCTGCCATCCCCTTTATTAAAAAGAACGGAGCGTGGATAGTATCTGGCTGCGTGAGGACCCTCTGACTGGATGAGCAGCCCCCCATGACGCTTCCAAATGCCGGTTCCTCTGCCAAACATGCCCCAATAGTTTCACTCCTCCTGACCAAAGTGGATAATGCAGGTGTAAGGACAGAGGGAGAAGCGGTGCTCTTAAAAATAGATCTGACTTAGTAGTCTTTAAATAACCGAGGATTGTGATATGAGAGAGGGCTACTTACTTTGAATCTGTATCTCTACGGAGAGCAGAATCTGACAAAATGGCCTCAACTGACTTGCGTAAAGCGATTTGGCCTCGCTGAGTAAGAACTTCTACAAGCTAAGAGAGCTGCTAGACAAGAGAATTTCCTTCGCTGCAGCAGAATGGATTCTTATTTGACCGAGATGGTCACTGAAATTCAGCCTACCTTGACACAGAGGGATAGAGTAAATCCTTGTCATTCAAAGTGTGATCCCCAGAAGCAGCATCGGCCTCACTGGGGAGCTTGTTAAAGATGCTGACTCTCTGGCCCCATCCTTGACCTACTCAGTAAGAATCCTTCCACCCCCACAAAATTCCCAGGTGAAACACATGTACCTCACAGACCGAGAAGCCCTCAACTAAATGACCTTTGCAGATTCCTTCCACTTGAGGATTTCATGGGCCAACTCCAGTTGAGAAGCGGTGAGGCCCCTCTGCAGACGGGGACCTGGTTGCTAAGGAAGTTGGAGGCGTGATGTTCCCCCTCCCAAGTCACAGCTCTCCACTCGTCTGTTTTTACAGGATATATTTCTCCACAACCTCAAGGGTACTATAGCTGAAGTCCCTCCCAACACACACCAGACTCCCTGCAGCAAATTCCTGGGAGACCACACAGCTTGAGAGTCTGGTTTGTGTTCAAAGGGACTGCAGCTGCCATACTCTTAAGGTATGTCTCCCTCAGGCCCATCAGAGACACCCAGAGCAAGGAGTGAGGCAGGTAGTCCAGTGGTTTGTATAGACCCTAGCTTTCCTCCCTGGGCCAGAACCACCTACATACCTCCCTGTTCATTCATCTGGGGGCTACCGATGGTGGTAGCACCCAACATCACATCTGTTGAAGAATCCAAAGGCAACTCATAGATTTTCGCTAGAAGGATTTGTAAAAGTCATTATGCATAAATTATTCATAAATATAAATAAGAAAAAGAACACCCAAATCTCAGGTGGGGAGTGAGGGGTCTCAAGATAAGGTAAGCAACCCTCAAAGAGGATTTACTGCACGGACACACACATGCGGAGGAACATGTCCACCCAGATGCTGATATCAACTATTGATTTGGTCCATTTGGGCTGCTATAACAAAATACTATAGCCTGGGAGGCTTACACAACAGACATCTATCTTCTCACAGTTCTAGAGGCTGGGAAGTCCAAGATCAAGATGCTGGCACATTCAGTTCTTGGTGACGTCATTCTTCCTGTCTTATAGATAGCCACTTTTTCGTTATGTCCTTACGTGGCCACTCATCAGCGTGTGTACATCAAGAAAGAGCTTTGGTGTCTCTTTCTTCTTCTTATAAAGGCATTAATCCCATCATGGGACCCTACCATCGTGGCAACATCTAAACCTAGTGACCTCCCTAAGGCCCCATCTCCAAATACCATCACATTGAGGATAAGGACTTCAAAGTATGAATTTGGTGGAGGACACAGATGTTCAGTCCATAACAACTACCAATGTAATAGACTTCAGAGAGGCTGTTTTCAAATTTTTTTTTTCCCCCTGAAATGACACGTTCTTGGCTAATACTAATATTTTTTAAGTGTACTAAGACTATACTAGAGAAATAAAAAATTAAAAGTTATGCATCTTCATAACAACTAGTAGTGCAGTAGAAATGTAGTTCATCAGTCCCTAGGGTGTCTGCACTCCACCATTTCAGGTCAAAGATGAGCTGCACTATTTATTCACAGTAAGGAAAGCAGTTTGGATCACGGGCCCTAGAGTTAGAATGATATGGGTTCAAATGAGACTTTAAGGCTTGCTACCTATGACCTCTCCAATCTCTGATTTCCCCATCTATAAAATGGAGGCAATTGTAAGAACTTCTATCATCACATATCATTTTAAGTCATGTGATGGTTAAAATAAATAATGTATGAAGTGCCCTGCTACAGAGTAGACATGAAATATATGATGGCTATTACTATCACTGCAGTTGCTATTATTGGACATGATATTTAAGTCTTTCTGGCCCATATATACTCTTTCTACCAAGAAACAGGAATTAAATTTCCTCAATAGATGCCTTATTACCTTCTTGAGTTTATAAAAGTCTTCTGCTTCCTGTATCTCATGGAACAGCCCAGATAGGGCTCTGCCCTTGGAGACCCTAAGAACAAATGTGGCCACTTATCTGACTACTGGCTGGAAGAACTCCTCCTGAATCCTGAGCTCCTGGTAAAATTTGTAGCACAAGGTAGGACTTGTTTGTCAGGAGGCCAGGAGATCTCCTCCACCTCTCTGACTCCCACTGTTCCACCCTGGTGAGCACTGATCTTCATCCATACCTCTTGGCCCCTACCTGCCTGCTTCCCCTTATATGACACTTCACCCCTGAGCACATATCATGCACTGGCCTTCAAGGGTCATCTCTCCTTCAAGTTAGCTTTCATTTCTTCCAGGATTCCCTGGGGTCAGCCATCAGAGCAGGCCCCTTGGAACATACCCAGTACTTCATGGATGGGTCACCTGTACATTACCAGAGTAGAAGAAGGTATCATTTCTACCCTACCCTAACCATACCCCATGACATCAAAATCAGTTGTCATCCATCCATGAAAGATCCACATCCCCAAATTCTTTCATCTCAATTCCTTTGTCCAATGCTCTTAAAGCATATGAATGGCTTGGCCTTGGGCCCTGCTCCTCTCCTAGTCAATCACCTAATTATCTCTTTCAGGATGTTTCCTGCCTTCCTTCCCAAGCCAAGGGCCCCTCCACTAAATGTACCCCTATTATTACCCATTACACTGGAATGACTTGTGTCTCTGTCTGCCTCCCCCAGTAAACCAAGTTCCAGGAGGGCTAGGGCCATGTGTAATTCATCTCTGTATCCCCAGTATTTAGCACTGTGTTTAATACATAGTAAGAATGCAATAAATGTTGTAGAAAGAAAGAAGAAGGAAGGAAGGGAAAGATAGGAAGCAAGAAAGATGAAGAAAGGAAGAAAGGAAGGAAGAATAAGACAGGATGAGAGGTATGGGAAGAAAAATAATGAGAATAGGATGGACTTAAATCTATAGAATTCCCAATAGCCCTGAGCAATGAAGCTAAAACCCATCCTCCTCTATATTTAATCTTCCAATGTTTCCCTCCCTGTTATTAACATAAAAATAGAGTGAGTTTATAGAGACTCATTAAAATAGTTGGCTAAATAATCATTATGTTTCCCAGAGCCCTTGGCCATCAGCAAGCCCTATAAAGTACTCTCTACTGACATCAGGGCATAAAACCATCATCAAACACAAACACTGCACTTTTTCCTGGTCACAGACACAGAGTCCATTCAAAGGTCAAGGTCAGTCACTTCTTGTGTACATGAATCCCCCACAGCTGACAAACATTTCCACACACATCCAAGGAGAGGGGAAGAAGGACCAACAAATTCTTAGGAGTTCCTTGTTGGTCATAACAACCTTATTGATATCTCCACAAATGGAGAGAAGAAGGGGCCCAGAGAGGTAAACAGCAAAACAAAAACGTCAGATAATCAAGAAAGTATCCGCAAGTGTACACATACAGACACACTCAACAGATTAACTTTCCTAATACTGTTTTGCTCAGATTAATAATTAAATGGCCTTGTGTACTTTGAATAGAAGCCAACTGCTCAGCAAAGAGAGGTGACAGAGAAGCATATCAACGAGATCAGCCTGGAATGAAGATTAGTCAGTACGCCATGCAGATAATCTTGAGTTTCTTGAATTCATTATCTATATCTTCTCTGCTTGTGTCTACCTTGGAATTTTAGAGATGGATTAGATATGAGGTCTGGAGAAAGCTTGCTCTACAAACTTTGGTTTATTCCAGTCATTTCGCTCACTGTTCTCTCTCCACCAACTAGAAATAATAGTTTGACCGTGAAGCCTAAGCTAAACATTGTTGGTTCTGTTTGGAGGACAACTCCTCTTGGCTTTGGGAACTAATCCATCTGGGTCCTCTTGTTTCATCAGAGCATGCCTCCTTATTAACACCATGAAATCTCTCTGAACAAAGAGTGTGTATTCCCCATGATTCACTTTGTGGTCAGGAATTTCATTACTGAAGGTGGAAATCATGTGGGAGGGGAGTATTGGAAAAAGTGAGTGTGGTTGTAGGAGAAGATACATTAAGATAAAAGATAAATAGATTACTTTTTAAACACTGTCGAGTGCTAATCTAGTCCCTGGAAATAGAGGGAGAGATTAAACTAGAGTTAGCAGGAAGTCTGACATGAGCCCACCTAGTGTTCAGGTGAGGAAGGTGGGAGATGTGGAAAAGGAGCACAAGAGGGAGGAAGGCACATGCCACAGCAGAGGATTGTCCTCCCCGAATCAAAGGAGAATGGGTGCTTCCGGGAGATCAGATTGTCCTCCCCCGGGACCTACCAGGCATGGATGCAGATGCCTCCCCGGGCCAGCCTTCTTCCTACCCTCTTTTTCCCTGCTTCCCTCTCTGCCTCTTTTCCCTCCATCCACTTTTATTGACCATCTGTTGTGTCGGGTACAGTGCAGTCCCTAACCTCAAGTTATTGTTCGACAAACCACCAATGTGGTCATATCACAGAGCCTGTGTCAGTATGCAAAGTGCCAGGGCCAGGGGGGTCGGTGGAAGCTGTGGACGTTCCTATCTGGCAGCCAACCCTTTCATGTAGCTGATTTCAGTAACGATGTGGTTTTTAAGTTTCCACACACCTATTGCTCTAGATCAAAAGAGAACAAAGAGACATTTCGACCAAACTCAAAAGAATTTTGATTGGATCTTGTTTGAAAAAAAATCTACTAGAGGATATATAACATTTTGGAAAATGGCACATGGACTGGAATGAGGTGATTAAGGTGATTATCATTAATTTTCCTAAGTGTGATAAAGATGATTGTGAATACCCTTATTCATTAACATCCTTATTTTTTCAAGAGATATGTGTTGAAGTATTTAGAGGTCCTGTGTACCCCTTACTATGAAATGGTTAAGAAAAATATATATGGACAGCAAAATGTAAACAATTGTGGAATAAATAATTGTAGAATTAAGGAGAAGGGTTTGCGCGTCAATTGCACTCTTCTTTCAACTTTTCTACACGTTCGAAGCTTCTCATTGTAAAAAAACTGAGAAGATTCTCACTACTTGCTCACTGTTATACTAAGGACTTCAGTAGAATAAAGCCATTTGTGTGTCAATTAGCCAATAAATAATCTTAGCTAATATTTATCACGTGCCAGGGAATTCCGAGCTAAAGCAGGTTTTCTCCTTGAGTCCTTACAGCAACACTGCATTCTGGATTTTTCTTTACAGAGAGGGGAACCGAGGCTTGGCAAGGTGAAGTACTTATCTCACGTCACATAGCTGGTAAGTGTCAGCGCCAGATCCCAGCCTGGCTGTGATCTGGTTTCAGACTACCCACTTTTAACCACCACTCTCTATCCACGGCCTTCCAGGAAATACTTTGAAATGCAATGTCTAGTTGAAGTCATGGTTACAGAAATCATTGCCGTGAAGGGCAATCTGTCAACCTGTGAGTACAAACAACCATTGTAAGAGCCTTTCCTGCTTTGATAGAGAGAAGGGTCTTCAGGGGTGCTCCCAGGGAAGGAGAGGCCATTGGTGGAGCAAAGGGCAGAGAAAGAGAAAATGGGGAATGGAAGCATGGCCCAATCCTATGCACCCTCAACTGTTTGGGGGCAAATTAAAGACGTTAGGCAGGTATTTCTGTCTGGAGCAGCAAAGTATTTTCTGTTTAGTAGAAAAGGTGCAACAATTAACACCACCCCATATCACTACAGAAGGCTGAAAAAAAATCAGAGCTGAGATAGAAAATGGTCGTTTCTTCCCAATGGTTTCTTAATCAAGGTCTCCTTATGTCTGAAGTTCCTATTACTGACCCACCATTGAGGACATGCAAGGCAATTTAAGAGAGTGAGACTGGGCTCTGTTGAGTCATTGTTACCCCTTACTACCTACCCCCTTAGGACCGGAGCCAGAGAGTGGAGGCCAGGATGTACCCAGCCAATAGGCTTCTGTAGGAGTTTCAACCATGACCTCGACCTTACTTGCTCTCTGCTCCAGTCTCCTGACTAACTAGCCCATTGCATGGCCAGCCTGGCAGACTCACCATGTAGTAAGCCAGGGTCAAGTTCTATTTTGCTCTTGGTGTCTGAAATGTAAGAGTTAGAGAAATCATGTAAAAAGTCAAAAGGATGTAAACTTTGCAAACACCAGTCTCCCAGGGATTTGGCATTAGAACAAAAGTCACTTCCTTCAGTGCCCTTTTCTTACGGCCCAGCTTTTCCTGTGAGGACAGATTTACCTCAGAAAACATCTGTCTAGTTCTAAGTATTTCTAAGTTCTAACCATTTATACAGCGAGGCAAAAGGTCGCCTTATACAGAATTTGGGGACTGCCCCTGGGAAATTTATTTTTTTTAAATAAACACAATTGTGCCAACTGATTTCAGTACATATTTCTAGAAACTTCACAGCATTGTGACAATCACAGACTTTCCCTCAGTCCCGAACAAGGGACTCTGAAGCAGCCCTCAGAAGACAAAAAGTTGAAGTCAACTCTGATGATTCCTATGAAGCAGAATCCATTTCAACTGAGAGAAAAAGGAAATCATTACCCAAACCTCGGAAAGCTACAGAAATGACAGCTATTTTAAAAATTCCAAAATGAAAGGTGCTCCTCTGGGAAGAAATGGAACAATGGAAAAGTATTTGTTAAAATAAATGGCTTTCGGGGTGCCTGGGTAGCTCAGTTGGTTATGCGTCTGACTCTTGGTTTCAGTTCAGGACATGATCTCACGATTTCGTCAGTTGGAGCCCCATGACGGGCTCTGTGTTGGCAGTGTGGAGCCTGCTTACGATTCTCTGTCTCTCCCTCTCTCTCTGCCCCTTCCCCACTCATGCTATCTCTGTATCTCTCAGGATAAATAAATAAACTTAAAAAATTTTTTTAAATAAATGACTTTCATGGGGCATTTCCCCTAACAGTCTTCCTCAACCCAGATAGTTCTCTTGCCTTAAACCCATCTTGCACACCACCCAGCTGTGAGCATCCCATGAGATGCTGCCATTTCCTTGCTTATACGCCTCAGTGCCTCCCGCCCAACCCACTAACCCCCAGAACTGGTCCCCTTCCTCCTGCTTCTCTGAGCTCCAAGACTCCATTCTCTCCATGATATTTCTAAAGGTAAACATGAACCCACCCCTCTCCTACTTAAAAATATGGCTGGCCCCAGATCCCCCACATGATAAAATCACATACTATTTGGCACTCAAGGCCTTCAGGATCTTTCTCCTGCCTCCTTTTCCCAGACTCAACTGCTATCACAGCCCACACGCATCCTTTGTTCCAGTTACGCAGTCTTCTCTAAATTCTCACCCTGTCTTTACTAAGTGGCCTCTGTCCATGCCTTCTCATTCACTGTTCCCCCTGTCTAGAACGCCATTCCTCTGAGTCCATAGAGTACACAGAAGCTTCAAGACTCAACTCAAATGTTACAACCTCAATGGAGCCCATCCAGAACTACCTTTCTCTATCTCTCTTTCTCTCTCTCCATACATCAGATGCCACACACACACACACACACACACACACACACTCCATGCCCCCAGCTTACTTCCGTAGCCACCTTCCAATATCACACCTTTTCCAGGGCTCTGCTTCATCCTCTGTTCCCACACCTGCTGCCCACATAGACAGTAAGTCTTTCCTTGAGGACAGAGCCCACACAGTGCTCATCGTTGTGTTCCAATTCTTAGCACAGTGCCTGACACCCAGTAGGTGCTTTATCACGTGGAAGAAATCTAGATCCTCCCCAACCAGCAAGGCCAGGCTCAAATTCTGCCTTTCCCAAGTCTTCCCAGATACCTGAGGAGAAACATTCCTGCCACCTCAGAACTTTATATCCTATATTGTCTGTAAATTGTTACTTCTTTCTTCCTAAATATATATATATATTTGTATTTTCTAGGATTGAAAATATTTACCCTTCTACACTATAATATGGTTTCAGGAAGTCACACTTCTTACTCCCTCCCTTCCCCAACCAGCCTTTGGTTTTGTTTAGGAAGTATTGTTGAATTAATTTGTCAACCGGTCCTTTAAGACATCAACATCAATTGTGTTAAAGCTTAAAATTGTTTAAAAACATCAATTGTTACAAGGTCTTAGTTTATAGAGAAAATGTAGCCAAAAGACTGACTTCATTTATCCCCTTTTAAGAAGCCCAGCATTTCTGTAAGATGAATGCTTCTGTTCAGAAGTTGCTGGGAAGCCATGGGCTAATAGGATAAAAAGTCCTGGCCCTGCGCCGTGGCCACCTTCTCCATCGTCTGTTCTGCTTGGCTTCTTCCCAGGCTGGGCTGCTTCCCTTCCCAGGGCCAAAGGATTCAGGTTTATACGTTGAAGTCCTCTCTGATTTTCTGGAGGTAATCCCTTCAGTGTCTGGTTCTCTGCTGTTCCAATAACGCTTCATCAACAGGACCAGTAGCTCTGTGGCCCTAAGGGCGAAATTTATATACATTGCTTCTTTCAAAGTGACCTTGGGGAAACTTTTTTTGTTTGTTTTTTTTTTTTAGCCTCACTATTTCATAAGTTCTGAAATGCAGATCTGGGGAAGGAGAAGGATATGTAGAAAAACTCTCACTTAGCTTCTAAACCTGCCACTTCTTTGTATCACCAACTACCTGAAGAGCCCAGTTGCCTGGAGGCCTTTAGCTAGGACAGTGGTGTGCTAGACAGGGTTCCTGGGCTGCTGGCTGGAACAGCATCAAAGTGACCTCAGGGTTGGAACAGGCCAACAGGAAAGCAGCTGGTGTCTCTATCACCATTCTCCCTCTACCTCCATGACCCTGTCTTACCCTCCATAGCCATCCCAACACAAACTGCCCCTCAAAGTCCTTGGTAGCCAAATATTTGTTAGTTGATGGAAAGGACTCTGGTGTCAGTGTCAGACTGACATTGGTAAAGGCTCCCTCTGACAGCCTGTCTTGCCCATATTCTTCATATCCTGGAATTGAACACTGGTGATATGGGAATCCAAAGCCATACACCTGTTCAGATTCAAGGAGTAGCCAGGAGTTGAGAACAAAAGGGCAAGGTGTAAGACTATTTACTGGATAGGTGGACACACAGTAGGTCCAGGCCAGCCTGGGAAGGCCAATGTGACATAATTATGCTTAACCAAAGGTGGGCTCAACCTAGCCTAAGAACCTGGGAGCTTCTCCTCGGCAAACAGCCAGGAGGCTAACAGCATCTTGGGGCTTAACAGGTAGGGGACCTCAAGCTGGGAATCTAGGTCCTGGGGCAGGCAATAAACTATTGGATCTTACAAAAGGAATGCTGAATTGTCAGGCAGGGACTTAGTAAAAACAGAATATCACATAGCAGATTAATAATAAGGAATCAGGATACCGAAGTCAAATCTTGCTCACTAGCTTCTGAACTGCCTTGGTGGTGGGCTACAGGTGGAGGATCTAGAGCCAGGCCTGGTGCCAGACCCAGGAAGGACTTGACTTTGCATGTGGAGCCCTCCCTATTCTAGACGACTAGCACCAGAAGGACAAGGACCACGTGTGGCTCGCTCTCTGTTCAGTAAGTGCCTGGCACATAGTAGGTGCCGAATAAATACTTACTGAGTGGATGACCATTATGTAAATTGTTGGGAAGAACAATGAGGATGCCAGGCACAGCTCTCTTCTTTAAGAAGATCACAGTCCGTCTTTGTCCTGCAGGTAGCACGGCTACCAGAGCTCTGTCTGGACCCTTCCAACTCTAGCCCCTGGATTTATTTTAACAAACACATATAATGCTTGCCACAGTCCAGCAAATATCAACTAACTTAATTCTCAACTCTATGAGGTAGGTACTTTTATTAGCCCCATTTTATAGATGAGGAAACTAAAGCACAGAGAGGTCAAGCAACTTGACCAAGGTTTCACAGTGACCAATAAATGATAGAGTCTGGATATGTAGCCAGGCACTCTGACTGTAGAGCCTGTGCTCACGTAGACCAGCATCTAAGGATCCAGACCCATCACTATCCACGATTTGAGAGCTATGTAGTGCTGATCTCTGTGACCTTCTAGAAGCCATTCACCACCCGTAAGCATCCTGCTAAGTCTGAGATGCTGGCAGTGGCTATCAAATGTGGAAATGTTTCCCATTGCCTTTGCATGTCTCTGAAATGCAAATGAGACACAGCTTGGTAAAGCATTGCCTTGTAGAACCCCTCCCTGGGCCTGGACTATGTCAGGGCCAGCTTCATGGGGGCATGTGGCTATGTACTCACACAGGTCCCTGTGCTCAGAAGGACCCGTGCTTGGTTTAATGTTCTTCTGCTCCTCTGCTGCCATCTTGGAATTCCTAATACTTTTTTTTTTTTTTTCCCCAAGAGAGGGAATATGCAGGAGAGGCAGAGAGAATGAATCCCAGCAGGCTCCCCACTATCAGTGCAGGGCCCAATGCAGGGTTTGAACTCACAAACTATGAGATTATGACCTGAGATGAAACCAAGAGTTGGATGCTTAACTGACTGAACCACCCAGCCCCCGCCCCCGCATTCCTAATACTTTTGAATAAGGGGACTGGGACCTCTACTTTGCACAGAGCCCTGCAAATGATGTAGCTGGTCCTGCCTGTGTTTCTATGTTGTTCCTCAGATTCAACCAGATTTCCTTTCACTTACCCTCCCTTTCTTGCCCTTAGGAATCAGACTCTTAGCATATGTGCTGCCGAAGCGAGCACAGGAATCAGACTCTTACATCTCCATAAATTCCTCTCATTCATAAATGTTAAGAGAGCATGCAGGCCAGCTCCAGTTTTTTAAGAGTCTCTTATTTTAATCTGCTCCCTCCAAAGCCAATTAGAATTTTTTTTTTCATAAGATTAAGGATGCTGATACTCACTCCATCCCTCCCACCCTCTCCTCATATGGGAATCTTAATCTTTCAGCTCCCTGCCCATCCAGGAGAGAGAGAAAGGCGGCGAGGCTAAGGTGGGTTGTCAGCAAAGAGATGCCCATTCAAAGAGAACATCCATAGTGTTACAAGATAAACTGAGGCATATTAAAATTTTGAGGAGTTTATCTAAGCAAAGATCAAGTCAGATTATGTAGCACCAAACCAGAAGTGGTTAGGAGTGCTCCACCAACAGGAGTCAGAGGAAAGATTTATGTACAGAAAGTACAAAAACAGAGAGAGAAAATTATTTGATTGACTGTAGCTTAAAGCCTAGTTGACTGTAACTGGTTGTCCTTAGCATTTTGATTTCATAACCTTGAGGCATTTACAGGCTTAGATTTGGGCTTGCTTTCGTAGGCTGCCAGGGAATTAGAGCCACATCAGTCTAATGGCCTTCTTGTTTAATTAATTTAACAGTAGTCTAGATTAAAAGAGATTTAAGAGGCATGTTGACCAAATTAATGTGTGGACTTTGTTTAGATCCCGATTCAAATAAACTAACGGTAAAAAGATATGTCTTAGATGATCAAGAAACATTAAATATGGACTGGGTATTAAATGATACTGAGGAATTATGCCTTATTTTGCTGTGCATGTGAAAGGTATTGTGGTTATGTAAAAAAAATGCCCTTATTTCTTTTAGAGATGCATACTGAATTATTTAGGAGTGTTATGACACTGTATCTGGGATTTGCTTTAAAATGCTTCAGGGGAAAAAAAAGGGTTGGAGAGGGAGAGAGATGAAAGAAATATGGCAAAGTATGGATGCATTTTGAAGTCGGGGATGGGGTTTCTTGTACCCTTCTTCTTTGTTTATGTTCAGAAGTTGTCATAATAAATAGTTAAACATGAAAGAGAGGAAGAAAAAAAGAGAGAGCATCTAGACCACAGTGTTTCCAGAAGAGCAGAAGCAGATGTTTACTGTTGTTCCCTTTTACTGGCTCAGAGGAGTCTGAGTTCTGAATGGGCTGTTTTTTATGTGTGTGGACAACTCTCAACTTTGCAATGTCCTTTGAAACATAATCTTCTAGGGACGTTTCAGTGACAGTGGGATTGGCTCTGCCCAACCATCCTCACTCATTCTCCTTGTAATAGCTTATGAAGATACCAGTATAACTGGAGCCACAGAGGCTCAAACTCATGACCTTGACTTATTAGCCTCCTTCCCTAATTTCATCACATCCAAATCCTGTTCCTTCCCTGGGCCTAGTTCCCATGTGAAGCCTTCTATAACCACCCATCCTGTCCTGATATCTTCTTCCTCATCTCCCACAGCAATTACAGTCTAGCAGCTGGCATTTAAATCTTTATTTGGCCCTGAGTTGTTCTTGGATGACTTTGTGCAACCCATTCTCATCTCCCCAACCGACTGCAGTTTCCCATGACTTCCACCCTGACAGAGTTCAGGGTGCTCTGAACAGGTCTCTTCTACACTGAGCAAACTGTAGGCCATTTGTTTGTATATTCAGTCATTTACTCTCCTGATACTGAGCACCTGCTATATGCTAGCCATGGTGCTAGATGTTGGGGATTCAACAAGATAGATCCGGTCTCTGCCCCGGAGCTCTTTCTTTTGAGAGGGACAGATGACATTAAGTAAGTACCCAACACAGTAATTGATGACGATGGTGGGGAGCCCCGTAAAAGCAGCGCCCACGGTGCTCTGAGGGTGCAGAACAGGAGACCTGGACTGGTCTGAAGAGTCAGGGGCGGCTCCCCATAAGGAAGTGACTTCAGGAAAGGACTTGAAGGAAATGTAGTAATTAGCCTGACAAGGAGGTGAAGAGGAGCATTCCGGGCAGAGAAAGCAGCATAGGAAAGGCCCCTGGGGGAAGGAGTTTGGCATTCCAGAAGTCCAGTTTTACCGATATGCAGAGACCAAGATTGAACGTAAGCATGCTTCTTTAATTGAGATGAATTTCTTTAAAGAAAAATTGTTTCAATGTTTATTTATTTTTGAGAGGGAGAAAGAGAGACAGAGCACGAGTGGGGGAGAGGCAGAGAGAGAGGGAGACACAGAATCCAAAAACAGGCTCCAGGCTCTGAGCTGTTAGCACAGAGCCTGATGTGGGGCTCGAATCACAAACTGTAAGATCATGACCTGAGCCGAAGTTGGACGCTTAACTCACTGAGCCACCCAGGTGCCCCAAAATGAATTTCTAAGCACTTTGTAAGCTGGGTTCTTATTATCATCTGATCGTTTTTATTGTCATTGTCATTGTTTACTTATTGTTATTTTATTGTTATTATCATTGTTGCAATAATAGCCTCCCATTTGTTCTTGCCCCCTGCATGCATTCTCTGCAGTGTGATTCTATCCCTCTTCCCACTAGCAGCAGAGTCTGTTTCTCTGAGTCTATTTCTCTATCTATTGAATCCAGGCCTGGCTAAATGACCTTATTTGGCGAATGGGACAATTGCAAAATTGACACAGCAGAGGCTCTTGCTGGTGGGATCTCTTTACCTCCATGTGAACAAGCCTGGCCCCTTCTCATTGAGGATGAGAAGCACCACATGGAAAGAGGCTCCAGCCACATCCTTGGTCCAGCATTCCACTTGAGGCCCCAGACGTAGGAGTGTGGCTGTCCCAGACATCTAGCCTCAACCAAACTAGCCCAGCCCAGAAGAACCACCCAGCCAACCCACAGAATCATGAACTAGATTAAATGTTTGTTATTTTAAATCACTAAGTTTTGGAGTAATTTGTTATGAAAAGCTCATTAATACATTATCCGTACATCTTACATCTTATATACTCCTATCAACCAACCAACAAAGCATTTGTTAGACACTAGGGGTACAATAATAAGTAAAAACTTAACGGTTATAGTCTACTTGGGGAGATGTCTTACCTGTGAAAAAGTAAGTAACACTGCAGTTCAAAGTGATAAATGCTAAGTGAGTTCTAATAGTGCTGTGGCATAAGGAGGAAGAAATGATCTCTAAGGCAGAGAAAATTTGTATAGGAGCCTGAACTTCAATTTGATCATAAAGAGCACTGATTTAATCTTAGGTGACTGGAGAGAAACAGGGGTGGGATCTCCAAGTCAGAAGAAGATTGCAAACAACATGTTCAGGAAACTGGTGAGCAGTCTGGTTTGGCCAGAGCATAAAGAAAATCAGTAAGAGATAAAGTTGGAATGGGGGAGGCCAGGCTACCAAGAGCTGGAAACCTGGGGTTAGAGTCGATAGATTTAGCAAATAAAAATAGAGGGAGCTTAGCAATATTTGGGACACACTTATGCTAAAAAAAGTATTTGTTGTTTATTTGAAGTTCCAATTTAACTGGAAGTTCTGGTTTTTATCTGGCAACTCTAGCTAGGGTGGCAAACTCAAAAGCCTACAGAAGTCCAGGAGATAAAATACATGAGTAATATGGGCAGGTGTAAGGCAATAGAGGCGACTGAGGACTGTGGCAAAACGAGAGAACACTTATTTCACTCGGGGAATCAGCTCGACTTTGCTGCTGACAATTGTTGCCATGTGAAAATGCAGGCCCGATATTTCCAACTCTTCCAATTTTTCAAGAGAAGTTGAAATTTTGGATAGTTATACGAAATACCCTATTGTTTAGTATAAGTGAACATTTCAATATTTTAAAAAACCTGTGTGGGTCAAGCAAAACATGTCTGCCAGCTGTATCTAGTCTAAGGACCTCTGGTTTTCAACCTCTGTTTTAAGTCCTAAATACCTAGGTTTTGTTTTTTTTTTTCCTCACTATAGTAATATATGCCTGTAAAAAATTCAAACATCAAAACATTAAGGTGAATGTGAAGGTTTTCCTCCCCATTCTTTCCTCAAATCCTATTCCCTTCCCCAGAGAGCCCCTGTCAATAGTCTGGGCACATATGCTAATAACTTTAAAATCTGAGGCCGGGTTAAAGACACAATCACAAATTCTAGACACATATTCTAGCAGACCTTTGGCATATGTGTACAAGGAGGTATGTGTGTAAGGAAATATGCACAAGGAAGTTTATTGCTGTGAAAAATAAAAAAATATCCTAATTCCCATTTTAGAGAACTACATAAACTGTGATATATTCATTACAAAATACCAAATAGCAGTTGAACTGGATGAACTAAATGTTTACGTATCAAATGCATAGATTCTCAAAAACATTGAGTATAGAAAAAAACTAAAACAAAATTGCTTTCTCTATTATCTATCAATCAATCAATCAATCATCTATCTAATCCAAGTACAAAAACATGGACCAGATGGAAACCTGTCTAACTCACTGTAATAGTTTTCTATTGTTGCTCTAATTGGCATAAACTTAATAACTTTCAAAAACACCACTCTATCATCTTACAGTTCCCAAGGTCAGAAGTCTACAATGGGTCAGCAAGGCTGTGTTCCTTCTGGAGGCTCTGGGAGAGAATCCTTGCCTGTTCCAGCTTCTAGAGGCTGCCCATATTCCTTGGCTCTTGGCCACATCCCACCAACCTCTGTTTCCATTATCACGTCTTCTCTCTGATCCTCTGGTGATTACACTGGGCTCTAATAAAGACACGGGTGATTACATTGGGCTCAGGTGGGTAATCCAGAACAATCTCTCCATCTCAAAATCCTTAATGTAATTATATCTGCAAATTCCCATTTGCCATGTAAGGTAACATACCCACAGTTTGGCACATGGATACCTTTGGAGGGCCATTATTTAGTCATGATAGTGTTTACCTGAGGAGAGAACGAAGAAAACAGGATTGGGAAGACAAAGAAAACTTCAACTTTGTCTGCCAGGTTTTATTTCTTTGCTTTAAAAAAGTCTTTATGTCAAATTACAATTTTCTGATTATGGATGGTAAGTGTTATTTATATTATTCTGTATATATATTCCATATCATATATATATATATTTAATATATATGGTATATGTATGTATTTTTATATTATAAATATATACTTATATATATGATTATATATATATATATATATATATATATAATCATATATATATCCCTCTATCAATTTTTGTTCAAAGTTACCAGAGAGAGAGAAATGAGGTTAGGAAGGGAATAGTACATTTTAACCTGCTTTATATGTATGAAATGTGTGCTGTGCTATTGTGTGATCTATAAGGGAATAATCAGACTTTTTAAGAAAGAAAGAAAGAAAGAAAGAAAGAAAGAAAGAAAGAAAGAAAGAGAAAGGGAGGAAGAAGGAAAGGGAGGGAGGAAGGAAGGAAGGAAGGAAGGAAGGAAGGAAGGAAGGAAGGAAGGTGGGAGGGAAGGAAGGAAGGGAGGAGGGAGGGAAGGAAGGAAGGACGGAGGGAGGGAAGGAAGGAAGAAAGGCAGGCGGGAGGGAAGGAAGGAGGGAGGGAAGGGAGGAAGGAAGGAAGGAAGGAAGGAAGGAAGGAAGGAAGGTAGGTGGGAGGGTGGAAGGGAAAGGAGGGAGGGAAGGAAGAAAGGAAGGGAGGAGGGAGGGAAAGAAGGAAGGAAGGAAGGAAAGAAAAAAGGAAGGAAGGAAGGAGGGAGGGAAGGAAGGAAGAAAGGCAGGCGGGAGGGAAGGAAGGAAGGAAGGAGGGAAGGAAGGAAGGAAGGAGGGAGGGAGGGAAGAAAGGGAGGGAGGGAGGATTTTAGATCAGAAGGGACCATAGAGAAAAAACAGCTAGGCCAGAGGTTGTCTAATAGCCCCAGGAAGGTCTCACCTGGGGCAGTACTTCAAGGGGATGCTGGGCCCAAGGGTGGGACCTCTAAGGACCCCCTTCTTCTCCTCTTCCACCCTTATCCCTTCCACCCTCCCTTCAACCAAAGCACATATGTTTTTATCTGTTTTTTATGATGGCGTTTCACACAAGATGTCATCATCCAAAAAGATGTTCTGTTATGCCAATATGTACCCACACACACATGCACGCATGCATTCACACTTACATACATGCACACGTACACAGTTTGGAAAACACTAACCCATTTTACCTTTCATCACTGTGTGACTGAGGAGTCTGAATCTGGGAGAGATGAAGTGACTTGAGACTACATAAAAGGTGTTACTATCTCAGTAAATCTCTTTTATTTGTGAGTCAGAGACCAGGCCATTATAAACCCATAGAGGAAAGCCTTAAGATTTTCCAGTAACCGGAATTGTCTTATCTGAAAACGTTTCCTGGAATCATGGATTCCTAGGACAGGGGTGTGGAGACAAGGAAGGAGGGGGTGTTTCTTGAGGAGGAAAGATCCTTTGTCCGTCCTCCCTGCTTCCAGATGAATAAAGAAACTGCTGAAAAGAGGGCTATTAGGAAGGGAAGGAGTAGTAATAAACCCTTAAATCTAAAAGAATAGTTTAAAAAATCTGGTTTTCCCAGAGCTCAAGTGGACACAGAGAGATGTTTTTCCCTCTGCCTCCTTTTCTTCTCTCTTGCTTTTGTGAAAGTACGTTTTCCTTATTCTGTCTTTCCAAGCCTGCTTTTTGTCTGTCTCTCTTGTGTTTTACTTTCTTACATATTTATTTGGAGTGAAAGGGACGCAGCTGGAAGTCACTTCTCCCAGGCACGGGGGTGTGTGCGGCGGGGCCTCCGTCCCAGAGGAGACTTTCTTGCCAGTTGTGGCATGAAGGCTGTCCAGAAGTTCAGGGGGTCCACCGACACAGAGGGCAGCAGGAGCGGCAACGAATCAGCACAAGAACACCTGCCTGGCGATGTGCTGTGCAGCGCGGAGCAAGGTTTGAAGAGCTGGCATCCACCATGGGAGGCGGTCAGGCTCGAGCTTTCAAAACAATTTTCATTGGCGCCTGTCAGATGGCTTGATTTCCAGGTGAATAGTTGTATTAAGGGGCTGACCTTAAGCCAGTTTGTATAGATTAGTTTTGGTTGTAGTTGAGAGAACTAGTAACTGACATTTTTTGGACGTATAACTGCTGGCTGGTTGCCATTGTCCTGGGCATTCGCAGACTGTAGTGGGAACTTCATTTCTCTTTCATCCTTGCTAACAGAACCTCTTCAACTCTCAACTTCCATTTCTCTTTCATCCTTGCTAACAGATCCTCAGTTTTGTTCATCAATTCTTTCCTTTTGAGGGTCAGAGGAAAGTGACCTGTCTCCAATTCCAAAGGTAGGTATTAATTGGTCTAAGCCAATTATGATATTTCTATTTCCCTTGACAATGGCTGGTTTAGGAAAAGTCATGTGATATATTTTCGTCAGAAATCATCCTAATTGATGTTTATAGGTTAAGTTCACCTAGTCTTCAGCACTGCCCATGAGGTAGCTATCTCCTTTTTTTTTTTTTTTTTAATATTTTTTAATGTTTATTTATTTTGGAGAGAGACAGAGTGTAAGCGGGGGAGGGGCAGAGAGAGCAGGAGACACAGAAGCCGAAGCAGGCTCCAGGCTCTGAGCTGTCAGCACAGAGGCCGACGCGGGGCCCGAACTCACGGACCTCGAGATCATGACCTGAGCCGAAGTCGGATGCTCAACAGACGAAGCCAACCAGGCACCCCTATCTCCTTTTTTATAGGTTAAGAAATGCATTTAAGTTAATACAGTTGATAATCAGCTTAGCCCAAATTCAATCTAGTTGTGACTTCATGAAGAAGATGGGACCAGGCAGGACCCTGAAGGCAAGGTCAGAACTTTGTTCACTGGTCTCTAGTGCAGTGTCTGGCACATGGGAGCCATTTTGAATAAATTAGCCCAGATCCCAGGTTCATTACCCTATGCCACTACTTTAGAAATAACGGGTGGGGCGCCTGGGTGGCGCAGTCGGTTAAGCATCCGACTTCAGCCAGGTCACGATCTCGCGGTCCGTGAGTTCGAGCCCCGCGTCGGGCTCTGGGCTGATGGCTCAGAGCCTGGAGCCTGTTTCCGATTCTGTGTCTCCCTCTCTCTCTGCCCCTCCCCCGTTCATGCTCTGTCTCTCTCTGTCCCAAAAATAAATAAAAAACGTTGAAAAAAAATTAATAAAAAAAAAAAAAGAAATAACGGGTAACTTCTACTTCCTGCAATATGGTAGGCCAGCTATTCTTAAAAATCCCATCACTACCAAATACCTGAAATATCTAAAAATACTAAAAACATTTTTTAAACTATTAAAACGTACTGCCGAGCTGACATTCCTGTGTGTGCTTGCGTGGGTGTGTGCACACACAGAAAAGGAAAAACTAAAAGGCAAAAAAATCAAAGCAATAGCAAGTTTAGAGAGGTAAGCGAGTACGAAAGGCAAAAGCACTCTGAGGGAAATCTCTCAGTTTCTGGAAACCACAGAGCCCACACAAGCTGAAGGATCAGATCAGAGACTGCAGCTCAAAGCTGGGCTTCTGAAGGGCAGAGCCGCAGTGCGAGTGGGGTACCCTCCAAAGGGACAGACCAAAGAATCACTTGTCTTGGCTTTTGCTCTCAGTTTGAGAGAAAAAATGTTTCCTTGAGCTGTGAGGCATCACAAACCAGCCCTCAACTCAGGTTTTGGGTCCAAATTCACTCTACTTGCCTATTCTGAAGACCTCCAATTGAGAATTACATTTAAATTGATCCTGGGTAGGCCGTGATTCTGAGTGCTTAGAAAACGCAAATATAGATCCTCTCTGGAGGAAGATACCACCCTTGGCCAGGCCTTGAAAAATTCCATCAGATAAAGATCCAATAAATATAAGCCCACGGTTTTCAAAAACAAATTATGAAACACACAAGGAAACAAAGTGCCATGAGTGAGAGTCAACAGAAACAACAAACAGAAGAATCGGGTCACAAAGACTTCAGATACTGGAATTATCGAAACAGAACATAAATTAAATACATTTAGTATCAGTGGAATGAGGAAAAGAAAGAAGTATTGGGGGTAGAAAAAAGGTAAGAGAATGAAGAGGGTGTTAGGCTTGTATTCTTTTTTTAAAAAGCGGGGCGCCTGGGTGGCTCAGTCGGTGAAGCGTCCGACTTCGGCTCAGGTCATGATCTCGCAGTCTGTGAGTTTGAGCCCTGCATCGGGCTTTGTGCTGGCAGCTCAGAGCCTGGAGCCTGCTTCAGATTCTGTGTCTCCTCTCTCTCTGCCCCTCCCTGACTTGTGCTCTGTCTCTCTCTATCAAAAATAAATTTAAAAAAAATTAAAAAAAAAGCAGAGTTAACATAATTACTCAAATAATACAGTGACATATACATGTTGTAAAGATCGTAGCAATGCAGAATGTAAGGAAATTAGGAATAAGGAAAAAAATTATTAAATGTCTCCAATAGAAAGCTATGCTCTGCTTAGAGCCTACCCTTTAGGATGATCTGATTCTAGCCTTTCATTGCCTTTGATTTATTTTACAATTCTGTAAAGAGTACTGATAGCAAAGCAAAATAATGTTTGTCCATAGACACAGAAGTGAATTCCGTCTGGTGGAGGGACGACGTCCCCCTCTCCCCACCCTAGAAAAGCCAGTTTTGCATCCATTTACAAATTATTTTCAATATTCCTGATCCATAAATCTGCTGTCCTTTGAATTCCTTTGAACCAACTGTAACATCTGCCTAGTCCTCTCATTAATAATAAGTTTAAACAATCTTAAAAAAATTTTTTTTAATGTTTATTTTTGAGAGAGAGTGAGTGAGTGAGAGAGTGTGTGGGGCAGGGGCAGAGAGAGAGGGAGACAGAGAACTTGAAGCAGGCTCCAGGCTCTGAGCTGTCAGTGCGGAGCCCGAGACGCAGAGCTCGAACTCACAAACTGTGAGATCATGACCGGGCCTGAAGTCAGATGCTTAACTGACCGAGCCACCCAGGCACTCCTTAAACAACCTCGAACATGTGTTTGTTTTATATCTCGTCATGATTTTCACCTTTTTTTTAAAGTTGTCCTTATAACAAAATAGAATAAAAAATTGAAAGTCTCCTTCTTCCTGAACCCTTGGAAAAACCACTAATGACCTGGTAATCCTGGAGAGCAAGTTGGAGAAGAGGTGGTGACCAGTGAAAGGTCACTCGGCATGCTGCCCCTCTTTCTGGGCAGAGTCCATCCTGGTCCCAGAGGCTGTCCCCAGGGTTAGTGGCTTGCCCAGTTCGCTTCGGAGCAGGACTCCCTGGGTTCAGCTCACGGCTCACCTTCTTGTGCTCAAACTTCCTGTGCTTTGGTGTCCCCTTACGGAAAATGAGGCTAGTCATAAACCTATCTGGTGGGGCTCTTGTAAAGATTAAATGAGCTCATATTTGCAAATCACTTGAAATCGTGCCTGGCCCATTGGCAAAACCAAGTCCTAAGTAACACTATTATTATCTGCATGACTGAATGGTCTATTTTTGGGCAAACTTCCATCTAAAACAGTACCAGTGCTCCCCAATAAAGTGGTATTTTCTTAATTTCTCTCTTTGCTATTCCTTTTCACCCGCTCACTGTTTCTGATGAACTCTTGGAAGTGAAACTGGTTGGTGGGGAGACAGAGCAAAGGAGGAGGAGGTGAACGCCAGGAACCATTGGGTCTGACAACGAGCAGAGGAGCTGGAACATCTTCGACATCTAACTTGGGGTAGGAGAGAAAGGAAATGTTGAAAATTTTGTTTGTTTCAAAATATCCTATCAACCTCAGCCCTGTGGTTAGTGAGTTATTCCCACTAGGAAAACACTACAGGCTGAGCAGATTTGTTTTCCCAAGACAGGAGGGGTAACAAACCAGCCACAATTGTCCTCTGGCACTGGTGCACCAGAATATTAAGTTGTTATCTGTATGGTGCCCAGAATACCAAGGGGCAAGCAATATGGTGGGAAAGGTATGGGCTTTGAAGCCAGACAGGTCAGTGAGGAAACTCAGGCCCAGTCACTTGCTGGCTGTGTGACTTTGTGGAAAACACTTCTCTCTGAGCCTCAGTTTCCCCATCTCTGTAGTAGAGATCATTATAGCTTTCTTTAAGCTTCTGGTGAGGATTAATTTATGCCCAGCAGTGCCTGGTGGTCAGGCAATGTCAGCATCACTTGTCTTGTCAGGAGGGAGGCCTGGCTTCTTTCAACACCAATGCCTTCTGTGAAGATGGAAAACCAAACTTTTGCGAGCATCCCTGGCAGCAACTGTTCAGTCATGCGGCTGACCTTCAGGAGTTGAAGGAAACTGAATTTTCCGCAGGAAGAACAGCTGCCAGGTTGTTGGTCAGGGGTCCTGGAGGGTGGGTCACTGAGGATTGGTATCCACTCAGAGGTGGTGGTAGCAGGGAAGCTGGGTGGGGCAGCAACAGGCAGTGGGGAGAGTTTCATTGGCTTCTTTCCTGCTAAAAAATAAACTCCAGGGGGCACCTGGGTGGCTCAGTCAGTTAAGCGTCCAACTCTTGATTTCAGCTCATATAATGATCTCACAGTTCATGAGTTCGAGCCCCACATTGGGCTTTGCACTGGCAGTGCAGAGTCTACTTGGGATTCTCTGTCTCTCCCTCTCTTTCCGCTCCTCCTGCCCTCTCTCTCAAAATAAAAATTAAAAAACAAACAAACAAACAAACAACTCCTGTCCATTTTCAGAAACAGATCCCACCTCAACACCCCGGCAGGAATCCCCTACCTGTCCAGGTGAGGAGGAAGCCCTCAAAGGGGAAATCTCCCCCGTTGCTCTTGGGGCCAACCAGCACAAGATATGGCCAATCTTTACCAAGAGCTTTCTACCCACAAGACATTCTAACAGGGGATATTGGGAACAGGAGTGGGGAGAGGGGCAGCTCAGAAAGAAGTCAGTTTCAGTTTCCTTGCTGTTGTCTCTTTGTTATTCACATTATGACTTTTCTTGCTTTGGGGCTCTTGTTGACATTTTGCCTTTATTCTGATCATTGATGCCTCTTTCCCTGTTTCCAAGATCACACCCACTTCCCCCATCTCCGTGTCAGATGTGCAGCAGAGAATCCAGGAACCCCTACTGCCATGTGGGCTCCTCACCTGCCTTATTACTCTTTACATCCCCAGCACTTAGCACAGCACCTGGCACCAAGATGGTCCTCAGTCATGGGTGCTGAACCAGTGGAGCGGCTTGTTACTGGGCTGGAAGTGAGATTCACTTAGAGAGGGGTAGCTCTGTTAAGGTATCTTTAAAAGGCAGCTCTGTCCATCTCTGGCTTGACCGGGCAGGTGGCAAACAAGAGGTGGTTTCCAGCTTTCCAGCTTCTTCCCCAGGCAATACATAACACTTGAGATTTGGAACCTGAAACCTGAATTCAAGAGACAGACCTTCCACTTAATAACTGCACGAACCTTGGGCCATTTACTTAAGCCCTTTGAACTTCAGTTTGTTTATTTACTTTTTTCCAGGAAAATGTAAGATTTTCCTTTCCTGCTTCATAATCAGAGAATTTGTGACAATTACACAAATAAGATTTACGAAAATGCTCTAAAGAAATATATGAGTGACAGCTATTATTTTTTATAAAATGATTCCACTAGTGGGCTCTAAGTGTTCTGGTTCAAAGGTATTGGAAACCAGCCATATGCCAGGGGTTTCAATAAGTACATAACCGAGAGGTGAAGAGAACACTATGAAGGCGCCCAAAGAAATGAGCCATTCACGGACCGCACCCAATCTGGGGGTGTCCTGGGTGTTTCTGTTGCTAACTTGCCATGTAGTTGTTCATCCTGTGGAGTCTGAAGCTGTAAATAACACCCAACTCATTCTCATTTTGCTTCAGGACACCCCCAGGCTGAGTCTGTGAATGGCTTCTTTCTTTGTACTAGTTCTGGCCACCATCTTGGAGAATAAAAATCTTCCTTGACTTAGGATGGGGTTACACCTCAATAAACCCATTGTAAGTTGAGAACATTGTAAGTTGAAAATGCATTTAATGCACCTAACCTACTGGACATCATCACTTAGCCTAGCCTACCTTAAACATGCCCAGAACGCTTCCATTAGCCTACAATTGGGCAACATCATCTAACACAAAGCCTATTTTATAATAAAGTGTTTAATGTTTCATGTAACTGATTGAATAGTGTACTGAAAGTGAAGAACAGCATGGTTGTGTGGGTACAAAATGGTTGTAAGTGTATCGGTTGTTTACTTCCGTGATTGTGGCTGATGTTAGCATCACAAGAGAGTATCATACTGAATATCGCTAGACTGGGGAAAAGATCAAAATTCAAAGTATGATTTCTACTGAATGCTTATCACTTTCTCATTATCATAGAGTAGAAAAATCCTAAGGTGAACCATCTTTTTTTTCTTTTTACAGTTTATTTGAGAGAAAGAGCATGCACGCAAGACAGCATGAGTGAGGAGGGGCAGAGAGAGAGAGAGAGGGAGAGAGAGAATCCCAAGCAGGCTCTACTCTGTCAACACAGAGCCCGATGCAGGGCTCAAGCTCATGATCTGTGAGATCATGACCTGAGCCGAGACCAAGAGTCAAACACACAACCACCTGAGCCTCCCAGACGCCCCCTAAGTTGAACCATCTTAAGTCAAGAACCATCTGTATTGAGAAATAACCAAGTATAATCTCAGCTGAAGCCACCTGTGGATCGTAGACACTGCATGATTTCAAGTATCAGTGTCCATTCTAACAGTAGGTATCACAGGAGGAAAAATTAATAGACAAACAAGAATTTTGATATTTCCCTCCTCTCCCACCTCAAACCAGATGCTACAGATAAGCCAGCTCCTTGGCTGATAGCCAGCCCTGCTGATTTCTGGCATTCACCTCCTTCTTCTTAGCTCTGTTTCGCCCCCTCATACAGTTCTGCTCCCAGGAGTCCGCCAGAAATAGTGGGTGAGGGAAAAGGATTAGCAAAGAGAAAAATTAAGAAACTACCACTTTTATTAGGAAGTAGTGCCCTGTTTTAGATTGGCATTTGCCTGAAAATAGACCATTCAGTCGTGCAGACAATAATAAATTATATGTAAACACCAAACACCCACGCACATTTTTTGAACATGTAAATATTCGTGTGACCCATGTGGATTTGGAGATGGTGTGACAACACCCTAAGTACAGCTTAATGGTTAAGAACTAGGGACTGAGCACAAGCTCTACTGATTACTAGCTACCCGACCTCAGGCAAGCTACATGACCTTTTCTATGATTCAGTTTCCTCCTCTATAAAATGGGAATAACATAGTATTCACCTCACGGACCAGTGGTGAGGATTGAGTGAAACACTATAGACTCTCCTTTACAGCAGCCTGGAAAGAAACCGTGACCCTAATAAGACCCTTTTTCTTCTCTGCTTTCCTCTCTCCTTGTAAAGACTTATCTTCCCCTCTCCCACAGGAGCACCTGATTCAATGCAGACTTCCTCCTTCAAGGCATCTAGCCCAAAGGACTTGCCCTCCCCTCCTTGTACAGGGGGAGCTGTGTTCTTGGCTTTGAGACAGATTCTTAAATTGTCTTCTGCAGTTGCAAGTGACTCAGCGTTGCTTAGAGATTTAATTAACCAGCAATAGGAGGCTTGAAAGAAGCAAACCTCTGGGGACTTTTGCTCTTCTTTGGTTGGCTGTGAGCAGAGGGAGAATGGAACAAAAAGGAACCTTCCAGAACTTCACTGTCCAATATGGTAGCCACAGTAGCTATTGGGCACTTGAAATGTGATTGTCCAAATCAAGATGTGCTGTAAGCATAAAATACGTACCAGATTTTGAAGATTTGTATGAAACAAGAAGGTAAATTTCTCAATAATTTTTATATGTATTACAAATTTTTATGTATCTGCTTTACTTATGTTAACGTGGCTACTAGACAATTTAAAATGATCTATGTGGCTCCTGAATGGTGCTGTTTGTGATTTAATAATGGCTAATAGCATGCCTGCATTTTTAAAAAGTGACTTTAACGTAGATCTCCTTTTACCTTTATGAAGTAGGTATTATTATAACAAATTTTCAGATAAGGGCAGCAAGACCACAATCCATTCTGTGTTTGGACAATCAGTAGACTTGCTTGGCTGGAGCAGATCCAAGCTAGGGGAGAATCAGGCGGAAGAACACTGACTTGGGAATCAAACCTGGCTTCCCATCCTTGTTGTAGCATTAAACAGCATGTGACTTCCAGCAAATTACTGCCCCTCTCTTGGCGTCACGTTTTACTTAAAAAATAAAGAGGGGTGCCTGGGTGGCTCAGGTGGTTGAGCGTCCAACTTCGGCTCAGGTCATGATCTCGCAGTTCGTGAGTTCCAGCCCCATGTCGGGCTCTTTGCTGATAGCTCAGAGCCTGGAGGCTGCTTCCGCTTCTGTGTCTCTCTCTCTCTGCCCCTAGCCCACTCGCATTCTATCTCTGTCTCTCTCAAAAATAAATTAAAAAATTAAAAAATAAATAAAGAGATTGGCTAAATTAGAATTTAAGAGTGGGAGGCTAGTGGCTTATGGGCCAGATAGAGCCACAGATTCGTTTGTGTGCTTTGACCAACAAAGCCTTATAGGATTTATTTATTTATTTACATACTCTTAGGTAGGGGCCGGGGCTCTGACCGTTCACCTTGGACTCACACTCCACCACTTCACACACTTTCATTACCTGCCTCAAAACCCAGGAGGCATTTGAGTTTGCAACCCTTGGCCACAAATGCTAAACTTCAGGTGGAAGGACTCCGTGGAAGGGCTGCTGACTCTTCCTTCGGTCCATGCTAATGCCAACCATTCTTAGAACTGGGCGGTCTCGGGGCGCCTGGGTGGCTCAGTCGGTTAAGTGGCCGACTTCGGCTCAGGTCATGATCTCACGGTCCGTGAGTTCGAGCCCCGCGTCGGGCTCTGTGCTGACAGCTCAGAGCCCGGAGCCTGTTTCAGATTCTGTGTCTCCCTCTCTCTGACCCTCCCCCGTTCATGCTCTGTCTCTCTCTGTCTCAAAAATAAACAAACGTTAAAAAAAAAAAAAAAAAAAAAAAAAAAAGAACTGGGCGGTCTCAAGTTGTGGTCACCAATCTACTCCAGGCCAAATTTTGGTCTCTCCTAGTTTTTGTTTTTGTTTTTGTTTTTGTTTTTTTAATGATGTTACCATCTTGAATGTCTAACAAAAACAACATTATATCTTCTTGTAGAATCATAAATATTAACTAGAAGGAAACTTAAAAATAATCTATTCAGGGCAAACCTTTCATTCTGTAGAGGAGGAAATCAAAAGAAATTGAAGGCATATTGTGGTTTTATACTTGCATGTGTCAATGACTTCATCATCTGTCTTGGCAAATACGATAAAAAGTATGATGAAATATAATTATTTTTAATTCAAATATTATGCAATTCCTTTACATGAAATCAAGGTAGAATTTTCTTCTTCTTCTTCTTCCCTTTCTCCTTCTTTTTAAAATAAAAATTCAATGGGATGGCTGGCTAGCAAAAGAAATAGTCTAGAACTGTTTCCCTTCCCTTGTGATTATGCTATACAAAACTTGCAACAACAACAACAAAATAGGTAAATGTAACCCATGCAACGCAAGTAAATAGCTAAAGGATTTTAAAGCACTGAAAGAAGCCTTTTTACAGGAATAATAGCAATTTGGATGTGAGCTACTGCTTTTGCATATTAAACACGAGTCTTTGTCTCTTTCACCTCAGTAGTGTGAGAAAGCAAAATCTGATTTGATGGGGGATTAGGAAAAGACCATAAATAAAAGGGTGTGTTGTTTCCTGAGGGACAACCTTCCTAATGGCATTCTGCCCGGAAGCCCTTTCTTTTTGGCTGACCCACGTGACCAGGATACGTTGACTAACCAGACTGAGACCCAAAAGGGTCAAGGAGAGACCACAAAGTTGATCAATGCCTTCAGGGTCCAGACTTGAGCCAGTCCTGACTCGAGCCAGTCCTGACTCTGAGACCAGACTGGTCAGTGTTGCTGTTGAATAAACACAGTCATGAAAACTCTACACGTGATCTCTGTTTGGAGAAGCTCGAAGTCAGTGATGGAGGAGACTTTCCCCAAGGTTAGCTAGTCATAGGCACCACAGGAGTATCTGAAAGTACGATCACTCCTCAATACTACCCACAGGCATCTCTTGCCAGGAGAGAAGTCTAATCTTGGGCACATGGTGGGTACATGGCTGGGTTCAGGCAGAGAGTATCTCCTTGTATTCCTCTACCCTCAGGAAGCCAACATTCAAAAAGGGGAAAAGACAAATCTGTTTTTCGTCCACAGAAATATAAAAAGGTAAACGCTGGAGGTTGTCTTAGGGATTCAA
This sequence comes from Panthera tigris, assembly GCF_018350195.1. Taxonomy (NCBI): domain Eukaryota; kingdom Metazoa; phylum Chordata; class Mammalia; order Carnivora; family Felidae; genus Panthera; species Panthera tigris. The sequence goes on from NC_056678.1 coordinate 31,319,321, forward strand.
GGAGAGGTGGAAAGAAAAAAACAGCCTTTGCAAATGGCAAAAGCCAATCCAACCAACTTAAGTTGAGGAAAAGATGGAAATCAATAGTAAATGGTTTGGGGAGATAAAGGTCTTCTCAATACTCCGCGTTCTTTTCTCCTTTGTTTATATACTTTCCTCTAGCAACAGGACCTTAATTCACCTGTTTCTCCAACAACCTACCCATCTTTCAAGGTAACTCAGGAATCCCACTTCTCCTAAGAAGCTTCCTCTAACCCTCCAATCCACAGAGTTTCTGCATTTACTATCTGTACCATTCATTTGCCTCTTAAAGATGGCCTTGAGCTGCCTTTTTACTACATTTATATACATGCACCTCACCTTCCTGACTTGACTGTAGACCCTTCACAGGCAGGGTGAAGTGTGAGTAACAATGTCTAGCTGAGCCGAGCATAGAACTCTCGAGAGGAGACCAGGGCAACAGGCTCTCTATCAGCCATGGTCCAGGGCCTCCCTGCTTCTGCTTCCCAGCATGGCCTGGGACACTGCACTTCACTGACTCCATACCTGGTTCCCTTTTTTGTGGCCAGACAGGAACCACATTCATCTGTCCTGTTTTTTCCCTTACCAGAAGGCCAAAAAAGTGATGTTTATCTTTTTATTCAAGAGATAAGGTATCAGGGAAACAGAAAGTACTATCAGCTGTTTAGAGAGGTTTATGAGAGCAATTACCATTATCCAGATTACTAAGATTTTCTTAGAAAACCAAACCTTTTCCTGTTGAATAGAGGTGGACCATTAAAAAAAAAGGAAGCAAAGAAAAACTCTCCACAGCTTCCTTCTGGAGGTGTTACCAGGCATCTGAGGACTTAAAAAGCAAAAACATGCAATCCAGGCTGAACCATGCATTTACATGCTTAAGATGATAAGTTTTATGTTATGTGCATTTTTACCACAATTAAAAACTTTTTTTTAAAAGTGCAGTCTGATGGGGCACCTTGTTGGCTCTGTCAGTGAAGCATCCGACTTTGGCTCTGGTCATGATCTCATGGTTTGTGAGTTTGAGCCCCGCGTTAGGCTTTGCACTGACAGTGCAGAGCCTGCTTGGGATTCTCTCTTCTCTGCCTTTCCCCCACTCTGTTTCTCAAAATAAATGAACTTAAAAAAAAAAAAAAAGCACAGTCTGGGGCCACCTGGATGGCTCAGTCAGTTGAGTGTCTGGACTCTTGATTTTAGCTCAGGTCATGATTCCAGGGTCGTGGAATCGAGCCCTGCGTTGGCTTCCATGTTAAGTGTGGAGACTGCCTGGGATTCTCTCTCTCTCTCTCTCTCTCTCTCTCTCTCTCTCTCTGCCCCTTGCTCCCCACCCCACAAACACCCATGCACACTCTCTCTCTCCTTCTCTCTCTCTCTCTCTCTAAAATAAAATAAATAAACTTTAAAGTTCAGTCTGTATACAATAGCAAGCATTAAAATAAGAGTAGCAGGTTGAAAATGGAAAATGGGAGAGTACAAACTTAGGGTGGAAGATGGGTTAAGCTATCTTAGCCTAATGGAAGGATGAGGGCAGTCAATAACTCTGCTATACCACAAGTTAGGTGAGGAGGAAAATAACCAGTAACATTAACTATGATATAGAGTTAGGCATTTGTTAAGAAATCAAAATTGAACTTGAACTTGGAATTCAAATGGGATTGAATGCATAACTAAGTGCTAGATTCATTAGATGTCTGTTTTTATTTATAATTTTCTGCCTTTGAAAAAGAATCTGAGGTGGAGCTGAGAACGTTAGTAATATTACACAGTTGAACACGTGACTTCATTCTTTTCCCTCTAAGTTAAAAGTCAGAACGTGCCAAGAACATTAAATTCCAGCCGTCCAAGTGAGGTAAGGAACAAAGGAAGGAAATGGCCACTTGGGCCGGGTGTCTTTGATGGGCGCATCTGCAGGGAAAGTTGAACACTGGAGACAGACCTTCCCGCCCAAAATATTTTTTCAAAAGCCTCCCCATTGTTGCAGTCTCCCTCAAACATATCTGACTTCAGAACATTTTTTATATATAAGATATTGAGAAAAATACCAGTAGGAGCTCATCAATTACATCATAATAATGATAGTAGCTAGCATTTGCTGATACTTAACATGCCAACACCGTTCTAAACATTTTATACTGACATTTACCCTCAAAGCAACCTACAAGGTAGGTATTGTTAATATCTCCCATTTTACAGATGAGGAAACAGAGGCACAGCCAGGCATGGAGTGAATTGTTCAAGGTCACAGAGCTAGTAAGGGGTAATGTCAGGATTTGAGTCAAGGTAGTTAGTTGGACTCTATAAAGCCGACATGGGCCTCACCCACCGTTGAGGACTAAAAGGCTGTGTCTACCCCCATTCCCAAAATGTCTATGTTGAAGCTCTAACTCCAATGATGGTATTTGGAGATGGGGTCTTTGGGAGGCAAAGGTTTAGATGAAGTCATAAGGGTGGGGTCCTCATGATGGCATTAGTGCCCTTCCCCATGATGGGATTAGCACCCTTATTAATAGAAGATGCATGAGAACTCTTCTGTCTCTGTCTGCCTTTCTCTGTCTGTCTCTCTCCTCTTTGTGTGTACAGGGAAGAGGTCATGTAAGCACACACTAAGACGGAGGTAAACTACAAACCAAGAAAAGAGGCCTCAGATCGAAACCTACCCTGTCAGCACCTTGATCTTGGACTTCAGCCTCTGGAACCACGAGAAATGAATTTCTGATGTTTAAGGCACTGGTTTATCGTGTTTGTTATGGTGGCTCAAACAGACTAAGATAAACACTATACCACATCCTCCTGCTCAGCACAGAATTGTAGGGAATCAGTGTGTAAATGTTTAGGCCACGATAAACACTAAACACTACAATGAATGCTGAAATAATACACAAGATGCCTAATGAGAGATGATTGTCGATTGATCAGTGTTGTTACCTCCTCTCAGCTCCCACTGAGCACAGGTGCACAGTGTCTTGCCTGCCCATGGGGCTCACTTGGACACACTTCTAAAGGCCACTTGCCTTTAGAAACCATGCAAGTCTGTTCAATATGTTAAAAAAAAATAAAACTTTCTTTTAGAATACCTTTAGATTGACATAAAAATTGCAAAAATAGTACAGAGAGTTCCTGTGTACCCCATACACTGGTATGGTACATTTGTTACAATTAATGAACCAATATTGATACATTATTATTAACCAATGTCCATTCTTACTTCAGATTTCCTTAGTTTTTATCAAGTGTCCTTTTTGTATACCAGGATCTCCTCTAGGATGCCACATTCCATTTAGTTGTCACATCCTTAGGCTCCTCTTGGCTATGACAGTTTCCTAGACTTCCCTTGTTTTTGATGACCTTGACAGTTTTGAGGCACAGGAGTTAGGCGTTCTGTAGAATGTTCCTCTGTTTTTCTCATGATTAGGAGGATTATGGGTTTTTAGGAAAAAGACCACAGAGGTAAAGTATCATTTTCACCACATTATATAAAAGGTACATATTATCAACATGACTTAATCTTTTTTGATGTTGACCTTGATCGCCTGGCTGAGGTCATGTTTGTCAGATTTCTCATCACAAGTGACTCCTTCCACCCCTTTCCATGCTGTACTCATTAGAAGGAAGTCACTGCATAGCTCACGCTGAAGGAGTAAGGAGTTAGGCTCGACCTTCCTGAGGGTGGGGGTGCCTATGCAATTATTTGGGATTCTTCAGCACAGGAGACTTGTCTTTTTTCCCCCACTGATTTATTCACATCATTCATCTTCCTCTTCTTCTTCCTTCTCCTCCTTCTCTATTTCTCCTTCTCCTCCTCCTTTTCCTCCTGACTTTATTTTTTAGAGAAATTTCGGATTCATTGCAAAATTGAGCAGAAAGTACAGAGAGTTTCCATAAACCCCATGCCCCGCACACACACACACAGTCTCCCCCACTATCAACATTCTGCAGTAGAGTGGTGCATTTGCTACAATAAGTAAATTTATATTGTCACATCATCATCACCCAAAGTCCCAAGTTTATATTGGGGTTCACTCTTGGTGTTGGACATTCTATGGGTTTTGACGAATGTATAATGATGTACCCACCACTGTAGAACTGTACAGAATATTTTCACTGCCCTGAAAATCCTCTTGCTCTGCCTCTGTATCCCTTTTCCCCCTAACAGTGGTTCCCCTGGCAACCACTAATCTTTCTACTGTCTCCATAGTCTTGCCTTTTCCAGAATGCCATTTAATTGGAATCATACAGTATATACGTAGCCTTTTCAGATCGGTTCCTTTCACTTAGTAATATGCATTGAAGATTTTTTTCATATCTTTTCATGGTTTGATAGCTCATTTCTTTTCAGTGCTGAACGATACTCCATTGTCTGATGGACCACAGTTTATCTATCTCTTCACCTATCAAAGGACATCTTGGCTGCTTCCAAGTTTTGGAAATTATGAATAAAGTTGCTATGAGCATCTGTGTGCAGGTTTTTGTGTGGACATAAGTTTTCAATTCATTTGGACAAACGCCAAGGAGGGCAATGGCTGGATCACATGGTAAGAGTATGTTCAGTTTTTTCAGAAACCGCCAAACTATCTCCAAAGTGACTGTACCATTTTTGCATTCCCACTGGCAATGAATGAGAGTTCTTGTTTCTCCACATCCTTCCCAGCGTTTGGTGTTATCAGTGTTCTGCATGTTGGCCATTCTAACAGGGACATAGTGGTATCTCATTGCAGTTTAATTTGTAATTCTCTAACGACACATAATGCCTAACATCTTTACATATGCTTACCTGTCATCTGTATATCTTCTTTGGTGAAGTGTTTGCTTACATTTTTGGCCACTTTTAAAACGGGGTTGTTTCTTTTCTTAATGTTGAGTTTTAAGAGTTCTCTGTATATTGTGGATAATAGCCCTTTATCAGACGTGTCTTTTTGCAAATATTTCCTCCCAGTCTGTGTCTTGGCTTATTCTCCTGACATTGTCTTTTGCAAAACAGAAATTTTTAATTGTGATGAAGTCCAGCTCATCAGTCATTTCTTTCATATATTGTGCCTTTGGTGTTGTATTTAAAAAGCCATTGCCATACCCAAGGTCATCCAGGTTTTCTCTTATGTTGTCTTCTAGGAGTTTTACAATTTTGTGCTTTACTTTTAGTTCTATGATATTTTTGTGGAGAGCATAAGGTCTTGTGTCTAAATTAATATATTTCACATGTAGATTCACAGTATATATCACATGTGTATATCTTTTTAATACATGTATTTAAATGAATTTTATAAGAAAAATATTGGTAACATCCTAGTGACCTCTCAAGGCATAAGGGCGGCTTCAGAGCACTTTGGGAGGTGTTGATCTTCTAAACAAAGACCCTCCGTAGCCTGGTCCTTCCCACTTCTGCACACTTGGCCCTTGGGACTTTTTGGATACATTCAGTCTTCCAGCAAGACTGACCTGCCCACTGCCCCTTTCCACCTTGTTGCTGCCAAGATTGCCACTTCTAAAAACACCCTTCGTCCCAGAAGTTCCAGCTTTCACACTGGAAACTTCCCTGGCTGAAGTAATCTCTTTCTCCTCTGGGCTCAGAAGATATACTACTTACATTTCTGTTGGAGGCCGATTCTTGGTCTGTTTTTGCTCCACCTTCAAGAATCCGTGTTCTGTCCTCATTTGGGGACAGTCCTATCCTGCTTGGGGACAAACTGATGTGATGATGGTCATCTGGCTCTTCCCAGATTTGTGTATGTTAGGTGCAACAAAAACATTTGTGGGGCCCAGACAAAAGCACACATGGCGTCCCATATACACAGATCTAAATATATAAAAGTTATGAATCGAGAGAATAAACCATTGAGTACGTTTTATTCTCCTACCTTGACAAACATACCTTCAGGTTGACCTGGAAGGACCATTTCAAATTCAGAATGCTTGAACTCCTTGGGGTGCTGCACTGGAGTGGGGCAGCACAGGTGATGATGATTCCTGCCTCCCGCCCGCTCCCTGCTCCTCCTCCTGTTCCTGGCTCTCTCTCAGGTACCTCATGTGCAAACTCCATCCTGCAGCCCGACCTCTGTCCACATCCCCTGCAAACAGCTGCCCCAAGACAACTTGATCTCACACTGGCAGGGAGGTTGACCCTAGGAGGATGGGCCTGGGGACAGTCACGTACACCCTGAAGGCAGGATGAGGCAGGGCTATTTGTGCAAAGGATTCCGGCATCCCAGCTACCTGAAGCATGGTCTAAAAGAGGAGGTGGGCTCTGAGTGGCCATATCTCCTTGGCCCTGAGGACTCCTCTTCCAGCGAGGAGACATGCGGCTGGAGGAAGCACGTTTCTCAGACACTAATGCGCATGTGAATCTCCTGGGATCTTATTTAGTAGGTCGGGGTAAGGCCTGAGAGTCTGCATTTCTAAAAACTCGGGGGTGATGCCAGTCCTGGTGGTACAGGACCGCATTTTGAATAGGAAAAGTCTAAAGCATAGACCCAAGGCAGGGGTCCCTCTTGCCGGGGCAGACCAGTACCTTTAGCACAACAGGATGTATTGTATAACAACTTACTCACCGCCATGGATAAACTACCAACAGAACTTAAGACACACTAGACTACGCAAAAAGCAATGTGTACACAACACAAAGTTGAATGCGGCATCAAGCCCACACCTGGGGAGCCCTTCACTCTAGCATGACCAGTGTCATGACAGGTGAGTATCACAGCTTGCAGCCCTACCAGTTATTGTTTTCTTCCCTTTCTTGCACACTGGAGCTCCTCCCTTGTGTGGCTCACCCTGTGTCACTCACTGACCCGTTACTGACCCATGACTGACATGTCTGTTAGAGCTTTGCTGTGTCCTCTGAGACCCTTTCTTACAAATGCATTTTCTTACTCTTGCTCGTCTTTTACTCTTTCTTCTCATGTGCTTCCCCACACTCTCAGCACATTTCTTCTGGCAGTTTCTCCAGCAGACTGGCCCCTTTTCTGGGTCCTTCTGCCTTTTCCCTTTAGCCCTCAAGGCTCTCCCCCAACCCCCCGGCCAAGCCCCTGGAGCTCATCCCGCAGCTCCTGATGCCCCTTCCCTGCTGCTGGAAAGCACCCTCCCTGAGGTCTGCCTTCTGTAGCATGGAGGCATCTTCAGCCAATTCCATGTGGCAAGAGAAGCTATTTATGCCTTCCGGAAATCTCATCATTGGGGCAGGAAGTGACAGACTTCCTGGCAAAGAATTCCCAAGAACATCTTCCCGAAGGAAAAAGAGGAGAAAACATATCTCTGACGTACGTGGATGGTTTCCTTACTCGTAACTGGCCCTGCCCCAACCCAGTGATATGGCTCAAGGCAAGGGCTCCTGCTGGTGACAGAAGCCCACTCTGTGTGACCCACTCAGGCTCGGGACCTTGGATGTGGCAGGTGTGCGACCTCGACTGAATCAAGTTGAACTTCCTGGGGCTGGAACCCTGTTTCCTATTTACTCTCTCTGCTCCTGCAGATCTTCTCATACGGCGCTGCCGAATGTTGGTTAACGCACAAAGTTAATTTTTTGCTACAGCTGAGGGTTCGCCGTACGTCAGAATGAATGCTGAGTCAAGCAGATCACGTACAGGGCACACAGAGGGATGTGAACTTTCTTTTAGAAAGAGGGATGTTGGACCATGGAGCCAGAAACGACCCTCCCACCCTTCCCCAAGAAAATTCATGAAAAACCAAAAACCAAAAAACTCTACTCTCTGACTGGAACATATGAGACCTTCGTCTCAGGATTATGTAAGAGAATGGCAATAAACAGGATCTTTTCAAACAGCGACATGGTGATGTAAAGGGACCACAGGGCCAAAAGTGAATGTTCTGTCTGTGGTTGGTGGAGACGCTGTGAGGGCTTGTTATACTCTAGCAATGACTGAAGGCAAAAATCACTGCTGGCTGTGGTGTCATATTGAGCCTTATGATAATTTTTCCCCAAATATTCCGTTCCAAATTCTAGTGGTCAAAGACGTGTCTCTGGCTGAAAAGGACTAAGAACCACCACACTCTACCATAAAGACTCAACAGGACTAGCCCAAGGGCAAATTGAAACAGGAGTGTTGGTCTTCAGGGTATAATTTCCTCTTCCTGCTGCAACCTTCTTGCCCACAATTGCTGGCTTCCTGGCGACACATAAAACTTACTGGTAAAAGAGTTCTTTCTCCTAGAGTTGGTAGTTTCAAGGTATACTCTATTTAATCTAATTAATTGATGATAACATGCAAATGACATGGAATCCCCCCCTCCATTCACTATTCATTTTCATGGCGGTCTCAGAAGACCCTACCTCTCCAGTGCCTGTGAAGGTAGAAGATGGACACATGAAGAAACCTTGGTTGAGAGATACTCCTGCACAGGTGTGGTCTTGGGACCCTCTCGGTCTATCCTGACACACCTGCTATTCTCTTTATACAAGCGGTGTTCATTGTTACTATTTGTCTGATGGGCTGGCTGATTGACAGACTTTTCTGAATGACAAATGAAGGTCCAAGGGTGTTTTTCCTTAGTGGTGTCCTTTAGGATGGTGTTCAGGAAGGTTGTCTTGGGGAGGTGTCTGGTATAGCCATGATTCATACCATGATTTACACCATAACTCCCTTTCCACTTGGGAGGCTGAGGTGTGACCCTAGCTGAACCAAGTGGCTTTCCTTCCCTCAAATCAGGAGGTTGGGAGACGTGTTATTCATGTGCATTGGTTGAAATGTTCAAGCTATTGTTTCCTTTTTTTTTTTAAATGTTTATTTATTTTTGAGAGAGAGGGACAGAGACAGAGTGCTAGTGGGGAGGGGATGAGAGAGAGGGACACACAGAATCTGAAGCAGGCTTCAGGCTCTGAGTTGTCAGCACAGAGCCCGACGTGGGGCTTGAACTCACAAACCACAAGATCATGACCCAAGCCGGAGTCCAACACTTAACCGACTGAGCCACCCAGGGGCCCCTGAGCTATTGTTTTCTACATGTCTCATTTGTTCTTTGTTTCTTTTTTCCTCTTTGTCTTTTTTTGGATTGATTTTTTTTTTTTATGATTCCATTTTATTTCCACTATTGGCTTATTAACTGTATCTCTTAAAAAATTTTCTTTGGTGCTTGCTCTCTATGGTTTATAGCACACACCTTATCCCAGTCTGCCTTCGAACAATGTTTTAGTTTTATGTCACTTCATGTAGAGTAAGAGCAATTTACAACAGTTTAATTTCATTTCTTCCCTCCTATCTTTTGTGCTATTGTCATATGTTTTACTCCAACATAGGCTGTGAACCCCAAGATACACTGTAATGATTTTTATATTAATCAATTATCTTTTAAAGAAATTTAAAAGCAAGATAATGTTCTTTTATATTTGCCCTACAATTTGACATTTCTGATGCTCTTTATTCCTTGGTGTAGATCCAAATTTCTATCACCTTCCACCTGAAGAACCCCCTTTAACATTACTTCCAGTGCAAGTCTTCCGGGCAACCAATTATTGCCTTTTCTTTGTCCGAGAGAGTATTTGTTTTTGCTTTTTTTTCCTGAAAAGATATTTTCATAAGGTATAGACTTCTAGGTTGATAGTTTTTACTTTCAGCATTGTAAAGATGCCCCACTGTTGCTAACTTGCAAAGTTTCTGACAAAAGAATGCTATCATTCTTGTCTTTTACTCCTCTGTATATTCCTTCTTTTCCCCTTACTTTTACGATTTTAATTTGTATCACTAGCTTTTAGCAGTTTGATTATGCTGTGCCTTGATGCAGTTTTCTTTATGTTTATTCTGCTTGGAATTTCTTGAGCTTATTGTATCTGTAAGTTTATAGTTTTCATCAACTTTGGGAACATTTCAGCCATTATTTTCTTCAAATTTTTTTTCTGTTCTCCCTCCTCTCCTGGAACTCAAATTTCAAGTATGCTATACTACTTGATACTGCCTCACAGGTAACTGAAGGGCTTTTTTTCTTAGTCTTTTTTTCCTTTGGACAGTTTCTACTGCTATGTCTTTAATGCACTGATCTTTTATTTTATATCATCTGAACTGTTTTTAATCCCATTCAGCATACTTCTCATTTAGAAATTGTAGTTTTCATCTCTAGAAATTTTTAGATCTTTTTTTGCATCTTCCATTTTTCCCTTCATTGTGTTTATGTTTCCCTCTGTCTTCCTCAGCACATGAAGCATGTTTACAATAGCTGTGTTAACGCTCTTGTCTGCTGAATCCATATTCTCTGTCCTTTCTGGGTCTGTTTCTACTAATTGATCTTTCTCCCAGTTATGGATAATGTTATCCTACATTGATGCATGCTTGGCAAATTTTGCTTGGTTGTGGGACATGGTGAATTTTACATTGCTGTTTACTGCATTTTGTTGTAATCCCTGAAGTGAGGCGCTACGTGTTCTGGCATGCAGATAAGTTGCCTAAAGTCAGTTTGGTTCCTGCAAGGCTTGCTTTAAGCTTTGTTAGGGTGGATCCTGAACAACAGTGAGTTCAGAACAAATTAGCTCCACTGCTAGGACAATGCCTTTCTGAGGACTCTCCCAGACGCCGTGTGTATTAAGAGGTCTTTCCACTCTGACTAAGGGGAACAGAATTCTGTGAGCTCCAGGAATATGGGGGCTCTTGCTTTCCATTGTTGTGCTCCCTCTCTAACTGACCCCTCCCACCAGCTTCATGTATTATTGTCTCACACGTGCCTGAATCAGTACTCAGCCAAAGAGTTGATCTACAGACCTTCAGAGCTCTTCCTCTGGGTGGGTCCATCCTCTCTAATATGCTGCCTCTCCAACTCTAGCCATCTTGGCTTCCCTGAATTCCAATCTGTCAAGCCAGTGAAACCACCAGGCTGCTTGGGTTCTGCCTCCCCATGCTGCAGCCTGGAGACTTCCTCCAGCTGGTAAGCTGAAGCAACTGTGGAATTGACCTTGGGTTTGTTTTTTTTTCCCTGCTCTAAGTGACACAGCCCTGTGGTCACTATGGCCCAAAACCTGAAACCATTGTGTCATAGTTTGTCCAGGTTTTTAGCTTTAGTTTAAGTTAAGAAAATAAATTCCTGGGGTGCCTGGGTGGCTCAGTCAGTTAAGCATCAGACTCTTGGTTTTGGCTTAGGTCATGATCTCATGGTTTGTGAGTTTAAGCCCCACATTGGGCTCCATGCTGACAGTGTGGAGCCTGCTTGGGATTCTCCCTCTCTCTCTCTCTCTCTCTCTCTCTCTCTGCCCCTCCCCCACTCACTCTCTGTCTCTCAAAAAAAAAAAAAAAAAAAGAAAAGAAAAGAGAGATGGAATGCCTGAGTGGCTCAGTTGTTTAAGCATCTGACTTCAGCTTAGGTCATGATCTTACAGCTTATGAGTTCGAGCCCCACATCGGGCTCTGTGCTGACAGCTCAGGGCCTGGAGCCTGCTTTGGATTCTGTGTGTGTGTATTTTGGTCATTTTTCCATTTCACTGTATAATTTTTGTAGACATTGTTTTAAACTGTGTTTACAATCATTTACTTATCAAAAAGCTATCAGTTGAGTAACTCTTATGCTCCAGGCTCTGAATAAAGCAGTGAACCGAACAGGTAAGATTGCCATTTTCACAGAGGTTTTGCTCTAGTGGAGGGAAGACAGGTAAAAGATAAGAAATAAATGAGCAAACCACAGAGTGATAAGAGCTATAAAACAGGGCAATATGTTAGAGAGTGACAAGGACAGCTATTGAAGATGGGTATTTAGAGAAGTCCTCTCTGAGATATGGAGTCTACTCCCTGAGTTAAGAGCAGCCATGTGCAAAGCATTCTGGGCAGAGGGAACATTACTGCAGGAGCCCCAGGAAAGTAGGGAGCCTGGGGTACTGGAGGAACAGAGAGGAGACCAGTTTGGGTAGAGTATAGCGAGCAAGAGGGAAGAGTCATGCCAGATAAAATCAGGGAAGAGACAAGGGGGCCAAGGCTTTGTGGGGCAAAGAATACCATGCAAGTGTGTAATTTATTTACTTAATTGTACCATTATATAATTAACTTACTTATTCCTGTCCTGTTGAAACTTAGGTTCTTGCATTTTGAAATGTTTTATCATAAATGACACTGCAGTAAACATCTTTGATTTTTCTTTTTCCTTTCTGTACTTAGAATTCTTTCAATATGGCAGAATTCCAGGACTGGCATTAAAGAGACAGAGGGTATGTAGCCGAGGCTGTTGCTACCGCCAGGATCCCTTTTACCGTCAGCGGTGTCCTTCCTCTAGCCCCTGCAGGCGCTGCTGACAACACACCTTTGCCCAATGGAGCCACCTCCCCCCATGCCTGGGAATGACACTCCTCCCTCCACAGCCTACAGTCAATGACTGACGGGTGTGGGGAGACAAAAGCACCTACCTCCTTGACTCAATGCAGGACAAACTGCGGTGCCATTTATATTCCAGAGCTCCCAGAAGGACCAGGTGGAGGCCACATTTCTCCTGAAACCATATTCCTGCCTAGCTTCTTCCCCTCCTTATCCTGCTCCCCGTCCTCCTTTCATGATTCTTCTAGAACACTCTCCCTGAAAATCACCTGCACAAGAATCTCCACATTAGGCTTTCCTCCTAGGGAACTCAGCCTACAACAGGATAGGAACCTTCTGAAAATTTGATTTACTAAATCCTAATGAAGAATTCTGTCTGTAGACTCACTATGCTCATTGAAGACAGTTTGACATTTGCCAAGTTACCATGAAGGGTAGGAAGCACTGGGAGGTGGTGGATACGTGATTGAAGGACTAATAGGTGATGACAAGAACGTGTAGAAAAAAGGATTAAGACTCCATCAAATTTGGACAGGTAGGGAACACAGGTCTGTGAAGACATAGGAACAGCCAGGCTTAACCTAAATGAGAACAACCCGTTTGACAACATCCAGGTGAACCTGTTGTCCCTGTTCTCAGCAATAATGAGAGCCTGCAGGTCCCAGAGCACATAGCTTATTTTCCTCTGAAGGAGTCTGCCATTTGATTCCAGAGGCCCTGTGGCTTTAAGATAAGAGGACAAGAGAGAAGAAACACTAAAGCCAGGGGTGGGATCCATGGTCAGAACAAAGAAAGGGACACAATGAGAGATGGGAATGAGGGTTCAGATCAGGGAAGGAAAACTCAGGGTATCCCAATGCTTCGGTCATGATTTTCTTTTCCCTCTCCTCTGTGGGAAAAGACAATAGTCCATGGGAAAGCCTGAGATCAGCAGTGGCTATCACCCCCCTCCCCCAAGCCCCTCATCATCCCCTGCCACTCTTGCCCACTCCACCACCTCGCCATCCACTGAAGAAAGGATCTTGGACAAGGGACCCCACACAGAGTGTTTGGAAGTACCCTCTTACTGAGAGTCTGGGCAGATTCCAACCTGGCTTCCGAAGTAGATGGTAATTCTACTGCCAAGCATTTATGAAGATGCCGAGATCTAGAATCATTAGCAAATTCATCCAAATGTCAGGAATCTGAGAAAGGACCATGTGCAGGAAGGCCATCTCTACCTACGTCAGAATGAGAACGGCAGTGACTGAGTAGCCCCCCCTTAACCGTGGTTTTGCCTTCTGCAGTCGCAGTCACCTCTTGCCAACTGGGGTCTGGAAGCAGAGGATCCTCCCTCTGACCTGTCATCAGGGAGTCAATAGTAGCCTAACGCTATGTTGCAATGTCTGTGTCATTCGCCTCACTTCATCTCATCATAAAGGCATGTTTCTCATCTCACATCCTCACAAGAAGGGCGAGCACAGTACAGTGAGAGATTTTGAGAGAGATCACATCCATGTAACTTTCATTACAACATATCGTTATAATTGTTCTGCCCCATTACTAGCTTTTGTTGTTAATCTCTTACTGTGACTAGTTTATAAACTTTATCGTAGACATGTACGCACAGGAAAAAAACACAGTGTATATAGGGCTTGGTACTATCCATGGTTGCAGGCATCCCCTGCGGGTCTGTGAACATATCCCCCATGAGTACGGGAGGCCTGTTGTACACACCTGAAAATACCCCTTATGTACTGAACACACAGTCCTTCAAACATGAATGTGACATGTGCCTTGAGTTGCCTATCCAGGTCTGTGGCTGGGTCTCAGTGAGCCACTCGGAGGTATGGTAATAACTGAAATTTTCAGAGGACCTTACAGCTTCCAAAATACTTTCATAAACATTATAATTTAGCTGCCACTCATCTGTAAGCTAGATACTCTTATTATTGTTACTGTTTTCATTTTTTCAGAAGAGTACATAGAGAGCCAGAGAAGTTAATAACTTGCCTAAGATCCCAGAGCCATCAAGAGGCAACCCTTTTCTTCTCAGTCTGAATCTTGTACAGTTCTCACGCTATCTGCCTGCCTCGTCCCCTTCCTGCTCACTGGAATCTTTTTATGTCCTGATGTTCAAGGCTAAGAGTTCTGAGATCCTAGAAAAGGCAAGAGGGAGTTGGTCATCCATGAGCTCCAGAGCCTGCTCTCTCCCTCAAGGGCATCTTCTCATACTTACTACAAGAGGAGCATTCTATCCTACCCTTTTTTGCTTTGGGATACAGCTCCCACATCCTGGACGTAAGAAGTACTTCTTTCCCTCCCCGATTCACTCCTCTGTGGCTCCCAAGATGGCAGGCCTCTCCACACCAATGGGAAGATGGCAAGATGTGCCAACCTATCCCTGGGAGCAATGACAGTGAGCCCATGTAACAGCCTGGGTAGGAAGTGAGTAGGGGGTTCCTCTGGCTGCAGTGAATGCCGAGCACATTGTTTCTGCCCCCCGGGTTCCCCTTTCTCCTGCACCTCCAGGCCTGTCTATCTAACCTGGGATGATGGAATGCCATTTCTTTCTCTCATTACTCTAAATTAAGTATCATTAGGAAGGTAAGTGCTCTCCCTAAAACAAATAAATCACCCAACACACTCCAGAGAGAGATTTAATTATTTAAATTATTTCTAGATAATCTGTCTCTTTGGATTATCCAAACCACTGTTGAAAACTAACATAAAAAACAGACTCACCTGAAGCCCAGAGCCTTAGGGCTTACGCTGACTTGCAGACTGGGCACGAAGCCTGCCATGGAAGGAAGTCCGTAGTGATAGCATTTGGGAGGATTTGTCATCCCGAGGAACATGGTGGTAGTATTTTCAGCATTTGCAGGCTCTGAGTCATAGCAAAGCATGCCGCGCTGTGGGGAAAGACCCAGCTCTGGATTGGACGGCTTCCCAAGGCAGAGTCAACCGACAGGCCCGGGAAGCTCGTTAATCCTCTTCAGGGCGTCAGCACCATAGCCAACCGAAGCCATCAGTGGGCACAGATGCACTGCTGAGATTCCCGGGCTGGGACGTGTGGGGGCCAAGACTTGTCCAGAAGATGATACAGAAGAGACTCTAGAGTGGAGGCCCACTCCCCTGCCCCCAGGAACAAGGGCAGCTTATTCTGGGGGAGGAAGGGGCTAGGGCTGTTATGGTGGCGGAGGAGCGGGGACCGGAGGAGGCTTGTACCCTCAGAGGAGTCATGCCCGCCATGCCTTGGCACAGCCAAAGCGAGCCCAACAGCCATGCCTGTGCCTGCAGTTCTGTTGGCTAACCTGGGAGGTCCCTCTAGGGTGAGAAGAGCCAGAAGATTCTGCTTCTCTGGTCGGCAACACGGAGCAGTGAATTTGGTGCAAGAGCAAAGATTTGGAGGGAAAGATACGAGGCAAAAAAAAGAGGCTTCCCCTAGGAACTGTTGTGGTGATGGGAGGGAGTTCTGGGTCAAGTGCCCAAAACTCAGGAGGTATCTAGGAATAGGGTGTGGAGGTGCTTTATGACCTAAAGTTCCTCCCATCCCTAACATTCTGCTATTCTGGTTTATTGGAGGAGACCGGATAAACATACATCGAAAATGCAGAAATGCTAAGCAGCAGGAAATGTAGCAATGGAGTCAAGTCTCCACTTTCTGCCTTTAAAAATTTTTTTTTCATGTTTTTATTTATTTTTGAGAGAGATAGAGAGAGAGCGCATGAGCAGGGGAGGGGCAGAGAGGCAGAGAGAGAGAGAGAGAGAGAGATGGAATCTGAAGCAGGCTCCAGGCTCTGAGTTATCAGCACAGGGCCCGACGCAGGGCTCGAACTGACGAGCGGTGAGATCGTGACCTGAGCTGAAGTCAAACACTTAACTGACTGAGCCACCCAGGTGCCCCTCCACTTTTTGCCTTAAGCGTGATCTTTGTAGACCTCAGCCAGGCCCCAGACCACCGACAGGAGGGCCGAAGACTGGACACAGAGGGCATACGTGTGGGAAAAGACAGGTGATTCTAGTCGAAAGCCCAAAGAGCTAATTATAGAGCCCACCGAACGGAGAAAACTCTATGAAAAGAACTATTTTTTCTTACCTGAGCATGCAAATCTTCTGAGGAGAGACTCTGCTATTGTTTCGGTTAAGATGTGCACTTCCTGAAGGCAGAGAAGATGATTCAGGTGTTACCCCTGGAAAGGTGGCTGGCAGTGAGAGAGGGGTGGGTGCGGATGACTCAGGGCTGATTTGGGATTTGCTGCCTTACCTACGGTGACTCAGGCAGCCCAGGCCCCTGCCTCCTGTGGGCCAAAATCCTGCGACAGGATCCCCCATGCAAACATGCAGGCAGTTGCCTTGCGGGTGGTCTGAAATGCTTCTGCCACTGCTCTGTAACTGTCTCAAAGGACAATCATTCGGCGGTTAAAACAGGGAAGGAGGGAGGTATGATGGTCTATAGCTAAGTGGATTCAGGTGGGGCCAGGAACGTTTTCTAGAAAAGGGGGATTTCAAATCTACTTGGCTGAATGAAAAGGAGCTATCTCCTGTCTCATGCACGATCTACGAATGTGTCTTCGTGTACACTCCCCTGCTCGGCAGTGGTAACACATTCAAGTTGGTCAATAGATTGGAGTGAGCTGAGGTGTCTGTAGAGTTCCTGTTGCCTGAAGAGGCTGGGTAGCACGTTGAAAAGTGCCTGGTTTCTGTTGCCGGAAAGAGCTGGGCTCAAGTACTACGTGGGCCGCTTACTAGTCGTGTTTCCTTGAACAAGTTGCTTGAACTCCCTGGTTCCACAGGATCCTTAATTATAAAATGCAGACAATCACTCCCTACGGTGGGACTGAGAATTAAATGTGACAATAAACAGCACTAGGCCAAAAGGAGCTCCATGTGTTTCACTTCTGTGCCTGTCAGAGGCACACTGGGAAGGCAGGATCTGAGATGGAGCTGGATAAACAGGTGTGCCCCATGTGGGGCTTTAACTGTGCTTTTCTCTAATGAAGTGCCATCTGGAGGGGAGCCAGCCTGAACCCAGATTGCCTGTCCAAGATGGCAGCCTGTCCAGAGACTCCTCCACATAGAGCCCGTGGCAGGCCTAGGACACACGGGCCACACGGCCCATGCCTCAGCACTGCCTTTGGCAAATAGGGCCACCTTTGGAAACTCCCACCAAGCCCAGGCTCTGCAACTGTGCCTGAATAACACAACACGAACACGGCATTAAGGCCCAGAGGTGGTGCCTCGGTGCTGTCTGTGGTATGTCTCCTGGGCATTGATGATAAGGGCTGAGAAATGAAAAGGAATCTCAAAAGGGGAACTATTGGTTAAGATCACATGAACCAACTTTTTGTAAACACACTTCCATTTTTCTTCTTGCTTTTCAATGTTCCTTGTGTGTTCTTGTATGAAAATGTATCTCTTACAGCTCAGTGTGTCAAACGAGAAAGAGGAACCAGGGGTGCCTGGGTGGCTCAGTTGGTTAGGTGTCCGACTCTGGATTTCGGCTCAGGTCATGGTCTCGCTGTCGTGAGACGGAGCCCCACGTCGGGTTCTGTGCTGACGGCTCAGAGCCTGCTTGGGATTCTCTGTCTCCCTCTCTTTGCCCCTCCCCGCTCATGCCATCTCTCTCTGTGTCTCTCAAAAATAAACAAACAAACATTAAAAAAAATAAAGAGGAATCAATCACAAGTCCCGGGTTCCAGTGCCAGTTCTTATTAACTGAGAGAGACCTTGGGCGGATCCATTCATCTTGTTGAGCCTCAAAGATCTCAGCTGTAAAACGAGGACACTAGTGCCTCTCTCACAGGGTTCTGGTTAGGATCCAATAAAATAATGAACGTAAAAGCCCTTAATGAACTGGGGGCAAAAGGGGTACAAATGGAAGCTAGCTTTTGCATTGGTCATCTGCTTGAAGCATTGTAATTACTGGGTTGACTTGCTGGGCTAACATCTGAGCCTGTTCCTTCTTCTCTGCTCGTCAATCCTTACCTTAGTTTCCCTTCCCCATGAGGTCAAAAGAACTGGGACACTGTTGATCCCATTGTGCCTGGGGCAGGTCAGATGTTCCTGAATAGCCATTACAGACTTCTAGGGATAGAAGTGATGATCCCCACTTGCTGATGTGAGTGTGAGAATCCTTTCTCCTCGCCTCCCAAACCCTCTCAAGACTTATGTTGTTCCAGTCTTTTCTTCAACAAGGGTAACAAAAATAAAAAGAAAAGAAAAAGAAAACAAAAGAAAAGGGGTACATAGGGACACAGGGTACGGGATGCTGACTGCCATGGTCTCACCCACAGACTTTCCATGAAACACTTGACCATGACAAGATTTCATGGGAAGTCTCTCAAGTCCCCTGTCTTTGTTTTGTTCGTCATGCCCTCCCCTCTCAAACAATGTGAAGGCTGTAGAGGACGAGGCTATAGCTACACGGCACGAAAGCCAAGACTGGGTGCAATTCCTAGCCATTCCGTGTGAATGTGACTTGACGGCCACTGACTCCTTTTGCTTTTAGCATTAACTACCTTGTCCTAGCAATTTTCTTTCATTAAAACATTAAAACCATTTTCTAACTGTAGAATAATAAATACTTTTAGGGAAAAAAAAAGAGCTATAATTCCACCACTGCTAACATCTTGGGGGTATTTCCTTTCGCAACCACAAAATGTGGGAGATGACAGGTATATATAGTTTTGTGTACTTTTTCACTTAATGTTATGCTGTGAGAAATTTCCCATGATGCTAAAATTCTGAGAACGACATGGATTTTAATGGCTGTATAATGTCTGTCATACAGACATTCATACAGACGAATCATAAGTTACTTAGCTGATTCCCTATTGTTCGACATTTAGACTATTTTTATTTTTTTTCTATTAAAAATAACACTGCTATTAATATCTTTGTCCATAAGTGTCCATGCCTCTGATTATTTCCTTAATATAAATTACTAGAAACAGAACCAGTGGGTCAAAACAGTAGGAATATTTTTGAAAGTCTTGATATACGGAGCCAATTGCCCTTCAGAAAATATGTACCAATTTGCCCTTCTGCGAGTAGTGTGCAAAAGTACTCACTTCACCCCATGCCCACCACACCTGGATATTATCTCTGCTTTAATCTTTGCTCTTTTAATACATGCAAACTGATTTGCCTTATCTTCTTAAAAAATGTTTATTTTTGAGAGAGAGGGTGGGAGGAGGGGCAGAGAGAGCGGGAGAGAGAGAATCCAAAGCAGGTTCCAGGCTCTGAGCTGTCAGCACAGAGCTCAGTGTGGGGCTCGAACTCCCAAACTGCAAGATCATGACCTGAGCTGAAGTTGGACACTTAACCAACTGAGCCACCCAGGCACTCCTGCTTTCTCTTTATGTAGCTACTTTGTCCTGTCATGAGAGGTATGGTACTTGTTTGTTACCTGTTTGATTATTGTGTATGTCCTGCCTACTTCCAAATAGAATCTGGGGTGGTTCCAATTAGATAATAAGTCTCCAAAGACAGTAATGTTCCCAATTTGTAGCATCTATGACTAGCACAACAGGCTTCACATAGTCAATATTTGATACATGTTTGGAGGCTATTTTTGTACCATATAAAGATGTTCATGAACAGAATAGGGCATTCCTTTCTCCTGATGTATGTGACTTCATTATGTTCCCTTTTCCCAGCCCTCAATGCTCTTAAGCATTTAATCTTAAAGGCATATAATTATTTACTAGTTTTGGGGGGGAGAAAAAAGCAAAAAAATAAAAAATTAAAAAATTAAAAAAAAAACCACCTCTATCTTCTCAACTGAGTTATCAGTCACTTGAGGGTAGAGGATATGCCCTTTATTTCTCTTCGAAGAAATGAGTACAGCATTGAGCACATGTAGACATTTAATTTTTCATTCATTAATTCACTCTTTTAATAAACATTACTAACCATCCATTATATGTCAAGCACTGTACTCAATGCTGAGGAAAGTAGCTTCCAGTCTAATAGAAGGGGTGAGTGTGGGAGCATGTAGGATGCTATGAGAACATTAAGGAGGGACCTGAAACCCGGATGGGAAGAATTAAGGAAAGCTTCCTGAAAGAGGTAGTAGCTGACAGGAGTTAGCCAGTAAATAATGTGGCTGAGGGGTTGGGTGTTTCAGGGGCAGAGAGCTGCATCAGCAAAGTTATAGTAGACAAAGTGTGGTGCTTGGAGGAGTTTCCTACTGGTGTAGCAAATCCAAAACTTCGAGAGGGACAGAGAAAATGCAGGAGGTGAGGCCAGAGAGTTGGCAGGGGCCATAACATGTACAATGAGAACGAAAGCGACCAGTTTCAGGCTTCGCCAGTCAGTGTGTGCAGGGGCAACGCCACCAGCATCAATATCCAGCTCTCCCAAGCTCAGCATCCCATCAGCTTGACTAAAGGAAGTTGAGATCTTTGCAGAATATCAGGTATTTTCAGGGTCTTTTCCACCAAGTCCTTAGAAGACTCTTCAGGGAGTACTTCCATGTTTCGGTGAAATAGTCTAGGTTATCACCTGCCCACGTCTAGCGAGGCTGGACTCCTGCAGTCCCAGGCTTTAATCCTTCAACAAGGGTACCAACACAAGGCTGGAAGTTCCGTCCTATCATTGTCACAAATACCTAGCAGTCTATTGAGCTTTATAGTGTTGACACCGGAGCATCACTGCTGCATCTAAAGACCAGAGATTATTGCCACGGATCTAGCAAACCCTCTGGGAAAATGCCCTTGTTGGGTAACGTTCAAATAAAGTTTCCCCAGTAAGGCTGCTTGACTGCACAGCAACAGCTTTTCAAACTTCCACAGAAGTTCTCCCCACTCCACTTTCTTACAGGAGCCACACATGCTGCCAAAGTGGTTAGTGAGGCAAGTTACAGAGTTAGCTTCCACCATGAACCCAGAATGCCATTCCCCTTGGGCACTCTGGCCTAACTACTGGATTTGATCTAAGGGGCCAAACACCTTCTTCTATATGATGACTTAATTCTTGGGTCCCCCTGCTACTTATAATCATGACTCCTTTGGGCCCATCAGATGACTGAAATCCAACTAGGGACAAGATTCAGACTCTTTCTCATAGGCTGGACTGTTCAACTTCTGTGTAAATCAGTGGGTGTAAATAGATACACGGAGAGGAGGGTGTTGCCTAACTGTTCTTATCAAAGGTATCTAAATAACATCTCCTGCTCAGACAACACATCTGGATTTGTTAAGCTACTTAGATTTTATGCTGCAGACAAAGAGGATCCAATCGAGTTTTTATATAGTCTATTAGTATACAAATTGCACTATACTAATTAAGGATTAATATCCATAATATACAAAGAACTCTCAGAAACTGATTTGAATGGTGCCTGGGTGGCTCACTTAAGTGTCTGACTCCTGATTTCGGCTCAGGTCCTGATCTCACAGTTGGTGAGTTTGAGCCCCACATCGGGCACCACGTTGACAGTGCAGAGGCTGCTTGGGATTCTCTCTCTCCCTCTCTCTCTGCCCTTCCCCTGCTCACACATACACTCTTATAATAAATAAATCAACTTAAAAAAAGAAAAAGAAACTGATTTGAAAAGACAAACCTGATAGAGACGGGTAAATAATATGAATGCAATTCATAGAAGAAAAATCCAAATGTCCAAAAAATATATTTAAAGATGCTAATTAAAATTAAAGTAGTAATATAATAGCACTTTATATACCCTCTGGACTGGTAAAAATTAAGAACAGTGATAACACCTACTACTGGTGGAAGTGAAGAGGAAACGGCTATTCATCCGTTGCTGGATGAAAGATGAATTGCTGCAAACTATTTGGCAATCAGGGAAAGACTAGAACAGTTAAATATATATGGACTTCAACCCAGCAATCCGCCTGCTGGGAATCTAGTCTACAGAAATAAATCATGGTAGAAAAGATACATGTACAAAGGTATATTTTTGCTGTTGTTTGTGGTTGGCAAAACACTGAAAAGAAGTGAATGCCCACCATTAGGGGAATGATTGAATACATTATAGCATGCACATACCATAGGGAGTAACGGAGCCATTTAAAAAGTATAGGCTGCATCTATACTTAGTGACTTGGAGGCATTTCCACTAAATATGATTAAGTACGAAGAGCTGTATGCAACAGTGCATATGTCCTCCAATTCAATTTTGCTGCTAACAGCAAAACAAAAACCCTAACATCTTTTGTGTGTTAGCATGTATGTGTGTGTATGTGCATGTGCGTGTGTGTGTGTGTGTGTGTGTGTGTGTGTGTACATTTCTCCTGCCTTGTCTTGCAGTTCGGAGTGGCCAATGAGGTATAATGGGAGTTTTGGACTGAGTGTTTGGTGAAGCTCTTTCTTGCTATTGGTCTTCCCCTTTTCTTTCTTTTTTTCTTTTTCCTTCCTTCTTTCTCTCTCTTTCTTTCTTTCTTTCTCTTTATTTTTCTTTCTCTTTCTTTCTTTTTTCTTTTTCTGCCTACAGATTTAACACAAAACCATCTCGTCCACTTTTACTGAGGTGGCTGACCATGACCAAATCCACCTCTAAACTGGAATTCAGTTGCTGACCCAGCTCCGGCCTCAGCTTCCTTGTTGGCACCAAGGGACACAGCCCTGTCTCTGTCTCTGTCTCTGTCAGTGTCCCCTCAGGTGAGTCTTTCAGGTCTCTCTCCCTCCAGACCTTCGGGCCCTGGCCTGCCATCTCAGGACGGCTGTGACACAGAGCGGCAGGCACGATCTCAGGGGGCAGGTGGAGGTAGTCACAGAGATACTGGTAAGATACCAGCAAAAATGTCTCCAGGCAAATTGTTCCTTTACGTGGCCCTGTGATTTGAGAGACTACATGGCCTTCATGATGTGAAGATTGGGCACATTCTTGTCTGCTGGCTCAGGGGGTTTAGGCATGTGGATGTCTTCCTTGGCTATCGTCGCTCCCTTCTTGAAAAGGAGTTCATAATGACAATACGGCTCTCCTTGGGCATCAACATCTCGTTGGCTGCTACGTCTGGGGCTGGGGCTGGGGAGTGGTATTCTCTTTTTTTATCTGAAATGGGAATGTGATAGCTGGCACTTTTACAAACATTTTTATGGCTTTGAAGATATGACCGTGTGAAAGATCGCAAGGCAGACAGTTTGAAGGAACCTGGCTCCCTGATCACTTTATAGAGCCCTGGGCTTTGTTCATATAAGCATAAACCCTCAAGGAATTAAACCTCTGTAGCTGGTCACTGTTGTGAGGAGGCAAACACAATATACGATTACGTGAGCATGAAGAAAAGTGGAAGTATACATACCAAGTTCTTAGCATTGATTAACTGGCGTAGGGGTGGGGTGCAGGAAGTAAAGAAAGAGAGAGAAGGGAAGGTATAGAAAAAAAATTTTTAAGTGCCTTCTATTCAGAACAAAACAGCATTATGATATTGTACCATTTATTTCCAATTATATATTCACTCCTTCTGAGCCCTCTTTGTTCCTACTTAAAATTCTCCCTCCCTGAGGGCCATCCTGAGGCATCTGAATCCCAGCAAGAGACAAGGTTCAGACTCTTTTCTCATATGATTGATCAAGGTTAAAAAGCTGACGGAGGAATAGAAGTATCTCAGGGTAGTGAGATTTCAGGTAATCATTTTCTTTCTTCCTTATTTTGGTATGATTGTCTTATTTTTATATTGATCATGTATTACTTATATAATCAGGAAAGAAACGGCAAAGTTATTTTCATTGTGGAACAACAAAAATAACAAAGAGATTGGAGTGAGGCAAGGTTGGAGGCAAGATCAACTGGGGGGGTATTTTCAATAATCCAGCTAAGAAATGATGATGGTCTGAATGTAAGTAATGACAATGGAGATGGAGACATGTGGAAGGTGGATAGAATCAACAGGACATAGTGGTTGATTGGAAGAGGAAGAGAAGGAAAGGCTTCCAGCTTCAGCAAGTAGATGGAGAGGTATGCCATTTCCTGGGATGAGGAACACAGGAGGAAAATCAACTGTTGAGTGGAAGACATGTGACATCTTCAAATATTGATGCCTAGGCTCCACCCCGAATCAGAATCTCCAGGCATGTGCCACAGGTGATTCTAAGGCACAGCCAGGGCGGAGAGACCCTGGTGAAGACCCTAACATGAGGCTGAGGACCAGGGGGACATGAAGTTTGAGACTAAGAAAACATGGTCAGAGAAGGAGGAGGAAAGCAAAGGAGAATATGTCCTGGAAATCAATAGAAAAGGAAGTTTCTGATACTTGGCACTGTGCTTAGAATATAATTGGTGCTCAATAAATACTTACTGACTAAATGACAGAAGGAAGGAAGGGATAATGGTCTCAAATACTGCTCGGGGGTCAAGAAAGAGAAGGGTTCTAAAGTGTCCGTTGGATTTGGCATCAAAGAGGTTGCCTTTAGCCCTGTGGGCTCAGTGTGTGTTGTTGAGCGGTGAGGATGAGGGCAAAAGTGCCAGTGGGCTGACAGCTGACTGGAGACTGGCCAGCCATTATATTGAAAATCTTGGTTATGCTTAGAAATCACATTTCTGAAACATTATTTTGTGGTACTGAAAAATTCTCCCTCTGCCTATTATATATGATTCTGATTTGGGTGTAAATTAGAAGCATACGGAGCTAATTTAGGAGTTTATGCTCTCAAGCCAGACTTGCTAAGACTGAATCTAGACTATGCCACTGACTCGATGCACATCTGTGGGTAAGTCTCTCATTGGATCACGGTGAGCTGGGCACACAGAAAGCACTCAGCAAAATATCAGCTGTGAAGTGTTAGACAGCCATATATACATGGAAACCCAAGAATGAGTGGCAGGATTACAAAAGGTCTTTCAGTACAGTTTTGTGCAAATAGTCTATAAGGAACGTGTACTACTTTTATAATTAGAAAAACACGTAAAATGATATTTAACAACAACAAAAAAGTGTTGCTATTCAAGAAAAGATAAAGAAAAGGAAATAGCTAAAGTGTATAGGATGAAAATTTCATGTGCTTCTGGTGGGACAGACGTTTGCCTGTTCACGGCTTTTGAAAAAGCCTGAAAGGTGCTGAGGGTGATAACTGTGGCAACAATGTTTCTGGGGAGGGAGAAGGAAAAGGGGTTGGAATGCAGTTTGAAGAATTAGCCTTGGACAGGATGTGTCTTCCTGTGATCGGGAAGGAAAGAAGTTGTGAATAGATATAAATGCAATAATTTGGGGGCACCTGGCTGACTCAGTCGGTACGGCATGCAACTCTTTTTTGTTTTTAATGCTTATTTATTTTCGAGACACAGAGAGACAGAGCGTGAGTGGGGGAGGGGCATAGAGGGAGACACAGAATCTGAAGCAGGCTCCAGGGCCAAATTGTCAGCACAGAGCATGACGCGGGACTCGAACTCACAAACTGTGAGATCATGACCTGAGCCTCAGTTGGATGCTTAACTGACTGAGCTACCCAGGTGCCCCTAGAGCATGAAACTCTTAATCTCAGGGTCATGAAATTACTTAAACAGAGGTGTAGAGATTACTTTAAAAAATAATAAAAAAAAAATTTGATGCAATAATTTGTAGGTGCAGAGGAAGGAGATCAAGGAAGTTCATGACTGATAGTCTTGATGTCTATTACCGAAGCCAGTAAGGCTGTCTTCTGAGAGGGGAGATTTTGAAAAGCCATCATAGGGAAGAAAGGAGGAAACTGACAACACAGATACTGCCAAGTGGCACCAAGCGCCTGGCTTTGGATGGAGACGTGACTCTGCCAAGGCCCTGACCTGTGTCACATCCAGTGGAGCAGATGTATCTACTGTTCTGTCACACGGTTCTGGTGCGTTTGTGGCTCGCTTTAGATCCGTGAGTTAGTTGCTTCTCATGTGAACTCTACTCCTTCTCCCTCTTATTGACAGAAATCCTACTGGGTCTGCAAAGCCCAGCTCCGGTTTATTTACTCATTTATTGATTTTAACCAATCCAATTTCCAGGTGGTCTCTCAGAACCTCAGACCTTCTGGGTTCAGGAACTGGCCAAAGGTCCATCTATGCCTTTTCTCTTTGATACCTGTGCTATCTGATCATGAAAGAGTCATTTCAGGACAGGGGCTTGCCTTGAAGTTTGACTTCCTGATGATTTTTGATTGGGGGCCAGTATTATATTCAGTCTGTGTACATGTGCTTCCTTTAGTTCTGTTATTAGGGATTTAATTTACTGGAGGGGAAGCACCTGCAACCCGTTTGGAAAAACGTTTAATGGCAGCTCTCCCGGATGTGACCCACTTGACAGTAAAAGTTCCAGTGCAATCACTGTAGTGTGGTTCACGTGTAGATATAATCAGACATTTGGCTAACTAGTTGGAAATGACGGGGTTTCCCAGATTCCCACCATACCTATTCTCTGATTTTATCAGGCTCTCCAGTGCTCTCACCCCTCCATTTCAACCAATGCAGCATGCCTCCTGACATATTTTTCTTCTACATCCTGCATGAAACCTGTGACATATCCCGTGGCCTTCTTAGCATCCAAGGTCCCTGATTTTTCCCATTGCATCTTCTTTACCGGCCACCACTCTTGAATCAATCCAGCCGTCTCTTTTGCTTCTATGTTAGGGCTACTGAGTCCTTCATCAGGGCCTAGGTTTTTGCCCCAACATGGCCAGCAGAGATTAGGGGGGCAAAGGACAAAAAGTCAGCCCTGATGTCACTGGTGGAAATCAGTGGGACTTAAGGACCAAGGACTGGGCCCAGAACAGCCAGGACATTGGTTACATACAGGTGGACTAAGCAAATATGTAATATATTCAGGATAATGAAAGCCAATCCTGTTAGTGAAGGGAGTTACAAGTATGGAATGGGGAAGATAAACCCTGCGATATTGGGTTGGAATTGGAGGCATTGGTTATATCTCATGGTTTTTGATAGATAGATATGGAAATAGATACACATGTGCATGTTTATGTATATTTATATTATTTATATTTATTTATATTTACATTTACATTTATAATTTCCGAGTTCTATCCATTGAAAGGACAAAGGCCTAGAAGCAATAAATGACACTCCAGAAGGAAGGAGCACACTGAGCACCCAGATCCTCACTTATGATGATCATCTTCCACTAAAAGGAACCAAAACTTCTTGGAGAAATGGCTGATTTCAGGGTAAGGGCAGGGAAGTATAAGATGAG
Source organism: Panthera tigris (assembly GCF_018350195.1). Classification (NCBI taxonomy): domain Eukaryota; kingdom Metazoa; phylum Chordata; class Mammalia; order Carnivora; family Felidae; genus Panthera; species Panthera tigris. The sequence goes on from NC_056678.1 coordinate 31,346,682, forward strand.
CCTAGGGCTTGTTACCAGAAGTAACAAAGTACTAACATATCGAAAGGACACAGGAGATAACATGAAGGGATTCCTACTGACCAAATGGGGGACAGTTTGAAGATTAAAGAAAAAAAAATAGTAACATTATAAGTCATTGAATAGGAGTTCAGTGAGTCTATACAATTGACTTTTAACCAAAAATTAAGAATTTGTGGGGCTTATAACATGTAGAAATAATTAACATATTATAACAGTAGCACGGAAGCCAGAAAGGGAGTAAATATATTATTGTATGTTTCTTACCTTGTACATGAAGTGATATAATATTATAATATTACTTCAAAATATGGTTGTGATGTTAGGAATATATATTTTGACTTCTAGAGAAACCACTAAAATAAACAAAAACCCCATGAGAAATAGCTAAAATGGAATACTAAAAAATGTTTTGCTATATACAAATAAAAGCAGGAAGGGAGGTAAAAAGAAGCAGAGAAGAGCTAGAATAAATTAAAAATAAATAGCAAGACAGTAGACTTAAACTCACTTGTATCTATAATTACACTAAATATAAATGATCTAAACACTACAATTAAAGGATAGGCTGGATAAATAGGATGGTCTAGTAAGGCCTCACTGCAAAGGTGACAACTGAACGACTACTTGAAGGAAAAGAGGGAACAAGACATGCAGATAACTAGGGTCAGAGTGTTTCAGACAGAGGGAAAAATGTGTACAAGACAGATACTGTTTTATTTTTTTAATGTGTATTTATTTTGAGAGAAAGGGAGGGAGAGAGAGAGAACAAGCAGAGGAGGGGCAGAAAGAGAAGGAGAGAGAGAGAATCCCAAGCAGGCAGAGACCAACACAGGGTTTGATCTCAAGAACCATAAGATCATGACCTGAGCTGAAATCAAGAGTCAGACACTTAACTGACTAAGCCACCCAGGTGCCCCCAGATACTGTGTTAAAAAAGAAAGCTGATTAGCAGACATTGCTCAGAGCTGAGGCTGCTTGGATTCTCAATGACTGAAACATCCAAAAATATTCCTAGGATTAAAATTTTGTAAGTTCATGGTTTATGGTAATAATGATCACAGTTATGGATTTAGGGATTAGAAGATACCTTAAAGGTCATCTTGTTCCAACCTCACACCTATGGCATGGCTAATAGATAATGAGTTGGAGTCACAGCCAGTGAAAATATTTTCATGCCTCCCCAGGGCCTACTCTTCCTCTTGATGAAAGGCTCTGGTAGAAAGTTCTTTCTTCTATAGAGCACAAAGCTGTTTCACTGTACTTGATTTTTTTTCTGCACTTAAGCAATCCTGATGAATGTCTTACCACATCTAGCGAGACCTAAAGTAGGAGGGTTTCAACTTGACCATAAGTTTCTTGGCTTTCATCACCTTCGCAGGGCCTGTCAAATGGTTTAGATTTCAAAACTTAAACCCTTGGCCTTTACTAAACCTTCCCAGTATCTTCTGTCAAGAGGCTTCCTGGACATTTGAAGGGAAAGTAAACCAAATGGGCGTTTGTTTCTCATCAGTGAAGGCAAAGTGCTCGCAGAGGCCAGCTGGCCTATTTTTGTCTATGTATCAGGGATGGTTGCCAAAAATGAGCAGAGGGGTTTGCCTGCAGTAAAGACCAGAGACAGGGGTTGGTGGAGATGGTTACTGATGCAGAAGGAAGGCCCATGAACAGGATTCAGAACTTGTTGAGATGATCCTACCTCCACCTTTAAGCTCAGACCTCTCATTCTCCTCCTCACATGTATCCTCTTATCTGTAGGCTCAGGACCGTAAGGGATTCATTCCTCTCCTAACAGAAAGTAGATATCAAGTCTTTGGTTGGGACAGACCTTATAGTGCCCTCATCTTATTATGTGATGCTCTGATTGTTGGTATTCTGAATCCAAAGTGTCCCTTCCCACACCCTCACTAATGAGGCTCAGCACAGCTTTGGCTGGATGCAAAGACTGGGTGGAAGGACATAGGCACCTGGGGTAGCACTAAATGTCAGAGGGAGTCAAGTTAATCCTAGGGAGTTGCAGACTGACTCAGATTCAAAGACTGAGTGTAGTCCAGAGAAACACCAGAATGCTGAGGTTTCAGAGCCATGGGACCAGGTAGAGCTGGTATTAAAGGAAAGCAGTTTGGGAATAAGCCAACACAGAGTCCTGAGTTACTTCAACATTTGCACTTTCCTTAAGGCCCTATGTGTATTAAATACATCCACACAAATTGGAGTTAATTCAGGGTGCTTTTTTAAAAATAGAGATTTTTAAATATATATATTTAAAAATATAGGTTAAAATACAGATTTCTAAGCCCTGCTCTTAGAAATTCACATTTAGGGGGGATCTGGGTGGCTCAGTCAGTTGAGCATCCGACTTCGGCTCAGGTCATGATCTCACAGTTCGTGGGTTTGAGCCCTGCATAGGGCTCTGTGCTGACAGAATGGAGCCTGGACCCTGCTTCGGATTCTGTGTCTCCCTCTCTCTCTCTGCCCCTGCCCAGCTTGTGTTCGCTCTCTTTCTCTCTCAAAAATAAATAAATAAACATTTTTAAAAAAAAGGAATTCAGATTTGGTCAATCTTAGGAGGACCCAAAAAAGCTGTCTTTTGAAAACTTCCTCAAATAACCCTGGTGTCTTGGGAGTCGTCAGTTTAAGGAGTCGGGTCTGGCAGACACCTGTGCCGGGTCTCTTGCCGGTGGACATCTGGACTTCTTGCCCTGAGCTGTCGTACTGTGTTCGCCTTAACTTTTCTCTCACCTACCTTGCTGGTCCCATGACTTGATTACCACCCTGTCCGGTGTTAGCAGGTCTCAGGTCTCAGGACTGCCATGAAAAGTGAGCTCATGTTAAAGAGTGCTTAGTGTTGAACCTGGTAGTCAGTAATCACTCAGTAAAAGTCAGTTATTCTTATTATCATCTCTGCTTAAAACTATATGATGTGCCTGAACTGTATGACTCATTAGACTGTGCAATAATATTTCCTGAAGACAGTAGAATTAGATCAATCTCTGACCACCATTAATCCCTGGAATCTCTTCTTCTCCAGGAAACTTCCTGTTTGGCCCCATTGGGTTCTCACTTGGTGACAGTCTGACTTTCATGGGTCTGCTTTGTATTGTTTTGGCAGGATCTGGAGCAGGTGTAAGCCCCTTTGTGTTTGTTTAGAAATGCTTTCCCCCGGTTGGGAGGAGTGGGGCCTCCCACTCATAGAGGTTTGTTTCTATCCCTTTGTGGTTGTGTTTATGATTGTGGTGCAACTACTTGGAACTGAAGTGTAGTCTCTTTGGAGATGGGGTATTCTGTAGACACAGTGTGAAATTCCTTGGGCTGGGAGGATCCCCAGAATGTAACACAGTATCTCTACTGGTTCTAGAACTGCCCAGAGTGGATAGGATTTTACTGTTATAATGAGAATTAGGATTCTAAAATGCAGGAATGTAAATGCAGGATCCATTCATTTGTTCGTTTGTTCAACTAATGTTTATGAATGCTTTTTAAAAATTTTAGACAGAGAGAGAGAGAACACGTGAGTGGGGGGAGGGGCAGAGAGAGAGAATTTTAAGCAGGCTCCATGTTCAGCACAGAGCCCGATGCAGGGCTCAATCCCACAACCCTGGGATCATGATCTGAGCCGAATCCAAGAGTTGGACGCTTAACCAACTGAGCCACCGAGGTGTCCCATGAGTACTTTTAATGTGCCAGGCACAATACTAACATTGAGAAGAAAAAGAGGGTCCCCACCATTTCAGCCCAGAACCTCTTTGTTCTCCATCCTGTCCATAGATTATAATAGCATAGATTATTAAACTTCACTTATTCATACTCCAAGTTACTGAACACCTACTATGTGTGAGGCTAATAGGTAAAGAGGATATAGAGTAGCTCACTTTTATTCATGAAGGATTAGTTCCAAGACACCCAGTGGATGCCTGAAACTGTGGATAGTACCAAACTCTGTATATACTATTTTTTCTATACTTATATACCTATGATAATGTTTAACATATACATTAGGCATGATGAGAGATTAACAACTTACCCAATGACAAAATAGAACAATGATAACAAGATACTAAAGTAAAAGTTATGTGAATGTGGTCTCTCTCTCTCTCTCTCTCTCAATACCTTATTGTACTGTACTCACTCTTCCTGTGATAATATAAGATGATAAAATACCTACCTTATGAGATGGAATGAAACGAGTGATGAAGGAATTGTGATGTAGCATTAGGCCACAGCTGACCTTCTGTGGCTATGTCAGACTGAGGATCGTCTGCTTCCAGACCACGGTTGACTGCAGCTAACTGAAACCATGAAAAGCAAAACCACAGCAAAGGGAGCGACTACTGAAGCTCCTCTCTCCAGGAGCTCACAGTTTCGTAGCAAAGGAGGTTCAGAAACATATAACTATCCTGTTGCAAGTCCCGTTTGGCATGAGCGAGATGTGATTATTCTACCAAGAGCTTAGTGCTAAAATAGAGCTATAATAGAAATGTGTGCAAAGTACAAGAACTTAAGAATTATGTGCTTGGTGCTCTGCTCGGCAATACAGCAAAACAGAGAGAGTAAGAGAAATCGAAAAGTTGTAGCTTGCCTCTACTATTTACCACCTGTGTGACCTTGGGCAAAGTACCTTCCCTCTCTGAGTCTCCTGTTTCTCGTTTATAAGATGGAGGAAATAATATCTACCACATGGATTACTGCGAAGAGTAAATGAGGCCTTTTTTTTTTTTTTTTTAAAGAACTTTCAGTTTAGTCCCCTTTTATTCTAATCTACTACCTTGCATAATAGTGGGTTAGTGCCTGACTGTTGCCCGAAATTGTGATTTCCCAAGGATGGTGACTGTGTCATATTCGGCTCTGTATCTACTGTGACCGCCACTTGTTGTATTGTCCCCAGCTCATGTCTGGGACAGAGCCCCTCACTGCTGCTGCTCCTGCTCCCATGCCATGGGCACCATCCAGTGTCCAGGGGCGTGTGGCTAGGTCAAGATTCTTGGCCCAGAGGAATGATATAAATACCTGGGGGTATGGAGCAGGAAGCTGGCATGGTTAAGCTTGCTCCTACTCTCCAGCAGGTTCCTGATATTCTCCCTCAATTTTAACCTCCACCCACACCCACGTTCTTGAACCCAGCCCCTGCCCCTTCTCTTGCTGTCCCCTGCCCCTTCTCTTGCTGTCCCCTGCCCCTTCTCTTGCTGTCACACTGCCTTGTCTCTGGCTGCTGATTTCCTCACTGATCTGATTCTCTACACTAGCAATCTGGGCCTCACTGATACACCCCTGTCAGCTTCAGATACCTGTGGTCACATGGGAGTGACCCCCAAATGACTTCTACTTCTCTCACCTTGACTCACTGCCCTAGTGGATACCTTGCTACTAGCTTTTCTGCCCCAATTGGACTTCTGTCCCACCGTGACCCACTCAACAAACACACACTGAGTTCGAAAAGTATGCCAGGTTCTCCGTGCTAGGGAACACACATATAGAAGACATGGTCCCTGCCTTGAATGACATCTATGATATGGCTCCTATCTTTTGGAAAAGGGCTGTTCAACCTCCACAATGAGGTTTTCTAGCCCACTTTTTTTTTTTTTGTAGAATTTTTATGTTTTGTTTTATTTTATTTATTTAATTTTTTTTAACATTTATTTATTTTTGAGACAGAGAGAGACAGAGCATGAATGGGGGAGGGGCAGAGAGAGAGAGGGAGACACAGAATCGGAAGCAGGCTCCAGGCTCTGAGCCATCAGCCCAGAGCCCGACGCGGGGCTCGAACTCATGGACCGCGAGATCGTGACCTGAGCTGAAGTCGGACGCTTAACCGACTGAGCCACCCAGGCGCCCCTAGCCCACTTTGATGAGTAGACACCAAAGTGCCTTCTTGTGGAGCCCTAGTGCCAGCCCTCTTTACCGGACCTGCAAGAATAGCACAGGGAAGGAAGCGGGGAATTGAGAAACAGTTATTGAATACTTACCCTGCTCCAGGTACTGGGGATACAACAGAGACTATGAAACATTTTCTGTCTTCGCAGAGCTTGGAGGTTGTGGTAGGCAGAATAATGGATCCCAAAGATGTCCATGTCTTAATCCTTGAATGCTGTCAATATACTATGCAACATGGCAAAAGGAATTAAGGTTACCGATGGAATTAAAGTCGCTAATCAACTGACTTTAAAATAGAGAGAGTAGGGGCGCCCGGGTGGCTCAACTGGTTGAGCGACCGACTTCAGCTCAGGTCACGATCTCACGGGTCGTGGGTTCGAGCCCTGCATCAGGCTGTGTGCTGACCGCTTGCTCAGAGCCTGGAGCCTGCTTCAGATTCTGTGTGTCCTTCCCTCTCTGCCCCTCCCCCGCTCACGCTTTGTCTCACTCTGTTTCTCAAAAATAAATAAATGTAAAAAAAAATGTTTTAAATAGAGTATCCTGGGTTACTCAGGTGGGCCCAATGTGATCACAAGGATCCTTAAATGGAGGAGGAGGAGGCAGAAGAGTTGGTGTCAGAGAGATGTGACGTAAGGAAGATTCAACTGGTCATTGCTGCCTTTGAAGACAGAAGCGGCCATGAGCCAAGGAATGAGGGCAGAATCTAGATGCTGGAAAAACCAAAAAACCAGATTCTATCTAGAGCCTCCAGAAGGAACACAGCCCTACGCGCAGCTTGTTTTTACCCCAAGGAAACCTATTTTAGACTTCTGACCTCCAGAACAGTACGATAGTAAATCTGTCCTGTTTTAAGCCACTCAGTTTGTGGTCATTTGTTACAGTAACATTTGTTAATTTCTTACTTAACATAGAGTTCAAGTGGGAAGATGGGAATTAAAGACGATATTATCGTTCAATGTGATGAGTGCAGTGATCAGAGAAGTAGCAGGTGCTGGGACTGTATGGAAGGGGTCCCATCCCAGCCTCAGTGGGGGAGCCAGGCAGTGCCTTCTAGAGGAAGGGGCTGGGTACCCGCAGGAGAAGGGGAGGAGCCAGATGAGAACCTGCTGTCACCAGGGGTGGGGGATTGTGACCTGGCCCATCAGAAGTCCAGTGAAGAGGTGTGGGAGGGTCTGGGCTGGTCCCTATGCCTATAGTTACTTCTTTTTGGAGAAGTATTTGGCGAGAGTGCTCAAAATGTAAAAGGTGGATAAATAAATTGTGGTATATTTATACAACAGAATATAATACCTCAATTAGAAAGCAAATAAAAATATTTTTGCAGAAAAAAAATGTAAAAGACATAAATCTTTAGGCCCAGCAATTTTCACTGCTGGGAACTTACTGTGTACGTGTGTCCTCATAGGAGTTCAAAGATAAGTGTACAAGGAGGCCCTCTGTTGAATGGTTTCTAGTTGTTAAAAACTAGAAATAAATGTTCACGTATGGGTGATTCGTTACATTTGAGGCATCCATGGTATGACATTCCATGTTGTGGAAAGCAAAAAAGATCCATTTGGCCTGACATGTAGAGTGACCAGAAGCTTTATCCAAACTGATACTTTCTTGAGAGTGGAAGGGATTCTATTGATAAGTATGCTGGGTTAGAATGTGTAAATCAGGACTGTCTGGTATGGGACATATGATCATACTACCAATAAATAATAATCTCCGGGGGCACTGAGGTGGCTCAGTCAGTTAAGCTTCTGACTCTTGGTTCTGGCTCAGGTGATGATCTCATGGTTCGTGGGTTCAAGCCCTGTCTGTTCAAGCCCTGTGCTGTCAGCACAGAGCCTGCTTTGGATTCTCTCTCTCTCTGTTCCTCCTCTGCTCTCTCTCTTTCAAAATAAACATATAAACTTAAAAAAAAAAAAGAAGACTCTCCAAGGAAGCTTTTTAAGTGAGAAAAGCAAGTTATATAACACTATGCATAGCATGGTTCCATTTGTGTTTCTGTTTTAAAGAAAGGATATATCTCATAGTTATATATGCATAAATGCTTTTTTATATAAAATGTATAAAGAACTAATTACCGCAGTCAGATATGGGGAGAACAAGATCATATGGGAACCATTTTTATTTTATTTTATTTTATTTTATTTTATTTTATTTTAATTTTTATTTTGAGCCTATACTCATTTTAAACTCTACAATGGGTACTTAAGTTACTTTCATAGTAAAAATGCCAAATTGACAGGGTACATATATTGCTTTCATAAAAAAAAATGCAAATTTAAATAAAGTCATGGAAAACCAAATACATTTTAATTAGGTGTTTGCTCCCAATCTTCCTCTGGTTCCTAGGTTGGCATGCCTCACTTCCTCACACACTACCAAATCTGGATCTCAACAGGTGCAACAGGAAATGGTGGGCAAACAAAACATAGTAAAGAAATAAACACATCAACATCATGTATGATAAAAATTCCTCTAGGTTTCCAATTGGGACAATTATAAAAGTAGAAGCGAACTTTTCTAGACAAAGGTCTCTTTAAGGCTGCAGACTCTCCACTCAGATTGGAGGGAGCAGGTGCCCTATTGTAGAAAATATTTTTCCTCTATATTTTGAAAACTATTGCAGGACAGTAAATTCTTCCCCCCACTCCTTTTTCCTTCTGCACTGAAAAAGGAGTGCATTTTTAAAGCTTTCCTCCTTGACATGATAAGCTCCTTCCAAGAAGGGAAGGGCTGAATTGCAGGTCACTTCCTCAGCCCTTGTTGTGGACCCTGCCTGAGAGCAAAGGGGAAGAAGGATGGTTCTTTGGCTTGGTCATTTGGTCAGAGGGCCTTAGAGGAGTCAAGTCTGCCTGAAGACCTGTTGATTTCCTTGGATTTTTGTTACCCTGGCAGTTTTCCCTTAGGGAAAAGGAGGGACTAAACACAACCAGGTCAAAAGATTGAGAGGGTGGAGGTTGTCTCACTGTTTCCCTGAAGGACGTTTTAATAGAACCCCTGCCTGTCAGACTCATTCCGTTCCTGCCCTGTCCGGATCTTTCATGATCACTTAACTTTTCCGGCCTTGGAGAGCTTTCCCTCACAGTGAGGGGGCAGGCGGTGGCAGATAACACTAGCGAACTAGGGTTTGACCCAGTCTGTCTGCCTCAGAAGCCTGTGACATCTCTATACTTCTGGCTCATCCCCTCTTCTCCCTGTGGGAATTCAGCGTCCCCTTCAGGCAGGGCTTTCCCCAGCTGTAAACACCACTCCTCCCACCCTCCAGGCTGTCCTTTAGTCCCCCCCACAGACCACACCATCCTTCCCACCTCTACTCTCCCATCAAATACCACCTGCCTCTTCGGGGAGCCCTTCCAGTCCTATCTCTTTCATGAAGATCTCCCTGAGCAGTGATATTATGCTAAGAAGATATTGGATTTTAAATGCTTATTTAGTTATGTTTGAGAGGGGGTGCAGAGAGAGGGAGAGAGAGAATCCCAAGCAGACCCCAAATTGTCAGTGCAGAGCCCGATGTGGGGCTCAAACCCACGAACTGTGAGATCACGACCTGAGTGGAAATCAAGAGTTGGACGCTTATCCCACTGAGCCACCCAGGCACCCCAAAAGCTATTGCATTTTAAAAAATAGTTCAGAAATGGTGTGCAAAAGATTATTATTATCATTGATGAGCATAAAATCATTGACCTTAGCCATGGGGCACGTTCAAGCTTCAGGCTTAGCCCAGTGGCAGCCTGTGGTGGAGGCCTGGGATTCTTTAGGTTGGCTTTTCCAAACAGGTGACCCGTGGGGACTGATGGCCTGGTAGCCCAAGGGGCTCTCCAGCTGAGGGGGAGAGCAAAGCCAGCCAGAGCCAGCCTGCTGGCAGGAGGTGCAGGGAGAAAGCTGGCTGCAGTTTGCACATCAAATCCCAAACTGTTTTGCCTCAAATTGGAAGGGGTCGCTTTCTCAGAGGAAGGCAGTTCTTCCCACAGCTTACCTGAGGCCATCACAGCCACCCCTGGTTGCTCTCTCAGAGAACACAGGATATATTGTGGTCTCAGGACAGAAGCTAGACATTCATTCAACCGGTTCCCCTGATCAGGGAACTCTGGCTGTCGCCACGCACACCCAGGGGTTCTTGTTTCCAGATGTGTCAGTACAAAGAGAATCTGGGCTTGAGTCAGAGAATCATAAAACGTGAAGTGGTAGAAGGGACTCAAGGAGAAATCCAACACTCTCTGATAAGGTAAATGAGGCCTAGAGAGATTTCAGAAGTGGTTCCCAAATGCCAATCCTTTTATCTGTCTTCTGGGGCTCAGGGGAGACAAAGTAGTGATTTAAAAAAAAAACTAACTAAATTTATTGAATTTGAAAGATGTGTCTTTTGTTCTGATATTATGACCTTCTCTTGTTTTTCATGTTTAAGGTAATTTTTAATGCTCTTTAAACAAATGTAGTGACCGTACTTGAAATTCCAAAGTTCAGATACACAGGTAACTCACCAAAGGCCCTATAAGTCTAGTCAGAGGCAGGGCTGATTTTGAATGTCTATTACTCATTGTTTTCTTCTAACCCACAGAGACACTTAACGTATGACTTGGGGTAAATGATTTACATCCTGAGTTCCAGATTTTGTCATCTGTAAAATGAGGGATCATAAAAATCTGCCCTGGGTCACAAAGTATTCATGAGGCAAAAGTGAGATAATGGGGAAAGAAGAACTTTGAGAAGTAAGGTTTTTACACTGAACAAGGGCTCAGTGTGATTACTATACATCAGTCAACTGATTCTTGAGGCTCTAGCTGTGTGGATTATTTGCTTTGAAGACTGTATGGTTTCCTAGGGCTGCCGGGACAAAGTACCACAAACTGGTAGCTTAAAACAACAGAAGTTTATTCTCTCACGGTTCTGAAGGCTAGAGGTCTGATATCAAGGTGTTGGCAGGGTCACGCTCCCTCCAAAGCCTCTACAAGATGATCTTTCCTTGTCTTGTCCACTGCTGGTGGCCCCAGCTGTTTCTTGGCTTCTCACAGCAGAACTCCTTTCTCTGCTTCTGTTTTTCCATGACGGTCTTCTGTCTCTGTGTCTCTGTCTCTTCACAGAGTAATGTTCTTTTCATGAGGAAACCAGTCACATCAGATTAGCGCAATGTCATCTTAACTCAATTTCATCTGCAGTGAGGCGATTTCCAGATAGGGTCATGTTCTGAGGGACTAAGAAGGACTAGGACTTCAACACACCTTTGCAGAGGGGACACAACTCAACCCATAACAAAGACCGTCCAGGTAAATTTTAAGTTGTGTTTTAAGTGGCACCAGCTGCCCTAAGGAAAGCAAATTTCAGTCACCCCACTCTTCCATAAAGGACCGCTGTGAGGCAAAAACAAAGGGAAGTAGGGGGGACTTGGGGGATTGGAGGAAAATTAAAGCAGCTGGTTAATCAACAAACGGAAACCTTGGCTTCTGAAAGATGGAGCACTTAGCGCTCCAAAAGCTTGACCAAGCTTGAAAGCAAATTCCAGGCTGTGTTCGCTCCCTGGAGAACTCTTAGCTGGAGTGCTGCTCCCCCCAGAACAATCTGCATTGCCAGGGAAAGGTGAAGCTTTCTTAAGTCAACACACTTGGGCCTGAAGCAATATTTATTTATGAAGGGTCTGAGCTGGGCTCTGCTCTGCTGAGAGCGGACACACTGGTGACGGGCGCACTGCTTGGCAGTCTGGCCTTGCCAGGCCCTGGGGCCAATTGAATCAACACCAGCCCTCTTCTCGTCTAGCTGCAAGCCTCTGCTTCCTTCCCAGAGAGCTTTTTTGTTTTTTATTCTGACTCAAAGGTCAAAGCCGGCTGTGTTCCATTCTCCCAAGGACTGTGCCAAAGAAGGACATGGTCATGAGGAACTCCGCTCGGATCTTGCAAAGCATTCTCTCTTCATGAAGTTTGTGGGCCCTGAAACATGTTATTTGAGGAAAAGAGGGTTGCATTATGGCTTTCGCTGGCCCTTGGCGCTTTTGCCTTTGTGGGCTCCTCCCTCCATATAAAAATATTGAAAATTATGTTTTATATAATTGGTATACGGATTAGCATAATTCACTCTGGATTCTTATTATATGTCCATTAATATTATATATATTTTTTTCCTTCTGGTTTTAAAAGAAGTTAAAACATTTTGGGGCTCCTGGTGACTCAGTCAGTTAAGCGTCCGACTTCGGCTCAGATCACAATCTCAGGGTTCATGGGTTCCAGCCCCACTCTGGGCTCTTGTGCTGACAGCTCAGAGCCTGGAGCCTGCTTCAGATTCTGTGTCTTCCTCTCTCTCTGCCCCTGCCTTGCTTGCACTCTGCCTCTTTCTCTTTCAAAAACAAATAAAAACATTAAAAACAAAAAAAAACCATTTTTGTTGGTCCCTAAAATATCATGGGCCCTCAGCACTGTGCCTATGGGTAAGTGAGCTCTGGAGAGGGGCTATGCTATTTTTAAGCATGTGGGCGTGAGGCACAGAGAGGGGTGTGTATCCGTGTATATCCATATGTGTGTGTGATTTAGATCTAGGAGATGATTTAAGCTCAACCCAGTCTGGAACAGAGGAATGACCAAGATGACCTCTTGAGGCCCATGTAAGCTGAAGAAATAAGGATTAAGGAACCAAGCCCTTTCTCTTTTGAGTTAGATGTTCCCTTTCCTCCTGTGAACCCAGGTATGTATCCAAATGGAAAGTACATCTACCTTGTCAATGGTTCCCTGATGTCCAAGTTCAATATCTGGATACTTTGCCTCACCACAAGTCAAAAATGTAGAGGAAGATGTGCAAAACAGGGTGATGAGAGGAGGACAAAGCCAGAAGGAATTACCTGGACCACTAGTCTAAACAGGGGCCCAACCTTTTGGGATGAGCACTGGGTGTTGTATGGAAACCAATTTGACAGTAAATTTCATATATTAAAAAAAAATAAATAAAAAAAAATAAAAATAAATAAAATAAAATAAAATAAAAATAAAAAAAATAAAATAAACAGGGGCCCAGAGCCTGAGATTATTGCATATCAGCACAAATCCTTCCCTGTGGCGGGGGGGGGGGGGGGGGGGGGCAGTCTCAAAAAACATTTTTCACAGGGACCAGAACTATTCACTTTTGAGCACAAAGCATTTTATCTTCCATCTAACCTAGTGCTCACCTACCTTCTCCTCCATCAAGGAAAATTGTACCAGTTTTACGGAGTCTAGGAAGCATTCACTGAGTCCTTAGGTTGGCAAACTTCATCTGTAAAGGGCCAGCTAGTACATATTCAGGCCTTGCAGGACTTACAGTCTTTGTCACAACTACTTAATTCTGCTGTTGTAACGCAAAAGGAATCATGGATAATATGTTAAAAAAAAAAAAAAAGGCCATGGCAGTGTTACAATAAAACTTATTCACAAAAACAGTTGGAAAGCCAGATTTGGCCTGTAGGTTGTAGTTTGCCAAACCCTGGACTTCCCTATCTTTCTCTTGCTGACCACATCTTGTTCCTTTTTTCCAGAACATTTCTTGAGTGTCTATTATGTGCCATACACTGTGTTAGGGATATTATTTGGTCTGGTAATATTTAAGTTATCCTGTTTTCACTTCTCATTTCTTGAATGACCTCAATGGTCCTGTTTTCGTCTATATCCTCTATGAAGCTTAACATAGTGCTGAACTGAGTATACTTTGGTTTCTTATGGTATTTGTTGCTTACATTTTTCTGGTCTTGAAATCAACAGCAAAGGCATTAGTTAAATTCACCAAAACCCACCAATTTGTATTTGGTGTTCAAAAACCTTTCCTTTTAGGCTTCTGCTTTCCTCATGGAGCAACCTCCAGTTCTTGCTTGCCTGGCAGTTAACAATACTCAACACTTGTCAGTCAACAAATATCATTTAGCACCTACCAATATACTCCAGGCTATTATTTAAAAAAATAAAAGATGCAATCTCTACTCTAAGTGTTTATAAACTGTGGTACACATTGGTGGCACACCAAAAACCGCATCTCCCACTAGTATTACCCTTTTGAAGCCCACATTGATTCTTGGGTAAGCTGGTGGCTTTCTCAATCAAGGAGATATTAACAAACATGAAGCAAGTAGGTAACTACTAGCATAATGGAGCTCTACTTCTTGAAATGCTCTCTTTTTGAACTTAGCTGCCATGCTGTAGGGAGGCCCAGGACAATGAGCAAGAGAGGAGACCATGTGGAGAGGCCTTGAAGAATGAGGCATCACATGGAGAAAAGGGCCAGCCTGCACCCAGTGGCTCTAATTTCCTCGGCTGAGGTATCTGACATGTGAATGAAGCTCTCTTGGAATCTCCCATCAAGACTGAGCTTCCAGATGACTGCAGCTACGTGAGACACATTGAGCCAGCAAAAGGACCACCCAACTGATCCCAGCCTGTATTGTAGAGTTGTGAGTAAAAATCATTTTAAGTCACTAAGTTTTGGTGTGGTTTATTTTTTTTTTAATTTTTTTTTAATGTTTATTTATTTTTGAGACAGAGAGAGACAGAGCATGAATGGGGGAGGGGCAGAGAGAGAGGGAGACACAGGATCGGAAGCAGGCTCCAGGCTCTGAGCCATCAGCCCAGAGCCCGACGCGGGGCTTGAACTCACAAACCGTGAGATCGTGACCCGAGCTGAAGTCGGACGCTCAACCGACTGAGCCACCCAGGCGCCCCTTGGTGTGGTTTATAATGCAATAGACAAATGAACTAACAGTTGATAGACACTAATTAGGAAGAGTGTACACACACACACACACACACACACACACACAGAATCCAACCAAGAAGCCACATAAAGTCATGCCTGCTGGATCAAAGGCTTGTACCAGCAACTCAAAGCCTAAAGACAAGGCCAGGCTAGAACAAAACCACTGAGGAAGTGTTCTGGGACTGAATGACAGATAGGATTTGAATATATGGAAAAGAGCAACCTAGGAAAAGAAACCGCGAGAGCAATGGCTCATTTCTCTATGGACTACATGCCTTTACAAGAAGACTCTGAGAGCTAAAACCATCCCTAAGGACTGACTCTAATGATGGACTTCTAGGAATGCTGACATAAGGAGGCATTTTGGTATGCAGCTGAGGTCCCTCCCATTTCTCTCAGAACATACACATGGGTGGCAACCTATTCTATTTACTCATAAAACCAGCCCTGCTAAAAAATAATCTATTATCAATTTAGAAAACTCCTGGGGCTGGGGCACCTGGGTGGCTCAGTGGGTTAAGTGTCTGACTTCGGCTCAGGTCAAGATCTTATCGTTTGTGGGTTCGAGCCCCATGTTGGGCTCTGTGCTGACAGCTCAGAGCCTGGAGCCTGCTTCAGATTCTGTGTCTCCCTCTCTCTCTGCCCTTCCCCCACTCATGCTCTGTTTCTCTCTGCCTCTCAAATATAAATAAATGTTAAAAAAAATTAAAAAAAAAAATAGAAAACTCATAGGGCTAAATCCCCAGGACCCTAATAGGGCTTTCACTTTTAGGAGGAATAGCCAGGAACAACTAGGTTTACGCTGTCTACTTTATAAAATGGCCAAATGCTAGGTTACAGGGTCCTGTTATTATCCGTCCTGGTCCATCTTGTGTACCAATGATTTGGTGTCTTGTTTATCTATGTACTACCCAATTAAATTTTTTTTTCACTTTTATTTACTTATTTGTGTGTGTGTGTGTATGTGCGTGAGAGAGAGAGAGAGAGAGAGAGAGAAAGAGCGTGAGCAGGGGAGGGGCAGAGAGAGAGGGAAACACAGAATCTGAAGTAGTTCCAGGCTCTGAGATGTCAGCACAGAGCCCAATGCGGGGCTTAAACCCACAAGCTGTGAGATCATGACCTGAGCTGAAGTTGGACGCTTAACTGACTGAGCCACCCAGGCGCCCCTGTACTACCCAATTTTTAAAGGCTAATTGCTTCTCTGCCATCTGAGTTTTTGGTTCCCTAATTGGCGACACCATTGACTGAGATCTAGAGCTGGACAATGACCATACTGTATTGTAGCTGACTGTTCACTTCTCTGCAATCCCCACCAGAGCACAAGATGCTCAAAGGCAAAGATATTTTCTGTTCAGCGTTGTGTCTCCAATGCCTACATATTGATTGACATATAGCAAGTGTTCAATAAACGTGTAATGCATTAATGAGATGCAAACCGGGAAAAGGTTAACTACAGAACCAGGCAAATTAGAGTGGAAGACAGCAGGCATGAAAGATCACTAACATTTGTCGGCGCAACTCTATTCCAGATTGCGTATTAAGCATGTGATGAATCTTGTTCACTGTCAGTGTTTAGCAAGTTTTAGTTACATCTGGAGAGGTCAGATTATTTATCTGCAGCTGGGATTCCGCTAGGCCCCTCTGTTCCCGAGTCCATGCTACACTTTCTAGCCCTCCTCCTGGATGTTGCCTATGACCCAGCCACTCCTATTTGAGGGTTCACCAAATACGGGCAGAGGTGGAGGGGAGAATAACAGGAGGGTTCCATTTGAGAACTTCTGCTTGGGCCTCAGGAGAGAACTCACCCTTAAGCTTGTGCTGAGGAGGATTAGGTACAGACAGAAGAGGCCCTCAGAGTCTTTGAAGACCTTTTCATGGGCACAAGGATGGAGGAGAAGGCACACAGCCTGCGGCAGGAAGGACGAATCCCTCCTAGGCTGTTCTTTCCTCCTTCAGGACTAAGTTACTATTCTCTGGAAGTACTGATGGGCAGGAGAGGGCAACCAGGCCTGCCTGTTCACAGGGTGAGGCAATACAACTTGACCCTGTTTTTCCCAAGTTTCATGATTAAGATTGGGAGCCGGGGTGGGGCAGGGGCTTGGCATCTACAAAGTAGACAAGGGAAATTCAGGCTCGCAAAGAGCAGGGTGGAGCTGGGGTGACTCAGGGGGCAGGACCCAGTGTGGGGCACAGCCTCTGGCAGGCAGGGGCAGATCTGAGGAAAGTGTCTAACCGCATCTCTGTGCCTGCGGCTTTGCAGGCACCATTAGCAGGGCGGTAAGTTCACCAGTGGCTTGGTCTCCAATGGCCTAGGCTCAAATCCTAGTCATTTAACTTTTCAGGGCCTCAGTTTCCCCTTTGATAACATGGGGCTGTAATGCTAAGTGGGGGTGACAAATAAGTGAGAAAGCATGTTGGACATCAGTTCCTCTCTTTCCTGTCATGCTGGCCCTCAATATTCCCCAGAGCCTTAGAGGTGAGCTGTGTCAAGCAGGGCCACATTATGACTCTCATGGGTCCCTTTTGTCTTCCTGGGTTGCTTCTTTCATAAAAAAGTATTAAAATTCTATTTTATGACTACATTGGTATAAAGATGGATATAATCCAATCTGGATTTATTATTATATTCATTATTATTCTTATACTCACTTTTCTTCTGATTCTAACAAATTAAAATTATATTTTTGTGGCCCCTAGAAGTATCATGGGCCCTCAACGCTGTGCCTAATGGATAGGTTGGATATGGTGTCAGGCCATAAGCTATTCATGCAGGCTTGGGTCTCTTCCTTCTTCCCCCCTCCTTTTTTTAAATGTTTATTTATTTTTGAGAGAGAGAGAGAGACAGCATGTGCACGTGTGGAGGGACAGAGACAGAGAGTGAGACAGAGAATCCCAAGCAGGCTTCATGCTGTCAGCACAGAGCCCGACGCTGGGCTCGAACCCGTGAACCATGAGATCATGACCTGAGGTGAAATCAAGAGTCAGACTCTTAACCAACTGAGCCACCCAGGCACTCCTCTTCCTTCTTTGTTAATGTTTATTTATTTATTTTTGAGACAGAGAGATAGAGAGTGCGCAGGGGAGGGGCAGAGAGAGAGGGAGACACAGAATATGAAGCGGGCTCCGGGCTCTGGGCTCTTAGCACAGAGCCCCATGAGGGGCTCGTACCCATGAACTGTGAGATCATGACCTGAGCCGAAACCAAGAGTCGGACGCTGAACCAACTGAGCCACCCAGGAGCCCCCCTTCCTTCTTCTTGAATCTTTGCAACCAAAATGACTCAGAAGAATGAATTCACAATTGAAGAGGGTTTTTACCCCCTAAGATATTT
Organism: Panthera tigris; assembly: GCF_018350195.1. Classification (NCBI taxonomy): domain Eukaryota; kingdom Metazoa; phylum Chordata; class Mammalia; order Carnivora; family Felidae; genus Panthera; species Panthera tigris. The sequence continues at coordinate 31,364,593 of NC_056678.1, forward strand.
ATTGGATCAGTGAGGGTGTGTGTCACACATGACTGGGTATTTCTGTGGTGGCCTCAGTGTGTCTGAACTTTAGGATGTAGCTGCTTTGGAGTGGGGGAAGGGTAGTATGAAAGCCTAAATTATAAAGTGCCTGAAACTTTATTGGTTCATCCGACAAATATATTTTTTTTTAGTATTTATAGGAACCTG